>NC_140505.1:51982142-53182142 GCF_964339955.1 Pipistrellus hanaki | reverse complement strand
AAAGGAAGGGGGAGAGGGAGAGAGAGAGAGAGAGAGAGAGAGAGAGAGAGAGAGAGAGAGAGAGAGAGAGAGAGAGAGAGAGAGAGAAATCAATGAGAGACAATCATTGATCAGCTGCCCACTCCCCGCTCCACCAGGGTTTGCAATCCAGGCATATGCCCTGACTGGGAATCGAACCATGACCTCCTACTTCATAGGTTGATGCTCAACCACTGAGCGACACCACCCAGGCTGTTTGCATTTGTGAGATGTGAAAAGTCTCACAATTTAAGTGATACCTGATATGCATATAAAGGAGTTATGGTCAGTTTTGGGACCAGGCTGTGGAACAGTCAGGGGAGCAAGGACACAGTTCAGATCAAGGAAAAGAAACTGAACTGACTGATGATTTGGGGCTTCCCAGGATATTTGCAATAAAGGGCTCAAGACTTGGTTGGCACAGGTTCTTCAAGAAGCAGACAGGATAGGGTGTGTTAGGGAGTTTCTGGGGAAATATCTGCAGGAGAGCAACGGGAGGGAGCTAGAGAAGTGCGATTTCAGAGAGAGATGCAAGTCTGACTCCTGTGAACAGAGAGGGAGAAGGAAGGAAAATTGGGTAGAAAGAGCCTCAGATCACAGCGCAGTTCTAAGAGAGACCCAGCCAGAGTAATGAAAAGTCCTCAAAGTCAAAATCACTGTTCGACGAGTACTGCACCTCAAAGACAGCAATAGCACCCTCGCAATGCTGGTAACAGCCCACCGAAAGTGTGCATACAGCACAAAGGCTATGGTAGCCCAGAGGATAAGTAATGGGGACTGCCATTCAGTCATGCTCCCAGAGTATGGATTAGAGCTGCACCTTTTCATCAGCACCACCCTGCATTGCCTTGGCTGCTAGGATCGTGTCTGACTCATCATTTGACACTCTACTGTTCAATCAAGGTTTGCTGAATTGATACCCGCACCGACACCACATAATCATCCTAAACAACCACTGAAACCAAATGGGCACACAAAAACTCAGTAGCCTATTCTATCCATTTTGTTGAGTTTTAAATTTTTTTTTGTAAGAAGGTATATTAAAAATATTACTTGGGACCACCAGTGGTTACTCAAAAAATTAAATATAAAATTACCATGTGTTTTAGCAGCTCCACTTCTAAGCACACAGGTAGTGCAACAGATAAATAACACATGTAGTCCAAAAGTAATGAAAGCAAGGACTCAGGTATCTACACTCTTGTGCTCATAGCATATTTATAATAGCAAAAAAAAGGTGAAAATAACTGAAATGTCTATTAAATAGATAAACACATGGAGTATATACAGAAAATGGGATACTTTTGGCATTAAAAAGAAAAAAATTCTGACACATGCTACTACATAAATGAACCCTGAGGACATTTGCTGAGTGAAATAAACTAGTCACAAAAAGGACAAATACTGTATAATTCCACTTACATGTGGTAACTAGAGTAGTCAGAAAGAAAGGATGGTGGTTATCAGAGGCTGGGAGGAGAGGAGAATGAGGAAATAGGGTTTAATGGACACAGAGTTTTACTTCTGGTGATGAATGGTGGCAATGTTTGCACGATAATGTAAATATACTTAATTCCACCAAAGTGTACACCTACAAATGGTTAAAATGATAAATTATATCTTATGCATATTTTACCACAATAAAAATCAGATCATTGAGAACATATACCTAATAGTGGGGGGGGGGAAATAAATAAGGATAGTGTGTTCTTACACCTCACATCCACCTCTCTGCCTCCAGGTCTTTAATGAAGGCCATAGGCTGCCAGCTTCTCCCAGTCCAGTCATTTGGCTGGTGGGCTGGTTAGAGGGCTTTCTCTAATTATCTTCTTCCCAAAGTCTGCTTAGGGCAATTTTTCAACCTCCACTAAGGAGCTCCCTCTCAGAGCAGCCATTCCCACAAAAGGCCATAAAGCCCAGAATGTGTAGCTTCTTGGACCCCAGCCGATGGCCCTGACCTTTGGCCCTCTTGACTGAGATTTCTCTGTTTAAAAATAAAAGTACACTTGTTTTCATGAAAGTAGGCCGATGGCATTTCTTTCCCACAAAGACTTCTGCCAGGACAGTGGAGTGACAAAGGAAACCAGAGTGAGATGCTGAGTCCTTGGCACAAGGGTACATAGTGGGCTGGCCCCTCGCTGGGGACATGGGTTCTGTGCTCACAACAAAGAGAATACCGGAAGGAGCAGGGCAGGAGGCACACCTGGGCCCCTTTGGTACCAAATTCCTTCTCCTCTCCTTTTGTTCATGCTTCCACCTCACATGAGATTATTCTCTTTTTTTTAACTCTCACCTAAGGATATGTTTATTGGTTTGAAATAAAGAGAGAGGGGGTGGGGAGAGATATCAATTGGTTGCCCCCCATAACCACTCAGACCAAAGATCACACCTGCAACCCCAGTGCACAGGTCGACACTCCAACCAATTGAGTCACACGGCCAGAACCCAATATGAGACCCTTAATCATGAGGCCCTTCTCACTTTCCACTCTACTTCAGGCACTGAGTGACTGCAGATGCTTTGTCGTTCTCTCCACTTTGATCTTCCTTCCTGCACATCTGTTCACTCACTCTATTACTTTTATACACCAGAAGTTCCAAATCATCTAGAGCCCTGAGTTCAGAGTTTGTGATCCACACACTCTGTGTTCAAGATATTGCATCAAGTGCATCCAATAATATGACACATTAATGTGGAGACAATGGTCACTTGTGCTATGAAGGTGGCAAGACAGCTGACTCAAGGCACCAAAAGGTCTAGAAACACCTAAGTTGCTTTACTGTCAAGGCACCTAGATCTATAAATTGTTCAGAAGGTCAGGGAAATGGGGACAGGGAGGGCATGGGGTGTTTAAAAAGTGTGGGTGTTCCCTACAGTGATGACAAGATGCTCAGAGTGCCTATCCCACTTTAACCCCTGAGCACTTTGCTGTGTTAGTTTACTTTTAGGCAATTCAAAACCATTTTCTAATAGCTTAGGCAGAATAAAGTTTTATTAAAGGAGATTAGTGCACGTGATCTCTAGATAAGGCATCTATAAGTTTGGGAGCTAAGCAGCCAAAAAAATTCCTCAAATCGTACTTAATCAATCCAGTGGTTACAAAGAGCTCAGCCCACACAACAAACACTGCCAGCGTGGGTGCACCAGGCCTCTCCCACAGGATCTCCAGAACCTGGGTACTCTTACCATTATACCAGTCCACCATCGGTGGCTTCACCAGCCTCCAATTCAAAGTGTGGTTGGTGGGGTCTACATCACACACCTGTGTCCTAACTGGAGGGATGCTGGGTCCCTAACTGGTAGTTCTTAGTTGAGGACTTCTCCAATCATGGGCACAACATTTATAGGTTCTACTTACAAATATGGGGCAGCCAAAAAGAATGGAGCACGATCCTTGGGGGACACTGCTGACACCAAAATGCTCTACCACTTCTGCAGCCCAAAGCAATGCTTCAGAGAAAGCTGTGCTGCCTAGGAACTGGGTTTTATCTTTGCTAAGAGAATAAGAAAGGCCAATTATGTAGACTCAAATATCCCCAAGGGTAACAAAAATACCTCCCTGCCTTCAGGAAAAAAGAGCAAACTGTACCATTCAGTTTTTCACAACAGAACCCAATCTGCCTTTTTAGCATTTCTCCACTTTACTTCCAAAACTCTCTGCATTACTACAACCACGCTGATTGGCTCCTGCTTCCCATTCTGAGATCCGCCATATGCTTTCACATTGGGCATTGTTGCTCATATCACATTCCTGCAGGGCCATTCGCCATGCACTCTGCCTACCCAAAGCCTATTTCCTTAAACACACAGCTCTGAACCCACATCTATTGCCCTTCTTAACCCCAATAGAAAAAAAATTGTTCTCTTCTTCAGACTCCAGTGGCAGCCATTGTCTTCATAATCCATTTATCAGATGATCGTGTACCATGTGACATACCTTCTATCATTGTCTCAAACTCTTATTTGTATCTTTTGTTATTTATTTATTTACTTGCTTATTTATGTATAAATATATTTTATTATGATTGAGAAAGTGGAGTATCCACCAGTGGGGTTGGGGATCCTTTTCCCCACTGATATCTCAAAAAGTCCCATTTCCCTTAATCCATCCTGGAAAGTGTGCAGCTGGGAATTCAGTAGAACTAGAAGCAAAACCAGTGTCCAGAATTTCTGTTCCATGGTGAGCCTGGTCCAGTATGGCATCAGGCTAGTTGCAGTCATCAGCCCATTGTGTGGAGTCCACATGGCTCTGGGTCAAGTGGGCAGATGCAGGAGCATCAGAGTTTCACAGCCAAGAGTGCAAGAGGCAAGAGAGAGAACTCCTTTGTTTAGAAGCTTAAGTATCTCAGATCTTCTTGCCCTTGCGATGGCCACACCAACTCTGGCCAATGGCCTGTTCCCAGGTGTGACTGACAGACAAGTGCCTTCCCTATTTCACCAGATCTTACTGGGCTTATGTCTATTCTCCCGCTGTCTGGTCCGGTGGCTTCCTGGGGAGTGTTAAACTGCAGCTTCCTGGGAAAGGTGTGCAAATGAATGTCTATAACATTTGGCCTTTCCTTTTCTCGTTCCTAGTTACTAGTAACTGGGTTTATTACAATGATATCATTACCTCCCAGTTAACTACTAACATCCTTGATGGCCTAGATGCTTTGTTAGACTTCTTGGAGTCCACATAGAATCTCACATAAGGCTTTGCACGCTACAGGCAAGTCAACAAAGATATATGACTTTACATTTACTCCACAGAGTTTGTATCTATCTAAGTGACTACGGATGCCCTTGCTTATTATTAGCATGGCCCTGCTCCACATGCCGACATTTGTGCATTTTCTCAAGTAGGACATCTTTCTTAGAGGAGTTAGGAGGAAGAAGTCAGCAGTTGATTCTTCCCCAGCACACATGCTGGCAGGAACAGAACTAAAAACCTCAGCAGCTCTCATTAATCTGGGGACGTTGGTCTGATATTTATGTGGCTAGTGATGATTTAGTGTTAGCTACATTCCAAGAGTTCACAAATCCTTATGGCAATTGCATCAAGTAAATGCCGATATCCCCACTTTACAGATGGGCAGCCTGGGTACCTCAGCCAGGGTCACACAGCAAGGAAGGGACAGACCCAGGCTCAAGCCCAGGCAAGCTGGCTGTACTGCTCCTAACCACTGGCTAGTGACCAGAGGGTCCATTTCTTATTGTTAGCTTAATCATGCTCTCTACAGAAGGAATATATTCTAACATTTTTAATTTTCACAAAGCACCTCTAGATAATTCTCACAGCACAGCATTTCAGTGATTTCTCTGCTACCCAGTCAGCTGCCGCTGCACCCTCCCCAATGAGGTCTGGATCTCAGCTCTAGAGGGTCCTTCCTGCTCCAGCTCAGCCCTCTCTGTAGTGCCTGCTCCTGTTTTTTCTCAGCTGTTCTGATATTCTGTAGAGTTCTCTTTACTACTTCCCAGGCAACCCCTTATTGCTTCAACTCCCTGTTATCTTTAATAATTCCTTATAGTAACCTTTCCAATATTCAAAGGACTATGGTTTCTCTCTTCTGATCAGATCCACTTAGCATGTGAGCATTTTGTATTTTCTTCCTATCCTGATATCTACTAAAATAGTTTTTCCCCCCTTGTACTTATTGTGTTTAAAACTCACATAGCATTAGTTTATTGTGTATTTACTTTCTTTAGTGGACTTTAAACTATTTGTGGAATTACAGTATATTAAATAACTGAAATACATACACAAAGGAAGGCCATGCCTGTTTAACTTGCTTCGAACCATTTCCAGAAAGGAACAAGGCTCAATGCAATAAGCAAACTGACTTTTTTATGAAGATGATGAGGCTGATGCCTCTATGTTCTTCCATTCCAGATTAGACTTTCTTACAACTATAATAGGACCTTTAAAAATTTGGGTGTTAGTACAAAGAATGACAAAGCTACTAGGCCCATGATAATAATAGTTCACCATTGTATTTCTCAAATCAAAACTTTCTTTTCCTAGACATTTCCTGAAATATGTGTCCTGCCCCAGGCTAGGAACTGATTCAGGAGGTACTAAAACCCAGAGAGATGGGTGGAAATAGATGTGGGAAATTGTAATGTGGCAGAATAGAGATTTTTCAATCTAGTGTAACAGAGCAGAGGATGACAATTTCAGATGCACAGAGGAGAGGCTGTAATTATTAAGAAGTGAAGTCTCAAACCAAATTCCCATGGTGACCTCAAATTGAAAACTTCCCAGGTTCACCATCAATTTCATTACCACCACCCAGGGGGGACTGAGAGCTGTGTTGTGGTGAGAGGAGCTGGCTTTGGTTTGAAACCCCAGGCTCTGCTGCCTACTAATTACAAGTCCTTGAGCAATTTCTTAGCCTCAGTTATTATAACAATGCCTACCTCCCAGGAGGATAAAAAGAAGCACGGACTATGAATGCCCTTATCCCAGTGCCTGGCACATTAGAAATCTTAGCAAATGTAATTACCTTCTCCCCTGAGGTTAGTTTCCTAGGGCTGCCCTAACAAAGTACCTCAAACTGGGTGACTGACAACAACAAACATTTATTCTCTCACAGTTCTATAGGCAAGAAGTCCAAATCAAGGTGTTGGCTTAGCCATGCTTCTTCTGAAACCCAAAGAGGAAGGCTCCTCTCTTGCCTTCTCCAGCTGGGGAGGCCCAGACATTCCTTGATTTGCAGCTGCAGCGGTATAATTCTAGTCTCCGCCTCATCTTCACGTGGCATTATCCCTGTGTCTCTTCACACAGTCTTCTCTCTGAGCACATTTGTCCCTGTGTTCAAATCCCCCCCCCCCGCCCTCCCCCCCGTTTTATCAGGATATCCATCGTATTAGATCAGGGCCCACCCTCATGACCTTATCTCTCTAAAATCTCTATTTCTAAATAAGTTCACATCTTGAGGTACTGAGGGTTAGAATCCCAACATATGTATTTTGCGGGGGAGGGGCAAAATTCAACTCAAAACACCCTCTCAGTTTTCTGCCCAAAGATGACAAGCCAACCCCTTTCCCCCGTAGTCAGCTATTTGGAGTACAATTTCTGCTTTACCACAGTCTCTGGAATGCAGGATATATATCATATACTCAGTGAGGTAAAGCACAGGCAAGTCTATAACTTAAAGACCTCCTAACTCTTCTCTACCTTCCCATTCTGGACACTGGCCTCTCCTGGTCTCTATCCATGCCCACTCCATGCCCACCCCATACCAGTCCCTACTCATACTACCAGACCTGCACTTACCAGATTCCCTTCCCTTTCCCTCCCCTCTTAATCTGATCCCTTACACTGAAGACTCATAGCCAGATAGCAGCTGCATTAAAATCTCCATACTGTGCCAAACAGGAGTATTTTTTTTAAAAAATGGCAGAGATGGTAAGAAAGCCATATTGGTAAATCTGAAGGGAAGCCCCTCATGTTCCTCTGCTGAAGACGAAGTCCTTGTTTGAAATGTGAGAACCAGGGGCAGGCCAGGTTTAGCCGCCAACTTCTTTGTATGCATTGCAAGGGTAGGGGTTATATTAGGGCACAGGGCTCCTCTCTGGAACAGAAAACCTATAAAGGAAGGAGCATAGACAGTGTACATATGTGTGGGCAGACTGATCAATGTTTATTCAATCTGGCCCCAGCCAAGTAAAACCAGGGAACTGAGAAGAATTCCTAAGTTTGGTTATAGGCCAAAAAGGTCGGCAAAAATGGATCCGTAAGCATTGTCTCTCTCTATGTCCCCACTGTAACTATACTTGATTCTCCTGGTGCCATTGTAATTAACTAGTGATCAATAACAGGAAAGGAGTAAAGAGAAGGCCAGGTGTTATAGGCATATCATTTGGGCAGCTTTGCCAGAAAGATACAACTTTACACTCCCTTGGGGCCCAACAAAGGGGAGCTAGATATATGCCCATTAAAGTTGGGGTAACATAAGGAAAATACTTGCTGTCAATCGCACCCTGGGAACACAGAACAACCCTTCGGACACTGCCTGTGCCCCGGCCACATGGCACTTACCAAGGCCCATTGAGAACCTGGCACTGGATGGTGGCCATCCTTTCCCTCCAGGAGTGAGCCAGAAGCATTTGTCTAATGGCTTTGCTGGTGCCACTGAGGTGCAATAAAACTCAGGAGGGTGCGGTGGGGAGAGCTTCCACAAATTAGAAAGTGGCTGTCCTCAGATCTCTGGAACTGAACTAGATAAATAGGGAGCACACAGCCCTGGAAATGAGGTGTCCTGGATACCCAACAGGACCCAGGGGACACTGTATAGCCTAAAGGAGAGGCTAAGTGGCACAGCACAGTTTCCAGAACAGTGCCACAGGTGGCTCATGGGGGGCGGGAGGATGACTCAAATAGGTTTCTGGGTTATACATATTTCTTTAGGGTGGGATTTCAGAGCTTTTAATATGCCTAAATGCATATGACCCTCCGGAAGTGGATACTGTGCAGTGATTCCCAAATGCAGTTGATCAATGAGGCCTATTTTTAACAGTGTCCAGAGACAGGCGTCCTGCTCGAAATCCCTGAGGTTGTTGACAAATGCTAGACAGAGCATCTCCTGGAACCAGTCATCTAGAGGTTCCCAGCTCTAGTTTCCTCCTCTGAAAAACAGAGACTCCATCAGTGGTCTTAGCTGAGGCACTGATACAGCCATGGACCCTCTCTCTGTGACAGGCACATCTTCAGGGGTCCTCAAACTTTTTAAAGTGGGGGCCAGATCACGGTCCCTCAGAGAGCTGGAGGGCCGGACTATATGAACTACTAATTCCTACTGTAACACCTCGGCTGCGCTCACTGCACAAAAAACCTGGCGAGCCGGATCAGACTCCTCTGCGGGCCGCATGTGGCCCGCGGGCCGTAGTTTGAAGACCCCTGTTACATGATCCAAACATCTTGTTTTCATACAATTTCAGCGAATCATAGATCCCTTCTTTTCTTTTTTATTAAAATATATTTTATTGATTTTTTACAGAGAGGAAGAGAGAGGATAGAAAGTTAGAAACATCGATGAGAGAGAATCATTGATCAGCTGCCTCTTGCACACCTCCTACTGGGGATGTGCCCGCAACCAAGGTACATGCCCTTGACCGGAATCAAACCCAGGACTCTTCAGTCCGCAGGCCGACGCTCTATCCACTGAGCCAAACCGGTTTCGGCCATAGATCCCTTCTTGACTATAAAATGTTCCAAGTTCCTCTCCACCTCTAAAATGTACCTGCCTAGCTGGTGTGGCTCAGTGGTTGAGCATCAACTTATGAACTAAGAGGTCACGATTCCATTTCTGGTCAGGTCACATGCCCAGGTTGTGGTCTCAATCCAAGTATGGGCCATGCAAGAGGCAGTTGATCAATGATTTTTTTCTCATCATTGATGTTTCCATTTGTCTATCCCTCACCCTTCCTCTGTCTCTAAAAAAATCTATAAAAATATATTGAAAATAGTGCATGTACCTAATTTGGAGTTTTATGATAGATATCCATTGCTTTTGCCTGCCCACCTTCCTTCCCTTTCCTTTTGGTAACAGCACTAGTTTCTTTTCATGAAATAAGCTCATTTCTATTCGCAGTCCATAGATTTTTAAGAAAAGTTGGCCATCCCCCCACCAGCTCCAGAAGTAGGCATGTCCCCCAAGCCTGACCAATCAGAATACCTCACTCCCTGGCCACAGGCAGGGAGTGTGGATAACATGCTGTTGCTGAAAGTGTTCTCTAGGACATATGCTAGAGTTAGCAGATAAGGAAGAGAGGAAGGGAAGTGGGGAGAGAGGAAAGTCTTTACATTGTGGTTATTAAACTGGCAAATAGAAGCCTGCATTCTTGGCAACCATCTCCATCTTTCAGAGAAAAAAAAAAAACACAATTCCTGATGCATTAGCTGAATCATCCCTGAAGTCCACTTCATCCCCCAAAATAGAGAGCCAATAAATATTCTCTTCTGTTTAAACTAACTTGCAACTGAAAGAGTGCTGAATAATTCAGACATCAACCTGGGGATTCCCAGGGCTGCTGTGAGGCTCAATTAAGAGACTCACAGTGTTAATGCTGAGCGCACACTTGACAGAGAACCACTGTGGAAGGACACGAGTGGATGACTGTGCATTAGTAGGTACCAGCAGGACCTGCCCACTGACCCTGACCCAGGGCATCTGTGCACTGAGAAGACCCCAGAGATCTCAACTAAGTTCTTCCACCCACTATCTGCCTCCTGAAGTGCCACCATGGAGCATCTAAACAGTTCATGGGGAGTAAGGGGAGGTGTGGAAGGTGTTGCAGAGGCTTTTGAGAACCTTTTGGGGTGAAAAAATGAAAATACTTACCTGCAGTTTCAGGGATTTACACGCTTCCTAAAGCCCTGAATCAATTCTTTCTTCAAGGGGTCTCAGGACTCCACAGCTTCACTTTAGATAGATAGGATTTCCTGGACTTATTTTAGGAAAGAACCCAGTTTCTCAAAGAACTAGGTGTAGGAAGGAAAGAGAAAAGGAGATCTCCATTGGCACAAGAAGGGAAAGGAGCTTGGTGCCACAATCCACAAAGGCTCTGGCATAAAAACAAGCAGCCTGATTTGTCTCACTACCTCCCTCTGCCCTGGGAGCCAGCATAGTGAAAGCCTCTCCTTACTCGATTTGGAATTAACCTGTGGCCTAGGGTTTGGATTCCTGTGCAACGTAATCCCTGGAGAGAGAACACTTTAAACTCTTATTGGTCACACCTTATCCCAGGTAACAGATTTTAATATGAAGAATAAAAGTAGAAGGGGGGTTCTCTGTAATCTGGCTTTGTCTAGGCATGCATGGCAGAAGTACTGATTCTAAAAAAAAAAAAAAAAAAAAAAAAAAAAAAAAAAAAGTATCTGCTTAGCCAACATGGTTCAGTGGTTGAGCATCAACCAGTGAACCAGGAGGTCATGGTTCGATTCCCAGTGAGGGCACATGCCTGGGTTGCAGGCTCGATCCCCAGTGAAGGGCGTGCTGGAGGCAGCCGATCAACGATTTTCTCTCAACATTGATGTTTCTATCTCTCTCTCCCTCTCCCTTCCTCTCTGAAATCAATAAAAATATAGTAAAAATAAATAAGCTAATAGCTAAGGCCTCATAACCAAGAAACTACTGAGTTTACTACTGGCTGTAGATGTGATCGACAAATCCCACCCATTTTTCTTCACACCCTTAAAATTTTTCATCAAAACTGGCTTTCCCCACCTGAAGCCTAACAGTCTATTCCCAGCCTTCACCCCGCCCCAACAGGCTGTGCTGTGTCCATGCCCAGGCTTCAGGAGGCCCCTATACACCCAAGGACAAAGGCAGGGCATGAGGTGGCCAGCAGCAGCTCAGCTCCTGGCCACAATCCTTCCAGCAAACCAGTCTCAGATATTTTCTCCCCACCTCCAGAAGATTTCAGATCTAGGGTCCCATGTTAGGAGGGCTCCCATAAATCTCTGTGAAAAGCCTATTTTACAAGCCAAAGCCTTTTGCTAAGAATAAAGGCCTGTGTCTATTTCAATCTCAAACTGAGAGCAGATAATCATTTGTTTGCCTACCTCCTCCACAGCTTGGAAAGTGCTTTTCTTTATCTTTCTGCCTGTTTGTTTGTTATTCCTGGGACCCCAGAGGAGAACCAACACATCAAATCTGCTCCATGGCAACAGTATCTCTCTTATGCCAGTAGGGCCCACGTCATCATCATCACACATGAAGGTGCAGGCGGACACTGGAGCTGGGTCCTCAAGTTCCCTTCCACAGTGTTGGTAGACATGAATATATTTTCAGTGCTTGCCACCATCAATCTGAGAAAGAGGAAAAAAAACTTATTTCTTACATGAAATAACATATCTACAACTCAAAAGAAAGGAACTAAGCTAAGCTATCTAGTTTCACTTTGTTTTGAAAGACTTGCCCTGGACCAAATCTCTCTGAGCTTGGTGTATTCCAATAGCAAGTTCATTAAAACCTAATAAATACCTGGCAAAGGCCTTACACCATCAGCTTATGGCAGGAATGTGGAAACCGCCCTAACTGGTTTGGCTCAGTGGATAGAGCATTGGCCTGCGGACTGAAAGTTCCCAGGTTCAATTCCAGTCAAGGGCATGTACCTTGATTGCGGGTACATCCCCAGTGGGGAGTGTGCAGGAGGCAGCTGATTGGTGTTTCTCTTTCATCAATGTTTCTAACTTTCTATCCCTCTCCCTTACTCTCTCTAAAAAATCAATAAAAAAGATGTTTAAAAAATAATAAATAAAAAAAAATAATGTGGAAACCAAGACCTGTATTTTATGAATGAGCAGCCTATACCGGCACAGCCTAAGACACTGAGTATGGACTCACCCAGCACCACTAAGGAAGATTAGCACACATGTGAAGTTGGCATTGAGTGTCTCCTCCTCTGTCTTAGCAATCCCCTCCTCCACTTTGTAGAGCCCCCCAGAAGCTTGTTTGTTCTCCATCTGCAGACCCCATCTTTGTGGGGCCTGTCCACATCAAAGGCTCTGAGCCCTGAACTTCCCACCCGAGAGGGCGGTTGAAAACTGTATTTGCAAGAGCAGGCTTGGCCTGTGAAAAATAGCTTCACGCCATGGAGATGTCAGGCACCATCTGCCAGGATGCTCTTGCCACCCCCTAGCAACTGCTCCCACATCCCTGTCTCTGGTTACTTTGCCTGCTTCCCTAGTTACCAGTGCCCCAGGCTCCAGCACACCTCTGACACCACCCCGGAGTGTTTGCAGCTTCCCCAGGGAACTGGAACCACATGGAGGTGGGGCCCAGGCAGTCTGCCTCTTGGATTGCAGACGGATTCTCAGCACCAACTCTGGCTTCAATCCTGCCAAGCTCACAGTGTGGTAGCCCAAACCCCTTGTTCCAACGTTTCAATTCAGTATTAGACCATCTGAGCAGCTAACCAAGTAGTCCTCAATCCTGCAGGCATATTTGAATCATCTGGAAGCCTTTAAAAATCATTAACTCCCAGGCACAGAGATTCTGATTTCGTTGGCATGGGGTAGAGCAGTAATTTTTTTTAAGTTCTGCAAGTAGCTCTTATCATCTACCAGGATTATGATTTAACCCCCAAAAATACACAGTGTTGGGCGCCCTTCCACATGTGAAAAATAATTGTTTAATAATGACTGGGAAGACAAATATGAAGAAGATACCCCAGTTAAACTGAAACAAGAAATTCCTCCAGGTTTTTAATTTCACCTAACATTCAGTAAAATATGTCTTATAATGATATTTTCTAAAAACCAACCCAATTTTCTATTCTCCATGGAACTGCATCATTACCCACTAAGGGTAGACTTTATCTGTGAGATTCCTTGGATAAATATCATGCACCTTTGGAAACTGTAACTCTTTCATGCCTCTGAAGTGCTATGTAAAACCCTGAAATAGTCAGTTATATAATAAGCATGTCATTAAGAATTTTTCCAATTTAATGTTCACAGCTGTTTCCTTAGCTCTCCAATGCCTTGGTGTTGGAGGTGAGGTCCGTGGGTTAGCAGCATGTTAGAAATGCAGAATCTATGACCCCACCTCCAGACCAACTGAATCAGAAACTGCATTTTAGTGAGACCCTCAGGAGAATCTGCAGCTACATTCAATTTTGAGAAGCAGCACCCAGTAGCCTGCTTTTATCAGTCTTGGAATAACTTCTTTCAAGACTCTCCCTTTGCGGTCTTAGCCTCCAGGAACACTCTGCTCCCACCAAATTGGACCACCTCAGCTGCCAGGCCTTTGCTCTTCCAACCCCTCCCCTACCATCTCCAAAGCCCTCCCCCCTCCGTTCTGTCTAAAAGCAGCATTCCCATTTCCCCAAGTCCCAACTGAGCCTCTCCTCTCCAAAACCTTTGCAAATCTCCCAGCCCTAAGGTTCTCACCTGCCTCTAATTGTATAGCACTTGTCTAGCTACATATTCACTCAAAGCAAGAACATTCACCCAATGTTCTATTATGCAACCATTATTTCACCCTTAACTTTCCAAGTACATCTGCCTTGCCTCCCAACACTTATATACCTTTTACCTGCCATGGGGTCTTTGCACATAATAAATATAACAAGTGTGTGGTGTTTGATTTTGACTTAGATCTCTAATGACAAGCTATATAATACACAAAACCTATACATCTGAGTCAAGAAATCAGTACAGCCGTAACCGGTGTGGCTCAATGGATAGAGCGTCGGCCTACGGACTGATTAATTCGGTCAAGGACATGTGCCTTGGTTGCGGGCACATCTCCAGTAGGGGGTGTGCAGGAGGCAGCTGATCGATGATTCTCTCTCATCGATGTTTCTAACTCCCTCTCCCTTCCTCTCTGTAAAAAAAAAAATCAATAAAATATATTAGAGAAAAAAAAGAAATTAGTAAAAATTTTACAACAGTTAAGCTTTGTTGCTATTAAAACCTCCAATATCCTGAACACAGGAGTTGCAAAATAACATATTGTATAAACAGGTACTGGGCTATATTAAACAACTAGAGAAAATAAATATCAGAAATGAAAGCAAGACAACATAATATCAGGTATTAACTAAGAAGTAAATAGAAACATCTCATATCGTTGTTACTCAGGAAAACTAATCAAATAAAGTCCTATAGCTACCAATGGCTGCTGTTGACCAAATTATATTCCCAGCCAACTCAGGGCCTGTAATGTGAACATAAAATCACATACAGCTTTTGCATATAGGGTTTCTCCCAGGGTATGGGCAGTCTCAGAGCTCATTACATTCCACTCCAGCATAAAATGACCTCATATATTGTGGTAGCAAAATTCAGGAGTGGTTCTTCTATTCTTTATAAAGTCCATAAATATTGAGAATTAACCATGTGTCCTGTAGTAGGGCCCAGAAATACAAAGACAACTAAATATGTCCTTACTGATAAATTATTCCCAGTCTTAGTGGGAGGAGACATAAACAGATCATTTTAATACAATGTGAAGCATATAGCACTAGAGTACACATTCAGAGCATTATTGGAACACATGGAGAAGCTGCCTAGCTCAACCTGAAGAAATCAAGGAGGACTTTTTTTTTTTTTTTTGGGGGGGGGGGGGGGAGGAGGGATGCCTGAGCTGAGTCTTGAAGTTAGCAAAAGAATTAGCCAAGTGAAAGATGAAGATTGATATTCCAGGTAGGGGAGACAGTAAGGAGAAGGAAGAGGTAACTGACAGCAGGGCATGTGGAAGAAGTTTGGATCGTTCTGCAGAGTAAGAGGCAGGATGTGATGGTGTTTCTCCCATCGATGTAATGACCTCTTGCTAGTTGATAAAGGTCCACAGGACCTTGGACTTTATCATAAAGGCAAATGGAGAATTTCTAGATTTGAAAGACTTCCTGCAACTTTCTAGATCTAATATGCAAAGTAAAAAGAGCTTAGATTCTACAAAAACTACATTAAGTGCCATAGAACCCTCGCCAACATGGCCACTTAGATACTGACTCAAACATTTCAAAGGTCATCTCTACAGATGGGTAGTAGAGAAATCTCTGAGATAAATCCTTTCTAGCCAAGATTCTATTTTTTGATTCCCAAGGCCAAGAAAATGGTGGACCTGTGACATGGATCTGTCTGGTGAAGGCACTAATTTATACCACACCACATGACAAATGCCACAGTGCTATCAAGACAAAGTAATAAGATACAAAGAGCATTAAAAGCGCCATAGAATTAAAGGGCAGTTGAGACCAGGAGCCTGGTTCTTCTCACTCCTAGCTAACTTCACTTTCCAGCAAACCATGCTTTTCTCCAATTATAGCTCATGATGTCAAACAAACATATATGTTTATTATTTTTTTATTCTTAATACTTTAGTTTAAAATATTACTTTTTTTCATTAGCAATTAACCAGTTCAGTTATTTGCTTTATACTTAGACACACACAGATTTTTATTCAATTTTGATAGGTGAGAGAGGCTGGTTGATATGAATGTTGACATTTTGTGATATTTTACCTCAGTATAAAAAGTAAATTGTTTACTCTAGATATTCTAAACCATTCACACAAGGGAAAGAAAAAATAAAAAATTAAAAATAAAACACTAGCTGGAAGTCATTCCCTTTGGCTCAGGCAGGTTTTATTCCCAAGGTTAATATAAGCTAGAACAAATCAACGACCTGACTTCTAAACATTTCCTGTCTCCACTCTCATCTGTATATTGAGCTACCTGACAGGTCCTGATCTGGGACAAACTTTTCAAAGCGGGTGAAACTAGATTAACGCACCCCTCCGGCCAGCTCACCCTCTTCGGATGCAGTCTCTCCTTTTCCATCTCACCTGTGCAGAAATAGTTTTCCTAGCAGAGACAAGACTTGGAGATGGGGCATGTGCCATATTTACAGTCTTTTTCGTCTTTTCAAGACTATCAAGTAGTCATTAGGAAAAATAATAATGTTATAAAACTTAGAATAATATTAAAGAGGCAACGTTGATACTTAAAAAATGAAAGTTTAAAAAAAAAAAAAGCAAGTAGAGAGTGGTGAAGCGAATGGGCCCTGGGGCCAGACTTCAAGGGGTGACTCTTGGTTCCCCCATTTGCCAGCTCCATGGCTTTGGATGGGTCCTTTCATCATTCAAAGGTCTCAGCTACCCAGTGTGCAAAACGAGAATAATAATCCTAGTTCCTACGTTGTGACAAGATTTTAAAAAGTAACGTACATACAGCATTTAAATCAGAGCCGGGCACCTAAGGGAACTGTATGTGCGGGCTAATCTTGTATTATCATAATCATTATCACAAGGCAGCATAATTCATTAATCTCATCATTTCTCAGAAAGTAGTTTCACGGAATATCACAGGATATCTCATACTCACTCCCACCCTCACCTTTTCCAGTATTTCTTGAAGAGTTTGAAATACAAGAGCATAAAAAACTCTTCTCAAGAGATTGTATTACAAGGATTAGTTAGCAGAAAAGTAAGATGAGATAGACGCTGTAGGTGGAATGACCCAGCCCTACTCCAGCCTCTTTCCTGGTCCTCTACCCACTTGGGATGTCCACTTGACACAGGGCATCAGGAAAAGGCGCTTTCCTTCTCCTTCTTCCTGAAATGACGACAGGGCTGCAAGAAGGAAATGTCATAAGAATCAGAGACATCGGCACTAACCTTGCTGGGCCCCGGAACCAGGGCCAGCAACAACCTGCCCACAGATTTTTCATCCTTTATGAAAATAAACCCCTTCACAATTAAGACATCATATCCAAGTCTTCTGATACACGCAGCCAAAAGCATTCCCTACCCATCCATTTACACACTCTCTACATCAAGGATGTCAAACTCTTGGCCTGTGGGCCTCACGTGACCCACAACAAATATTTTTGCAGCCAATATAACAATATGTAAGAAACATTTTAATAAAATTTCATAACTTAATTTTTACAATATCCTGTTATACATATAACCCTATATAATAAAGAGCTAATATGCTAATTAGACCAAACAGCAGAATGACCATCCAGATGACCTTTTGGCTGCAAGGGTTGAGTTCCTTGCAAGAATTTTATACATCAGGCCTCTAGTTATTAATAACAAACTACAACGTTCACTAATGACTGATTCCTATAATCATGTTGCGTTCATTTCCCTTACACACAGGTGCACCATTTCTCTCCACTAATACTAGCAGGGAATATTTTAGCAGCCAATGGCCACGTCATTAGTCTTGGACTGACTTGTTTTGGTGTGTGCAACAGAAAATACTTCGCTTTTGGAGAACAAGAAAAAATAGGTTTATTTACTGTATGCTTAACTTGTGCAGTTATTCATTGTCTGGTATGGTTTGTTCAAGAAAAAAATATTAATTTTTATCAAAATATTCTATTATTTTATGTTAACAATTATTCATTTATTTCGGCCTTTTGTATTCAGCATGTCTCTATTGAAATAAACCTATGTTTCTATGAAAATAGAAGCTTTTGTTTTTGTTTTTTTTGTGGCCCACATAAACTTAAACCTTGTTTATTTGGCCCCTGTGAGCCTTTGAGTTTGACATGCTTGCTCTACATTGTTCTTAATACTAACCAAGAGACAGCAGCACCCTTATGCACCCATTGCACTGACGCCTAATTTCTTTTTCTAGGATAAAACTAAGGCCTTGGCAATTGTGCTCCTGTGCAGACGGCCTTCCACCTTATCCAGCCTAAGCTGAATCCTGAAAATAAGCAGGGAGTCCTTCCTTCCAGGTCTTTGCCAGTCCCTCTTCCTTTTTAAAAAAAGTTTTAATTGATTTCAGTGAGAGAAAGAAGAGAGGGATGAGAAAGAATCATTGATTGGCTACCTCCTGCACACTCCTCCTGGGGATGGAGCCTGCAACCGGGACATGTGCCCTGACCAGGAATGGAACTGTGACCTTCTGGTTCATAGGTCGATGCTCAACCACTGAGCCACACAAGCCAGGTGCTAGCCCATCTTCTTGTCTCAGGTGCTGCTTCCACTTCCAGCTGCCTGAGCAGCAGGCTTTCTATGTGCTGCCTTCCAGAGAGCCACTTTCTGGGTGACCAGTGGACCTGTTATTGGTGCCACTCATTATTCTCAACCCAAACTTCACAAGATTTCCCTTCAGTGTCCCCCATTGCTCTCTCCACTGTATCACTTGTATGATATGGTGTTTCCAGTCCCCAGGGGTTTTCAAAAGGTCTTCCTGCCAAATCAGTCCTCAGCCCCTTCCTGCTGTCCATGAAAGTCTAGTTACATCTGTTCATATAATAAAGCCGGTAAAAATTACACAGTTGATGAATAGTGCTACGAAGGAGTGTATATATTTGTCATTGTGCGTTATTGTTAGACAATCACATAATTCACTGAAACAAATACATTTAGACTATTTTAAAATTGCCTGTGTACTTAAGATAGTGCTTCTTCAGATCTAAAATTACTCAACTGGCTCAAAAGAAAAAAGAAAACATTGGAACTTCGTCTAGGTGATTGATACGTTTTCCTTTATAAAGTTAGTTCATATCCTGGAAACAAGGGTTTGTCTGTTTAATATCATATGAAAAATTATAGTCATCTTGGCTAAACAATAGTGTCAGTAAATAGCTTCTACATGAGACTGAAAAAAGAGAGAAACTATATTCTTGCTGCAGAAGAAAGATAAATTTTGTTGGCCTTTGAAAGCTAGGGGATTAACCAGCATTTGGGGAGAGATGTTTTGAAAGATACAGAACCTGCTGTATTTTCTGCTTCATGAACTAAACATAAACAGGGAAAGGCTGCATGGGTGTGTTACAGCTGTCTGCTAACCGAGGAGGCTTTTGAGTTTGTGAACTGAAGGAACAGCAGACATTCTGTGTTTAATAAGCCATATACCCTCCAGTACTGAGATCCCCCCTGACAGGGAGTTCAAATTTAGAGGAGAAAGAAAAAAGTTCTCCCAAGTCATAGCGATATGACATAAGAAATCACACTGATTGGGAAGGGGGCAGTTGTGAGAGATGACATTTCCTTTTAAAAAAATTTCTGTAATTTACAAGTGGGAGGGGGCTAAGCTGATAACGAATTCAAATCATCCAAATTAGGATTTTATAATGATTTAGGCCACAGGGGACGCAAAACCCTTTTGTTTTCTAGGAAAACATGTATATGTGAGATGAAGTGAGTCAGAAAATCTTCTCAGATAAGAAAAAAATTAAATCATCACAATAATAAACATAAAAATCATTTTCAGGCCCAAGCTCAACAATATGCCAAGAATGGAGCCATCACATGCAAAACTGAGCTCAAGACACATATTCCTAAAGTGAAGAGGCAGGCAGCCTGGGGCTGGGGGAGGGGGAGGAGGGATTTGGCTCTGGCTGTGTTCCTCTGTGCAGCAAGTCAACATCTCTGGGCTTCAGTATTCACATCATTTTTTTAAAACTATGAAATGTGTGACGTTGTATTTTAGTGAAACAAGTTGATATTTTCCTGTGTTTGGAACAGTTCCAGACACATAATAGGTAATATATAAGTACAACAAATAATCACAGCTGAGTAGCTTACCAGATGGGATCGATTCAAGCTAATCAGTCAGTGGAAGGAACCATAGCCACCTCCAAACTTTTTATCTCATACAAGAATCCTCTATTAAAACAAAACAAACAAAACAACAGAAAGCACTTGATACACGGTGAGGGAGAAGAGACTGCCTCCCTGGAATTCCCACCTTGAATTATAAAGCTGAAACAATGACAAATCCAACTCAGCTTCCATATGATAACCCATCAGTTTTTTGTGGTTGTTAATCCTCACCAGAGGACATGTTCTCCATTGATCTGTTTTGTTTTTTGTTTTTTGTTTTAGAGGGAGAGAATGGAAGGGAGGAGAAGAGACACAGGGAGAGATACATCCATGTGAGAGAGAGACATGGATTGGTTACCTCCAGTCCCCCTGGCCCGGCAGGGGACTGGGCCTACAACCGCCTTTTGTGACCATGACCGAAATGGAACCCATGACACTTCAGTCCGCAGGCCAACGCGCTAACCACTGAGCTAGGGCAATCCATCACGTTTTTATGGAATCATCACTGCCTTCTCTTTGAGCCAAGCATCCTCTGGGTCTTCACCCTGTATGACTTTGAGAGAGCCCCGGCTCCTTCGCCATCGCTGACACCTGTCTCTACAGGCACTCACTGAGCATGTCAGGGGGCCCAAAAACTGGGGCAGGAAGTACCACAAACGGTCCGTGGGGTGTATCTCTTACCCTCATTTTAGACCTTGATTTCTATTAACTGAGGCTCAGATTGCATTCCCGTTTGGGGGCGACTGTGTCACCCTATTGGCTTATCTGAAGCTTTCAGTTAATAAACTAGCCTCCATCTGCTGAAAAGCCAGAGCATTCAGCGCCATCCTCACACTGAGATTTTCACATCTAAACTCAAAATGTGTATTTATCCCAAGATGTATATTAATAAGTCTCACTTGGTTATTAATCAGGATAAATGTGTGTGCAAATGGAATATTAGTACACCCAATTAGATTCTGAATCCCCTCCGGGAAATTGGGATGTTTTACAGGAACCTTGTGATGAAAATTTTGTAAAGCAAATAACTATCCTCCAATTGATTTTTTCATGTAACTATCTATTAATGTATTAGAGTTGCCTAAAGCAGGATACAAATATATTAAGCTTTGGATCATAACATATTACGTTATTACAGAAGATCTGTCTTCCTGTACCTTGATTAGGATAATACTAAAATTAGTTTACTTTCCTGAATGTACTGAGTCCAGACTATTAGCATACAAATGAGAGAGCCAGGAAGCCACAGACCCCAAAAACAATGTCCAGGTCCAAAATGTCCTTAACGTGTACAGACCTCACATGGCAAACCATGCTTATTCTTTGGTTTAAGTTTCCTCTCATTTCTTTTATATGAATACTAGTAGCCCTGTGAACAAATTCATGCATTAGTAGCTCTCTGCAGGGCCTGGCCACTCCCCGCCCACTGCCCAGAAGCTCTCTGCCGCCCAGAGGCCCATCTGCTGCCGGGCATGGAACACTTGTCTTGTCATCAGGGAGATGACACAAGCGTTCCCCACTTCTCCCTCCCCCCTCCCAGCTGTTCTGAGCCCACTGCCCAGAGGCCCTCCACAGCTGGAGTGGGGCGCTTGCCTCATCGCCACAGGGACGAAGCAAGCATTCCACCAGGCTGCTCACACTGCACACTCTCAGTGACCACCCCACACCCCTGGGACTAGGGGACTCTGGCAGGGCTGAGAGGAGTGGGTGCCACCATCTTGTGGCTATGGGTGCGGCCATCTTTGTGATGGAGTAACTGTTAATTTGCATATTACCCTTTTATTAGATAAGACAATAATATTTTTTTATAGCAAAGGTGGAGATTTATTGAAGAACAAGTACAGACGCCCACATGGGGAAGGGGAAAGAATCTCACAGAACAGACTTTAACATGGGGCAGGGGAAAGGGTCCCCAACAATAATATTATTGAAAAAAAAAATATATATATATATATATATATAATATATATATATAATAAGGCTTATTATATATATATATAATTATATATATATATATAATAAGGCTTATATATTAAGGATACAAATATAACGTAATATGTTATGATCCAAAGCTTAATATATATAAATAATATATATAATTATATATATATATATATAAAATAGGCTTAATATATATATATATATATATATATATATATATATATATATATAATAAGCCTTATTCATTTTCCATCTGATTACCCAGTTGGGCCACTGACTTCCAGAGCTATCAGGTAAGGCCCATTCTACAGGCTGACCACAATTTACCTCTCTCCACTCATCTCTGATGTCACTCTACCACTCACACCTATGGATTCACCAGTCCCACTCACCTATACCCTCAGTTCCACCCATTTCTCCAAACCACTCTGACAAAGGAGGCAGTGAGCAAGTCCTCAAATCAATCCTGTGGCAATACCACCAATATATTGATATAATGTGTCTGGGAACCAGAGCTGAGCTGTCCCTTCTCTGACACTGACCCTACCCTACCACTGAGCATATGTGTGGCCTCCTAATTCAGTTCCTGACTGAGCCTTCTGTTCCATTACTGGAGGTGAAATTCTATCCCAATTCCAGACACTTAACTAAGGCCCAAACAACTTTCCCAGATCATCTCTAGAAACCTATTATTCATTACTACCTAGGATTCTGCCATAAGCCAGAAAATCTCCAAGCATCAGGCCACCAGCCAAAACACTTTCCATATCATCATTGCTGCCTAAGGGTCTCCCAAAACATTGAATATTGGGCTCATATTTTCCCTGGGTCTTTTAACATCACAATTTGAACTGCTAAGAAGAAATATGCAAACCATGTATAAACAAACCTCACCTTCCTTTTCTGAGGCATAGAAAGAATCTCAAATAAATGAAGATGCAAGCTGTGTTCTTGGGTATGGCCAAGAATCAAGGCAAAGAGGTACTGAGAACCCAGTTGGACCCATTGAGTTTATGTGGCAATAAGCTTACGGGGAGACTTTCTAATCAGCAAGACTCAGTGTGGACACAAAGCTATACTGAAGCACCAAAATTCTAACTGCAAACCAAAAAATGAAAACTCCAGTGTAGAATAGCAAATGGTAAAGTTATGTTGTTCCTGATTCCTTTGGTGAATAATTAAATAATAATGAAATTGAAAGGCTGATTTTATTTTTAAAATTCCAGCTTGTTCAGATTAAAGTCCACTATCAAAAAATGGCAAACTAGCCGAAACCGGTTTGGCTCAATGGATAGAGCATCGGCTAGGGGACTGAAAGGACCCAGGTTCGATTCCGGTCAAGGGCATGTACCTTGGTTGCGGGCATATCCCCAGTAGGGGGTGTGCAAGAGGCAGCTGATCGATGACTCTCTCTCATCGATGTTTCTAACTCTGTATCTCTCTCCCTTCCTCTCTGTACAAAATCAATAAAATATATATATTTTTTTAAAATGGCAAACTAAATGACATTGCTTTGAAACCCCCACTCTTGATCCAAGGAAAAAGTCTTTCATAGTTTTGGTTAAAGTAAAATGTTTTCAACAAATAACTTACAAGTATGTTTCTGACTATTTATTGGGGCAGGGGGAAGAGTCTGAACAAACTGTGACTGACTCGTGGACATTTAATTTCTGCTACAAAGTAAAATTCTACTTATCTTGTTCATTTAGATCTAAGACCCCCTAACACTCTGAAGCATTGTACCATATATAACATCCAACTGACACTATAAGAGAAAGGTAGTTATGGTTATCCACGTCCTCTGCTTAAGGTCAGAGCACTGTCACTGTACGGGGTCCAATTTCTCCAATACAAGTGGGCATGGGGTGGCTCTTGTGATATCTGGGGGGCGGGGGGGGGAAGAATATTCTAAAATTCACACAGGAGAATGAATGGATTTTATTGGAATGGAGTTATATCCCTCAGGTTGCAAAGTCCCATGCACTTTCACACAGTCTTGGAAAAGAAGGGCCAGTATCCCGAGCTTCCATTCCATGTTTCAGCTGGATCCAGTCCAGCATCCGTTTAATTAAAGTCCATTAGTCCATTGTGTGGAGTCCCCATGGCCCAGGGGCCTTGTGGGCTAATGCAGAGAGGTGTTCCCCCTGCAACAGGAGTCCCAAGAGGACCGAGAGCAAGAGGGAACTCCCTTTGTTCAGAAATTTAAATATTAGGGTTTCACGCTCTTGCAGTGGCCACGCCTATTATGTCCAATTCCCTGCTCCCTGGTGTGATTGACAAACAGGTAAGCACCTTCCTAAGTCACTCAGACCTTACTGAGCAAGCATCTATTGTCCAGTTTCTTCCCCCAGTGATTTGCAGGGAACAGGCTTGGAGAGTATTAAATTAGCAAAGCTGTATAAATGCCATGCCTGTATTTTCTAGTCTTCCCTTTACTTTTTTCCTGTTAAATAATAAACAGATTATGCCTGGCCGGCATGGCTCAGTGATTGAGTGTTGGCCTATGATGCAGGAGGTCATGGTTTGATTCCCAGTCAGGGCACATGCCCGGGTTGTGGGCTCAATCCCCAGTGTGGGGCATGCATAAGGCAGCCAATCAATGTTTCTCTTTCATCATTGATGTTTCTATCTCTCTCTCCCTCCCCCCTTCCTCTCTGAAATCAATAAAAATATAGTAATAATAATAATAACCAGATTATTACAATAGTATCACCCCACCAACTTACTATGGAGAGCAAGGATCTTCATCACAGTTCTGGTGATGAACCAGGATTCCTAGCAGAAAAACTTTCTTAATATTTATCTTACTATGCAGGTCCTTCTGTTAAACTTATAGTTGGGCTTATTATTCTTTTTAACTTGAGAAACAATTTTTATTCACCCTGCTTTTATATTTTGTACATAGAGATGGAGACATTTCATTCTAACTACAAAAACTCTTAAAATGAACAATAATTTAATTGTTGAGGGCTCATAAACCTTAACAGGTGAGTCAATTTTTAATACTGAGGTTTGAAATGAGTTTCAGTTTTAAAATTACAACTAATAAATTATGCAAAATAACAAGAAAAAAAGAATACACACACACACAAAGAAGTTTTGTTTTATTCTTCTTAGTCCCAAAGGAATACAGATACTATCTATCATTCAGTTTATTTCTGGATAACATGTAAGTATGCCAACATTTTCCTCACACTGAAATTTTGAGGGGAGAATAGGAACTTTTCTATTAGCTTCAAAAATTGAGGAGGGGGAGAGGATCCAAGATGGCTGCTCGGGTATACACCTAGCCGCAGCAGCTCACAACAATTTCAAGGGAATACAACTAAAATGTAGAGTGGACATTGCCCAGAGCTACAGGTAGTCGACTGACTGAAAACTCTACAATAGGAAGGAGGGAGAAAACCAGAAGGAAAATCAGAGGAGCTGAAAAAAAGCCTAAGGTACGGAGACATGCTGCGCGCTCGCACGCACGCGCGCGCGCGGAGAGGTCGCAGCCGGAGAGGAGGAGAGGGCTGGGTGCTGCCTGGCGTTCCCTAGCAGGAAGGAAATAGAACCCCCAGCCTGGGCTGAACCCCCGAACCGGCAGCGCTGAGCCCCAAGTTATGTGCCAGACCCTGGGGACCCAGGCTCCGGCAGGGGGAGACAATCCCGGGGGACGGCGAAATGCGGGGCCCCCGGAGTCGCGCGCACATGGCGCGCAGAGGACTGAATGTTGACTCTAATGCTGGATTACCCTAGCCGGAAGAAACAAAGCCTCCGGCGGCAGCTCTGAGCCTCAGTCCAGACCGCCCCGAACTCCAGGTCTGGGCCAGTCCCTGGGGACCCAGGCTCGGGCAGGGGGAGACGGAGCTGTGAGGTGGAGTCCTGGGAGCGCGGCGAAAGGCCGAGCCCCAGGAGTCGCGCACACTGTGTGCAGAGGACAGTCTGTTGACTTTGATCCTGGACCCCCCTAGTGGGAGGGAGAAAGAAAGCTGCAGACTGGAGGAACGCCACGAGGAGCAGGAGCCCCTGCCGGACACCGGCCAGCCGGGCGCCAGCAAGGAGCCGGGCGACGGGGCCCCCAGTGGGGGGGGTGCCCCTGAGCCTACGACTGCTGAGCGCTGGCAACGGAGCCAAGGACGGGGGCTGCTTCCTGGGCGGCGCCGATCCCGGCAACAGGCTGGAGCAGCGCGGGAGCCCACGGAGAACAAAGGGGTGCCACAGGCCAACCTGCTGAGCTCCCAGGACAAGGAGGAAGAAACCAAAGAAGTTCTCAATGTGAAGAAATCAAGTGAGAGCAAATGATAGTAAAATTACTTAAGAAAGAATACAAAAAAGATCTTGAAAAATCAAAGACTAAGTCAGAACTCAACGCACCAGCCAACATTGCAACATAAATGCGTTTTGTTTTTTTTAAAAAAAAAGAAAAAAAAAGGAGAAAAAAGGGACAGAATGTTGGAACAGCGGCGACCAGGCCTAGAGTGGCCAGGCACAAGGCAGTGGCAGCTGGGCCCGGAGCAGCAGTGGCCAGGCCCCAGAGCAGCAGCAGCCAGAACAAGAGCATCAATGGCCAGCACTGGAGCAGCCAGACCTGGGGCAGTGGCAGCCAGGCCTGAGGCAGAGGCGGCCAAGCCCAGGGTGGCCAGTCCAGGAACACCCAGACACGGAGTGGCTGGGCCCGGAGAAGCCTGGTCCAGAGCAGCCGGGTTGGGAGCAGCCAGGCCCAGAACAGCAGTAGCCAAGCACGGAGCATCCAGGCTGGGAGCGGCCAGGCTCGGAGCAGCCGGGTCGGGTGCAGCCAGGCCCGGAGCAGCGGCGGCCAGGCTGGGAGCGGCCAGGCCCGGAGCAGCTGGGTCTGGTGTGGCCAGGCCTGGAGCAGCGGCTGCCAGGCTAGGAGCGGCCAGGCCCGGAGCAGCAGCTGCCAGGCTGGGAGCAGCCAGGTCCGGAGCAGCCGGGTCTGGTGTGGCCAGGCCCGGAGCAGCGGCTGCCAGGCGGGAGCGGCCAGGCCCGGAGCAGCAGCTGCCAGGCTGGGAGCGGCCAGGCCCGGAGCAGCCGGGTCTGGTGCAGCCAGGCCCGGAGCAGTGGCTGCCAGGCTGGGAGTGGCCAGGCCTGGAGAAGCGGTTGCCAGGCTGGGAGTGGCCAGGCCTGGAGAAGCGGCTGCCAGGCTGGGAGCGGCCAGGCCCGGAGCAGCCGGGTCTGGTGCAGCCAGGCCCGGAGCAGTGGCTGCCAGGCTGGGAGTGGCCAGGCCTGGAGAAGCGGTTGCCAGGCTGGGAGTGGCCAGGCCTGGAGAAGCGGCTGCCAGGCTGGGAGCGGCCAGGCCCGGAGCAGCCGGGTCTGGTGCGGCCAGGCCAGGAGCAGCGGCTGCCAGGCTGGGAGCGGCCAGGCCCGGAGCAGCGGCTGCCAGGCTGGGAGCGGCCAGGCCCGGAGCAGCCGTGTCTGGTGCGGCCAGGCCCGGAGCAGCGACTGCCAGGCTGGGAGCGGCCAGGCCCGGAGCAGCCGGGTCTGGTGCGGCCAGGCCCGGAGCAGCAGCTGCCAGGCTGGGAGCGGCCAGGCCCGGAGCAGCCGGGTCTGGTGCGGCCAGGCCAGGAGCAGCGGCTGCCAGGCTGGGAGCGGCCAGGCCCGGAGCAGCCGGGTCTGGTGCGGCCAGGCCAGGAGCAGCGGCTGACAGGCTGGGAGCGGCCAGGCCCGGAGCGGCCGGGACCGGAGCCACCGGTCCCAGAGCAGCCGGGTCGGATGCGGCCAGGCCTGTAGCAGCAACAGCCAAATCCAGAGCAACTAGGTCGGGAGTAGCAGTGACCAGACCCGGAGCAGCTGGTTGTGGAACGAACCAGAGCAACAGAGGCCAGGCCCGGAGCAGCCAGGCCCGAAACAGCTTGCTCCTCGCCTGTACCTGCCCACAGCTGCCTCTCAGACATGGCTGGAAACTTTTGCGGGAACTTGAGGGTCTGCTGAATCAAGTGATGAAGGCTTAGATCTGGATGTGTTGAGTTAGTATAGCGCTGGGGTGTTGATCTGTGAGTGCCTTGGGTGGGGCCTGGATGAGGCTGGTTGACCTATTTGAAAATGTCTTTTGTGTGAAGTGTATCATTGGGCATGTGGAGGTATTATTGATATGAGAAAATGCTAAGTAACAGATTTACTATCTGAAAAGGGATTTACTATCGGGGAAAGGGAGGGAGGAAGAGACTGAACATAACCTGTGCACCTATGGATGAGGACAATGGGGGATGGGGAGGGGGCAGAGGGTGGGGTGGGAACCTGGTGGAGGGAGGAAGAAATGAGGAACCTTTGTAATAATATGAACAATAAAGATTGATTTAAAAAAATAAATAAATAAATAAATAAAATTAAAAAATAAATAAATAAATAAATAAATAAAATAAAAATAAAAAAAAAATTGAGGAGGGAAAAAAATAGGACAAAAAAAAAAAAGACCAAGTGTGTGTGTGTGTGTGTGTGTGTGTGTGTATTTATAGAACACAATAAAGAGTCGATGTGTGTGTGCTGCAGAATAAAATGAAACATACCTTTTCACTACACATCACAGGAGTTAATTTAATTTAATGGTATGATTTTTCTTTCAATGAAATTACTATATTATTTTATTTTATTTTAATTAAATTTATTGGGATGACGTTGGTTAATACAATTATACAGGTTTCAGGTATACAATTCTACAATACATTATCTGTGTGCTGTATTGTGTGTTTACCACCCCAAGTCAAGTCTCCTTCCATCACCATTTATCCCCCCTTTACCTCCTTCTACCTCCCTCCACTTCCACTTCCCTCTGTCAATCACCATACTGTTGTCTGTATCCATGAGTCTTTCTATTTTGCTTCATCTCAATTTTTTAAACCTATTTGATTGATTTTTATAGAGAGGAAGGGAGAGGGATAAAGAGTTAGAAACTTCAATAAGAGAGAAAAATCAGCCAAAGCCGGTTTGGCTCAGTGGTAGAGCTTTGGTCTGCAGACTGAAAGGTCCAAGGTTCAATTCTGGTCAAGGGAATGTACATTGGTTGCGGGCACATCCCCAGTAGGGGGTGTGCAAGAGGCAACTGGTCGACGTTTCTAGCTCTCTATCTCTCTCCCTTCCTCTCTGTAAAAAATCAATAAAATATATTTTTTTTAAAGAGAGAGAGAGAGAAAGAGAGAGAGAGAGAGAGAGAGAAACATCAATCAGCTGCTTCCGGCACACCCAATACTGGGGATGTGCCTGCAACCAAGGTACATGCCCTTGACCAGAAATGAATCTGGGACCCTTCAGTCCGCAGGCCGATGCTCTATCTACTGAGCCAAACTGGTTAGAGCTTCATCTCAATTTTTAAAAATATTTTCACAAAAGATTATCCTCTCACTTTAAAACGAGAAAGATGATCATAAGCAAAAACTGTATTTATTCCATGTTTCATTCTCTGAAATAAACATAAAGCTACTTTTCACCTTTACACAGTAACAGTTAAACCAAAAGAATTCTGTAACCTCTCTTTCTTAATTTGGCAACCTAATCCCCAAGATTTGGTCTGGAACACTTGCCGACCAAATTTTTTATGACCTGTTTCTGGAATTATTTGAAAGGAAATAAAACATATCATCACACTGAGTAATTTTTCTTTCTGGAACACCAGAAGGTTCTATTGAACACCAGGATCCCTCTGGAGATAAATTTAGCAAAGATGCTTTGACCAAAAAAAATCTTTTTCTGGCAAGATATATAAGAAGAGATATGAAGCAATAAGTATCCATTTGTCCTTTTCCTCCCTGCAGTGACAATGTAAGAAGGTTTTATCTCCCTATATTCTTGATTGCAGCATAAATTTAAGATAAGCTGTTCCTCTTGTAGAAAATCCACTTGTAGATGCTTCGGCCTTGACACCTCTGTTGCTCCAAATTTTTGTTCCAGAAGTAAATTATTCATGCTCAGAGGAAAATTTGTCACAAAATAATGCATGCATGGAAAGTGTGACTATAACTCAGAATTTCTCCCTTTAAAATTAGTCACTCCAGAAGAAGAAAAATTATTAAAACTTGCCTTAAATATCAAGTGTTTTACTTCATCCAATTATTTTGCATTCATGAGTGAATCAAGTAGGTAATGATTAGAGTTTAAATCTCAAAGCATTAGCAAAAATGCTAGAGAGCAAAGAAGAGAGATGACCAGATAATACCAGCAAAACTACTGCTCACAAACAAGTATTTTACTTTTATGAAAGCTTCAAATACAGTCATACTAATTCGATTTTATTACAATCACAGTTTCTCTATGTCTGAGTAAAAACAACCAAATAGTTTTGACTTTAAACAACATCTATGTTATCAAGAGAGTACCAATTTATACCTTTAGTCTTGGAACAAGATTAGCTTTTCAGCCAGAATGTGACTAGCAGAATCATAAAGATTGAGGAGAAAGGTACATTCACTTTGAAAATATACTGCTCCCCATTTTCCAGATTCCCTAGCTTACCTTTGTTCTTACCCCCTGTAAAGAGACCACACAAAACATTTCAATCTTGTCTGACTTCCTTCAATAAACCCAATGAAACATGACGTACATTGGCCAGCAAGGCTTATTCTTTAGAAATGTGAAGCTTATGTATTATCTTAGCCAGAATGTGTACTCCCACGGACAAGTAGAAATCTATGGGCAACGGGGTTAAATACTTCTTCTACAACAGTGTTTTGTCCTTCAACTTCAGAGCAAAGATCTTTTTGAGTGAAGTTGCTGAATAGACAGGCTGAGGATAAAGGACAAATGCAGACATTTTTGTAGAACTGACCTGTATTTCTTTAAGGTAGAAGCAAACTAATTTAGGATTTGAATGTAAAAGTCAAAGAGATTTATTTTCTTTTTTAAAAAATGTAATTTTCATCCAATTTTGGAAGGAAATATTACTGAAATAAGACCTATGAATGTAACATATTGAACTAAGTAAATTCTGAAAATATATTTTGAGACAATTTGTTTATATTTCCCATGTATTACTTTCTCTTGTTTTTTCCATCTCTGTCTTTGTTAACTTTCTACTTTTCTCTCTTTTATTTTTTCTTTTCTTTATACCTATCCTTAGTTTGGGTTTATTTACAATATTCAACCTTCTTCTAACTTCTTTTCTCTACTCACTTTATATTTTATAGCAGGGTCCTGTTTGTTTGTAATAGTTATCACATGTGGTTCTCTCAGCCATCCTATGACATAGTCCTGAAATGTGTTACCTTCCATTCTACACCTACCTGTAACATAGAAACTCACAAGAATTTTCCATTTGACTTTGCCCCCTGTAAATAGACCACACAAACAAGAACCTGTCTTTTCATCAATGTGACCCTAGCAATTAGAGTACTCTGTAGAATATATATATATATACCCTAATATGCAAATAAATAGACTGAACAGCGGAACAATCAAACAATCGGTTGCTATGACGTGCTCTGACCACCAGTTGCTATGATGTGTGGAACAGGGCAGGCGTAGGCCATGGTGGGATGGTGGAGCAGATGAGCAGGGCATCAGACCAAGGCACCGGGGCACCAGTCACTGTCATCGGGGCAAGTCTCTGGTGGTTACTGAAAATTCTTTGCTCCCATGCATCATGGTCCTGCCTGGCACTCAGATCTGCTGCCAGCGCCAGCCCTGCTCACACCCACTGCCAACTCCCAGTGCTGGTCCCTATCACTCAGCACCACCAACAGGTGCAAGTGGCTGCTGACAGCCCCAATTGTCCCTGAGAGTTTCTCCACCTCCCCCTGCTCCTGATGGGTGATCAGAGAAGCAGCTGCCACTCACACCCATTGCTGGCACCTGCCTCAATCACTCTGCACCATCAGCAGATGCTAGCAGGGCCAGTGCCATCAGTGCATGGACGTGGTGGCAGTGGGAACGGGGCTGCCAGCAAACAGGGAACCAGGGACCATGGCAGGAGGACCCAGGATGGGGCGCAGAGGATGGGCCAAGACCCATCCCTGTGTCCACTGCAGGCTGGTGGCCCACAGTTCATTTCAAGGTATACAAATTCATGCACTGGGCCCTAGTATAATATAATTATACATATGTGAACAAAGTAATATACTCAGTAGATTTAATAAATGAATGAATGAAATCTTGCTCTACTTCTTATATATGTACTAGAGGCCTGGTGTATATATATGTACTAGGCCGCTAGAACATATACGAAATTCGTACATGGATAGGGTCCCTAGGCCTGGCCAGTGATCAGGGCCGATCTATGGGGTGACTGGCAATCTATGGAGGTAGTCAGGGGGTCCCCATTGGCACCTGCCTTGGCTGCCCTAGGACCTGCAGGCTGGAGGAAGCTCCTGCAGTAAGCATCTGCCTCCTGGTGGTCAATGCACATCATAGCAACTGGTCATTCTGCAGGTCATTCCGCCAGTCAGTCAATTTGCATATTAGGCTTTTATTATATAGGATGAGGTATTATACTTTTCAAAGTAGTTTTTTCTTTTTTTAATATGAACTCCTCTGGTGAATACAATAGTTTATGAATTGGAAAGATTAACTACTTTGGCTCCCATTTTTCTGATGAAGAAATTATGGCTCAGAAAAAAAATGAGGAATTCATTAATAAATTGTCAGTAGTAGCTCTAAGCTTAGAGTCTTAAAAATATCAATTTGTGGAGAATTTTGACTCAATTGTAAACCTGTGGACTATTCTTTACTGTAAGATTACAGTTAGGGGAAGTGAGTTAAGGTTATACATTCTGATAGTGTGTACCTGTTGATGTCACTTGTGCTAGACTATTGGGATGTGGGGGGAGATCTTATATATTTTTGCCTTTAAGTAGTGCATTGAATTAAACCTAATTATTCAGTTCCTTCTAAATTTTAAAATATATAATTAAAAGATCAAAGCTTTCTAATATTATTTAGGCCAGTGGCACTACATCACTATTTCAAGTTAAACACTCCTTTCAATTAAAAACATTCATGACCTGAAAAATTCCTAACACTGATATATGTGTTCACACACATGTGGTGCACACACTGCTTCTTGCAATATTCATCACCGCCTTGCCTTTTGGCCTCCAGATGGCCCATTGTTGTGTTCACACTGAACTCCAAGATGCCTCTTTCCTAATTGCCGGCTGCCAGAAGGAGCTGTTTGTGACTGCTGTTCCCCCACGGTCGATTGCAACATTCCACTGCTTGGGCCTAAGTTTCAATAACGTCCTCAGGTTCCTCTTCTGCTTACCTAGTTCACAGTCAGACACTTCTTGCAGAAAGAGGAAAGGGAACAACCACTTAAAATATCATCATCAAAAGAAAATTATTTGAAAGAACAAGAATTATTGACTATATGAGGTGAGACCAGTGATGTCAGTATTTTGGCTTCCAAAGGCAACAACAAACCACAGCCTTTGGTTTGTGCCTTCCATGCTCATCTATTATTACAGTAGGTCTAATTTTATATTGTGAATATTTTATATTTTATTTTCATTATCTCTAAAAAATATTTAATGCATTATTATATAAAACATTATATTTAATCTTATGTAATCATTATATTTAATAAGTTATTATTATATATTCTAATTATTTATTCTGTCTCCCCGGAACCATTCAGTAGCTAGAGATGGGCTGCTAATCTGTTTATCTGTCCTGCCTTGTATATTCTGCTTACTCATAGTTTCTGCCTTTTTATCTTCCTCATCATTCCTGCGTACTCATGACTTCGGTTTGTCATGATCCTCATGGCGCCAGCAGTAACTACTCCACGGCTTTCTTTTAAGCAATCTTTCGGTTTCTGCTCCCACAGCTGACCTATCATTATAATTCACAGATCACATACCTGACGGACAGAAGTTAGAGGGCACACACAGCTTATCTTTGGAGGCCAGATCATGGTATAGGCCTCTGCAATAACCTATGAATTGGCTGTCTTTAGGACAGGTGCCCATCTCTGGGACAATGAGCCAAGACTGGAGATAAGAATCATGCCATGCCTAGCATGGTCATCTAAGAATGTTTCTCATGGGGAATGATAACAATGTTTCCTCTGTAAGGAGATGTGAGCACATGATGACATGTCCAGGAGAGAAAAAGAGTACATTGGCAGAAAAGAGAGCAGAGAGAGATGATTAGAGTAGACACTCTCTTGCCCACCCTTGTGGAAGGAGCAATCGGCACCATCAATGGCCACAATATGAACCACTTCTGTCCTGTGCTCTGTCACTATCGGGGACAGAGAAGACTTGGAAGCTCTAATGGTTACAATAATGAGAGGAATTGAGTCAGAGATGATAGCAATTATTCATAATATTGTTATGAATAGTATAAACATAGTATTCAGTGTTCAAAGTAATGTCCTGAGCACTCTTATTTTTTTTTATTTAAATTCTTTATTGTTTAAAATATTACATGAGTCTCCTTTTCCCCCCATTGTCCTCTCCCTGGCCGCTCCCATCTCCCAGCACATGCCCTCACCCACCTATTGTCTGTGCCCATTGGTTATGCTCATATAGATGTATAAAAGTCCTTGGTTATCTCTTACCCTCTCACCCCCCTGCCTTCCCTCATAGGTTGGACAGCCTGTTCGATGCTTCTAGGTCGCTGGTTCTATTTTTGTTCATCAGTTTATGTTGTTCATTATATTCCACAAATGAGTGATATCATGTGATATTTATCTTTCTCTGACTAGCTTATTTCGCTTAGCATAATGCTCTCCAGTTCCAACCATGCTGCTGTGACTGGTAAGAATTCCTCCCTTTTTCAACAGCGAAGTATTTTATTGTGTAGACATATCACCATTTTCTAATGCACTCATATGTTGATAGGCACTTAGGGTGTTTCCAAATCTTAGCTATTGTAAATTGTGCTGCTATGAACATAGGGGTGCATATATCCTTTCTGATGGGTGTTTCTGAGTTCTTGGGATATATTCCTAGAAATGGGATTACTGTCTTCTTTTATATCAGGTTGGAGACCCTTCATAAATGTTTATAATTTTGGGGGGAGAAGAGGTTTGGCCAGAAGTAGTCCAAATTCTGGTGTAGCCAAAACTGGTTTGGCTCAGTGGATAGAAGGGTCCCAGGTTCGATTCCAGTTAAGGGCATATACCTTGGTTGCTCGCACATCCCTAGTCATGGGTGTGCAGGAAGCAGCTGATCGATGTTTCTCTCTCATCAATGCTTCTAACTCTATCACTCTCTCTTCCTCTCTGTAAAAAAAAATCAATAAAATAAAATTTAAAAATTCTGGTGTAGTATTTATCTACACCATACACTAGCTCCCCCCTCTGAATTCAGCTCCTTGATACTGTGGAAATTTGCAGTGAGAGATTTAAATGATCTCAGTGAGATCAGTGTGGGCTCTTACAGATCATTCCTACCTGGGGCAATGCTGCTGAGCGTAACTGTGACAACAGCATCACTGTGGCGGCAATGGCATCACTGAATAGATGGATTTTACAGCCAATGGATTGGTACAAGGCTGTATCATTGGTCAGTTGCTGCTCACTATACATGGCTATTTACATTTAAATGAAGTTAAATTCAATTAATTGAAAATTTACTTCTCAGTCATATGAGCCAGATTTCACGTGTTCAAGCCATGTGTGGCAAATGGCTATGATATTGGACAGCACAGAGTAGGACATTTCCGTCATCACAGAAAGGTACATTGGATGCTCACTGTGACATTCAGGGTGAAGGGAATGAAAACATAGTCTTATGACCACTTTCCTTACAGAAGAATGACCATAAGATTTCTAGAAATATACTTGTGAAGAGAGCTCCAGGAAAAGGCATTTGAGTTCCTTGCCTCACGTACTAAATTTTTAAACATGTTGACCCATTTCCTAGAAAGTAAAATGAATACACTGTAAAATATGGTCACCCATGCAGTCCCAAGCTCTATTATATCATGAGAAAGGTATGTCCAGATATTGGGGCACAAGTGAGGTGCATAGTTCATCAAGGCTCTTACAAAAGCCAAAAAAAAATCAGAAAATTGGTGATTTTCTAGAGAAATCCTATGAGCCTCTGAGAAAGATTTTTTTATAGCTGGTTAAAGGATATAGTTAAGGTGAGGGATGGCAACTTTGAAGAAGGAAAAACCATGGGATTGATAGTTGGTGAGTCTCCTTTAAAAGGCAGTCATGTTCTCACATGATACTACCCAAGCATTGGGAGATGTGAGAAGCTTAACCACTTCAGGAGGACAAAGAAAAAAGATTAGAAACATTACAAGACACAATATAATAAAGAAGACTTGGTAAGTAACTGGAAGTTGGAGAGTTTCTGGACCTACAATTTCCAGCACTGACAGTTACAACAAGAACAGTTACCTCAGGACCCCACCATCAGAAGGGACAAGAGGCAGATGGGGCCACAGGAATGTGCTGTGCTATGTGAGGCCAGGTCCTCACATTTTTTTAATGTTTAGTCAACACTATTCTGAATCACCTCCTTTTAACACTCTCATAAGGAGAAGATGCCTAATTATATATAATTATAGGCTAAAATATTTATTTTTAAATTTCATTATAACATTTATAGGTCAAGTTATTTTAACCCATTGGATTGGAAACTGGGTGGCCTATAATTAGTATGTACAGATATCCTGGTTCAGTTTTGGCTTATGTTGTTTTGGCTTATGTTGTTTCTCAGAATTAATTATTCATACAGCCTCCTTTCATTCACAAAAGTCCTACTTTGGACAATAAGTATATGGTTAGCCACCCATAATGTTATTCTCTAAATGTGTCCCAAAATGCCAAGGGCAAAGTGTGTTGTTTTTCAGAAGCTTCTGTGTTTAGTGCCACTTTCCATGTCAGCAAATGTCACCTTGGAAAGACATTACTTCACCAAGTTGGCATTGTTGACCATTTTCAAAACTATTTCATTTTGATGTCTTTTTTAAGCTCTCAGATTCAATTTTAGTGTCAATTTTGCTTAGCACTGTCTTCGTCCTGTCCTTCATTCTTCAAGATTTTTTTTTCCCCTTGGGTTTTCTATTTTCTTACCGCTGTTGTCTATTTTTCTACATTGACTGTAATGTGTGGCTTCTATTTGTGGTTTCCTTTCTACTCACATTCAATTTGTCTGTCATGTTCTAAATGACTACTAGTATTTTTGAGTAAATGGTAGCATTTCACAAATAATCCCTGGTAGAATGTGTAATACCTGATAACTAACCTTTTATTTTACTTTAAATATGTTAAACTTTGGCCTGATGGGTTAAAATTTCCAGTGCCTTTACTAGTAAAAGCAGTGGCCTATTGGTAAATGTTGCTAACCAGTTGGAGTGAGCGAAGTTGGCACATGGATGGGGAACAACCTCATTGTGGTGTTTGTTGATTACCATGGTGTAAATAACCCCACCATGGATGATTTTAAGCTACCAACATGGCCTTAACCAATGTGTGAAAGTAGCAATTGCCTCTGATTGAGCCAGTGCAAGCCAAATGCCGCAAACCACTGCAAAACACTTTACAAAGATACAGAAATTAAAGTTCTGAAAAACAAATCTCGTCATAAATAATTATTTGAATTTTGTTTTGTCATAAAAACTTATATGGAAAAACAAAAATAAGCTTATATATGAAGCTTATTAAATAATAAAATAAGCTTATATTGAAAATAAGCTTACATATTAAAAATAACATCTAAAGTCTATTTGGTAAGCAAACATTCAGAAGGGGCTGTTTCTGGTACATGAAGGTGCCAGGTGAACAAACTTGGCTCTATGCCCCCAAAGATTACTCCCATCGAAACCGGTTTGGCTCAGTGGATAAAGCGTTGGCCTGCGGACTGAAAGGTCCCAGGTTCAATTCCAGTCAAAGGCATGTACCTTGGTTGTGGGCACATCCCCAGTAGGGGGTGTGCAAGAGGCAGCTGATTGATAATTCTCTCTCATCGATGTTTCTAACTCTCTATCCCTCTATCTTCCTCTCTATAAAACATCAATAAAATATATTTTTTAAAAAAGATTACTCTCAAACTCCACGAACATTATCATGAGAGGGTTGGACTGCAGGCTCCATGATTGGCTGACTAGTGCAAATGGGCTAGAAAACTCTCATGAGCTGGAACTGAGCCCCAGGGTACAGAGTGAAAAAGTCAGACATGATCAGAGCTATGGAATAGCTTACTAGTTAGTGAAAATCCTTTAGCATTCAGCAAATTTATAAGATTGCTTTTCCTTTGTTCCGAGAGATTCCAGAAGACATAAAGGTTACATTTGGGATCAGTGATTTTTTTTCACAGATCTAAGCATTATTTTTATTCAAAGCCAATTTATAGCTTTGTTTAGTCCTAGTGGTTTAATATATAAAAGAAACTAAAGTAAGTTAAAAGTGGGAAAAGCCCTTTGAGGAATAAATAGTTTAAGAACTGCTTACATTTATATAAGTGCTTTAATCAAGAGATAGAGATTCTACACAGAATGTACCAGCTAAAGACACCCACTGAAGGGTAAAACAAATGAATTTTAGAGAACATTCTGTGGCCTACACAATGTTACATCTGAACCTGAGATATTTGGCCTAAGGGAGAAAACCTGAAGGCTAAAGATGTACTGATCCCAAAGTCATTAAGATAAGTGTCTTTGAACACATTAGCCATAGAGTTTATTGTAGGTTTTTTACACCCATATCTTAAACTTGATAGCTAGTAGATTGAAATAAAATAGACTCTGCTGGAAGTCATAAGTTGATGCACCATCTCTAGAAAAAGTTCATATTTATCGTTAAACACTGTAATAAAAGCACTCTATAAATATTTATTTCGCTTGCTAAGAGCCCTGTGAGGTAGCTATTATGATCCACATTTTACAGATTAGAAAACTGAGACTTGGGTCAGTTACTTACGCAAAGTCACACATCAAGAAAGTGCCAGAACTTGAGTTGGATCCAAGCACAAGCCTGAGCACATACATTTAACCAAACCGCTGCCCTGCCAAACACTGTGACATCATTTTCTGTTCTTTGGCCCATTCATCCCACAGCAACAAACTTATCCCAAGATAATATGTCATAGTCAGACACAAATACACAATAAAAAATTGGAAAAAATTTAAATGTTCAACAACTGAAGAATATTAAATGATCTATTCATGCAAATAGAATGTACTCATAAAGTATGTTTTATGAGATGACAAGTTGTCAAGGAAAAAGAAGACATCATAAAACAGAATGTATAGTTTTTTGCTGTATAAAATAAATACATGAGGATGGAGGGAGAAGCTAAAAGAAAAACATAGCAATATGTTATCTCCCATTAGTTCTGTGGATTAGGATCATATATTTTTTTTCTTTTCCTTTTGCATCTTTTCCATTTTTGTAGTTTATGTAATGAATAGATATAATTTTATAATGAGGTAAGAGTCACTTACACATTAAACAAAAGCATATATAGGATGTTCAAAAAATGTATACATACTTTGAACGTTAATTAATTCCAATAAGTTAAATCTGAAAAAAAGGAAAAAAGAAACATCAATTGAGCTATCAGAAGAAAAGTGTATGCATTTCTTTTACACTCTGTACATAGTTCTCATTCCCAAATCTCATGAAGGAATTGTTGGAACTAAGAAGGGTCAGCCCAGCCGGTGTTGCTCAGTGGTTGAGTGCCAATCTATGATCTAGGAGGTCATGGTTTGATTCCCTGTGAGGGCACAGGCCCAGGTTGCTTCCAGCTTGATTACCAGTAGGGGGTATGCAGGAGGCAGCCAATCAATGATTTTTCTCTCATCATTGATGTTTCTATCTCTCTCTCCCTCTCCCTTCCTCTCGAAAATCAATAAAAATATTTTTTAAAGGGTCAAAGTAACTAGGATAGTCAGATGAGTGGGAAATACACTAACATTATCAGATCTGGAAATTATTTTAAAAGTTCTGAAATACACAGACATGGAATGCCACAGCTGACACAGTTCTGGCTGAGGAACGAAATGCATAGGGTTCCCAGCTAGGAACAGAATAGAGGCCCAAGCCAGCTCCATTATCTCTCATTCCCCTCATGGCCAACATGCTTTAAAGAGTTGCCTTTCTTCCCTATCTCCACTCCCCTCTCCCATTTACTCTTTAACTCATAACATGGTCTGATCCCTTTAATTTTCTCCCAGAAATGGCTCTTACCACTGCCATGAATGTTCACTTCGTTTTCCAACCCAATTGTCACATTTAATCCTTACCTTATATGCATGACCACCCACTGACTCCTTCCTAGTACATCTCTTCACTTAAATTCTGTGGCAGGTACACTCTTGGTTGTCTCTCAAGCATGTATTACTTTCTATCGTGTGCACGCACACCTACTTCCTTGGTAACAGTGCCAGTTGTGTCCAGGTGTGGGACAACAGGATGCTCAGGGAAAGCAAGCCTTTCCCCCAACCTCAGAAGATGAACCATGTTGGCCTAGGGGAGTCAAGAAAATATTCCCTTTTGTAGTTTTTTTTAGGAATTGGTACTAGCCAATGGAACCTGAGGGTAAGTTCTTTACATGCACAATTGCTGTCTTTGAACTGAGTTTTTGATATTTGGTTCTGTGACAGCCTTTTTGTGACCATAAGAGGAAAACTTGAACAATCACCAAAAACTAATATAGAGCCTTAACATGGAAGAGTACTGAACTAATCAATCATAGAACTATCTACCCCCAAGCTAGTATCTAGACTACTAAAAGGGTAATATGCTAATTAGAGCAGACGTCCTTCTGGACAAAGCCATGGTTGCAGGGCCAAGGCAGAGGCAGTTAGGAGTGATCAGCCTGCAGGGGAGAGCAGTTAGGGGGGATCAGGCCAGCAGGGGAGAGCAGTTAGGAGGTCAGGCTAACAAGGGAGAGCAGTTAAGGGGATCAGCCAGCAGAGGAGAGCAGTTAGGGAATCAGGCCGGCAGGCAGGCAAGTGGTTAGGAGCCAGCAGTCCAGATTGAGATAGGGATGTCCCACTGCCGGTTTAAACCCGACTCTGGGGATCGGGTCTAAACCACCTGTTGGACATCCTGAAGGGTTCCTGGATTTGAGAGGGCATAGGCTGGGCTGAGGGATAGCCCCCCACTCAGTGCACAAATTTCATGCACCAAGTCTCTAGTATGAAATAATAAAAGCCTGTTGTTTAAGCCACTCTTAACTTGGTTAGATGTTCAGTTCCCTGCCACCAAAGATATTCCAGTTGGTTCTGATGTACAATCCTGGACACCCTTCTACATCCCATCTACTACCCTTTGGGCATCCAGTGAGCTCTTACATGCTTTGCATGTCGGTATTGCAGTTTCACTTTTGGCCTCCTTCTCTTACTATTCCATTCACTTTCTCTTTGTGCTTTTTATTTTCCATTTGCATTATTTCCACTAAGTGCATTTATTACAGTTTACATAAATATTTACTAAAAATACGCAAGAACCAGATCCTGTTTTTATTTTGTATGCTGTGGAATATGCCAATGAATAGGACCATTGCAATCCCTGGACAAGAGAGGGAGGAGACAGGGAATGGGGTGAGGTGAGGGTAAAAGGGGGTTTGAGAATAAGGATCTTTGCATGAGATCTACTGTACAATATAGTGTCTACAGTTAACAATTTGGTATTATAAATTTAAAAATCTGTGAAGAGGAGAAATCCCTGGCAGTGTTCTTACCACAGAAGAAAGTAGGGGAAGAAAAAGCAGGAGGAAATGTTTGCAGGAAATGAATATTTTATTACCTTGTTTATAGTGATGTAGTGTTTGTATACATTAAATATGTCCAGTTTTTTGTATATCATTTATACCTCAATAAAGCTATTTTTTAAAATACAAAAAAAAAATCTCTTTTGTGAAATGTTCAAGTCTTTTGCATCATTTTCCATGGATTTTCTTTTTCATGTTGATTCTAAGTTTTTTTATTCTGGACACTATTCCTCTTATTTTATTCTCTATGCTTGCATAATATTGGATATTTGTTTCTTAAAAACTTTATAAAACTAATGGTAAAAGTTTTCTGAACTTGTAGTGTTTATTGTAGAAGGGCTTTTTTTTCTGTCAGTTTTGGGAATTTATATTTCTCTAGGAATTCATCTATATTTTTTAATGTATTAGCTTAAAGTTTTCTGAAATATAAAATTATGATTAAAAATTCCCTTCTATACATCTTTGGGTAAACCCTAGGAGTTTTTATATGTAGTATCATTATTTTGGTCTGATTCTCAATATTTTCTAATTTCTATTATGATTTCTTCTTTGACCCATAGGTTATTTAGAATTTTCTTTATTTCCATGTATATTGATTTTTTTCTGTGATCCTTTTGTTAGTGATTTCTAACTCATTAATTTGTGGTTAGAAGAGTATTATGTCAAGTGAAACAAGCCAGTCAGAGAAAGACAAACTATCACATGATCTCACTCATATGTGGAATCTAATGAACAAAATAAACTGACAAACAAAATAGATCCAGAGACATGGAAGCATGGAACAAACTGATGAATCTCAGAAGGAAGGAGGGGCTGGGTGGGTGGATAATAAAAGATTAACCGAAAAAAACTATGCAAATATGCATAAACCATGGACATAGACAATAGGGTGGTGAAGGCCTGGGCCAAAGGTTGGAGGCGGGCTATAAGGGGTCAATGGGGAAAAAGAGGGACATATGTAATACTTTCAACAAAAATAGTTTTTTTTAAAGAAATAAAAGTTCTCCCGAAACCGGTTTGGCTCAGTGGATAGAGCGTCGGCTTGGGGACTGAAAGGTCCCGGGTTCGATTCCGGTCAGGGGCATGTACCTTGGTTGCGGGCATATCCCCAGTAGGGGGTGTGCAAGAGGTAGCTGATCGATGACTCTCTCTCATTGATGTTTCTAACTCTCTATCTCTCTCCCTTCCTCTCTGTACAAAATCAATAAAATATATTTAAAAAATAAATAAATAAATAAAATAAATAAAAGTTCTAGCCAATTTTGCTCAGTGGATAGTGTTGGCCTGCAGACTGAAGGGTCCTGGGCTCAATTGTGGTCAAGGGCACATGCCAGGTTGTGGGCTCCATCCCTCATAGAGGTCATGCAGGAAGCAGCCAATCAATAATTCTCTCTCATCATTGGTATTTCTCTCTCTCTCCCTTTCCCTTTCTCTCTGAAGTCAATAAAAATATATTTTTAAAAAGAAAACATGCTCTGTATAATTAATTTTTTTCCTTTTTTATTTATATATATACTTATTATTGATAGTATTATAGATAACTCTCATCCCCCCCCAATCCCTTCTCCTCCCAGCCCCTACTCACCCATCCCCAGGTCTTCACCACCCTATTGCCCATGTCCATGGGCTATGCATATAAGTATATAAGTTCTTTGGTAATATTTTAAATCTGTTTAGATTTCCCATTATGGCGTGGGATGTATCAATTTTTTATAAATGACCTATCTGTTTGTTTTTTTTAATATATTTGTCAATTCTTAGATGTTCTATATATGACTATTGGATCAAATTTGTTAATATGTTGCTCAAAATTTTCCCTCTCCTTTTTGGTTTTATTGTTAGCTAATTATATTACTTACTGAGACAGATGAGTTAAAATCTCCCAAGATGGCCATACAGTTGTTTATTTTTCTTCATAGTTCTAGCAATTCTGCTTTACTTACTTTGAAACTGTATTACTTGGAGAATCAAATTTTAAATTGTTATATTATTCAAGAAATTGAACATGGTATCTTTATGTCTAGTAAGGCTTTTTTGCCTTAAAGTCTATTTTTAATAAATTAATACAGCCGCATTTGTTTTATGAGAATTTGCCTGATTTATCTTTTCCCATCCTTTTCATTCCAACCTTTATTTGCCATCTACCACTGCTTTTTAAATGATTTCATAATACTACTACCACTATAATGTTCTATTTATAGTCTTAGCTTTAAAACTAAGATTATTCACATCTCAAGAGAAACAGGAAACAGAACTGACATTTCTGGAATTATGGTTTGTGGTTTTGAATATCGTTGGTCTCCCATGGTAAGCCCTATTTTTTCTCTAAAGACCAGTTCTTGTTTGCACTGAGCTCATGGGCTATGCTGGAAAAACACACATGTGTGGGTGGGTGCCAGGGCAGGAAGAGGGAAGATGTGGCCAGGAGAGGTATAGGTGGGTAAGCGATGCTCAGTGTAGGGTGGATATGGCAAATCCAAATGCCTTCAAGGGCCAAACAGGTAACTTAAGCAACCACACAGGTAAGAGGGAACTGTCTGGACTATGGATCATTTGCCCTTCTAACTTGTCCTTGATCGATTTTTTTCCCCTATTTGAATGTTGCCAGATATTTTTCAGGAGAAACTTAAATCTAGTTTTGGGTGGGAAATCTACTGAGTCTGAAAATTGGCAGCTAATTCTTTTTTCTTTTTCTTTTTTCTTTTTTCTTTTTTAATTCTATGCTGGTCATATACATCACATCTGTTACCTTCATTTGCAAATACTCAGCTCCACCTGCAAATCCTGGTAGAGATTGTCAGAAGAAGAAAACAACTAAAATGTCCCCAGCCCTGAGAATCTTCCCAAATGGGCCAACCCACTCCTTTTCACTCATAAAGAGAAATTCCTCCCAAGAAACATAAACCTAATTCATGCTCTTGAGGAATGGGTTTTTTGATCCTTGGCCTGGTCAACTCCACAAGCAGCATCATACTCTGGTTGTCCCCGGTAGAAATAGGAAGTCATAGGAAGCAAGAGGGGGCTCACCCATGAAGATTTATCAAAAAGTTTCTACCAAAACAAAATCCAAAACTTTGTCTGGGGCCCCTGTTGGCAATCCTAAGCCAATGTCCAAATTTGAAATAAGCTCACTAACCTCAGTCTGAGAAAAAAATGTGTGTGGGTTGGGGGGTTGGGGGGAGGAGTAGGGGAATAGAAGCCAATCTAAGGAAAAAAATATATATTTAAAAAAAAAAAAAAAAAAAAAAAAAAAAAAAAAAAAAAAAAAAAAAGAAGGAAAAGCCGAAACCGGTTTGGCTCAGTGGATAGAGCATCAGTCTGCGGACCGAAAGGTCCCAGGTTCGATTCTGGTCAAGGGCATGTACCTTGGTTGCGGGCACATCCCCGGTAGGGGGTGTGCAAGAGGCAGCTGGTCGATGTTTCTCTCTCATCGACGTTTCTAGCTCTCTATCTCTCTCCCTTCCTCTTTGTAAAAAAATCAATAAAATATATTTTAATAAAAAGAGAGAGAAGGAAAAGACAAGATGTCTCTTCAAAAAAAAAAAAATATATATATATATATATACTCATATATACTCATATATATATATATATATATATATATGTATGTATATGATGTGTTTATGGATATCTATGCAGGCATATGCACACAAAAGTCTTCATTCTTGTGCTCATTTGTTATTATTTCAAAAGAATAAAATATTGGTGAAATATCTCTAAGCAATCAAGAGGAGGTGCTTCAATGACTGGCCAAATAAGGTGTTCTTTAAAAAAAAAAAAACCCACACACAAAAAAAACACCAGAGTCCATGCTACTTATATATGTTATTTTTTATGTGCTTAAAACAAAATGAAGAAGTATTTTCACTTTATAGTAAGTAGGCTGAAAAAACTGAAGTACGAAGAAGATAAATGACTTGCCGAGGTCACAGATTTAATAAGTGTTAGTTGCCAGGATTCAAAACAAGGTCTTCTGTGTGGAAATCCTGTGCTCTGCGCCCTGTCACATTTCCTTTGGCTGATACTCAGATGAGAACCTCAACTCCGGATTCTTAGATAGCCAAGACTCCTGGCCAAGTGGGGAGCTGGGAGGTGCCCATGTCAAGGACTCAAATTGTGTGGAGTCAGAAATGAGCAGCAGGACTCACCGTGTGTAGCAAAGGCAGGAAGGACCCCTGGAAGAGGAAAGCCTGAGTTTTAAAACCCTGTGATTTCTCACCTTACCCACAAACCAACGCCCCTCCCCTTCCCTCCACACACAGACCACGCACCCACATTACTTCTTCAAACACAAAAGTCATTTCATCCCAAATTCAAAGAAACTGCTTTTCTATTTCCCTTATTTTAATTTTCTTTCCAGAACCCAACCACCTGTGTAATCACTTTTGCTTGGCAGATTTCAACTTTAGATGATATTATTTTATTATCCTTCTTCTTATATTTTTAGTATGTAGTATTAAGACAGGTAAGTCAATATGCATTGCCTTAGATAAAGAAAGCATTCTCCTTGTATACATTAGAACATCTTAAATAAGGAAAATGTCCTATATGCTTTTATCATAGTTTCATTTAACAAAATTGTATTTACATCTACTTCATAACACTGATCACATAAAGCAAATATTCATAGCATGCTATTCTGTCACATCTTTTGACTAGTCACATGATAATTGCACTGAATTAGTTGTACAAGAAAACTCAGTGTTTTCTTCAGGACAAAAATAAATCAATCAATAAACAGCAAAGGGTGGGTAATTAAATTAATTCTCATTCTCTTCAATGTGCACAATATAACGTTGCTCAGGGAATTGTGATAAAAGAGATTTCACTGGAAAAAGAAAATCCATAATTCATATGCCATCTCTCTAGTCAATTCTCACATTGACCCTTCAGAGCAAATCCCATAATTGTTCTCCAGCATTTTCATTATCAAAGGTTTATTTTATAAATAAAAATTATACGTGCATAACCCATATCCAAACATAGGGGAATTGAACTTATTCTTGAGCTTTGTTAGAGGTTTGCAGATTTAAGTGTATACTTCTCTACCCGTGGCTCAAACCTGCCTTTGCAGAGGTCTCCCGTTTCCATCAGGGAGGTACTAGGGAAAACAGAATCATTTACATTTTAACTGATAATTCATTTAATAATTGCTATAAAGCATGTCTTCAAAAATACATGCTTATGATATATTTAGCAAATGCATTGGCACATATAGTACATATTAGAATTCTTTGCAAAAGAAAACCGTCCAGTTTTTCCAATGTGCTTATGTTCTAACTTGTCCTCTTTAAAAACAATTAATGTTATATGAGGGAATCAATGATTATAAAATTTAAAAAACAAGGTTATGTTTTCTAATTTCATAATAGAAAAACTCATGAAGTGCTTTTCTAAAGAACATTTTTTAAATCTCCAGAAGTTTGTTTCATCCATATTTCTAGGATCTTTCACTAAAACCAAAAATCCATTAGCTTTTTTCTTGAAATATTTCACCGGACATCACAACTTGTATGGAAATAGACTCCCCCAAGGCCTCACATTATCCTCAGGGATACCTATTATACAGAGCCTCCTAATGAACTGACCCCAGTGAATCCCAGCCAAATAACAACAGAGAAAGTGTAGGTGAAGTCTTACAGTATTCTGCTATTGGCCAAAGGGAATAGGATCTCATGATTGAATTTCCCCACTTCAGTTTATAATCATAGCAATCTATAATTCATACCAATAGCCATTCCATAAAGTGTAATCCAATTCTAAGGTATCCTGTACAACACATTTTATATTTATAAAATACAGTGGGTCTATTTCTCTCATAGAAACTGGAAAGTGGAGTGAAATGATGAAATTAATAAATGTTCAATAAATTGCAGATAATATTCTTTCTCCTTCCTGGGATATTGAGTCTTCCAGGTTACTTGTTCACAAACGTTTTGTCCCATGTCTGAGGAACTCTTCAGCAGATCAAATGATTCTGCTGTTCACCTACCTTACTGCTCCCTGCTTGCCCAAAGAGTCAGGATTCAGTAGAATAAATGGATCATAAATGAGATACCAAATGAAAAATATCAAGAGAATTAACAATTCATCTCCAGGAAAAAAACAAAACACTGACATTGATATACTAGAATAACTGAACAACCTGTCCAAGGACCACAGGATAGATCCTTTTACAGACTCTATTAGTCTCCTATAACTATATAAAAAATCACCACAAACGTGGTGGCCTGAAACAACAGGAATTCACTCAGTCCCAAGGCCAGATGTCCATAATCAATTTGGCTGGGCTAAAATTAAAATGCTGGCAGTCCACGTTCCCTCCACAGGCCCTAGGAAAATCCTATCCTTGCCACTTCCAGTTTCTGGTGGCTGCAGCATTCCTTGCCTTGTGGCCAATCTCTGCCTCTGTGGTCACAAGCCTACTCCTCTTCTGTCTGTGCTTAAATCTCCCTCTGCCTATCTCTTATTAGGACATTGGCAATGGCTTTTAGGGCCCCCGAGGATAACCCAAATAATCTCATCTCAAAATCCTTAACTCAATCAACACCTGTAAAGATACTTTTATCATACTTACAGGGTCCAGGAATTCGGATGGAGATATCTCTGAGGGAGTTGGTTTCAGCCTACCACACAAACCAAGACCACAGTCCAAGAATTTAAACATAAGCAAAGGAAATGGTGAAGAGAATTCCAAGCTTTCCACAAGCCTTACACAATGTCCTTCTCGTGCCGTGACTGTCCGGAGCCATGCTCAGCGTCTCAGTCACAGTGATGTTTATGGATTAGTGGATTATCTGCCTTTCGCCAACCCTGGCCAATTAGGAAGCTGATTCCTCTACCATTTACCTAATAATAATAATAATATTTATAATAGTGTTGCCAGAGGAGTGGGTGGGTGGAATTGAAACCGGACAACCTGAGTCTGGGCTCCCTGTCACAACTTGAGCCAATGAAGCAGAGACAGAGTTGAATCATAGATGAGCATTTATGTCAATAATGCTGGCGGTATAAGAGAGCAGTAGATCATGCACAAAATTCTGCTCTCCTTTTCCCGTAAGCCAACTGCTTATATTGGGTAGAGGAAAGAACAGACAAAAATTACATGGGAAAGTAGGAATTACAAGCATGCGGAAGTAGGTAAAGTATAATGGTTACAGGTTACAGGCAATGCAGACTGGGAGTGGGGGAGGGAGGTTAATAAATGTCCTGCCCTCAGAGACCAGACTTTCAGCAACAAAGTAGTTCATCTTTCCATGATGGCAGGCAGTTCTCAGAAGAAAAAAAAAAAGAAAAAGAAAAAAAAAACATGGACTGGATTCCTGTCCTAGCCATCCAACTCTCAGCCAGGTTAGAATGTGCTTTCTCTAATCCGAACAGAACAATCACAGTTAACAGAGCACGATTAATATTTTTTTATAATTATAACTAGCCCCCACTATTCTATTTCTGCCCCCTACATAATTACTCTGTCACTAGTGAGAATGAGGTCCTTGTGATATCATGAGAAAAGGAATTTTCTAAGACTGGCATGGGAGAATGACTGGTTTTTATTTACACAGAATTATATCCCTTCGTTTGCAAAGTCCCATTCATTGTCCTGAAACCAGTCCTAGAAAATGTGCAGCCGGGGCTTTGAGCAGAACTGAAAGCGGGGCCAGTGTCCAGGGTTTCCTTTCCAGGGTGGAGCTGAGTCCGCTGTAGCCTCAGAACAGTTCAAGTCCATTAGTCCATTGTGTGGCATCCGCATAGCGATGGGCCATCTGGGAGAATGCAGGCCATGTGAGCCCGATAAGCCAGGCCTGCCAGAGAGCCAAGAGCAAGAGAGAGAACTTCCTTTGTTCAGGACTTAAGTATCTCAAATTTCACACCCCTGCAGTCACTGGGCCTATTCTACCCATTGACTTGTTCCCAGGTGTGACTGACAGGTAAGCATCTTCCCACATCACCCAGACCTTCCCTGGCATATGTCTAACCTGCCTTTGTCTAGTCTTTCCCCCCAGCAATCTGCAGGAAACAGACTTGGAGGTTGTTAACTTCAGGGTCCTGGCAAAGCTATATGAACGGCATGCCTGTATTCTCTAGTCTCCCCTTTGCTCCTTTCCTGTTATCAAAAGCCAGGTTATTATGATGGTATCAGTGGGACGGGACAATATTCTTACCTGACTCTGGAGTAGGACAGAACATACCCTCTGATTATATTTCAAGGCTTTTTATCAAAGCATTTTAGGTTAAAAGTTGTCTGAAAACCAACAGTTTTGGGGTGTTGTTTTGTTTTGTTTTGTTTTAATCATTCACAGGACATTGTCATGGACACAATTACAAATAGAGAGGCAGCATTTATTTCTAAAAAAAAAAAAAAAAATTAGGTGAAGCTCCCAGAAAATATCAGGCTATCTTCTGGGTCGCTGGAGCTTGGCTCTCAGCGGCTAATGTATGTAAATGAGTCCATCCAGGGGCCCAGCTGTTGTATGTTGAAATGTGCTGATGAAACTAAATTGGGATTCCAGAGAACGCAAATCAAATTGCAAGCAAAATTACTGAAGTACACCAGCCCTCCTTTGAAGCATTATAGGGCAACCCAAGAAAAATGACTAATGGCTACTAATACACAGTTCTGACAGGAATCATAAGCTAGGAAGGAAGTTGCATGTAAAAGAATAATAAAGAATATTAAATTGCCACCAGGCTCTGCCAGAGACAAATGAAAATGGAACAGATTCTCACTACCAGTCATTTACTCAGTCTCTTCAAAGCTGTCCCAGGGATCTGCAGACAAAGAATGCTTTCACTCTTGCTCTCTTTCTACTAGAAAGGAATGTTTTCTCAGGAAGGTTTCCAAACTGGGAGAGGCAGATAAAGGATACCCCTCTGAAAAGGCTGTGAGAGCCACTCTGCAGGCCAGGTGGGAAGACCAGCTACCTTTACCAGCTACTTGTAGAGAAAAGTAGGCACTTTCTCCAAGAAACTTCTCATTTGATGGCTTTTCATGTCTCCTCTCATACTGTCTTTCTCATTCTTACGCAATCATACACCACCTAACAATGTTTTGGTTCATGATGGACCTTATATACCACATACTACGGTGGTCCTATAACATTTTAATGAAGCTGAAAAAGTCCTATCACCTAGGGCAGTGGTCAGCAAACTCGTTAGTCAACACAGCGGCAAACAGCAGCTCGGGAGCCACATGTAGCTCGTGAGCCGCAGTTTGCTGACCATTGGCCTAGTGACGTCACAGCCAGCATGAGTTGCAGCGTAAAGCAATGCATTACTCATGTGTCTGTGCTGATGCTGGTGCACACAAGCCTACTGCACTACCACTTGTATAAGAGTATAGCACATACAGCCGAAACCGGTTTGGCTCTGTGGATAGAGCGTCGGTCTGAAGACTGAAAGGTCCCCGATTCAATTCCGGTCATGGGCATGTACCTTGGTTGCAGGCACATCCCTAATAGGGGTGTGCAGGAGGCAGCTGGTCGATGTTTCTCTCTCATTGATGTTTCTAGCTCTCTATCCCTCTCCTTTCCTCTCTGTAAAAAATCAATAAAATATTTTTTTAAAAAAGAGTATAGCACATACAGTCACACACAGTACATGATCCAGGATAATTATAATAAATGACTATGTTACTGTTTCATGTATTCACTAGAGGCCCAATGCAAGAAATTCATGCCAGAGGCTCGGCCCTGACAGCTGCAGCTGCTGCCTCAGCCCTTGTAGCCGGCTGTGAGCCCTGGCTTTGTCTAGAAGGCCTTCTGGATGGCCGTCTGGTCTAATAAGCATATTACGCTTTTATTATTATAGACTAGAGGCCCAGTGCATGAAATTCGTGCATGGGGTAGGGAAGTGTCCCTCAGCCCAGCCTGCACCTTCTCCAATCTGGGACCCCTCAAGGGATTGGGTCTAAATGGGCAGTTCGACTTCGGACATCCCTCTCACAATCCAGGACTGCTGGCTCCCAACTGCTCTCCTGCCTGCCTTCCTGATTGCACCTAACTGCTTCTACATGCCAGCCTGATCACTCCCTATTTCCCTGACAGACTGATAGATGCCTAACTGCTCCCCTGCCAGCCTTTTGGCCCCCAACTTCCCTCCTCTTTTGGCCTGGTCACCCCTAACTGCCCTTCCCTACAGGGTTGATCGCCTCCAACTGCCCTCCCTTGCAGGCCTGGTGCCTCCCAACTGCCTTCCCCTGCTGGCCATCTTGTGGTAGCCATTTTGTGTCTATATGGGGGCAGGATCTTTGACCACATGGGGGCAGCCATATTGTGTGTTAGAGTGATGGTCAATCTGCATATTACTCTTTTATTAGATAGGATAGAGGCCTGGTGCATGGGTGGGACTAGCTGGTTTGCCCTAAAAGGTATCTCAGATCAGGGTGGGGGTTCCCTTGGGGCATGGGGCAGCCTGGGTGAGGGGCCTGTGGTGGTTTGCAGGCCAGCCACGCCCCCCGACAACCCAAGCAGAGGCCCTGGTATCTGGAATTTATTTACCTTCTACAATTGAAACTTTGTAGCCTGGAGCCAAACCAAGCCCCCTGCTCACTCCAGCTGCCACCATTTCTGTTGGGGTTCATGTACCTTCTATAATTGAAACTTTGTAGCCTTGAGAAGAGGTCTAAGCCCTGCCAGTAGAACAGCCAGCAAGATGACAGAAATACCTTAGCAAGAGTCTACCTACACACCCACCACTTCCCTATTTCACTTTAATCCATCCCAAATCTGCACAAATGTCACTTAATCTTCTCCTCTTGGAACTCAATAACATTCAACACAGTTCTGTGACATAAACGTGTATTCACATTTGGACCAAACGCCTTACTGTGACTCTGCCCTTGCCCTCCTAGCCATCCTTCTTCCTATCACATGGCTTCTCAACTTCAGAACTATCACCATGTAAGACCAAATAATTCTTTGTTGTGGGAGGCTATAGCTGTACATTAATAAGATGTTTAGCAGCGTCCCTGATCTGTGCTCACCAGATACCAGCAGTCTCCCTTCCCCCAGCTTGTCTCTAGACATTGCCATACTATCCCTGGGAAGGGGGAAGAATTTCCATCCCCCCACTCCATTGAAAACCACTGTTCCATCTATTTGTCTAATCTCCTGAACTGTTTCAGTGGAGTTGGCCCCTCTGCCATCTGATATATACATTCTTTCTAGTTTCAATTTCACCCAAGTTTACAATCTGTGTTACTCTGAGGCATCTTCTTCCTCCTGAGTTAGCAACCTTCCGCTTTGATTCAACTTTCCAAATGATACCAGCTCCAAAGCAGCTAACACAATTTTTCGTGTCTATTCATCATTCTTAATCTTTCCATTGCAGACGATAGAGTATGATTTCTCCATTACATACCTTTGTCCCATAAATACTGGCCTTATCTGATAAGCCCTGTAAGCACTAAGTTAATTTATATAACAATGAGAGTGCTAATAGAGAGCACATAGGCCAGAACCTTCCTTTTTATTAAAAAAAAAATTTCTTTATTGATTATGGTGTCACATAATTGTCCTCATCCCCCCATTCCCATCCCAAACCCCTCCCCATGTATGCCCACCCTCTGTTGTCCATGACCTCTGGTTAGGCTTATATGCATGCACACAAGTCCTTTGGTTGATATCTCCCCTTTGCCCCCACCCTCCCCTACTGTATCAACACAATTTGTCAACCAACCAGATCTGAAATACCATGGCTGACATGTACACATAAGGAACTGTTTGACATTGAAATGGGGACTCAAAAGAACTGTTGGCCCAGAAAGGAACTCACTACAGACTGATTCATTTGCCTCTCAGCATAACCTTTATGGCTTGTTTCAGTTTCGGTCCTTTTAAGGGAATTCCTTATATCACATGATCTAACACATCTAGCAGAACCTTTCTTAACTTTAGAAATGCTAAGTTGGTTCCTGACTCTAAGCATACTTACCCTTCCTGAACAAGTATTCATTTCTTCCTCCCAGTTGTGTAATGGGAATTATAATGATCTTGCAAAGCCTTTGAAATTCCAAATTGCGTGGAATTTCATTTCAATTTCATTTGAGACGCAACTCTTAATTATTTGAGCTAATGGAGAGGGATGAAGCATCAAAAATAGAAAATTCACATAATGCAAATTTAATCACATAATGACACAAACACATATTCTCAAATTTTAAGAAATTAAAAGATCACCAAGAGTTATTAGACTGACTTTACTGAATGATTCATAACTCATCCAAGTGAAGAATTGCTCATGTGTTTGAGCATTTACATCACTGGCATCACACAATCAGAAGGGGTGACTTTCCTTAGCTATTTATTATAATTAGAGGTGATTTCAATGACACTTTTGGTAGGTTTACTTAAGAATTTTTATTCTCTTTATAATTTTCTATATTTCTCATGTTATCTTCATTAAATTCATATAATTTTTTTTAGGAAGGGAGAGGGAGAGAGTGGGAGAAATAATGATGAGAAAGAATCATTGATAGGCTGCCTCCTGCACACCCCACCCTGGGAATCAAGCCTGAAATCTGGACATGTGCCCTGATTGGGCACATGAATGGGAATCGAACCCATTCGTTACCTTCTAGTTACTGGGTCGACACTCAGCCACTGAGCCACACCAGCCAGGCTAATATCATAGTAATTTTATTGTGATAAAATATACATTTTAACTGTCTTGTACTGAAACATCAAGTACATTCCTATTGTTGTGTAGCCATCACCAACATTCATCTCCAAATTTTTTCATCTTTTCCAACTTCGACAATTTTTAGTAGATATTACCTCCCTACTGTCTACTAATAATGTGCTATTTAATGTTCTAAGTTAATTTCATGTGGTTGTTATTGAAATAAATGAAAAGTCTACCATAATGATTGAAGGATAGCATCTATACAGGTTTATGAATTCAACTTTCATATATAGAAAGAGAATTCTTATCTTTTCATAGTTATGCTTCATACATTCCCACTACTATATTCAATGCATAACTAACTATTCCTCAACAGCTCAGGCAACAGCCCAAGGGAACTTAACATATGCAAACAGCTTCTGGTTTCCTTGAATAGTACATAGAGTACAGGTTATTGATGAGACAAGTATGTATTTGTACCTGCAAAATTAAATTTTTACTTTTAACAAATATACTTCCCCCAGCTTGTCTCTTGCTTTAAAAGATATGATGGACATTGAATAAATTATATTCAGACAAAAGTATGCTCATCCAGTTGCTATTTTTAAGCCTTTAGCTTTTACAATAGACTGTCTTTGGTTTAATAGATGCAAAGTATTAACTACAAAGGAAGATAGACGTTTCTTAAAGCTTTATTAGTAAAGTTTATTTTAACTTCACTTATTCCTGGCTTTATTAATAAACTTTATTTTAGCTTCTCTTAGTTCTGGTTTTATTAATAACATTTATTTTAGCTGTATCCTATCTAATAAAAGAGTAATATGCAAATTAACCATCACTCCACAACAAAAATGGCAGTGCCCATAGACACAAGATGGCAGTGCCCAGTTTCTCAGGCCCACGGAGGGCTGCCGCTGAGAGCAGGCAGCATAAGGCCCCAGCTGTTGGCCTGGGAGGCCCCTTCGCACCCCTGCTTGATCAGCTCCCAGGTGCTGCCGGGAAGTGGCCTGGGAGGCCACCGCACATGTGCAGGCACCCTGGCATAATCAGCTCTCAGCTGTAACCTGGGCCATAGGCCTGGGAGGCTGCATGCAACTCCCCCCATCCCCTTGAGATCCACTCTCAGCCCCGATCTGGGCCATAGGCCTGGAAGGTGGCACACACCCTGGCAAGATCAGGTCCCAGCTGTGACCTGGGCCATAGGCCTGGCCAGTGGCAGCACCCTCCCCACAGCCCCCTCACCTCCTACTGCCCCACCCCCACATGCAATCTGCTCCTAGCCTTGGCCTGAGCTGTGGGGCTGGGAGGCCCCCAAATGCCTATCCCCTCCCTTCCTCTCTTCCCCACAGTGATCAGCTCCCATCCACAGCCGGGGGGTGTAGGCCTGGGAGGCAGCTGTGCCCCAAGAGCTATCCCTTCCCTGGTGCAGCCTGGGTGTCAGCCTACAAAGGGCCTTCCCCCCCATGGAGTGATCCCCCCACACACACACCTATAGCCTTGGAATTTCCCTTGCCCCCAGCAGAGTGATTAGAGACAGAAAAGGAATAAAAGGAGAAAAGAAAGGACAAAAGATGAAGCATCAAGAAAAAGAAAGAAAAAAGGAAGAAACAACTACATGCTATCACCTTTCCAAGGTCTCATGAAATTCCTGTTTAAGGAGTTTATTTTATGACACTTTTAGTTTGGGTTTACATTTTTACTGGTTTGTCAAGACCATAGCAGGTACACTGTCCAATATGTTAAAGAAAAAAAATAACCTATCTAATAAAGAGGTAATATGCAGAGGAGGGCATTTGGGGGTGACCAGGATGTCAGGGGAGGGCAGTTGGGACTATTGGGATGCAGGGGAGCAGTTAGGCGTCAATCAGGGGAGTGGTTAGGGTGTGATCAGGCTGGAAGGCAGAAGTGGTTAGTGGCAATCAGATAGGCAGGTGAGCAGTTGTGAGCCAGCAGTCCCAGATTGTGAAAGGGATGTCCGACTGCCTGCTTAGGCCCAATAGGGATCAGGCCTAAGCAGGCAGTCGGACATCCCCCAAGGGGTCCCAGATTGGAGAGGACCCTCCACCCAGTGCACAAATTTTGTCCACAGGCCTCTAGTATATTTCATAAAGACCATGGAAATTCTTTGGAATATAGCATACTATCCAACAATCACAAAAGTCCAAAATTCAAAATTAGGAAAAATGTTTCTTCTTTTTTTTTTTTTTTTTTTTTTTTTTTTTTTTTTTTTTGTATAAGAACTACAGACACTCATTTTCTGAGAGACAAAGACTGAAGTTAATGGTGGTGATAATTATGAAACATATCTTCAGATCAATTTCCTTTTATAGTACTCTAGCCCTAGTTATAAAACTTCCCTATATAGAAAAGCCATGTCACACTTAAATAGTAAGCTTTCCATAGTTCTTCACTATAGTGTGTGGCAATTTTAAAAGAGTTGGTGACTCCCTTCTCTCTGTTCTTTCTTGGCTAATGTCAATTTCTGATTAATGTCCTGTAGCTAAGTGAAAGCTAATATTGTCCTTTTAACTGGGAAGTAATTGATAGATTTATCAGTTATGTCTTAGTTTATAAAATAGACTGGGTTAAAGACAAAGGTCAGAAGATTCAAGCTCAAGACGCTTTTCATCTGTTAGATACAGAAACTAAAACAAAAGTATTGATTTCCCTTACTTTCCTCAAATTGACTAAATTCTAGAATTAAATTACATAAAACTTTATTGAGAATTCTTTTAAGACACTGGGAGAAGGAAACTATACATTATAAAGGAGCAATAGAACAACAATATAATGAAGTTTCACTGTTGTGAAACTTTGTTATAGTCACTTTGGCCTGTTCTAACAAAAATACCATAGACTGAGTGGCTTATATAATAAACAGTTTTTCCACATAATTTTGGAAGCTGGAAAGTCCAAGATCAAGGAGCTGGCAGATGCAGCATCTAATGAAGGGCCACTTTCTGATTCATGGATGGATGTCTCTCTCTATATCTACATAGAATAAGAAATAAGAGAGCTCTCTGGAGTCTCTCCTATAAGGGCACTAATTCCATTTAATGAGGGTCCAACCCTTATAATTTAAGGCCTCATGTCCAAGTACCATCACATCGGGGTACTTGGATACAAAACATTCAATCTATAGCATTGTTGCTGTTTCTTGCACACATTTTACAACTAACATTCTCAGATCTAGTTGGCAAAACTTTGACCTAACAGCTGTATTTCTGACATAAACTTGGAGAGAACTTATACTTTGAAAACACGAAGTTCTGAAACAAACACACGGAAGCAGTCAAAATTCAGAAACAAAGAAATATGTCACAAATAAAAGAACAGAAGAAATCTCCAGAAAAGGAACTAAATGTAATGGAAGAAAGCAAACTACTAGGTGCAGAGTTCAAAACAATGGTTATAAGAATGCTCAAAGTACTAAATAAGAGCTTCAAGAAACTTAGTGAGAATTTCAAGGAAATTAGTGAGACTTGAAAAAGGACCAGTCAGAAATGAAGGATACATTAACTGAAATGAAGAATAACTTACATCTTCTACGCTACCATTGTAATCAACTGTAGAGTAGAAGATGTCAAGAATCATATCAGCCCTAACCGGTTTAGCTCAGTGGATAGAACGTCGGCCTGCAGACTCAAGGGTCCCAGGTTTGATTCCGGTCAAGGGCATGTATCTTGGTTACAGACACATCCCTAGTAGGGAGTGTGCAGGAGGCAGCTGATCGATGTTTCTCTCTCATCTATGTTTCTCTCTATCATTCTCCTTTCCTCTCTGTAAAAAGAAGAAGAAAAAAGAATCAAATCAGCTATTTGGAATGTGAGGAAATAAAAAAGAACCAATCAGAATAGCAAAAAGAAAAAAGAATCCAAGTATATGAAGATAGTGTATGGAGCCTATGGGACAACTTCAAAGGTACCAATATTCACTTCATGGGGGCGCCAGAAGGAGAATAGAGGGAGCAAGAAATTGAAAACCTATTTGAAGAAATAATGACAAAAAATTTCTCATACCTGTTGAAATTAATAGACATACAAGTTCAGGAGAGTACCAAACAAGACCAACACAAAGAGGTCCACACTAAGATACATAATAATTAAAATGCCAAAAGTTAAAAACAAAGAGAATCTTAAGAGCAAGAGAAAAGTGGTTAGTTACCTACAAGGGAGCACCCATACAACTTTCAGCTGATTTCTCAACAGAAATTTTGTAGGACAGAGGGAGTTGCAAGATATATCCAAAGTGATGAATAGCAAGGACCTACAACCAAGATTACTCTACCCAGCAAAGCTGTCCTTTAGAATTGAGGGTCAGATAAAGAGTTTCACAGACAAGAAAAAGTAAAGGAGTTCATCACCACTAAACTAATATTACATGAAATGTTGAAGGATCTTCTTGAGGAAGAGAAGGAGGAGGAAGAAATATAAATAATAAAATGGCAATAAATAGCCAAAACCGTTTTTGGCTCAGTGGATAGAGCGTCGGTCTACGGACTGAAAAGCCCCAGGTTCTATTCCGGTCAAGGGCACATACCATGGTTGTGGGCACATCCCCAGTGGGGAGTGTGCAAGAGGCAGCTGATCGATAATTCTCTCTCATCAATGTTTCTAACTCTCTATCCCTCTCTCTTCCTATCTTTAAAAAATCAATAAAATATAAAAAGGCAATAAATGCATATCTATCAACAACTGAATCTAAAAATCAAAATAAATGAATAAGAAATCTAATGAATAAAATAAACTAATAAATAAAATAGAACCAGAGGCATGAAAACATGGAACAGACTGAGAAATCTCAACAGGAAGGAGGGAGGGAGGTGGGAAGACATTAACTAAAGAACTTAGATGCATATATGTATTACCCATGAACACAGACAATTGAGTGGTGAAGGCCTGAGGATGGCAGGATCCAGGTGGTGGAGGGCAATGAGGGGAAAAAATGGGGGGTACATCTTAATACTCTCAATAATAAAGATTAAATACATACATACATAAATACATACATAAGAAAACACATGGTTCTAAGCAGAAGAGAAAAGAAACATAGTTGCTTTTCTAAAGTCAGAGCATCATTGCACAGATCATTTTTTATTTATTTATTTAATAGTCCTTGCTACTGTCATTTAAAAAACCCACAACTCTCACCAGCAGAATATTTGGAACAGTATACTCCAGCATTTCAGGGAGATCAAATTTCTTTTCTACAACTCTTAAGAGGCACCTCTTGAAAATTTCCAGTTAATATTTTCAAAACTCTATAACAAATAACAGACCCAGAGAAAAGCTTATAATATGGCTGTCAGTGAACTTGACTTCCATCACAAAATCAAAACATTGTCAAGCATTTTAGGCATTGAAGCAGCTACCTCCTAATAACTATGTGGGGAAAAAATACCCAAATCAGTTTGTCTCATTTCAATCTTTGACTTTAAAGAAAAAAGAAAAAAAGAAAAAAAAGGATAGTTGTTTTTTGTATTTATTTTTGAAACTACAGTCATAATTTCTCCGAGAAATACTAATAATAGGGTAATATGCAAATTGGTTGGGATGCTGTCACGGTAACAACTGATCAGCAGCAGGCTGTGTGCGAAGCAGGCACAGGTGGGCGGGGACTTGCAGCATCAGGGGACAAGGGTGGGGTCACAGCAGAGAGGCCTCTCTGCATGCCTGTGCCAGGGGTCCACAGGCTCTGCTGTGGCCCAGTCTGGGAGTCCATAGGCCTCCCCCTGCTCCGGCCTACCTCTTTGGGGTAATTCATCAAGGAGCCACGGATGGGTGGGTGCGGCCTACCTCTTTGGGGCGATGGGTCATGGGGCTCCGGCACTGTGACAGGGCACAGGCCAGGCTGGCAGACCCCTCCCCCACCCCAAGGCCACTAGTATATAGTAATAAAAGTGTAATATGCTAATTAGACTAGACAATTTTCTGAATGAAGCCAGAGCTGAGAGGGAAGCCCAGCTCCTGGGTGACTGCAGGCAGCTGGAGGGAAGCCTGGGTCCTGGGTGCCAGAGGGAAGCTGGTGCCAGCAGCTGGAGGAAGGAAGGCCTACTCTTGCACAAATTTCATTCATTAGGCCTCTAGTTTATATATAAAAAAGAATTGTTGATTCTTGGTAGTGTTACAAAACAATAAAGAGCAAATTTTAAGTTAGTTCTTTTTCTTCCTAATACAGAAAAAAGGATTAATTAACATGAGCATTCATTCATTCAACAAGTTTTTATTAATGATCTATTATTTGCTAGGCACTGTGCTGAGCTTTAAGGCAAATATAAAGAAACAGGCACTTTTCCCCCTGCCTATGAATGCACAAATAGATGTCAAAAATGAATGAAGACTAATTCTAAGACCATACCATACATAAAGTAGAAGCAAACAACCCAAGTCACCCAGGAGTCTCAATTTCTACTTTCATTTCCTTCAGGTTCCGCATTCTACCCTGTGATTTTTACTCAATGCTTTCTAAGGAAGAAAGATAAAGGTTGAACAAAAAAGATATTTCTTCCTTTTTCTTCTGTACACAGAAATGAGAGCTTACTCTTGCTTTGGGTTCTTCTCCTCACTCACCCAAAAAGTATTAGCATGGAGAATAGTAATGAATCAATGAGGAGTAATTTATAAATAGCTTCAGAAATGTTATCAGTCACTATCATAAAGGAAAAGTCCAGAAACTTTTAAAATTTGCCATTATTATGCTTCATCTTTTTCACTTTGAAAAATGGGGAGGAGGGGAATCATTCTTAGTAATTATTAGATGTATTTTTATTAATTGCAGGAGGAAAGAGAATGGTCATAAAACTCCAAACATGTATTGTAAAATGTATAAGGCCCAACCATACTGTTTTCTGTGATAACTGGTTGTTCCAGAAATAAAGGCCCTTTTAACCTACAGTTCATAATTTTGCTCTCTGTTGTTTAAGGAAAGGAAAACATACCCAGAAGGAGAGGGCTATGTCTCAAATATTGTATATTAGGGGCTCACTTAATGACTGTTGGAAGCTAAAAGGCTGCATTGTTATTTCAGGATTCTTGATGCATTGGAACCAGTGAGCTAATAAAGTACTTACAATTGACTAGGTCTCACTAAAGACTCCAAATCTCTTGACGAGATCTAGAGATTAACAGGAGAAAGGAGTTCCTCATTGAAACAAGGTGCTCCCTATATTATTGCACACAAATTTCATGTAAAACCGCATGACAGGTTAGGGAGGTTTTCTGTCATTATTTTTTTAAATAGGTTTCAATTTATTGCTCTTTTTCTCCTTCACCCCTATGATGCAAATATTGGATACACTTGAAGTTGTCCCGTAGCTCCTTATACTATTCTCGTTTTGGGGTGGGAGAGGGGAGGCAGAGTTCTTTTTTCTTTTTGCTATTTTGATTGAGTGTGTTTTGCTTCCTTATATTCCAACTAGAGGCCCGATGCACAAAATTCATGCAAGAATAGACCTTCCTTCTCCCAGGACCCGGGCTTCCCTCACAGCCCTGGCTTCGTCCGGAAGGTCGTCCGAAAGGACATCCAGAAGGACATCCAGTCTAATCAGCATATTACACTTTTATTATAATAGATAACTATTTTTATTTTTTACTTCACCTACTCAACTGTTGATCCCTGTAAATTATTCTTCATGTTAGCTATTGTGTCCTTCATTTCTGACTGGCTTTTTCTATGGTATCCATGTCCTTTCTTTATGCTGTTGAAGTTTTCTCTGAGTCCATCTACGCTTCCCTTGAAGCATCCTTATAACCAGTGTTTTGAACTCTGCATCTAGTTGATTGCTTGTCTCCATTTTGTTTCGTTATTTTTCTGTAGTTTTGTCCTATTCTTTCACTTGAGATGTGTTTCTTTGTCTCCTCATTTTGGCAGCTTTCCTATATTTGTTTCTATGTATTAAGTAGAGATGTTATGTCTCCTAGACTTATGTAGTAGGTGTAGAATCCAGAGACACAACCTCCCTGTTCACCCATGCTGGACTCTCCGAGTGAACCTCCCTCTACATGGTCTGTGTACTGGTACCCTTCTGTGGTAGTTGGGCATTGATCACTGTTGGCACATCAATGGGAGTGATGTACTCCAAGGTCCATTGGCTACAAGACTGGCTGCAACCACAGTGGAGAATCAGCTTTATAGAAACCCACTCCACAGAGCAGGACTTAATTCAGAGAGGTTCTGCTGCCCACTGAGCCCAGCCCTTTAGTCTATTGCTTGTGGAGGTGGCTGGGTGGTGCTTTGATGTGGTCTGAAGCTATCCACCAGGTGTGCTAGCTCTGGGCTGGCTAAGAGGTGCAAGCCAAGATCAGCCACTGCCTGTGTTCTGCCCAGGATTATCTGGAATGATCTATAAAGTTATCTGCAGATGGCTGTTACTTGTGCTGGGCTTAGAGGTGTCCAGGAGAGGCCATGCTGCTAAGGCTGACTGCTACTAGTGCTGGGCTTGGGGCCACTTGGTGAGAGGTACAGGGCAAGATGCTACTTTTTTTTGAGAAATTTTAGGAAATTCTGAAGCATGAGCCAAGACAGTCTATTCATATGGAAATACTACTGGTAATAGATTGTGTGGGCCCACAAGTTGCTGGGGCAGGTCTCAGGAAATCACCAGGACAGGGTGAACAGGGTGAACCATGTTTATGGAGACTCAGATTTGGCACCTAACTGCCAGCTCTGTGGAGGAAGAACTCAGAAAAAAACAATGGCCTCTTCTAGCACTTCCATCTGGGAGAAAGCTGCCCCTCCAGCTCTTACCTTTATCCCAGACAATTCAATTATTCCCTGTATGTTACTAAAGCCTTTCAAGCTGCTTTTTAGCACTGGAACTCAGAGGGTGTATGTCTGAGTAAGTCCATGCGTGGGCCCTTTAAGAGGAACTGCCTGGGACTCCAGCAGCCCTTTGTCTCACTCACCACTGGTTTTTACAGCCAAAATTTATGGTGACTTCTCTTCCTGGAACTGGAACCCTGGGCTGGGGTACCTGTTGTAGGGTTGGGAACCCTTCCTCCTCAGAGAAGATTATGCAACCAAGATATTCCTCCCAATTTTTATCTGCCACATGTGGTGTGGGACCAGCCTGTTATACCTCTCTGCCCCTCCTACCAGTCTCAATGCGGCTTCTTCTTTATATCCTTAGGGATTCCAGTTCAACTAGATTTCGGGCAATTCTGAATGATGACTGTTCTGTAGATTAGTTGTAATTTTGATGTGGTTGTGAAAGGAGAGTACTGCATTTACCTACACCACTATCTTGACCAGAAGCCCTTTTCTACATTTTTAGGCGTACAAATACCATTGTGTTATAATTGCCAAAGTATTCAGTATTGGGACATGCTATATAGATTTTCTAGACCAGGAGCAATAGTCTATACCAGGTAGCTTAGGTGTGTAGTAGTCTATACCATATGTTTGTGTAAGTGCACTCTATGATGTTCACACAATGATAAAACCACCCACCTAGTAATGCATTTCCCGGAACATATCCAGTCATTAAAAAGTGCATGATATAATTCCCTAATTCATATATACAAATCTCAATTAGCCTGATATTCCAGAATGATGTTCCATATTTATCCTAAAGATTCCCATCTCTTTCTAATTCTTTAAGAGGTGCCTCAGAAAGAAGTATGGGATACATTATGTCTCCTCTTTATATACAGTAGGTCCTCAGGTTACATCGGAGATCCGTTCCTATGGTGTGACCTAATGCAATTTTCGGAACCCACCTACATAAGCAACTACATCACTCCCATGGAGCACATACAGAGCAGTAATGAAGTGAAGCAGTAAAAAAAAAAAAAAAATTTTAAATATATTTTATTGATTTTTCACAGAGAGGAAGAGAGAGGGATAGAGATCCAGAAACATCGATGAGAGAAAAACATCGATCAGCTGCCTTCTGCACACACCCCACCGGGGAATGTGCCCGCAACCCAGGTACATGCCCTTGACCGGAATCAAACCCGGGACCCTTCAGTCCATAGGCCCACGCTCTATCCACTGAGCCAAACCGGTTTCAGCTACAGTAAAAAAAAATTTAAAAGATAACAATTCCTGACCTTTACTTGTGGTAAATAATAAATAATATATATATATATATATATATATATATATATATATATATATATATATATATATATATATCAAAAAAAAACCAAAAAAAAAAAAACCATAAAGCACATATGTACATATGTTGACATGACAGAGCTTTTTTTTTTTTTTTTTTTTTTTTAATTAATAAACTAGAGGCCCAATGCATGAATTCGTGCATGGGCGGGGTCTGGCGGGCCTGGCCCCAATCAGGGAGGATCAGGGCTGGGCCTGTTGGGGGAGGAGACAGCGGGAGGTTGGCTGGCCAGCCAACCCCAATCGGGCTGATCAGGGCCAGACTAGCTGGGGGTTGAAGCCAAGGGCCATTAGCTAGCAGCCCCCACCCCCAAATGGGGTGGGGGAGGCGATTGGGGGACAGCGGCCAGGGGAGGGGCTGTGGGAGGTTGAGCAGCCAGGTTGGTGGAGGAGTCCAATCGGGCATGGAGCTGACTGGGGGAGGGGCCACAGGCAGATTAGGGTGGTGGGAGCCAATTGGGGGTGGAGTCAGCTGTGGGGAGGGGCTGTGGGCACTGGGCCAGCTGGCTCCATCCCTGAATGGGATGGGGGGGGGGGGCGGTAGGTGGCCTGGGGAGGGGCTGCAGGCCACTGGCTGGCCAGTCCTGCCCCTAATGGGGGGGGGGGGGGCCGACAATCTAAGGTGGGGCCAGGTGGGAGAAGGGGCTGAAGGAGGTTGGCCAGCTGGCCCCACCCCCTTTGGGGTAGGGGGTGTGATCAAGGGCGGGCCATCTGCGGGGAGGGTCTGTGGGCCAATCCGGGTGGTGGGGGCCCATTGGGGACAGGCCCAGTTGGGGGGAATGGCTGCGGGAGACTGGCCTACCGATCCCACCCCCTGATCAGGCCAGTTCGCTGGTCGCAGTGGGCATCATAGCAACCAGTCATCTTTCTGGTGTTCCAGTCTTTCTGGTGTTCTGGCTGCTGGCTTTTTATATATATAGATAGGAGATGGGACATAACCACAAAACAACATATGTCAAGTCCAACGTAAGCCGAGGACTATCTGTACTATATTCTAAAAAACAAGTGTTGGCCATAATTAATTTTTTTTAAAACTAGAATAGGAATGGAAGAGGAGGAATTTCAGAAATAGGAAAAAAAAAGAGAGGGGGACTTGTCCTCAATATTAAATCTATATAAAACTTCATGCTTGTATATTTAAATGATTCTAGAGTTATTTCATACCACCATCATCCCCATCTCCTTGAAAACTGCAGGTGAATCCTAGTTTCCAAGCCCCTAAAGAAAAAAGTACCTGCAGGTGATTTCTTTCTTAGAACAATTTCATCCAAAAAGAAAGCCTGAGATATATTAATATATATATATATAAAGATATTCAATAAAGCACTCTTAGGATTAGAACCAAAATACCTGGAAATGTGAACACCTACCAAGAAAGGACTGGTAAGACAAATTACAGCACATCTAAAATGGCATGTCATGAGGAATATCATGCAGCCATCAAATAAAACGAGGTCCATCCTTGCTATGTGTGTCCATGAATGTGAATGACAGGAAAACTTGTACTCTCTGCCCTTGTATGTTCTTTGGCTGATCTAATAATTAAATTGACATAAGACATTAATAAGAGGAAAAAGCTCTCTCTGCTAATTGCTTTCTTCCTATAGGCCCCTTGTCTAAATTATTTCAGGGAAATTAAGGGAGAGGTAAGAAGCTCTTCTTGAGTCTGTTGGGTCCCAATTGTCTTCAACTCAAAATAATCCCCCGGCCAAAGTGTATGTTCTGAAATAGACCGCCCTGAACCCCACCACATGCACTCCAAGAGCTCTAGGATATGTGGTTAAAAGAAAAAGGAGGCAAAGAATAGGAGTAATTTCTATGGAATAGAAAAAAAAGGCAAGAAGTCCATATATTTGCATATATATAATCCCTATAAAGATATACCACTGGCTGGATACCCCTGGGAAAAAACAAAGGATTATTGAAGGAGGACAATTTACTTGTTAGTCTTGTAGTGCTTAAATTTTTCACGAATTAAATTGTGTATATGTGTTTATTTATACTCATATACAAGCACACTTTTAAAACAAAAGTTATCGAGAGGAAGTACAGGCAAAAGCAAACAGGAAAGGCGAAGCCTGGCTCACTCTCCCTGCTCGGCCCACAGCTTCCTGGGCCGGGACCCAGCAGACCCAGGCTGCGGTGGCCTGGTTCCAGCTTCAGTGATTTCTCGGTCTGAGAGGCGCTGTGCTTTCTAGCAGGAGGGACATCAACAACTGGAGATGCTTCAAGAATGCGCCCCTATATCCAAAATGCAGAACCTACCCACATTCTTTAGACTTTTACCTTCATGAACTGTACTTTTTATTAAGACCTATCTCACAGTTTCCATTTCCTTTTCCCTACAAACGTTTAAGAGGTCATCTCTACCTATATTCCCCACGTCCAAAATAATTTGCATACGTTGCAAAGATTGAGGGAAAATGTCTGTGAAAAACTTTCCCTCCATATTAAGTACCAAACCACCTTGACAACAGGCGGTTCTTGACCATAAACTCTGAGGAAACAGCTTGTTGACTACCGGCCCAGCTGGCCAATTACCCAGTGAAGAGTTCTTCTGATGGCATAATGTTAATTGTGGCCCCACAACAATTTGGGAAGCATTTTCAGTATTCAGAGAACGCTTTAGATGAAATCAGACTAGTGTGTAAGCCAATCCATACCCAGGAGCCAAGAGAAATAATTAAAGGAGTGAATGTTTTATTCTTTAGTGTTTAATAGAATATATAACAAGTCACATAATCAATGATTCTTTACTCACACACTGGGAGGAAAACAGTATTGAGTATTTCTGTTATACAACTGGTTGTGAACAGGGAGAACAAAAATCTCTAGAGAGTTTAGATAGTTGAAGAAATTCTCTTAAACTTTGGGCATGTCTACAAAGACTTCATCAGTGCCTTTCTAAAAATATAGAGGGATACTTTTCTTGGCTTTCTGTTTTGTTAGAAAAGCCTAGTAATGGTATAATCAATTTTTTCCCTTTCCCCTTCTACTTTGAGAAAATGGCTCTATGATATATAAGACAACATTTTCAACAATTTAATAATCCAGACAGCTCTGTGGGAATCTTAGATTGTTTAGTAGATAGTTTCTCAGATGCCTGGAAATACTATATAGTTTACATTTTCAAAATTAACATCCATGATGAATGCTTTAACCTTCTATCATTAAACGTAACTAATGCTGTTGTATGATCATAAATGAGTTGTCATTTGTATGCAATAGTAATAGCAAAATCTGCCTGCCTATAAAGTCACAAAGACAGTTGTATAATAGTTTACACTACAATTAATGTTTACACACGTCAAAATACATGGAAAATCAAAAACTTTGCTTGGGGGGAGGGGGGAAATCACAAAATGTATAAGGTAACAAGAATTCTTAGTCAACTAGAGTCCATCTTCCTACCACACAAGATTATACTGTAATGTAGATATTCTGGTTGAATTTCTTCCAAGTTTCAAGGGTCCCAGTAGAAAATCTCAATCTTCAAACTTTAATACTCTTAGATTTTTATTATCCAAACTTGTGACAAAGTAAATTTCAACATAACTTGCTTCTGGCTCTAGAAAACCCTATTTCAGGTAGTATAGCCACTAGAAACACAGAGTAATTTATTTATTTCTCAAGAGACAGATTAGGTCATCTAAGAAAACTAAATCAGTTTGTAAATGACTTACAGTAAGAAGAAAAAGAGAGACAATTCCAAAGGGTTCACTTTGGTAGGCTTATAATACAAATATTAAACTGAGAAAAGTATTTATGGTTTAAACTGTAAAAGAAATTCTTAAGGAACTCAACACCTCCAGCCAACACTTTCTAAATGCCTGTAGTATAATTTAGCATTTTTCATGTGGAATACAAAAGTGTTTGAATATTAGGTTAGAATTTACCGTAATTTAAAAAGTAAGAAGTTATCAAAGCTTCACCTCACATGGCTTCAATACAGTAATAACATTCCATAGAAAATCCCAATAAAAATTGGAATATGTAATGAGCATGGCCAGTTGCCATTTTGTCTGAGAATGCACAGATTATGCATTTCCTCAGAGAAGCAATAGGCCCCATATATATGGTTCTGGATTGAAAGAGAAGACAATTTTGGCTTGTATTGTAAATTATCACTTTGTGGTCAATACAAAAAGCCAAATACGAAACACAAGAACAAAAACAGTACTGAAGAGGGGGGGGGAAATGTTAAGTCTCACATCTTCAAGGAATACTTTTCACAACATATAATTTGAAAAACTAGAGTGAATTGGTTCATATTCTACATGTATTAAAAAACAGACTTGTTAAACAGTAGGCGCAAAAGCATTAAACGTGGTACCTGTTTTTTAACTACTATGTCAACATGTATTCTTTTTGTTATTAAAAAAATCTTAATTTGTTATTAAAATCTAATGTCACTCAGCTATATTTATGAATCAAATGGTAATTAAGCCATTACATATGTAAATGCATGTACACTGAATCAGGATAATGCAGTCATAATTACCTGAATAATGTATGACCTTCTCCCCAGTTATTTGAGTGGTGTCTTCACAGGGTTTATTCAAATCTCAACATTCCACCTAAGCTCACCAAACCCTTCAGCCACTTTGTAGTCCTTCTCTGCCCCAAAGCACGTGGGCCCCAAAAGTGCCCCTGTCAAGTAATCTTACCTGTTACACCCTCTACCGAAACGCGTGTAAAATGAGTTTCTTACCCAGCCTCCACTTTGGGCTAAAAGTAGAATGCTCTGTGGTATCCACTCCCAACTTTAGAGGGGACAGTCATCCTTAGAAAAAGAGGTCACTTTTACTGTTTCTAACCATCCCATGCCCAGTCTTTCAGATAATGAAAGGGGGGGGAGGGGAGGGAAGCACTGCAGGGCAACAAAGGTGGGGGCACAGTAAAATTAGGATGGAATAGTTCAACTCAAAGTTTTACAAGATAAAACATGACTTACGTGGCAGAGACAAAACTTGAGCTGTTCCCCATCACTCCAGGAGTTGTGCAGATTTAATAAGAAAAAATCAGAACCTCAGAGAGTCTTGCCATATGTCGGTGGTTTTATCTGGCCCTCTAAGATGTTCTCAATTATGTGATTTTTGTTGAGTAATCTAACAGAATACCATATGGGCAGAGAGGTTTCTGTGACACTCATATTTGGCCAGTGAGCGGCATTCCTAAATCATTTCAGGCTTGAAATAGAGATAAGTTCTGATGCATTACCTAGTCTGAGGTCACACTCAACAGTGAAGCAAACAGGGCTTCCTGGATGCCTACTCCCACTTCCCTTAGGATTATTGTCTCTGTGTATAAAGCTAACTTTACCTTCCTAAAAATGCAACCACAATAAAAGACCTCAGTACTTTCTCAAATAAAAAAGAATCAAAGGATTAAAAATACAGGTACCTTGTATTTTTACAGCTAACCGACATATTAGTATACAACTAATATCCAAGCTAAACAATGTGGAGCAAACTCAGTTTTATAATTATGTATTTTTTCCTAACCCAATTTCTCCATTGATAAGGATATAAGAAACTCATCAAAAACATGTTGCTTAGTATAAACACCATCTGATGCAAGTTACTGGGGGGCAAATATAGGAAATAGTACAGCATTAGTGAATGAATTAAAAAACTAAATGATTTGTGTAAAATGTTTATATAGGGTATATACAGATTGGATCACATGAATCTAAGAATAAAACAGTTCCAATTCTTAACATCTGTTATGGACCTAGTAAGATACAGTACAAGATTCATTTTTAAAAAGAAGGAAAAATAGCGCTAATTTAAACAGTGAAAAGAGACCCTTACAAAATCTTAAAAAACATACTCCAGAGAAAAATGCTGAAATAAATGAAAAAAAGAAAGGCTTCTCAGTCATCACAGAATATTCAAAGGAGCCTCACAGCATGAAAGATAAGGATTCGTCTCCTTTCACTTGTGGTATAGACAGGGTATGCAGTGGGACATTATTCCACGCTGGAGAAAAGGTATAAGGCAACCAGGTCTCCTTCTGTTTTCTGTTGCGTTTCCCCAGAACACCCTTTTATTGCTCAGCTCACTTCTAACCGCTTTGTCTTCATTTTAAAACATTCCCTTTGACAGCTTATCCACAGATGGGCAGCCCTTGGTGCTTCTACTTCTCTGCAGCTCTGTCACTCACAAACACTCCACCTTCGCCTCAAATAATCCACATAAAAGAAGTGGCATTTTCTAATTTTCTGGTTTGCCCAGAAGTCAACATTGTTTGGGCTGGGAGAAAATAAGGTGTTTTTTTGTTTGTTTGTTTTTTTAATAGGAGATCTTAAGTCTAAGTAACCAAAATCAAACATATTTTGTTTGCTCAAGTAAACAGATAAAAAAAAAAAAAAAAAAAAAAAAAAAAAAAAAAAAAAAAAAAAAAAAAAAACCTCAGGATGTGTTATCAACCAGAAAATAAAGTTCAGTAACGTAAACCCTACTGGGTAACTCTTTGGTTAGGTTACATCAGTATTAGCAACTTCTAAGTTTAGGACTCAAAACAGTTCAATAAAACTGCCCGTGAAGAGTAGAGATGCTATTCATCTGTATCAAATGCTTTGTGTTTTTTTGTGTACTTTTTTTTTCAATGTGCATGTACTCAAACGGATGGTACAAACTTCCAAATAATAAATGAGCATGTCTATTCCTCCCTTCCCATCCCTCCTTCTTACCTTCCTCCCTCCCCACCCCACCCCCCACGTCTTAAGAGCTACCGCCATTCACTGCAAGAATACTAGGGCTCTGCTACTCCCCAGGACGTGCACTACTCCCCAGCTCCACTGAGTCACAGCCCGGTGACTCCCCCGAAGAACTTGGTGACTTGGGCTGTCCTGGCCCTGTCAGCTGCAGGACTCTCTCCCCCTCTGGCCAAGAACTGCTGCCATGTCAACCAGTCCGACCACCGGCTCCAGGCAGTGAGTGAGCGGAGGAAAAAGGGTGCCTCCTCGGGCTGGAAGTCACTTTCCCCAAGGTACAAGTTTAAGCCACAGGCGAAGGCCTTTTTTCTGCATCGAGAAGACATGATCCTTCATTGTGCCAGCACTAGATGCTTCTCCTACATCTACCTGTAACTTTTCCAAACTTGATTCAATATTTATAGTCACTGAACTGCCTTCCCGGGGTCCTAATTCCAGGTCCAGTCTTTCATCCAGCCTTCTAAAACTCTACCTTTTGAAGAGGGCGGAAAAAACACTATTCGCAGTGTTATCCATTTTCATTTCTGAAACCTGGAATGAGTCATAAGGGCTTGACACTGGACAGGGTCCGATCAAGTTCTGAGCAATGCCATCATCCCCAGGTGCGGACCCCACTGCCCCACTAGATCCAGACTGAAGGGCAAACTGGGGGAGGGGTGGCTTGAGGCGGGGGCAGAGGAAGCAATGGAGGGGGAGGGAGTATATCTGGGCTCTCTCGGCTAAGTGGGGTCCAAATTAGACAAAAAGGCCGAAAGGATTTGCGGCTCCAGGTTCTCAAGTGGGGGGGGGGGGGGGTCGAGGAAGACTAGCCCAGCTACTGGAGGTGGGGACCAGGGGACTAGAAGGGCGTGGGTGGAAGGGGAGTCTATCATCCTCTGGGGGCAGGAAGGAGAGGGAGGGCAGGAATGGGTGCGCTGGAGTCGGGAGGGGGCTCTGGGGAGCTCACTCCCTGCAGAAGACGTACTCGGTGTAGCTGGTCCAGATCTTGTCCTCGCTCTGGTCCGCGCTGGCGAAGGCGCAGGTGCCCGTGGAGCTGCACGCCACCATGTGGAAGCCGGACTCGGACAGCTTGTCGAACGCCTGCTCCAGGAAGTTGAACTTGAGGTAATAGCGCGACGTGTAGCGCTCGGGGGGCCGGTCGGGGTCCCTGCTCTCGTTGAGGGTGTCCCCGAACACCTCCTTGGCCAGCGAGGTCTTGCCGCACACGGTGATGCGCGCCACCCGCCGGAACTTGGCGTCCGCCTGCGCGTCGCGCCCGATGGTGTAGGAGCCGCGGTAGCCGATGGTGATGTAGCCCGAGCGCCGGCTGCCGTCCAGCGACTGGGACGGCGTGAGCAGCGGGCCCGCCGCGCCCCCGGACGGGCTGCGGCTCGCCGGCTCCAGCGTGGGCGACGGCACCCCGGCCGAGGCGCCCTCCGGCTGCTGCTGCTGCTGCTGCTGCTGCTCGTGCTCCGCGTAGCCCAGCGACAGCAGCTCGTCGCCCAGCGAGCCCTCCTTGGGCACCCCGCGCCTCGGCTGCGGCGGCGGGGGCCCCGGGCCGGGCTGCTGGGGCGCCCCGAGGCGGCGCACGAGCTCGGGCAGCTCGAAGTACTCGGCCTCGCGCTGCAGCCGGCTGCGCTCGGGGAAGTAGTCGGGCAGCACGAGCTGCAGGTCCCGCAGGTAATCCAGGATGTAGCGGAAGAGGAAGCCGTCCCGGTCCAGGAAGAAGCGGCCTTTGCTGTCCCGGGCCAGCTCCTGCGGCTGCTGCTGCGTGAACATGCGCCAGAGCAGCGAGTCCGGCACCGCCACCACCGTGCAGCGCCGGGTCACATACACCTGGCCCCCCACGTTCAGCTCCAGGATGTCGGGGAACACCGGCGGCTCGGCCGAGGAGGACGAGGAGCCACCGCTGCCGCCACCGCCGCCCCCGTTGGGCAGTCCGCGGGTGCTGTTGGCCAGAGCCATGGCGAGGAGGTGGCCGGGCGCTGGGGTGGTGCGGGGAGTAGCGGGGCCGCGCACGGGAGCTGCAGCCGCCTTTCCGGGACGTTGGCTTAGCCCTGCGCCCAGGCCACTTCCGCAGCCCGCAGCCCGGAGCCCGGGAGCCGAGCGCGCCGCGGTGAGCCCGGCAGCTCCGTGCGCTCCGCCCGCCGCGCCCGCGCGCTCCAGGCGAGTGCCGGGTCGCGCCCCGCGCGCCGCTTAAGTAGAGCCGCCCGCCCGGGGCGCGGGGCGCGCAGGAGGCGGGGGCGGCGGCGGAGCGGCGGGGCCTCGCTCCCTGGGGCGGGAGCGGGGAGGCGGAGAGGGGGATCGATTTGCATGTTAAACGCCGCCGAAGCCGCGCCCGGCCCGCTGGCTCCACCCAGATTGCGAGCTTGTGGGGCGGATGAGGGGGAGGGAGGCGGGCCGAGTACCGGTTCTCACTCCTCCCGCCCCGCGCTCCGGCCCCTTCCCACTCCCGCCCAACTTTCTTCTGTACCAGAGTGCGCGGACGGAGCTGGGACCGGCCCCTTCGGGAGAGGAGCCGCCTTCGGAGGGGTGGTCAGCGCACCCCTTCCCGCCCGGCGCCGAGGCTCTGGGAGGAGGGCGTCCGCTTTCCGGCTCCCCGGGGTGGGGAGAGGGTGGGGAAGTGGGTGGCGGCCTCCGGAACTGGCCGCTTTACACATCGGGGCCGTGGCTCTGCCCTGGTCGGTGGTCGTGTTGCTGAAAGTTCTCGAGAGAGACAAAACACGTGCAGAGAGGATGGGGCCGCCCCCGCCCAGAAGCAGCCACCCCGGGTTCCAGTAGCCAGGAAAATCCCCCTAGATTGAAACAAAAAGCTAGCCTCCTCGGTGTCCCGCCAAAGGACGCTCTCCGATGATTTACTTTCTGTGTTACATTGGTTGGGAGACCTCTAAATTGGAGAAAATTAGCTGAAATGGCAACGAGGCCCTTCAGTGGGATAAAGGAGTGACTTCGCGGTGCCTTCTCCGGAGAGCCACCTCCTCCCGCAGCGCCTCCTCCTCTAAGGCGAGGCTGGAGGGGTTTAGCGAGGCCGGGAATGCTCTGTCTCTCGGTCCCTCTCGGCCCTTGGTGAATCGCGCCGTTAAACTCAGAGATTTTTGCAGATCTAACGTAATTGACCAAAATTACCTTTCAGTCCCTGCGTTGTTAACCTCCCCGAGGTCCAGGCGACCCTGCTGTGCTGCGTGCCTGGGTCATTCATTCTGTTCAGTCGTTTTCAGGTTCCCTTACACTTAAAGTGCTTTTCCTAAATCGCCTCTGGCCTTCTCAGGCTTGCTCCCTGCACACAGGCATCCACCTGTCACATCGCAGCCCCGAAGGCTCCGCCTCCTCCCTCAGGAGGGCCAGCCCTGGCTCCCCAGGCGGGCGGGCGGGGCCTCCGGGTTGCTCCTTCCACATGCCCCGCCTGAAGCGCAACTCATTGGGAAATTTCATACTTGTGAGGGGTTATCTGATCTCTGACTTTGGTAAATAAAATAAAGTGTCCCTGAGCACTGCAGGAAAAAAAAAAAAAGGCACAAAAGAGGGAAGTGAAGGATGCTAAGAAACCATCAGGTCAAGGAATATTTGTTGTGTACCTGCTATTTCCCAGCTGGTAAAGAATGCAAGGTAGAACAAGCTGAAAGGCAGCATTCAGTGTAACCTGGGAAGCAAAGGGTCAGGAGTCTGACCAGGGATCAGACCAGCTGGAAGCACAGACGGTCAATCCGGGGGGTGAGATCTTTGTTCTTGATAATAATGTTTGTTTACCCTTTAGTGTGACTACCCACTGAGCTTTATAATTTCCTCCTGAATAAGTGTCATTTTCATTTTGAAATGTTTATGTCTGTTGAACTATTATCTCATCATGTCACTGTGCTGAAATGAGATTAAGCCTCAAACCAGTTCACTTAATTGCAAGTAGATTTTGATACTGAGTGTCTGACCATTCTTTTTTTGTTTGTTCTCCCTGATAATAGATGACATAAAAATTCCAAGTTCCAAAGCTGAATTTCTAGGTGGTTGTGCTACTATTACCATGTTTCCCCGAAAATAAGACATCCTCCGAAAATAAGACCTAGCGCATGAAAAGATAAGACATCCCCTGAAAATAAGACCTAGCGCAACTTTGAGAGAAAAAAATTAATATAAAACACAGTCTTATTTTTGGGGAGACAGTCTCTTTTCTATGAATTTAAGAAAAGCCTTGCTCATATCAATTCTGTACATGTTTTTGTACCATTACTTTGCTCATTGTATCAGCAACTATAGGCCTGGTGCACAAATTCATGTACGGGGGGTTCCCCTCAGTCCAGCCTGCACCCTCTCCAATCCAGGACCTCAGGGATCAGGCCTAAACTGGCAATTGGATTTCCCTCTCAAAATCTGGGACTACTGCTGACTCCTAACTGCCCCCTGCCTGCCAGGTTGCCCCCCAACTGCCCCATTCCTGCCAGCCTGGTTGTCCCTAACTGCCCCCCACTGCTGACCTGGTCACCCCCAACTTCATACCCCCCCCCTGCCAGTCCAGTCGCCCCTAACTGCCCCCCTTCCCGCCTGAGCAGCCTTGTCACCTCTTACTGCCCTCCCTCTCTCCCCCCCAGCAGCCAAATGCCTCCCCTGCTGGCCTGGACACCCCATGCAACCTGCTGTTCAGTCATTTGGTTGTCCTTCATAACCCCCCTGCTGGCCTGGTCTCCCCAAGCAGCCTGCTTGTTCAGTTGTTTGGTCGTCCCTCACTATACCCTGCTGGCCTGATCATAGGCAGCCATCTTTGTGAGGACATGAGGATCAATTTGCATATTACCTCTTTATTATATAGGATTCATGTCAGTTCTGCCTTCAGAACACTTCCAGGCTATTCGCATGTTGCACCACCTCCCTGCCACCACCCTGGACCAAGCTGCCTATCATCTCTTACCTGGATTAGAGCATCAGTGACCTCCTAACAACTTCCACCTTTGCCCTCTATAGTTTGTGTGTGTGTGTGTTTATCACCAGAACAAAAGAAGGGATCCTCTTATAATCTAAGTCAGATCATCTCACTCTACTCGATGCCTCTCCATGGCTTCCTATCAGGTAAAAACCAGCCCTTGCCGCCTGGCCAGTTCTGCTCAGTGGTTAGAGTAGCAACCCTAGGGACTGAAGCATCTCGGGTTCAATTTCGGTCAAAGGCACATAACATACCTCAGTTTCAGGCTCAATTCCTGGCCCAGCCAGGGCTCCTGTAGGAGGCAACCAATCAATGTGTCTCTCTCACATGAATGTTGTTTTTTCTCTCTCTCTCTCTCTCTCTCTCTCATAATCAATGGGGGCAGGAGGGTTATCCTCTCATGAGGATTAACAATAACAACAAAAAGAGTAAAAACCAGTCCTTTCAGGGGCCTACAAGACAACATGATTGCAGCCGCCTCACCAGTACCTCTCAGACCCTTCTCCCACTTCCCCAAGAGCTCCCTGGTTCAACCACCTTATCCTCCCAGTTTCCTTAGGGCCTTTGCACTTCCCGTTCCCTTTGGTAAAAGGCTGATTTCCCCTTGCCCTTATCTTCCTCACCTGGTTCAGGTGTCCCCTTCTCACGTCTTCAGGTCTCTGCAGCCAGACCCCTTCCTTGATCGCCTGTTTAATACAGCACAGCCCCACCCAGGCGGTGTCCCCATTCTCTGCTTTATTTATTTCTTGTATTTCCCTGCATTAGAATATAAACTCCCAAGAGATTTTTGTCTGTTTGATTCATTACAACAGTGGTCCCTCTTATCTGCCATTGGGCTTTGCAGGGTTTCATTTTGAAGATATTTAAATGGAAAATTCCAGAAATAATTGGTAAGTTTTAAATTGTGAGCCATTCTGAGTAGTGTGATGAAATCTGGGACCTTCCCACATCATTCCTTCCAAACGTGAATCATCCCTTTGTCCAGCCAGCATGTTCACTCAGTATTCGCTACCCACCAGTTAGTCACTTAGTAGCCATCTCAGCTATCAGACTGCCTAGATATCACAGTGCCTGTGTTCAAGTAACCCCGACTTTACTCAATAATGGCTCCAAAGTGTAAGAGTTCTGATGCTGGAAATTTGGATATGCCAAAGAGAAATCGTAGAGTGGTCCTTTTAAGTGAAAATTCTCGACTTGAGGCATTTTATCATCTCACATCATCACGAGAAGAACGGTGAGCATAGTACAATAAGATAGTTTTTGAGAGAGTTCACATTCACATAACTTTTATTCTAGTACACTAGTAGTCCTGTGCATGAATCCGTGCACCAGTAGCTCTCTGCGGGGCCTGTCCACTCAGCGCCCGCTGCCCAGAGGCCCATCCTCAGCCAGGCATGGAGCGTTTGCCTCATTGCCACAGCAACAAAGCAAGCATTCTGCCAGGACACTCATGCTGCCCACTCTCAGCAGTCCTTCCCTCCCCTCCCCCCCGGCTGGGAGTCTCCAGCAGGGCTGAGAGGACTGGGCACTGCCATCTTGTGGCTATGGGCACCACCATCTTTGTGATGGAGTGATGGTTAATTTGCATATTACCCTTTTTTTTAGATAGGATTATTAGAATTGTTCTATTTTGTTATCAGTTATTGTTGTTACTCTCTCACTGTGCTTCATTTATAAATTAAACTTTATCATTTGTATTAAAAAGCAATATATATAGGGTTCCGTTTCAGGAATCCACAGGGGGTCTTGGAATGAATCCCCCATGGATAAGGGGAAGAGGACTATGCATCCCCAGTGCCTAGAGCAGAACTGGCATATAATAGGCATTCAATAAATATCTGTTGCTTACTCATTTGTTCCACGAATATTTATGAAGGGTCTACTATTATGTTCCAGACAGCGTGTTAAAAATAATCTCTGCCCTCTTAAGAGCTTACAGACTTGTAGGCAGACAGATAATAAATATATAGATAAGTAAGTTCACTTTAGGTAGAAATAAATGCCATGAAACATAAAACTCTGAAGTGAGATAGAGGGACTGAGTGTGGGGATACTACTTTATTCAGAATGGCTGAGAAGGCCTCTCCATGAAAGTGACATTGAGCTGATAAGAAAGAGAATTCTGGAGGAAGAGCATCCCAGGCAGAGAGCAAAGCGAGTTAAGAGGGGTCTGTTAGAAATGAACTTGGTACATCTTACAGAAGTTTATGTATTGTATCATCTGCTTACATCCTGTGAATCTCCAGAGGACCCTTGAAGAGATCAGTACAAGCTCAAATGTGAAACATACTGCATGCCCAGTCCTAAGCATATTACCTTCCTTCTCCACTTGGAGTAACATTCATCCACCATTAGCTAGCCTACTACAGGAAGCCATCGGTAATTCCTTATAGAAGTCTTCGGTGTGGATAAGGGGCATAATAATGAATGAAATAGCCCTAACTCTATCAATGGATAGAGTATCAGCTACAGACTCAAGGGCCCCAGGTTCAATTCCAGTCAATGACATGTACCTTGGTTGCGGGCACATCCCCAGTAGGGGGTGTGCAGAAGGCAGCTGATCTATGTTTCTAACTCTCTATCCCTCTCCCTTCCACTCTGTAAAAAATCAATAAAATATATTTTTTAAAAATAATAAAATATGCTGACACAAGATTGAAAGAATGATTTCCTGGTTAATTTTTTTTTTTGGGGGGGGGTGTTTTGTGGGGGTTGTTTGTTTGTTTTGTTTTGCCTGGTTGGTGTCATGAAATTCAAGAACTATAATTAGGGAACTTTAATGCTGGGACTTAAGCACCTGAGTGTTAGTTTATGAGGGAAGGAAGGAAAAAAGAAAGCCATAACTTCTTCAATATGTTAAATATGCTCATTGTCAGGGGAGTGGAGGGTGTGGGAAACCAATAACCTTGTGTGTAATCAGTTCCTATTCAAGTGACTCTGTGTACTTTCTTAATAAGAGACAGAACCTTGTGTTTTTAACCTAAAGGGTGGGGTACAGAAAACATCTGGGGTCCTCCATCTCATCTGATTGGATTCTCCTCCCTCATCTACTACCTTCTCTTCCAATCAGCTCCCCCTCTCAGCCTACCCCTAATTCATTTAGTAAATATTCTGCACAATAAAGATTTGACTAAGGAAAGAGGAAGATTAAGAGAAATATAACATTAAATGGGGAGGAAGAACTGGGGTGAAATGAAGTGAGCTCCTCTGAGGAGTGAGTTAATTTATGTGAAAATGACGTGTAAGCTGTAAAATACCATTTAAGTGTCAGAATCATGATTTTCCACCACCTATCATGGTGCCTGACAAGTCTGCTTAATAAATGCTGTATAAATAAGTGAATGGCAAAAGCATTCAAATGAATGCGGGGAGGAAAGGGGAGAAAAGACAGAATTAGAAATTATCCGAAATAAACATTAGCTTACTTCCAATCCTCTCAATGTGTGTGAATCTTTTCTGTATGCAAGCTTTAAAAATCATTGACCTTTTGCATTCAGGAGGAGAAGGGAATTGGAAACAGAGATGTTAAATAACATTAGTTTCAGTAAATTAGGGGATAAAGTTATCTTAATAAAGATTTGGCAAAGGGTATGCCAATATTTAATTTTTTTTAAAAAGAGAGAAAATGCTACAGGAGAGGCATTGCCAAAATATTAGGTCTACAAAATAAAGTCCCAATATCACTATTCTATTATTTGTATACCTACTAGAGCCAGGGGAACAAATGTTAGTAATGCTGTAAATTTTAAATTATTTTCATATTCTTATAAATAGTATTTAAAGCTTTTCCAGGAAACAAGTAATGCTAGTAGCAAACATTTATATAGTACTTACTGTTGTGTCAGCCCTGTTAATAGAATTATACATGTAATAGCACATTTAATCCTAACAATAACTCTATGAGGTTGGTTCTATTCTTACCCGACTTTGAGAAGCTCTAATGAGCCAATGATAAGGAGGAGCTGAGATTTTTAACCCAGACAGTAAAACTTTAGAATCTGTGCTTTCAAACACAATTTCTCACAGCTTCTCACTTCTGTGTTTTATATGTATTAATAAATAGGTCCTGTTATTTTTCCCCACTTTTCAGATGACAAAGCCAAAACAGAGGTTAGATAACCTGACCAATAAAACACAACTACTTATCTCTACTAAGGGGCGGAGAGCGTGTCCTAACATCCATGTGGATATGCCGTACAGTATTAGCCACAAGAAACTCAACGTAGTCACTGTGAACGAACTACGGTTAGGAAGGAGTTAAGCCCTTGGCTCTCGTTTCTGTCTCCTATCGATGTCACAATCCTGCCTCCAATAAGACTCGCTCTCCAAGGACATATTTGAGCCACAGATAGAATGGACACAGTGTTGTCCTTCTCTTACCCAATGCATTCCTACACACAATAAGTCTGATTTTATTTCTGGCTCTCTAAAATGCCATTACGGTTTGCAAAGCTCCAGGTTTCAAGCATGTTTATTCAGTTTTGTTCTGCTCTCGTTAACGCTGGGCAAGGATAAAGTGAGTCCGTGGAAACTGCTGAGGTCTGTTTTCCAGCATTCAGAGCCAGCAGCGTGCACTGGTCTCTGGGGCTTGCAAAACTGAACAAACATCTCCTACTGTGGCTTTCCATACCACACTGGACATACACAGCAAACGGGGCTTTCCATGTCAAAAACAACCTGGACCTCAGACACACGGGTGATGCACCAGCTCCAGCTAATTATCAGCATCGATGGTGTTTTCTAAGGATTTGAAGGCCTTGGTTCCAAATGGTGGTATTCAACATAAAGGTTACCTAAGACTGTGTTCTCACATTCTACTCTAGTGCTTCACTGTTCTGAGGGTTTTCATAAGGTCAGGCTCACGTGACTATCACAGCAATGCCGGGTGGTTATTACTCAAGCATGTCACAAGGGAAGAAAGAAGCTCAGAATGGTTAGGTGAGGGACGCTGCAGGCAACACCGCAATGCAAAGGGCGCCTCTGGGTTGGCTGGGATGCAGGGCTGGGATGCAGGGCTGGGATGCAGGGCTGGGATGCAGGGCTGGCATGCATATGGATGCTTTCTGACTCCACCTTCCGTGCTCTTCCCGCTCTCCAGCAACCCTTATCGAATCGACTCAATTTAACGCCTCAAATGAGGGTTGTCACTCAGAATCATCACCTTGGAGACTATATGCTTATTTGAGAGCTGTCAGAACCACTCGCCATTTCTGGCATATCTGATCAGGAATTTCCTTCAGAGCCAGTTTACACCAGAACATCATGCCATCGCTTTGTACTTGCGCCAAATTGTGGATTGATCTCTTCTCACGAGGCTGTGAGACAGGGCACCTCCCGGCAGGACGGCCCACATGCCTGGGAATAAATGAGGACAAAGCCAGCATTCATGAGAGTGAAGACAAGGCGATGATTATCAGGTAGCCACCTTTTGACATTGGGCTTTAAAGATCTCATCCCTGGAGTTCTCTAATGTGCTGAATGGTATTGAGTTTAGGTTACGCAAAAAGAAGGGCTGATTCAACTGCAGAGACTGTAATATGTGGTTCCAGAAAGTCTGCATATTTTTTTCACTGTGAGATTTGGATAAGAAGCCAAGCCACTGGCTAGACTATAATGGGCGACTTCTTATGTAATTGTAAGATCATTTGCTTGATATAATTAAGGGTGGGGGAAACTATATTTCTCCAATTTGCTTTCCAGTGACTGCAGAAATGTGCATCATTTTTCACAGTAGGGAAATGGCCTCAAACTACGCAAAGCTTTAAATGTACACTAAGTGGCCAGGTTATTATGATCTCTGAACACATAATAATCTGGCCACTGTGTGTGTGTGTGTGTGTGTGTGTGTGTGTGTGTGTGTGTGTGTATTAGAGGCCCAGTGCATGAATTCGTGGATGGGTGGGGTCCGGCCAGCCTGGCCAGGGGGAGGGGACATGGGCGGTTGGCTGGCCTGCCTGCTGGTCAAACTCCTAGTCGAGGGGACAATTCGCATATTACTCTTTTATTAAATAGGATATTCACTGAGTGGCCAGATGATTATGAATTCAGGGATCATAATAATCTGGCCACTCGGTGTATTTTTATTTTTTTGACAAATATCCATACTGTCTTCCATAGTATCTGCACTTGTATAACCCAGTTCCTTCTTCGGTGTGCTTACCTTGGCCTTTCACTAGCTTTCCTTATCTTTCTCTTGGATGACATTGCTTCAGTAGTATCTAAAATGGACAAGGTAAATGACATTTCAATTGCAGTTTCCCATTCTTCCCAGTAATCACTCATTTCTAACACAAATTTTCTCTCTGGTTGAAAAATTAATCAAAATCCAGGCAGTTTGGAACTCTCCGTTTCAGAACTTGTTTCTCAGCCTAGACTTTGCAACTCAAGTGACAATCAATAAAATAGTTTACTTTTATCAAATTAGCAGTTCAGTCATTGGCAATGTCTTGGAGGCAAAGTCTGGTGGGCGAAGGGCAGGGGTGCCAAAAAGGACCCTAACGACAAGTGTCCTTAGACTCCAAAGAGAGTGGCTTCCTCTCTGTTCCCAACCCAGGGGCCTGAGCCAGGAAATGATGAACTGAGCCTAAAACAGGGCACAGCAGCCAGAGCACAACTGAAACAGCAACTGTGGCTTCTCCCCAGAGCTTCCAGGCTGCAGAGGGTCTATAGAGAAAGAACGCATGTGCACACTGCACAGGAAACAGACTCTTTATATCATTGTAGCAGATGTTACGAGAAGACATGTCAACAGCACAAGAGAGGGTTAGCTTCTCTTCACATTGTACTCAGCATGCCTCCAAATATTTATGAAGTGCCTGCTTATGTGCCTGATCTTGCTGGCCGCTGTGGATGGCTGCCACAGGCCCCTGGCCCAGGAGAACCTGCACAGCGTCAGAGGGAGTGGCCAGCAATGGCAAGAGCCACAGACAGTTCCACGTGTCACATGCAGAGATCATAAGGAGGGAAGTTACCTTCCCTTGTAAAGCAGGGTTCTCTGAAGAAACAGAACCAATAGGATGGATATCTATGCACCAACCTAATTGCAACGAGAGAAGTTGTTTTATTTTAAAGAATCGGCTCACTTGATTGTGAGGTCCAGTAAGTCTGAAATCTGCCAGGCATGCCAGCTGGCTGGAAATTCAGGCAAGAGTTGAAGTGGAAGTCTTGATTCTAAAATCTAGAGGTGGGCAGGCGGGAAGGCTACAAACTCAGGCAGTGTTTCTATGTTACCTTCTTCAAATGGAATGCTTTCTTACCTAGGAAACTTCTGTTTTTGGTTTTTCCTCCTCACTTTTTGTTGTTGTTGTTGTTGTTGTTCTTATGGCCTTCAATTGATTGGATGTGGCCCACCCACATTATCCAGGCTGATCTCCTTTACTTAAAGCCAACCAGTTGTAAATGTTAAGTCACATCTTCAAAATACCTTCAGAGCAACATCTAGGCTAGTGTTTGAGTAAACAACTGGGCACCATAGGCTGGCCAAGTTGACACATAAAATTCACCATCATACTGTCCAATAGAGATGAAACCAATGCTCCTAGGGAAAGATGCCTGTCCATCAGCAAGAAGCCACGGCTTCGTAAGCTGTGAAGAACTGATGCTACACTCCTGTTTAGTGTAAGAGCACCTGCAATTACAAGTGTAGCCCATAGTCACTCTGTTCTCAGGACCAAGTGGATTTTCAAACAGACTTGTGGAACCCAAGCTGTTTGTTAACAGAAGCCACCTGAGCAGTTCCACTCACAGCTTTGTTAGTATGGGGGTGAGGGAGACCCTATACTTTATTCATTGTGCCATGAGAAGAATAAACTAGGTTTTTTGATACATTGCATTGGGTACCTAAATTATCTCACATATTAATGAAATTATTCTCTCATTTATGCATAATTTATTGACTCTGTTAAATAAATGATTATGCATCATTTATTGACTCTGAAGAATCATAGAGGAAGGAAGCATTTCATGACTAAACTGACAAAGTCCAGTCCCCTTCAAAAATCATTTTTCTGACCCACTAGTACCTTTAATCTCTAGGCACTATATTAACCAGGTGTAAAAGGATTCACCTTTTCTACCCGTAAATGGGAGACAAACAAATGTTGTTCTTCTTTCCAGAAAATAGAGACTGGAAAATTTGACATTCCCTTTCCAAAAAAACTCCAGAATGGATTATGAAACATGGTGTAGAAGCTTGAGAGAGAAAATGAACATTGACTTTCAGGAGACAGTATGAATCAGGTCACCTGGAGTCAGGTCAAACAAAAGCCGTTCCTCCTGTGGCAGCATTGATAATCTCAGGAGTCCATGGTAGTGCTGGAGACACAGTATATTATATTCTTGGAAAGTATTTGACAGTCTATTCACGACCTTTTTTGGAATAATTTAGGGAAATGTAGGCTGGATAATAATATTAGATTAGATAGAATAATATAATTAGATAGAAACATTGTGGTGGTAAAACAGGAGTATTCAAAGATTGTTGATGGAGAGAATGATGTTGAGCTATAGAGAAAGGGCTGGTAACAAGAATCTGTGTTATCCCTTCTCTACTGAACTTTTATAAACAAATTAAGTGAATATGTAAGAATCATGCTGATAAACTTGATAGATGACACAGATCTTGCTGGGCTAACTAAACCAACAAATATGGAATTAACATTCAAAATGATTTGCATGGGCTTCAGCAACAAAGAAAAACAAACAAGAAGGATGTAATAAGCATGAATGTACAGTCATGGAGCTGCTTAAGAGGCAGTGTAGCAGAAGTTCATGTTAAAATTTATCTTGTTCCGTGCACTAACTGCAATTGCAAGAAGCCAGTCAGTAACATGCACATGAACACACACACACTGAATAAAATTATCTTTTAAAAGTTGGAAAGGACCTTAGAAATTATTTAAGTTAAATCCTTCATTTTAAAGGTAAAAGTTGAGCATTCAATAATAGAAGCACAATAAGTGATAGCAAAACTATATCTAGTATCAATATATGTTTCATTGTAGAATTCACAATCTCAATAATAATTTTATTTTGGTTTTGATTTGTAGTTCCCTGGTGATTAGTGACATTGAGGCCCTTTCTATGTACCTATCGGGCATCTTTGTGCTTTCTTTGGGGAAATGTCTAAATGTCTATTTAATTTCCTTGCCCATTTTATGGTCATTTTATTTGTTTGCAATTGAAGTATAGGAGTTCCTTTACATATTGAATACTAGATGTATGGTTTGCAAATATTTTCTTCCATTCCATGGTTGCCTTTTCATTTTGTTCATTGTTTCCTTTGCTGTGCAGAAGCTAATAGTTTGATGTGGTCCCACTTGTCTGTTTTTGCTTTTATAATCTAAGTATTATTCATCAATGGATGAATAAAGAAAATATTTTATATACATACAATGGAACATTATTCAGCCTTAAAGAAAAATGAAATCATGCCATTTGGGAAGTGGATGAGCTTGGAGAACATTGTGCTAAGTGAAATAAGTCAGATACAGAAGGACACATACTACATGGCATCACTTATATGAAGAATCTATAATAGCTATACTCATAGATGCAGAGAACAGAAACAGAATCGTAGTTTTTAGGGGCTTGGGGAAGGGGAAACAGGGCATATTAGTAAAATGACACAGCAGTTCAGTTATACAAGATGAGAAGATGAGTAAGTCCTGGAGATCTACAGTACAGTATACTATGTATAGTTGGCAATACTATATAGTAATATTTTTTCCTTCATACAAAGGTTCCCTTTTATTTTCAATTGAATTAATTGGGGTGAAACTGGTTAATAAAATTATATGAGTTTCAGGTATACAATTCTGGAATTCATCATCTGTATATTGCATTGTGTGTTCACCACCCCAAGTCAAGTCTCCTTCCATCTCCATTTATCCCCTTTTACTTTCTACCTCTCCCAATCCCCACCCCCTTCGCTCTGACAATCATACTTAAAGTTTTGTTAAGAAGGTAGATCTTAAGTGTTCCTATCACATATAATAACAATAAAGAAAGAAAAAAAAGAGTTATTTTAATAGGCAAGAGTCATTTCCAGGAGTGTAAGCAAGGCTGTGAGAAACCCAAAAACAAGAGAACACCAAGATTCTTTTTTTCATTTTTATTTTACTCTAGACTATAGTAGAATAGCATGGAAGGGGGAACTGTTAGAGGCAGAAGATAGCAGCATTCTTTCCAACACCGAAGGGCAAAACTAGGACCCACAAGTAGGAATTATTAAAAGGAAAAGTTCAGGTTTAGCTTAAGAAAGACCCCTTGAACAACTACAGCTACCCATTGATGGGAAGGCCACTCCAACAGGAATTGGGTTCCATTCCTGCTGTAGATCTAAGCTACAGGCCCATGGAGGCAGGCGGTATGGGAGGGACCCATGATTTAGGTTAAGAGGCTGGACTAGGGGAGCTCTACTTTCTATCTGTAAGATTCTGTTCAGAGAATAATTTCCCTCAGTGACTTCTTATGCAAAAAAATGGGTGTGCTTTTTTTCTAATTTTTTCTCTCATTTTCAGGGATAAAAATTTGATTTAACACCTCTATATTAGAGAAGTTACAATCATTATTAATAGCTAGCATGTGCCAAAATATATGGCAAACATAGACCAGACATGTCTTAAATATCTGAACACCCAGAAGTTACCAATTTGAAAAAATGGCATAATTGTCTTCATGTCGTTAAATCTTTAAATGTAAGGGTAACACTCGCTATTATCAGGTATTTCCAAATAATTAGTTTTATTCATTGATTTAAATAAATCCAGCTATATAAGTATAACAAGTGAACATTTACTAATAAATCTACTTTTATAAGCACTTCACAATGGAAGTAAAAACCTATTAAATAATATAGCACAAATCTACATAATTTAAATCATTTTATTGCACACATTGATTTTTAAATTTTATTGGTTTCTCACCTGTTCATTCTACTAAAATCTTGTATTATTTAGCCCATATGCTGGATAAAACTTGGAGCCATTATGCATTGTGGCAAAATCCATAGAATTGCATGATGCATAGTAAAACCAGATGATAAAATATGGACTTTAGCTAAGAATAATGTATACATATTGGTTCATCAATTGTAACAAATGTTCCACACCAATGGCAATGGCAGTGGCAGGAGCCTCTCCTGCCTCTGCGTCAGCACTAAGGAGCAGGGAGCCAAGTGTTAAGGAGCAGCGAGCAGGCAGGTGGTAAGGGGGGAGGGGTCTCGGACTGCAAGAGGGATGTCTATCTGCCGGCTTAGGTCTGATCCCCAGGATCAGGCGGACATCCCCCTCGGGGCCCTGGACTGTGAGAGGGCGCAGGCCCAGCTGAGGGACACCTCCCCCAGTGCACGAATTTTGTGCACCAGGCCTCTCGTCTAATATAAAAGCAGATGTCCTTAATACATTCTAAGGACAAGGGGGATATTGTTCCATGGATAAATGTTTTACACATATCTGGATTACCTGATCCCTTTTCCGGAAACAATCTCCATTATCCTCCTGACTCTAACCAGAGTTGATATTGACCCATCCTAGCTGCTCTAAGTATCCAGGGATGTTCTTCTGGTCAGCAGAGGTGGCTGTCTCCATTCACTGGGTGCTTACCACAGGTAAGGCACTTCGGTAGGTTCTGGGGATATAGCTGTGCCTAAGGCAGACAGAATTACTGTCCTCAGTAGAAAATGCAAACATTAAACAAAGTTTACAATAAGGAAACAACTCTGTATTTATCACATTCATAATATGTACTCAACAAACACTGATTAAATGAATGAATGAACTCATCTGATTAAGAAAAGAATCTAGACTCAGTTAATTGTTTTGTTTTGTTTTTATACCACTTAGGAAGTGTTTACTAAGAATTGCTGGATTTAAAATCAGATATTAAAGTAAAACTTATAAATCTCTTCTCCAGAGGGCCTGATGGACATGAATGTGAAGGAGGTTTATGTCCTCTTCGTCTTCAGAAATGTGTCCGGACCATTCACAAGCAGTGGTAGGATAACCATTCCCAGGAAGGTAAACAATCAGGCGTTTCTAGCCATACCATTCATCTACTTAACCTTTAGCAAGCACTCAGCATGAGACTGTAGACAGAATCCGTGCGTTTTCCTCCTTCATAGATGTACAGTCTACTACCAATAATAATACCCTTGGGTGATTAATAATATACAACCAATAACTTAGAATTTTGTATTTTTTTTATTTCACGTGTAGAATTGTTTAGTTACTGCAATATGTGACCTTTTCGTGGACAAATCACGGGTATGCCAAGTGTCTTTTTAAAGGTATGACAACCCTGTAGCTTCCTTTAATCACAAATTCATGAGCAACTAGAGGTATCGATGGTCTTTGGTTTTCTGAAAATGTGGTATTGGATGATACCTCAGAAAGCAGATATAAATTTCACTTTCCACAGTGCTTTGTGCTTAGCCAACCACTTTCAAAATACTGTATGGTTACAATTAAGAGTAAATACCTGAGGTAAAGTTGTATCTTGTATTGAAATAGTAGCCAGAATATTTTTTTTTTTTTTTAAACTGGGTTGATTTTGCAGCCACTTTGCTTAAGAAGGTGGATTCATATAGACGGAGGAAGACTACCACCTAGTGGTAGAAAGTATAAGCTGCACCCACCAGGGAGCCGACTGGAAGCCTTCCAGGAAGTATTATGCCACATTTTTTTAAATGCTCTTCAAGCATTTTCAATGCAGGCATCTTCGATTCCTGAGACAGATATTTACCATGTCAATTAAATATTTTAGTGAACTGTGTATGTGTGAAATTTCTAAATAAAATTTGAGATAATCAATATATCCAATAATTTAGAAAAAGACCCTAAACTTCCCAAATGTTTCACAGGTAGCCCAAGTACATCTGGTAAAATGTGCAGGCTTAAATATATTTATTAGATGATCGGAGATTTTCTTTAACAGTTATTTAAGTCTACTAGTACATTTGAGTAAAAGCGTTTGGCTTTCTTAAACAAGTTAGTACTTCACTGAGATTATTTTAAGAACTCTGAAGTACCTTAATTAGCTACTCTGAAATTTTCTTTTCTTCCAGTGATGGATGCTATAAACACAACAGACTATTTTACAGACTCTGGACACATAATACATTAATACTTGAGCATTTTAAAACTTTTTAAATTTAAATTCTTTTTTTAACATATTTTATTGATTTGTTTTTACAGAGAGGAAGAGAGAGGGATAGAAAGCTAGAAACATCGATGAGAGAGAAGCATCAATCAGCTGCCTCTTGCACACCTGCTGCAGGGGATGTGCCCGCAACCAAGGTACATGTCTTGACGGAATCGAACCTGGGACCTTTCAGTCTGCAGGCCGACACTCTATCCACTGAGCCAAACCAGTATCAGCTAATTTAAATTCTTAAAGTATTATCTAAGTCTTCTTTTTTCCCCATTGACCTCTCCCCAGTTGTCCCTACCCCCCAGCACATGCCCTCACCACCTCCTGTCTGTGTCCATTGGTTATGCTCATATGCATGCATTCAAGTCCTTAGGTTGATTTCTGACCCTGTCACTCCCCATCCCCCGCCTTCCCTCATAAGTTGGACAGTCTGTTAGTTGCTTCCATGACTCTGGTTCTATTTTTGTTCATCAGTTTATGTTGTTCATTATATTCCACAAATGAGTGAGATCATGTGATATTTCACTTTCTCTGACAGCCTTATTTTGCTTAGTATAATGCTCTCCAGTTCCCTCCATGCCATTGCAAATGGTAAGAATGCCTTCCTTTTTACAACAGCATAGTATTCCATTGTGAGATCTAGCTGTCCCTCACTCAGACACAGACACACACACCACATGTCCACACACTCCCCTTTCACTCACTCACATGGTCTTCCTCACTGCCATCCTCCTGGCCACCATCTTGGAATCTCCCTTAAAAAACTTTTATAGTGGAAAAACTAGTTGTAATTATGTAGCTTATAGTTCTGTTGAGGTTGATGGTGGTAAAGATAAATAATTATTTGTGCACACATACTTCAATTCCTAAATTAAATGTAAATTCAATTAAAAATGTATTTCTTTGGTGTGAGTACAATTACATGAATGTATCATCTATCTTTGAGACCCTAATATGAAAAGATAGAATTGTGAAATTCAAATCACACCTAGAACCACATAACACACACACACACACACACACACACACACACACACACACACACATACCTAGGCCAAGCCAGGCACCATATCCCACCCCATGCTCTTCTTTTGGGATTTTTCTAATATTATCCAATCAAAGTTCAGCTTTCAGCAGCCATATCTTAAACCAGAGCTGACCAGGCCATGCCTGCTTTCCTGGTTGTAGGCAGCTGTAGCCCTATGATGCTCCAGCTGAAGGAAACTTACCAAAGCAGAGAACAAAGTCCAATAGGACAGACTAGAGGTGAAAGAATCCTTAAGCTATGAGTCTCTTGTTCTGGTTTCTGGCTCTAATTTCCTCTTTCTTTTCCCAAGTTTCTCTTCCCATAAATTTCTTTAAAACAAAATCTACTTAGAGATATGTTCTTGCAACCTAAAGAGAACTGACTCATACTGCATTTTTTTAAATAAGGCATAGCTCTGATCATGCTACCACCCTGATCAGAAAATCTCCATGCTCTGTAGTGTTTGAAAATAATCTCCACGTTTATTTGTTTGTGAGTTGTCCCTAATCTACCTTTCCAGCTTCATCTCACTCAATTTAGTGAAATTTTATTATTCTTTACTTTTTTGAAATACCTATTCCTTACCCTTATTGATTCTGACCATCGAAATATTTGCTACCTTCAGCAATCCAGGTTCCACCTTCTAAAACTGTACCCATTTTTTCAAGTTCACCCACAAATGATTAATTATCCATAAATCCTTCCTCATTACCCCACGAATAAGATACGGTTTAGCTAGGTAGCTAAATGAGAACCCAAAACACAACAAGTTAAAGAAGTAGAGGTACAGGGTTGTAACAGCAACATGGACATCTATGTATTAGTGTCCTAGGCTGCATAACAAATTAGCACAGACTTAGCAGCTTTCACTAGTCACATTCATTATCTTACAATTTCCATGGGTCAGGAATCTGGCCATGGCTTAGTTTGGTGATCTCACAAGAATGAAATCAAGGTGTTGGCCAGGCTGCATTCTCATCTACAGAGTAGGGAAGAATCCTCTTCCAAACTCCCTCAGAACAGAATTATTGGCAGAATTCATTTCCTTGTGGCTGTAAAATTCAGGAAGCATTATGTCTTCAAGCCAGCATCAAAGAAAAAGCACCTCTGCTGCTTGAAGTCTGAATCCTGGGAAAGCATAGGCCCTCTTTTAAAGGTCACACCTACCCAGAAGAATCTCGTTTTTGATAAAGTTAAAGTCAACTGATTAGGGACCTTAATTACATCTGCCCAATTCAATCATCATTGATATTTAATGTAACATAATCATTAGAGCAATATCCCATCTATTCATTAGAAGAAGCAACTCATCGGTTTCGTCCCAACTCAGTGAGAGGGGATTCTACAAGGGCATAACTCATTGGGAGTCACCTTAGTGTGTGTCCGCAAAATCAGAGACCCGAGTCCTCTCTTTTTGTCTGCTCTACCCTATCACTAGCTCTCATCCAAGTTGTCTTCATGGTCCACCAGGGCTTCTAGAACTCTAACATGTCCACCTAACACATTGCAGAGAGGAGGAAAGAAACAGGGCGAGGAAGAGCATTTTCTCCCAACTGGTCAGCTGCCTATAAGCAGACTTTGCAGAAGTCTCACACAGCAGAGGGAACTTCTTACGTCTGGGGTGCAGGCAATAATAGGTGTGTTATCTAGAGAAATTATTAAGAAGCAATTAGACAAACTTAAATCCGTTTGCCTTTTTTGCCACCATCCACCAACAATTTTAAAATGATCCATTGATAAAATACTCTTTTCCCCAAAAAAAAGTTTCAAGTTAACCCATTTTTATTACATATTCCCTAATAATATGGTACTTGGAAAGCAATTCAAATAACTTAGCTCCCAACACATAAGAATTTGTTACATATAAGAATAAGTTCATAATGGTTTGAAATCTTCTGAGCTCCCTTCAAGCATAATTTGTGTCTCCAGTTCCAATGGGACTTTCTTGCATTTAAACAGCAGGTTCCATGCGAATATTAATAGTATAGGAAAGAGAAATAGAATTACTTCAACTCTTTCATTTTGTGTACCTGCTTACAGTTGTTGTTTTGTATTTAAATTTAAAACAGCAAAACAGGGTGCAAGCTGTGAAATGTATTTTGTTTGGAGACTGAACATGTTTATTTACACATGCAATATTTCACTTAATGTGGATAATAATTTTTTAATTAAAAGACTTTCTTTTTAAAAAATTTTAGTTGTTTTAAAACTAAAGGACAAGTTTAGCCGAAACCGGTTTGGCTCAGTGGATAGAGCGTCGGCCTTCGGACTGAAGGGCCCCGGGTTCGATTCCGGTCAAGAGCATGTACCTTGGTTGCGGGCACATCCCCAGGAGGGGTGTGCAAGAGGCAGCTGATTGATGATTCTTTTTCATCCATGTTTCTAATCTCTGTCTCTCTCTCTTCCTCTCTGTAAAAAATCAATAAAATATATATATATATTTTAAAATTGGATGAGTTAGGAAGAAAAAATTTAAAACATCTTGAAAGTGAGAAATAAACTTTCAGTTATTTTTAATGGACAGAAACATTGTTGACATTTAAAGAATATGACATTGCCTTTTTGTTTCCCTGTGCTCAACCATAGTTTGGATACTCAACCTTGCAGGAGTGATCAAGGGCTCAATCTATGCACAGACACAGCACCAGGCAAGCACTTGTAAATCAAAGATCGCATTGACTGGAAGCTCTGCTCTTTCATAAGCCACCGTTTACTGAGAATCCTCTAGGTGCTCGGAACTGTGCCAGATGCCAGAGTGTTACAGTCGTAACTGTGGGAATTACTGGTCAAACAAGAAATATTGGAAGAGCCAGATTCCAATTAACCTTACCAGTCATTGTGGCTTAATTCTTGGGATGTCACTATTACACAGAATTAAAATTCTCAGCAGTAAATGAAGGTTATTAAAAGTAGCAGCAGCAATTAAGCCTCAGATGCTTGCAAGAATGAAAATTTCAAGAAGGTTAAAGTGAAAACTATGCAAGTGAGACACATTCCGTAAAATAATAAACAGGCCTTTTTTATCCTTACTCAAGGATATGTTTTATTGATGAGAGAGAGAGAGAGAGAGAGAGAGAGAGAGAGAGAGAGAGAGAGAGAGAGAGAGAGAACTATCCATGGGTTGCCTCCAGTACAGGTCCCAACCAGGGATCAAACCTGCAGCCTCCGTATGGCCCTGACCAGGAACTGAACCTAACCTCTTGGTATCCGGGACAACGCTCCAAGCAGCTGAGCCACCGGCCAGGGATGGACCTTTTTAAAATGCTTGATGGCAAGAAAATGTCGCAAGTTTGAGGAATGCTTATTATTGTTTGTTGAAAGTGGACCATCTGTCATTTGTGTGAATTTTCTAATTCTATGAGAGGTTTTAACTTAAAGCTTCCATTGTATTGACTAGATCACAGGTGACTTACTAGCTTCTTCCCACACCCAGGGCCGGAAAGCCAATTTTGCCCAGTAGGTGGCACTGCAGCCCTGGGTTTCTCAGCAGGTTCCCCTGGCCACCAGAGCCCTCTTGTGGCCAGGGTTAGTTTCCCAGTCCTGCCTCAAGCTGCCTGCGGGCTCATCTGCTGCCACCCCCAAACCTCCCTCTGCTGGCATTGCCTTCGCCCCTTTACCCAGCACCTGTCATCCTTTCCTCTTCAGGCTTTCGTGAAGGGTCCCTCCCCTGGACACCTATTTGGTCTTCCAGGCAGAATGTGTGACCCCTACTCTGAAGTCCCCGGCACTCTCCCCTTCCTTCCGCTCTGCTGCACTGACCCTTTCTATGCATTCACTTCTTTCTTCGGTCGATATGTACTGAGCATCAGCCACGGATCGGACATTGCATTCGGTTCTAGGAACAGAAAGATGAAAAGAGTGGATGAGCGTCGGTCTGCGGACTGAAGGGTCCCAGGTTCGATTCCAGTCAAGGGCATGTACCTTGAAGATTACGGGCTCATCCCCACTGGGGGGTGTGCAGGAGGCGACTGGACGATGTTTCTCTTTCATCAATGTTTCTGAGTCTCTGTCCCTCTCCCTTCCTCTCTGTAAAAAAAAAAATCAATAAAATATATTTAGAAAGAATATTTGCACATGTGTATGGCACATGGGCTTTACCATATGGCGTACTCTGGTCAGGGTCCCCACGCTGAGAAACTGTTGATAAAAAAAAAAAAAAAACTGCACATGTTTCATATATATCAGGGATGAGTTTGGACATATGCATACATAGATGAACAATCACTACATCGAGGTAATAGAAATATCCATCTCCTCCATAAGTCACCTCGTATCAAGGTGTGTGCACGCCCGTGAGTGTAAGAACACTTGGAGACCAGTGCTAAAACCACATAGCACTATGGTCAAGTCCATGGCCTCCCCTTGGCCCACACGGCCTAATTGGCTTAACAAGAAGGAAGTGAGATGACTTTGTGGCAGGCCTTTTCTCCTACCATCAGCACTGTGCAATCTAGACCAAGTGTTCACCATCCTTATGTTTGATGAGCCAGGTATAAACTGCTGGTTTCTGGTTTGGTTGAAGCAGTCCATTATAAATTAAGCCTTAAAATTTTATTCCCCCAGATCTTTTCTGCTTTATGGTGCCAAATGCTGCTGTCTTCACTGACCTATTGGAGTATGCCAGGAAATCGAAGGCTCCCTTTTAAGGAGAACATGGTTCCTTCCATCAGCACCTGTGTGACTCTCATCTGACAAAAAGCAGAAATCGGGCTCTTGACCTTCAGTGACACAGTGGCAACAATGCCTCCTCCTGTGAAGTATGGTGGCAACCATACTTAGGTAAAAACAGCTGAATTTTTAACCCTGCTATTCTGGCTTCTGCACATACTTACTTGCTTAAACAATAAGGTAGTTGCCTCAGCTTCCAGATTGAGACCTGGAGGCTAAGGCAGTTTTCCTGTGCCTGTGGACCAGGACCACAGGAGATTGATTCCCCCTGACTCAGTAGCTTTAGGGGTAAAAACTGTAGATAACCTTTAGAGATTAACTGCTCAGCTCTGCTTCTGTACTATCTGCTATCTCAAGATAGGGCCACATTCCAATGTCCAGCAGGATGTGGCTGGGAACTACCCTGCAGGCTGCTCCCTGCATTTAGAATTTAGAATTTAGAACAAATGAAAATTCTTGTGGTTTAGACCTTTAAAAGGACTGCCTACACCTGCAATGGTGCAGTCGTGAGTGTGGCCACCTGCATGTGGTGCTCTCGCAGCCATCCTGGCCAGTTCAATAAATCCTTGCCTGCTTTTTTAGTCAATCAGCAGCCTTCGGTGGTCTTATTTTGAACCCAGGGTTCGACCCCACATTTTGGTCTCTAAAATGGATGGATGGAGTCCTCTGCCGACAACGTAGAACATAATTTAATTTAAAGTCTGGGTTGGGAAAACGCCCAATCACAAACCAGTGTAAACCCAGCCCTTCCCCAAGGCCCAGCGAGACTGTGATGGAGTCCTAAGGGTCATATACACTGCCCCACTTCCTGCCCGCTTCCAGCACTGCCCCCACCACCGGGTTAGAGAGCAGAAACCAACAGTCCTGCTCGTGTCACCTAAGCTCCATACAGTAACGGCTTCCCGTAACTACAACCTGTGTTCTCGTCAACGTTATAGACTGTGACAAGGAAAATCCATTTCAATGATGATCCTGTGACTGTTGCAAGACCACATGTAGAGTCATCGTGGGTTAAGTTGTGAAATGCTCCTCATGTGAGGACCCCGTTGATAAGTTGCTGCTTGATTCAGAGCGAGAAAGCGTTCAGTTCCTCAAAGTGCTAGCCTGCACGCACCCTGCTGTCAAACAATGAGGGTTGCAGTACCTTACCCAACTCTGTCTTTGCCTTAGCTCCAGGCAAGCGGAAGTTACTGTGCCCTCCAGATTTATTCCCAGCGCCTGCGATCTTGGCTCTCTGGTACTCAAGTGCCTCTGGTCTGAATTGTGCATTGTGTTTGTTTTTGTCCATAGCCTACAGCTTTCCTGTAAAAGGAAAAAAAAAAAAAAGTGGCTATAATGCATTTTAAAGAAATGCATTTTAATTTTACCAAGAATTGGTTTCTTTCCAAACCTCTATCTCAGTTATATTTTTGCATTCGTTTTTCTATCGGATTAATTTCTGTTGCCTCTGTGAGGGGAGAATGCCATGTAAGAGGCATTAACCTTTAGAGATTAACCGCTCAGCTCTGCTTCTGTACTATCTGCTATCTCAAGATAGGGCCACATTCCCTATTGTATCGTCACACCTAGCATCATGCCTGCTGGCAGACGGGGCCTCTGTCAGTCAGGATAGACCAAGTTGTGCTGTAGTAACAAGCAGCCTAAAGACCCCCATGGGTCCAAAGAACAAAGGGGTTTTTCTCGCTCACTCTACATTTCCATCGGAGAGGTTGGCCACAGGTTTGCCCCACCTAAGAGCCACTAGAAGATGACCACGGCAAAGAGGAAAGAGATCTGACAAACTGCCAGTCACTTGCCAGTGTTTTCACTTCACTAGCCAAACCCCACAACGGGCCAGGAAGTAACCTGACCAGGACGATGCCCTACAGGGAGGCAACGTAACATTTGGTGAATAGTAATACCGTCTATAACGCTACCCCTGGACCTTGGTCATCTGGACGTACAAGTCACATTTTCTTTAAATCAGTTAGGTGTTCTTTCATTATGTCTTTCCATGTATCTTTTACCTTTGTTACCTTTGGAAGTTGTGTACACTTCACAGTATCTCACCATACCCCAACGTGGTTATACTTAAGTGAAATATGCTTCATCACTGGTAATATCTCCCTCCCACAAGAAACTCAGCAAGTCTAAGAGCAGCATACTTCCTCTCCCGACACCAGTTACCATCAGAGGCCTCGGTGGGTGATTACAGAGGCTGTGTCTGTTTCCACGCCTGTGTTAAGGTGGGCCAGATAACCTGAAACCTTTCACTTCAAAACACCTGGAAAACTGGACAGAATGGACAAACGTTATCTTAAAGCCATGTCTGAGCTTGGAAGAAGATAAGGGAATTCCAGGAACCAAAAAAGAAAATGAAATTGAGAACTGCGTCAGGAAGCCAGCAGCAGAAGTCCTGTGGGCCCCGGGCTTCCCAGATCAGTGCCATCATCGCAAGGCCCAGGGCCGAGGTCTTAAAGGCTTCCGGAAGCAGAAGTTATTAGGAACTTCTGCTTCCGGAAGCCTTTAAAACAAATCTGTGAAGGTTTTCCTCTCTCTCTTCTCCCACCAGCAGCATTCAGCAATTAAGCAAATCTGTGAAGGTTTTCCTCTCTCTCTCCTCCCACCAGCAGCATTCAGGCAAAATAAGAAGAAAGTGTGAGGAGTTATAGTTGAGACCCCAAATAAAGCCCGAAGCCCCCAAAGGAACTCAGCCTGTGTCTGATACAAACAGTGTTGCCGTGTTTAGCAAAGAGAAATACATTACATCCAGCTGCAGCCCTTTCCCTCCTGGGAGCTCACCCTGTCCTTCCCTTCTCATTACCCCTCCCCACCAGGGGAAAAAAAACAAATTCAGGACATCCAGCTAAATTGATACTGCAGATGAACAACAAATAAAATTTTAACGTAAGTATGTCCAGTGCATTATTTAGGACACTTACACCGAAAAAGTTATTTTTTGTTTAACTGAAATTCAGTATTTTATCTGGCAATCGTAGGTACACCAGAAAAATAACCCACTGGTATAGGGAATCAACAAGAATGCTTGCCTATCTCCGTGTGGGCTCTGAGTGAGGTCTCCCCCAGGAATTAGCTATCATAGTTCTGAATTACATGGATTTACGATGCAACTCTCTATTGCCTGCATGATATTCATCTACCAAGCCAGAAATGAACATAAGAAATGTCCTCAGACCATGGTACCCCAGGACTCCTAACAGAGGCAAATACACACCTGCTCTGGGTGGGGAGGGGTCACACCCTCTACTCAAGCCACTGAAGAGGTCCCCAGACAAGGCCTCACTAAGGATGAACTCACGACCTGCCCTAGCAGGTTTGGCTCAGTGGAGAGAGGATCAGGCTATGGACTGAAGGGTCTCAGGCTCGATTCTGGTCAAGGGCACATGCCCAGTTTGTGTGCTTGCTTCCCAGTAGGGGGCATGAAGGAACCAGCCAATCAATGATTCTCTCTCATCATTGATGTTTCTATCTCTCTCTCCTACCCCCATCTAAAAACCAATAAAAACATATTTTTTTTTTTTAAAAAAAAGGATGAACTCACAACCCAAAGGACAGACAGAGGTGAGAGTGGTAGTTAGTGCACAGGAGGCGATGTGGGCTCTTTCACCTGCCTGCCAGCTAAATAAGTCTAAGGGCACCGCAGGCTTCAGACCCCTGCAGTCTGAAGGCTGCTCAAAGCTGATTTCTTCCCTGTGTTCCCGCCAGTGGAGCATGTCCCAGTATTCAGTTCCATGATTTCAGACTATGATTCTCCTCCAGCCAACCATCTCACATAACTCCGTCACCACTGCAGAGAAAAACAAAACAAAGCCAGTTGTAGTGATGGCAGAGTCAGCATTCATTCATCCATTATGAATAGACCTTAAAAAGCCTTTAGTTTCCTTTTCTCATAAGAACCACTTGCTCAATAAACTCAAGCAAAGCTTGCGCAATCTGCTTTCAAAGGCCTGGCCCAATGCTCTTCTTCCCTGAAATGTTGGTGGACAGAATAGTCACCCAGTTCTCCGGGATTTTCCAGGTTTTCACACTGAAATACCTCAGTCCTGGGCAAACCCACACAGCTGGTCGCAAGAAACATTTTCCTCTTCCTCTGGGTGGGAGCGATCACACCCTCTACTCAAGCCACTGTTAATGGCAACTCTGCAAAGAACATTGTCAGCAATGTTCAAGCAAAATAAGCTAATAATTATTCCCTCAAGAGGCAGATTATGCAGGAGTGTCTACAATTGCTGTATATGTATATAAATATGCATATTCAGCACACACATATATTTCTTTTTTTATATATATATTTAATTGATTTTTCACAGAGAGGAAGAGAGAGGGATAGAGAGTTAGAAATATCGAAGAGAGAGAATCATCGATCAGCCACTTCTTGCACACCGCACAGTGGGGATGTGCCTGCAACCAAGGTACATGCCCTTGACTGGAATCGAACCTGGAACCCTTAGGTCCGCAGGCCAACGCTCAATCCACTGAGCCAAACCGGTTTCAGCCACACATACATTCTTAAGCTTCTTTGAGCTTCAGTTTCTTCATCTGCAATATCCAAACAAAACAAACAACAATAACAAAAATACATATATATGTATATTCTACCATGAAAGTTTGGTGAGGATTAATAGAACATAGATAAAGCACTTAGCTTAATTCCTGGAACACAGTAAGCACTTCAGAATAATAGCTATTTTGATGATTAACTTGAAGACATATATATTTTGGAAATAGTTACTAAATGCTTCGATTTTCCACATTTCTGCTTTGAAGTAGCAGCATTGCTTATATTGCTGGATTTCTCTCACCCAGCAAGTCAGAAATCTATTGACAGATGCGAATTAGTTTCTCTTACTGTGTTTGGACACTTAACTGATCGTTCATCCATTGATTTTCAAAATCTAAAGACCTTCATGAAGATTCAGGGGGGAATAACAATAATATCGATGGTTTGTCTTCGCTTTTTAAAAACAAACGTGGTGTACTTTACCTTGTCAGCTTATCCCGTTTTCCCAAAATGCAACAGCAACTGAAAATAGCTTTCCCTTCTTTCCACCTCATCACCAGTGACCCAGAACTAACAGTTTTCATTCTGAACTGGCTGATTTTCAAAGCATTCAAATTCTGAATACCCTTTCAATTGAGTGTATAGTTATGTTGGGCATTGTTTTACTTATAGAATAAAAGGCTTGTTTCTGCTGCCCCCACTGCCTGGCCTTAGGCTACTTATTAACAATCATGTCCATTGGTTGTACTTATATGCATGTATACAAGTCCTTCGGTTGATCTCTTATCTCCCCCAGAGATAGATCTCTTATCTCTACCCTCCCCGCTGTAATTTGACAGTCTGCTTGTTGCTTTACTGTCTCTATATCTATCTTTTGGTTCATTATGGGAGGGGGGGGGGGACAATGTTAAAATATGTACACAGATAATAATTTAATTTTAAAAAAAAGTAATAAAATAAAATAAAACAGTGCTGTCCAATAGGAATAGTATAATCCAAGTCACATATAGAGTTAAAATTTAGTAATTACTTTCAATGATATTGACTTCAATGATATATTTTATTTAACCCAACACATCCTAAGAATGATCATTTTGACAGGTAATCAATGTACAAAATCATTAAAGAGACATTTTACATTTGAAAAAAAAAAACAAAAAACAATTGTTAAATTGCTGTGGAACTGAAGACATCACCTCCCTCTGTTAGAAGGACATCATGCTGAGCCATTTGGGGTGAGTGGTTATAGATTTTCCCCAAATCACCCCTATAATCTTACTTGTCCCCTTTGGTGACTATTTGGGATATTGCTGTCAAATACGGTTTATCTTTGTTTGTCCTTAAAAGTCCTAACTGGGATCAAAACACAGGATGCCAACCAGTGCTTCTCAAATTTGAATGTGCACACAAATCACACTTTGAGAAACCTGTTAAGCACAGATTCTGATGCCACAGGTCTGGAGTGCGGACCTGGATGGATTCTGCGTTTCTAGCAAGCTCACAGGGGATGCTGACACACCACACTGCAGCAGCACAGAGCTGGGCGGGGGGAGGGGTGTCTCAGTGTGGTCACCGGCCCAGCAGCATGGAACTCACCTGAGAAATTTTCAGAAATGCAAATTCTCAGGCCCTGGATTTCCACATGAGAAACTGTGGTGAGGCTCCCTGATCTGTGTTTGGACAGCCCTCTAGGTGACTCCAGAAAAGCACACAAAATTTGAGAACCACCGCTGCAGACAAGTCAGTCTGCTTCCCCAGTTGGCCTATTGTTAGTTCCCACGAGGAAAGGAACTAAGATTGCCTTGGGTGTGAGACCTCAGATCTGAGGCCAGACAGGGCAATGCTCAGTTCACTGCCCTGTCTGGCCTCAGGAAAGGAACACAGATCGGCCCACTCTGGTGCATGGGCTTTGGGGAGACAGAGCTTGCCAGGTTGCTGGCCAAAACCTCGTCAAGCAGATACATTGTTTTGTGTGTTTTTAATTTCTTTATTGATTATGGTGTCACATAATTGTCTTAATTCCCCCATTCCCATCCCAAACCCCTCCCCATGTATGCCCACCCCCTGTTGTCCATGACCTCTGGTTAGGTTTATATGCATGCACACAAGTCCTTTGGTTGATATCTCCCCTTTGCCCCAGCCCTCCCCTACCTTCCCTCTGAGGCCCGACAGTCTGATCGCTGCTTTTCTATCTCCAGGTCTGTTTCCGTTCATCAATTTATGTTGTTCATTATTTCTCCTAGATCATGTGATACAAGGAATTCCCTTATAAGGACCGAAACTGAGACAAGCCATAATGGTTATGCTGAGAGGCAAATGAATCAGTCTGTAGTGAATTCCTTTCTGGGCCAACAGTTCTTTTGAGTCCCCATTTCAATGTCAAACAGTTCCTTATGTGTACATGTCAGCCATGCTATTTCAGATACATCTTTCTACCTCATCATGCATTGACGCCAGCACTCAGCATCAAGGAAGTCTGGCATGAGTTAACAAAGCGCTTAATTGCCCAACTGAGGAAATAGGTATGTGATTATGGTATCTGCTAAACAGGGACGTGGAAATAATGAGAAAAAAATATTTTGGAAATAATTTTAACATTTCAAAAGAAGAGCATTAAAGTAGACATCCTGGGGAAGATCCCATTAGCCAATGTCTTCACCCTCGTGTCACTGTGCAGTGTGGCTTAGTGTCATCTCTGGAATCAGACTGCCTGTCTCTAAATCCTGGCTGCACTATGTACTAGTGGGGTAATCCCAGGCAAGTTATTTATCTCTCATTGCTTCGGCTTTGTCATCTGTAAAATGAGGACAATGATGTGTTATGAGAACAACCACTACATTAATATATTTAAAGCTCTTAGAATAATAGTGCTTGGTATTCAATACTAGTAACACTTCATAAATATTTATTTTTATTACATGTGGACAGAAAGGAAAGAAGGCTCCCACATTTCCTTCAGTGTTTAGGGACTTAGAAGAATTAATCTGTTCACCACTAGAACTTGGCACAGCTTGTGACAAGAGTTAGAAATGTAAGGCAAAAAGAGAAAGCCTTCAGAGGGGTCTTGGGTTTCCAGGAAAGACCAGCAAGAGCAGAATAAAAGTGGAGAAGCCATGGGGTCCTCACAAAGTCAGGTGTGTGTCAGGAGAAGAAGCAAGCTTACATTCTGGCATGTGAGTCTGGGGGTGGTAAGTGCTGGCACCCACTAGGGTGGCAGCATCATCAGTAAATCTGAGAACTTTAGGCTGGATCACTGGCTCTCACCTTGGCTGCACACAGAATCACCTGGGAGATTTAAAAAATACTGATGCCTGAGTCTCACCCCTAGACAGTCTGTTTCGTTGATCTGGGGAGTTACCAGGGCAGGAGATTTCTGAAATCCAATGAATTTATTAGATAATGAAGGTAGAGGGTTTTACACTCCTTTAAGTTTGTCAGTATTCATTTTTGAAGGTGTGAGGAGCCCAACGGTAGACATATGTGAAACAAAAAGGCAAAGAAAACATTGTCCCTTCCTATTTATTCCCACCTTCTCTCCTCTCTGCATGTATGCTCTGAACTTGCCTCCTCCCTGGTTGCTGGTAGTCCAACGAGTCTTTTTACTATTCAGAAAAATGTTCCTCTTCTTCAAGATGACAGGGCAGAGCAAGGCTATAAGCAGAACTTCCCTTTTTGTTGAAGAGCCAGCCCTATGTGCACTTAATGGTTATCTCGATGCTGACCTTGAAAACAATACAGTTCTATTCAATTGAAAAATGCACCTGGCATGGCATTGAGATTATGGGCATATCTAGTCTCTGGCCTACAAGGTCATATAGCTGAGTTTATCTTCAAACAGGCTAACGCAGGCTAGAAAGCAAACATTTTTTAAACAGCAGTTTTTTTTTTACAAAATAGTTCCAGTTGCCTAACCCACCCTTAAATCAGCCAATAGGAATGCAGAAGGCCAAATATATAAGCTAACCGCATCCAGCCACCTGTGTAACTAGACCCCGGCCCTCACCCACCACCCAACCCTAAGCCCTATAAAGAAGCTGTACTTTCAGAACTCGGGGCTCTTTGCATCCTGCTGCTGTGTAGGTAGAGGTGGAGAGACCGCGTTCGAGCTCGAATAAAGGTTCTTTGCTTTTGTACCGGACTCGGCTCCCTGGTGGTCTTTGGGGATCTTGAAATCTGGGCATAACAAAGATACTCTGTCAAGAATTGAGAAGGTTCTGTGATGTTACCCTCCATGCAAGCTAACAAGCTCCTACCATACTTTCATGGATGGTGGCAGTAGATATGAGACTCCCGGGTCAGAAACAAAGGACTCACAGAAATAGCAATAACCAGATATCAACTTTTTCTTGCATGAGATCCCAAGTTCCCTTTCCCACATACATGGGGAGAGAGCCAGGTGGCATCTGCACATGTAGTAAGTTTTATTACAGGAGAGAAACCCCGAACTTAAAGAACATAAATCTTTTATCGGGGGAGTAAGCCTGCCTGCCTTTTATTCCAAGGCCGTTTGCTATGCACATCCTTGAAAAGATCATCTGAAATAAACCAATCTGTGCTTTTGCTAGCAAAATGCGAAGAAGCATGGGAGAGCCTGGAGAAGCCCTGCCCGCTTTACTTCCATTGTCAGAAAAACATTACAAATACACTGATTTCATTAGAATAAAAAATACTGTGTCCTCTGCTGTGCAATTAACAGAATAAATATGCAAAATTACCATGTCAATACTGATTCAAAGAATGGAACCATAGTCAGAGGGTTTGAAAATCTTTGCAAACTAGATTCTATTGTAAATATTAAACTTAGAAAATGGAAAATATTCTTTGTGGGTGTGAAGGAATATAGAAGGAGGAAGGAGCCGAAGCCGGTTTGGCTCATTGGTGGAGCGTCGGTCTGCAGACTGAGGGGTCCCGGGTTCGATTCCGGTCAGGGGCATGTACATCAGTTGCGGACACATCCCCGGTGGGGGGTGTGCAGGAGGCAGCTGGTCGATGTTTCTCTCTCATCGACGTTTCTAGCTCTCTATCTCTCTCCCTCCCTCTCTGTAAAAAATCAATAAAATATATTTAAAAAAAAAAAAAAAAAAAAAAGGAGGAAGGAAAAATGCAGGGCTCAGTAGAAATTCTGAAAAGCAGAACCCAAATAGTCTAACCACACAAGAGGCCATATTAATTCTAAATGTGTTTGCAAAATTTTGAGGGAATACTAAGATGTGGAAATGCCTAACTAATTTGCATACTTTGAATGAGTCATGACAGATATCTCAGCTGACAAAAAGTTTTATTTCATTTGAACATGGCAATAGTATATTTTACCTGTTAGTTGTCATCCCTTTCATATCCAGATTCTATGTTTTATTGTGTGGTAAACTTGGAGGGTACAGATCTCACCCACTGACAGACCAGGATATTATGTTTAGGTGTGAAACTTAAAGTCCAGGAATGTTGATTGCATTGTGCTGTAAGTATCATGTTTTCACAGAACAAAGACTAAAAGGTAAACAAAATAAAGGTAATTTAGGAGAAACAAATAAGAATTTGGCCAAGTGCATCTAGAAGAAATTCTGGTGAACCCATATACTCTGGGCACCAGAGATTATGGATGCAGGAACTTCAGGAGCAAGGATAGCACCTGGCTTCTTCATGATCTGTGTAAGGTAGCTTTCCATCCATGCCTCTGCCACTAACCAAGTGAGCATTGCTAAATCTCCTTCTCAGGCACCTTGATACAAAAAAGGGCCTACATAGCAGACTCTTTTGGATACTAGAAATTATAAAATTCTGATTGATGTAAATTAATAAATTGAAATTATGATGAACTCCTCATACTCATATAACTTTGGTTAGTGAGAGTCAATCTCTAAGCTGCTAGTCATCTTTGGGTGTACAGATAAAAATCAAGATTTGCAAAATTTATATAGTACTAATGTTACAAGAGCAGGGAATTGACCAATTAGGAAAAAACATGAGGGTAAAATATGGTAGCAATCATACTTGGGTAAAACCTGCTGTTTGAATTTTAACCCTGCTATTCTGGCTTTGGCATTCGCTTACTTGCCTAAACATAGGGTAGTTACCTCAGCTTCCAGGTGGAGATCTGGAGGCTAAGGCAATTTTCCTGTGCCTGGGACCAGAACTACAGGAGATTGATTCCCACAGACTCAGTAGCTTCAGGGGTAGAAACTGCAGATAACCTTTACAGATTAACCACTGATCTCTGCTTCTGTATTACCAGCTATTGCAAGATAGGGCCACATTCTGTTATGCCTAGATTTCAAGATCCCCAAGGACCACCAGGGAGCCGAGTCCATGCAAAAGCAAAAGAGCCTTTATTCAAACTTGAGCCTGGTCTCCCTGCCTCTACCGATGTAGCGGCAGGATGCAGAGAGCCCCGAGCTCTGAAAGTGTGGTCCTTTTATAGGGTTTAGGGTTGGGTGGTGGGGTGATGCTCAGACCACTGAGTTAACTAGTTCTAATTGGTGGGGTGAGGGCCAGGGCCCAGTTACGCTGGGTTACTTTCCTCTGCATTTCTATTAGCTGGTTTAAGGGTGCGTTGGGTAATTGATACATTTTACATAAGATGGAAAACACAGTACAAAATGGAGTCAGTCCTGCTCTGCCCTTGAAAGAAGGCCTACGTGCTGGGAAAAGGCCATGAGATCATATCTCAAGGTCTGGCCTGGTGTCAGCACTGATCACTCTTCTGGGGCACAGTCCATGGCCTTTCTGGAAGCATGCTCCAACATTCTCACTCTCTAACAATTCCAATGTCCAGCAGATGTGGCTGGGAATGACCCTGCAGGCTGTTCCCAGCCTTTAGAATTTAGAATTTAGAACAAAGAAAAATTCCTATGGTTAGACCTTTAAAAGGTCTGCCTACACCTGGCATGGTGCAATCGTGTGGACTCCACCTGCGTGTAGTGATCTCGCAGCCATCCTGGACAGTTTTCAATAAATCCTTGCCTGCTTTTTTTAATCAATCATCAGCCTCCAGTGGTCTTATTTTGAACCTAGGGAGGGTTCGACCCCACAACAGAGGGGACATCAAATGAGAAGGGATCCAATTAGAAAGTAGCACAGACAGACAAAGAAGTAGCCAGCATTTATAAACCCTTAGACATAGAGGCTAGGGGTTACTCTTTTGGGGACCCCAGCCCTTAGGTGGGGAGTTTGCATAGGCTTGCAATTAATTTTTATTCTTTTGCTTAAAATCTTTTATTCCATGAATTTTATTCTTCAAACTTCGTAGGACAAAGACCTAGAATCAGGATCCCAGTTTACCATTTGGGTAACACTACCACTGTGATCTCTGATAAGACATAAGCTTTCCAAAAAATGAAACAATAATTATAATCCAGAGAATGACTCATCAAGATGTTGTTCAATAGTGACATAGGAAGTACAAGGCAGGAAAAGAAAAACTGAAATTCAAATTCCTCAAATCAGCTGCCCTGGGCAACATTAAATGGTTTCTCTTTCTTAGAAATAGTCTACATTCTTACATCCCTGATTTGTTATTTCAAATATTCTTAATTTATTCACAAATGATTTATTCATAAATAATACCTTGTAGCTGGAGTTGCTCTTGCCAAGATAGAGATCTCTTCATTGTCTTTTACTGCTGTCAGAGCAGCATATAATAGTAGAATACAAGCCATAGCCATTAAAAACGGTCTATATCTTCCTGACACACTTCCACTGGGAAAAACAGGGGGTTAAATTTCATTCATGTGTTAGTATGATTGACTTAATGGGAACATCAGGTTTGTATTAATTCATTAAACAAAAATGTATTGAGTACCTACTATGTGTGGACTCTGCATGAGATCCTGGAATGAGTGATCAACAGGGTAGGTCAGATTCCTCACTAAACAGAACTTTCTGAGTTTAAAAGGGATATAAACAGGGAACTCTTCTGCCCCATAGGAACATGCAGTCACTTTAAGCTTGGGATATTTTGGAGGGCTCCTAGAATTAACCTCTACACATAAGTGAAATATAGTGGCAACCATACTTTGGTAAAAACTGTTGTTTGAATTTTAACCCTGCTAAGTCTGGCTCCTGCCTGATTAAACACCGAATACTTACCTCAGCTTCCAGGTGGAGACCTGGAGGCTAAGGCAATTTTCCCTAGCCTGGGACCAGGACCACAGGAGATTGATTCCCACTGACTCAGTAGCTTCAGGGATAGAAACTGTAGATAACTTTTAGAGACTAACCGCTGAGCTCTGCTTCTGTGTTATCGGCTATCGCAAGATAGGGCCACATTCCAATGTCCAGCAGGATGTGACTGGGAACCAATCCTGCAGGCTGTCCCCAGTCTTTAGAATTTAGTCTTTAGGATTTTAGGAACAAAGGAAAATTCTTGCGGTCTAGGCCTTTAAAAGACTTGCCTCCCCCTGGAACAGTACAGTCATGTGGAGACCACCTGCATGTGGTGCTCTCGCGGCTGTCCTGGCCAAATATTTCAATAAATCCTTGCCTGCCTTTTTTAATTAATCATCAGCCTCCGGTGGTCTTATTTTGAACCCAGGTTTCGACCCCACAACAATAAGTATTTCTCAATTTTGATACTATTAGCATTTTTGCCAGTTAATTTGTTGTTGGAGTTGAAGGTGCAGTCCTCTACATTGTAGAATGTTTAGCCCCATGCCCGGACCCTATCTGCTAGATGTCATAATTTGGTGAATGTCTCCAAACATTGCCAAATGTTCCTTCAGGGACAAACACATCTCTGGCTGCTCACTGCCCTTGCTTTCCTCCAGAGAGTGATGGAAGAGTAGATTTGCATTTAGAAACAATTGCTCTGGCTTCTATGTAGAGCAAGGAGCAAAAGGCAACAGGAAGGCATGAGTTGTTTTTTGCTGGAGGGGTGCCATCAATATACAATTTATTATTTAAGCCCCTAGATAGTTAGAAAGTGACAGATTACAGAATGCCTTAGTCTTTAAATTGATCACAATTCCATAAAAAACACACAGTAATTAAACCAGAAAATAATTGAACTAACTCTTCTTCTAAAGCCAGTAATGACAAAACCTGAGGCCCAGAGAAGCTGAAAGAGAGAACTTCCAGTAAAGCTCACCAGACTTAATAAAGTTCTTCATTCCTTTATCAAGCTTGTCCAGAGTAATATGGTGGAGGTCATCATCACCCATTCTTCATGTAAGAGTGGTCTTAGGACTCTCGAAATGTCTAAGCATAGAAATGTAAGCTGAAAACTCCAGAAATCTCAAATCTCAACTGGAATCATGCTTAGGATAGTTCTATTTTATATTTTTTAAATATATTTTATTGATTTTTTACAGAGAGGAAGAGAGAGGGGATAGAGTTAGAAACATCGATGAGAGAGAATCATCGATCAGCTGCCTCTTGCACATCCCCCACCGGGGATGTGTCCGAAACCAAGGTACCAGTTTCGGCAGGATACTTCTATTTTAAAGTGTCTATCAAATCAGATGTCTATTTCCTTTCAACTCAGTCAGATTACTTTTTTTTTTTTTTTTTTTTTTTTTTTTTTTTTTTTTACCAATCTATGTAGACTATCCAGCAATAAATCACAAAATCTGTGGTTGTTCTTACTTGCGGGAGTCTATGCAAATGATCTGAAAATATGTTTCTTGAACCTCATCCCCAAATGGCCATCAATTCTTTGAATATAGAAATCCACCTTTCCACTGGTGGATTTGGAGTCCAATGATATAAAATAAAGATCATCTGAAATGGTATACAACCACAAGTTGTGTAAATACTGAACCTACATCTGGCTTTCCCTAGTCTAGACCATAGTTTAAGCTGCAATTGACTTAAAAGTAAAATCCAAATGTCCCCCAAGTCCTCCTGTTTCTGAGTCCCTCTTGTGGGGGGCTGTTTTTCTATTTTCTGCGACCCACACAGAAAACGATGTGTGAGGAGCTGGGGATTAAGAAATTAAAGAAAAAAAGAAGACCAAGACACAGAAATAGATTCAAGCTGGGATCCAGATGGGGGGCTGCCACTCTGGTGGAGAAACAGTCAACCACCCACCACAGACAACACAGCGCATTTATTTATTTTCAAAGGGGGGAGGTTAAGGTCAAAGAAGTTTTGGGTGTGCCCAGGTCTTATTCACTTCCTCATTCCTGGGTAAGTCAAGGTTCTATTCGTTCCTCATTCCAAACACAGGGATAAAGATAAGAAATCCGAACTGATTTCTGTCTCTGACATTTCAGGGAAAACACATTCCCAGGGCATGGCTCTGCCTAGCCTTGAGTTCAGCTGATGATAATTAAAGGTCATCCATGTGCATTCCCAGAGGGCCCTCTACACCTCTTCTTTATACCACCAAGTAGATAGAATCATACTCCTTCCCTTTGACTTTTCCTTAATTCTATGTAGGATTCCCAAAGAGCACCTACATTTCCCAAGTCCATAGTCACTTCTCCCCCTGAGTGGTACCTTGAAGCTTCTTTCTCCAGCCCTTCATGTCCAAACAACTTTTCAATCCATTCTCCAAAGCACTGCTGACACTAGCTTGTAGGATTTAACAAATGTCCTAAGGATCACATAGGGAATTATCATGTTGTAAAGAAAAACTTCAAATTGGATATTTTATCTCACTACTCCTTAAATGTGCCTGCCTGTGTCCTCCCACGATACCTTGCTGACCACGTCTCCCATTTTCCCTGGCTTATAACTAGGGCATCACCCCCTCTCCCCTCACCCCCAATCCATGGCCCTGCCTTGGCCTTCTTTTCAGGGCCTCAACACTCTCCATAGGCTCCCACCAAGAGAAGAAAAATATTAACCTCTTCTCCCAAAGACACCACCTTTTACATTTTTAAGCAGAGCAATTTAATTCCTCTGTCCCAAACTCTCCCTTCTGTAATAGGACTGGGGGAGAAAATAACAAGGTTTATGGCTATTTCCTCCAAAATTGAAATGCAATCTTCTCTAAAGATGTTCTGCCACTACATGTGGAACAGATTCAAATATTAAATTAAATAGCAAAGTGGTTTTTGTATCCGCTATAAGTAGACAGCCCAAAGGAAATGACAATTACCCACAGGAGCAGAACTAGGTCCAGACAAGACAAGCCACGGTGAATGATTACAAGCAGAAGGACTTGGACATACTGTGTTGAAGCAGATTTGGGCAATGGTAGGGAGTAAAGGAGATAAGCAGTAGCGGACCAGGAACCAAAGATCTGCATATACGGAAAATGCAGTTGACAAATACACAAGAGATTAAGCTGGGAAAAAATATGTTGACTCCCAATGTCCTTCATCTCAAGCTACCAGGAAATTCCGGTTGGCACATTTGTCCCTAGACAATGATTACCAGCAGTTTGAAGTAGGAGGGGAAGCTGAGAATATGTCTTAAATACTACAACTTTATCAAGCCACTCTTTGGGTGAATTTGTTTACTTTTTTTAACCTGTGGAAAATTTTATTTTTTAATGACAGTTGAAAATCAATGTTATTTTATATTAATTTCAGATGTACATATAGTGGTTAGACAATTATATAATTGAAGAAGTGATCTTCCCAATAATTGAAGAGTCCACCTGGCACCATACATAGTTATTAAAATATTACTGACTATATTCCATATACTATACCTTATATCATCATGACAATTCCGTAGCTACCAATTTTTACTTCTTAATCCTTTCACCTTTTTCACCCAATCCCTCATCCATCTTCCCTTCTGAAAACCTTCAGTTTTGTTCTCTGTATCTATGAATCTGTTTCTGTTTTGTTTATTTTGTTCTTTAGATTTCATATATACTAAGTGAAACAATATGGATTTTGTCTTCTTGATTACCTGAGCCAGCTGCTTGAAGAGTGTCCCTTGTGTGGTTTGTGATAGATTAAATAGAGAAGGTAGACCGGGGACCGGGATGGCAGGACACACAGGCTTTATTGGAGGGAAGGGTACCCCTGCAGGCTGCTTCCAAGGAGAGGTGCGGAAGAGAGCAAGCGAGGGGCTTACAAGCACCTTTAAGGATAGAGGTTGGGTTTTAGGGCACTCAGCACACGCTGATTGATTAGGGACCTAGGGACTTAGGAATGAGGGCTTAGGGTATTTGGCAGGTGATTGGTGGTTCAGAGCTCAGGAATGTCTGGCCGCAGGTGGGGTATATGTCTGTCCATCAACTGGAGAAAGGGAGGATCTATCAGTTTGTGTGTGATCTGTTGAACTCTGATTGCTCTGGGCACATCCGTTGAGGATATTGACCCTCAGTCTGACTATGTGAATTGGCCACAACAGTATACAAATTGCTGTGTGTGTGTGTGTGTGTGTGTGTGTGTGTGTGTAGGGGGGGTGGGTGGGGATGGGGGACTCCAGAATAGAATTTGCCCCAGTGGGGTGGGGGTCCCATGATTTTTGAGATATTGCTTTGGGTGTGCCACTTATATAGCTAATTGCATAGTGCTCTCCTGTGGTCTAAATCCAGCCATTGGGTGTGTTGGTTCTGGGGCCTCTTGAGAGGAACTCCAATGCAGGTCATGTCAGATGTTGCTTGTGACTAGCCTGGGGCTACCCATTGGGATCTATAAAGCAATATGCATTTGGTAGCTGCCTGTGCTAGGCCTGGATGCTGGTGAAAGGAGCCACTTTACACACCAAGGCTGACTGCCACCAGTACCAGGCCTGAGGTAGGTCAACTAAAGGCCCAAGGCACCTTGAGAGCAGCCTGGATGGAGCCTGTGGTCCTTTAAGTTGGGCTGGATCTCAGGAAGTTTTCTGGGTGGAGCTAATAGAGTTCACCAGGTTGATGCAGATTTAGGTTGGGTCGTGTTGAGGCAAGGGTTCAAGACAGGGACAATGGCAGCTATCCCTCCAACCTTCACCCAAAGCCACACAACTCAGTTTCTCCATGTAAGTCTCTGGCACCTCCTGACCCAAGCCACTATCCCTCTGCTAGATCCCAAGGTGTGTGCCTGCAAGCCAGAGTCTTTGCATTGACCCTTTAAGAGGTTTCCAGCAGCCTTCTATCTTACATGGACATTTCACAGACAGAAATTATGTGGAATTCTCTTCCCACACCAGTGTTCCAGGCTAAGGAGCCGGGCATGGGACTAGACTCCTTGTTCCTCAAGGGGGATGTCTACAGCTGAAACACCCCTCCAGATGCTCTACTATCACACTTAGGTGCAGGGCCAGGCTGTTTCAAGTCTCTGCCCTTCCTACCAGTCTAAACATGGCTGCTTCTTCTTCTTCTTCTTCTTCTTCTTCTTCTTCTTCTTCTTCTTCTTCTTCTTTAATATATTTTATTGATTTTTCACAGAGAGGAAGGGAGAGGGATAGAGAGCTAGAAACATCAATGAGAGAGATACATCGACCAGCTGCCTCCTGCACGCCCCCCACCAGGGATGTGCCCGCAACCAATGTACATGCCCCTGACCGGAATCGAACCTGGGACCTTTCAGACCACAGACCGATGCTCTATCCAGTGAGCCAAACCGGTTTCAGCAAAACATGGCTTCTTCTTTATATCCTTAGTTATAGGGTTTCTGTTCAGCTGGTCTCCAGAAGGTTATCCAGGTTGACTGTTCTGTAACTTAGTTTTAATTTCCATGCAGTCATTGGAGGAAGTGATTGCAGCATCCACCTACTCCAGCACCTTGAGAAGAAACTGATTGTTTCATTTTTAACTGAATAAGAAGCAAGGCTAAAAATTTTATTTTTCACCCAAATTTCCATGCATCCATGTTTATATCCTTAGAATAAGGATATAATACCTTATAGTAGTATAGTAGTAGTATAATACCTAAATATACTTTATAGTAGTATAATACCTAAATAAAGAAGTGAATATTTTTCTAATTTTGACATATTGTTACTGAAAAACTGAGCTGCTCACTGCTTGAAACTCAATACTTGAGAGACAAGTGTTGGGTGGGAAGGAAAGGTTGCTTTATTCAGGAAGCCAGCAGCCTGGGAATATGGTGGACCAATGTCCAAAAACCATCTCTGAAGTTCTGAACCAAGGAGAAGAGTTTTACAGGGAGGCAGGTGGGAAACAGCAGGAACTATGTGCTGGCGCACACAGCCGGAACCAGTTAATCTTTTCCCTGATTACTGGAGACGTGCTTGCATCAGAATTACTATTCTTCTTTGTGGTCAGGCATGACCTAGGCCATGCATTCCCTCTGTGGAAACCTCTGGTTCCTCTAAAATAAGTTCAAGTGGGAAGTGTTGAAACATATTTTAAGGTTAAAACAAAGAAAAGGAGGTTGGGTTTGAGAGGAGTGACGGGTATAAAAGGCAATCACACAGAAAATGAATTACTCCTTGGATTCCCTCTTGAGATAAACCTCTTCTTTAGACCATGAAGCTCAAGGTATTGTTATATTTTATGTGGCTAATTTAAATTGGTTTTCTAGTTTATCTCTTATTGTCTCGATTTCTTCATTGCCCTCTCATTTGAAGAGCTATCTGATTCTACTTCAAAAATGGCATTTTACTGTTTCCCAAAGCCTCTGGGATATCTAATTAACTGAATCTTGTTTCTTTTCTTTTTGTTTGGTGTGTGTGTGTGTGTGTGTATGTGTGTGTGTTTTAGCAATGTTTTATCAATGACAGACATATATCTATTGTATAAAGTTAGGAAGAAAATGAATCATTATACGTTCATTGAATTAACCTCCTGGTTTTGTGTACGTTAACATTGGTTTTGCCAGATTATTTTTCTAATTATATGTTTATTGTTCTTAGTCTCCTAGAGAAGGTAAAATTTCTATGGCTATAATATTTAGTACTATGTAGAATAAGAGTGGTGAAAGAGGACATCCCTGTATTGATCCTGTTCTTAGGGGAAATGCTTTTAGTATTTGTCCATTGAATATGAAGTTGGCTGAAGGTTTATCATATATGTCCTTTATTATGTTGAGGTATGATCCCTCTAGTCTCACTTTGATGAGAGTTTTTGTTATAAATGAGTACTGGATTTTATTAAATACTTTTTCTGCATCTATTGATATGATCATGTGATTTTTATCTTTTATTTTGTTTATGCAATGTACCACATTTATTGGTTTGCATATATTGCATCAAACTCACATTCCTGGAATAAATCCCACTTGATCATGATTTTTTTAAGTGTGCTGCTGGATCTGATTTTGTTGAGTATTTTAGCATCTATATTCATCAGTGATATTGGCCTCTAATTTTATTTACTTGTGTTTTTATCTGGCTTTAGTATTAGAATAATGTTGGCCTAATAAGAAAAGCTTGGAAGTTTTCACTCTCTTGAATTTTTCTGGAGTAGTTTGAGAAGGATAAGTGTTAGTTCTTATTGGAATTTTTGGTAAAATTTGCCTGTGAAGCCATCAAGTCCAGAACTTTTGTTTGCGGAAGAGTTTTGATTACTGCTTCAATTTCATTAGTTATTATTGGCTTACTTAGGTATTTTTCTTCGTCTTGATTAAGTTTTGGAAGATTAAGTTCTCTAGGAATTTGTCAATTTCATCCAGGTTGCCTAGCCTGTTGGCATGTAGTTTTTCATAGCATTTTTTTTTTTATAAACCTTTGTATTTCTGTGGTGTGAGTTGTTATTTCACCTCTTATGTTTCTGTTTATTTATTTGGGTTCTCCCTCTTTGTTTCTTGATGAGTCTGGCTAAAAGTTCATCAATCTTATTTATCTTTTCAAAGAACCAGCTCTTGGATTCATTGATCTTTTCTATTTTATTTTGCTTTAATTTATTTGTCTCTATGCCATTTATTTCCACTTTGTTCTTTATTATTTCCATTCTTCTACTTACTCTGAGCTTTTCTTGTTGTTCTCTTTATAATTACTTTAGTTTTAGTGTTACATAGTTTATTAGAGCTTTTTCTTGTTTCTTGTAATGCTATGAACTTCCCTCTCAGGACCACTTTTGCTGATCCCATAAGTTTTGGGTTGGGTGCTCCTTTTTGTTTGCTTCCAGAAAGTTCTTTATTTCTTCTTTGATTTTATTGGTAGCCCTTTAATTGTTTAGCCTCCATGTGTTTGACTGTTTTTGAGTGTTTTTATTGTAATTAATTTCTAGTTCATGCCATTGTGATCTGAGAAAATGCTTGATATGATTTCAAACCTCTTGAACTTGTAGAGATTTAGTTTGGGTCCTAGTATGTGGTCTATCTTTGAGAATGTCCTATATGCACTTGAGAAGAATGTATATTCTGCAGTCTTGGGATGGAATATTCTATAAATGTCAATTAAATCCATCTGGTGTATATGTGGGTGACATAGCATTCACCCTCCAGAGGATGTGCTTGGCATAGGCAGCTAGTTCACTTTTCCTAGTACTTTCCCATGAGGAGTAAATAAATTATCTGAGTTTCTGTTTCCTTGTGTGTGATTTTTTGTCTCAAAGATCTATCCAGTAATGTCAATGGTATATTAACGTTCCTACTATGACTATATTTCTGTCTATCTTAAAGTCTTCCATGGGCTTTTTTATATATTTAAGATGAATATATGTTTAACATGGTTATATTCTCTTATTGTATCAATCCCTTTAGTATCATGTAGTGGCCTTCTTTATCTCTTTCTATGGCCTTTGCTTTGAAGTTTATTTTGCCAGATATAAGTATTGCTACCCCCATGTGTTTTTTATTTCCATTTGATTTTGTTTTAAATATATTTTTATTTATTTCAGAGAGGAAAGGAGAAGTAGAGAGAGAAAGAGAGAGAGGGAGAGAGAGAGAGAGAGAGACATTAATGATGAGAGAGAATCATTGATCAGCTGCCTTCTGCACACCCCCTACTGGGGACTGAGCCTGCAACCTGGACATGTGCCCTTGATCAGAATCAAAACTGGGGCCCAGCCCTAACCAGTTTTGCTCGGTGGATAGAGCATCAGCCTGTGGACTGGAAGGTCCCAGGTTCGATTCCTGTCAAGGGTACATCCCCGATAGGAGATGTGCAGGAGGCAGCTGATTGATGTTTCTGACTGTATACCTCTCCCTTCCTCTCTCTGTAAAAAATCAATAAAATATATATATATTAAAAAAAAAACAAAAAAACAAAACTGGGGCCCTTCAGTCCGCAGGCTGATGCTCTATCCACTGAGTCAAACCAGCTAGGGTTTCATTTCCATTTGTATGGAAAATATTTTTCCATCCCTTCACTCTCACCCTGTATGAGTCTTTAGTTATGAGGTGGATCTTTTGTAGACAGCATATATAATGTTTTCTTATCCATTTGGCTAACCTGTGTCTTTTTTTTTTTTAATATATTTTATTGATTTTTTTACAGAGAGGAAGGGAGAGAGATAGAGAACTAGAAACATCGATGAGAAACATCAACCAGGTGCCTCTTGCACACCCCCTACTGGGGATGTGCCCGCAGCCAATGTACATGCCCTTGACCGGAATTGAATCTGGGACCTTTCAGTCCGCAGACCGAAGCTCTCTGCCACTGAGCCAAACCGGTTTCGGCTAACCTGTGTCTTTTGATTGTAGCATTTATTCCATTTACATGTAAGATTACTGTTAATAGGCACTGATACCATTTTTTATATCTATATTCCTCACTCTCACATTGATGTTTTCTCTCTATCTGTCTCTCCCCCTCCCTTCCAATCTCTCTAAAAATCAATAGAGAAGATATGCTCAATGAGGTTTAGCAACAGCAACAAAAAAGCCTATGTAACTTAATGACATTGCCTTTCTGGGTCTCTTTACCTGCAAAGGAGATGCACAATAAATACCTACCTAGAGACTTGTGGATACTGTATCTTAAAAGATCAGTGCAATACCTGGCACATACTTAAAATGGCAGTTACCAGCTCTTGAATGCACCTCACCCCCTGCCAAGGTCTGTCTGCTGTATGGCCACGATGCTCCCCACTCTCCCCTGTTGACTCTCTGTGCTTCCCTTCACCATCACCTCTCCACACTCTGGGTCATCGTCTGCTTGCTAATCTGTGTCCTCAACTTGACTGAGGGCAGAAACTGGCTAGTGTGTATTCCCACATCCCTTTTTCTCACACATAGAAGGTGCTTGGTACACATCATTTTTTTAGAAATTAAACTTAATTTGATCATTTGGGTTTCCTCTAGTGGAATAAACTCTTTACATAAAAGTACCTCGAGTTTTCATCTATTACAGACGTATGCGGATACACAGTGAGTATCTGACTGTTCTAACCCTCTCCCCTTTAAAGTCTGTCACAGAAAGCTTTGCCAAAGTGATCCATGGCTTGAAAGTGGGACACCTGACAGATCGTGTTATTCAGAGGAGCAAGAGGATGATTCTGGATACGCTGGGCGTTGGGTTCCTGGGAACCGGTACAGAAGTGTTTCACAAAGCCAACGAATATAGTAAAGTAAGTTCATGTCTGCTTTAGATAAAAGCCAATGTGCACGCATGCCTGCTTAGGAGTGTACCCATGAGTGTACCAGAGCTGGGTGAGTTCTACTGCTCTGCTCTTCATGTTAGGGATACTACGTGGTGTATATAGCATTGTTGTATTGATATATAGTTTTACGCTTTTCTGTGCTCTATTATCTCAGTTTTCATATTCATCCATGTATTTCACTAAGTCACTGGCTTAAGACCATTCTTAACACTAGTAATATCTCATATTTATTATTATTATGACTAAAAACACTTTTTTAAAATATATTTTATTGATTTTGTACAGAGAGGAAGAGAGAGGGATAGAGAGTTAGAAACATCAATGAAGAGAGTCATCAATCAGCTGCCTCTTACACACTCCCTACTGGGGATATGCCCGCAACCAAGGTACATGCCCTTGACCGGAATCGAACCTGAGACCTTTCAATCTCCAAGCCGACGCTCTATCCATTGAGCCAAACTGGTTTCAGCTGAAAGCACTTTTTAACTGAGAGTCTTAGAAGCAATAGCACCCACCCCAGAGTCTCTGGGGGAAAGGCTGGGCCAGCACTCTGAGCAGACAGGGGTGTATGTGTGGGTGACATAGCATTCATCCTCCAGAGGATGTGCTTGGCATAGGCAGCTAGTTCACTTTTCCTAGTACTTACCCACGAGGAGTAAATAAGAGTAAATTCGGGCTTCACACCCTGGAGCACTTATAAATCATGGTCTGGGTTGAGCAACAATATCTCTTCTCACTTCATGAGAAAAGCTGTGTATTGTCCTACAAGGAAGAGAAGAATTTAATGGTTAAGGCTTTGATTTAACATAGCACAAAGGGTTCAATTAAGGACGATGAATGAAATGCCTCCAAAGATGAAGAATGACTCTTGCAATGGGGGCTTGGCATGCTAGGCTCACACTCTGTATCACTGGTTGATATTCTTTTGTTCCAGGTCTACAGTTCCAACGTATCCAGCACTGTTTGGGGCCAGCCAACCTTGAGACTCCCACTGACATATGCTGCTTTTGTCAACGGTGTGGCGGTAAGGAGATTTCCATGTCTTTTCCACTGTTTCAGAGTCAGGAAATATCTCAGAAATTGCCAAATTTCCATATTTTATTAATGGAATCATTGAAATTCTTAGAGATGAAGTGGACTGCCCTCCCTCCTATGTAGTAATCCCAGTTTTCATAGTGAATTGATACTTTCTAAATCAATTGTGAAGTAGAGGAAATAAGGTAGGATTTAGATAGCTCAACCTCTAAGGTAGCCCAAACTCTAAACTCTGAATGTGTTTAGCAGAGAACATACAACCTGATATCCAGACTCAATTTTTTGAGTACCACTTTCTATTCATTAGCCAGCCTTTCATTTATTCATTCATTAATTCATTAATTGATTCATACAACAAACATTTACTGAAAATTAAATAATGGCTATATATCTTTATTTTTTTGTAACAAAAGTCAGCATTTCTTGTCTAAGAGACAATTTTTATGCTTTACATAAGATATAATTTAGACATGAATATGTTCGGTTTTTGAGATATATTTATGGTTTGGGGGATAGTAGCTCAGAATATTGAAAGTCAAACCCAATGGTACATCTAAGGAATAAATGTCCAGTAAGCAGTAGAAAGTGCACCAGACACATCCAATAAACATAAATATCTATTTTAAATGAACTTCTGGTTATTACTATCCTATATAATAAAAACTTAATATGCTAAGTGTCCAGTGGGCCAGTGGGCCATTCAACCAATCAAACCGTAATATACTAATGATATGCTAAGGCGGCTTAACTGCTCGCTATGACATGCATTGACCAACAAGGGGTAGACAGTTGACTGGTTGACCAGTCACTATGATGTACACTGACCACCAGGAGGCAGACAGTCAACAAGTCCATTAGTCGTTGTGACATGTACTGACCACTATGGGGCAGATGCTCTGACCTGTAGGTTAGCTTGCTACTGGGGTCTGGCCAATTGGGACTGAGGAAGACAGGCCAGACACATCCCGGAGCCCTCCCGTGGTTGGCCAACCTCCCACAACCCTCCCTGGCCCTGACTGTGCACCAGTTAGGTCCCTTGGCCTGGCCTGCACCCTCTCACAATCCAGGACCCCTCTGGGGAGGTCAAAGAGCCAGTTTTGTCCCTTTGGCAGAACAACCAGTTCCTATGATGCACACTGACCACCAGGGGGCAGACACTCAACTCAGGAGTTGCCCTCTGGTGGTCAGTGCACTCCCACAGAGCTCACAGCTAACAAGCGCAGCAGCAGTGGTGGGAGCCTCTCCAGCCTCCACGACAGCGCTATGGGGGCAGTGGGCCTAAGTCGGCAGTCGGACATCTCCCAAAGTCTCCCAAAGTCTCAAAAGGGTGCAGGCCAGGCTGAGGGACACACATACCCCCACCAGTGTGCGAATTCCATGCACCGGGCCTCTAGTTTCATATAAGAAAAAAGTAAATAGCGGGGTTAAAGAGGACTAAAACCTGATAGCAGAAAATAATGATTTTAAAATATAATTTAGTATATAATCTTGGTTCAAAAATTCTTTCAACTTCTCCAGAAGTCTAAAATTATTTCATAATAAAAAAGTACACAAATATATGGTAAAATATGGGATAAATGATATTAAAGTTTTAGTGCAACTTATTTGAAGGGTGGGGAGGCAGTGAGGGAGGGAAGGATGAAGCAACCACCAAATTCCACAGCTTTGTTTATAAGGGAAATACAGATCTTTTCAGGGGCTATGGCAGAGAGCTCTGGTCACCTGGGTAAGACCCTAGATCCTTGGGGCTCAGTAGCCGCTCCCCAAGTACTGCCTGCTTTTGGCAGAGGACAGTCTGTCAAGTGCCCAGCTATGTGATCAAGAATCACAGCCTCTTCATAGGCTTTATTTTCAGGAATCAGATCTAAAATCTCACATCCAACAAGGCTATTACTTAACTAAATGCTTACTGATCCAAAAGCCATTGCACTCAGGGAAATACATTTTGGTTTTTGATTTGTTGTTTGCTTGTCTGTCTACATAGATTCACTCCATGGATTTCGATGACACGTGGCATCCTGCCACCCACCCTTCTGGAGCTGTCCTTCCTGTCCTCATGGCTTTATCAGAAGCCCAACTTCCAAGTCCAAAGCTCTCTGGTCTTGACCTACTGCTTGCTTTTAATGTTGGGGTCGAAGTGCAAGGCCGACTAATGAATTTTTCCAAGGACGCCAATGACATACCGAAAAGGTATGGAAAACATTACCCCCACGAAGAAACAGTCAGAGTCCCTTTCATCTGTGAATCATTACTTCTGTAGAGCTTTCTGACATAAAGTGTGGCTCACCTGAAGATGTTAATATTAGTGCTAGCAGATAAGTCAGGGCACCAGTCACATATCAAACTGTATATATGAAGATACGATTCAGAAGTGCTCATGAAAAATCCCCTTTGCAATGAAACCGGTTTGGCTCAGTGGATAGAGCAAAGGCCTACGGACTGAAGGATCCCAGGTTCGATTCCGGTCAAGGACACGTACCTTGGTTGTGGGCATGTCCCCAGTGGGGGGTGTGCAGGAGGCAGCTGATCAGTGTTTCAACCTTTCTATCCCTCTCTCTTCCTCTCTGTAAAAACTCAATAAAATATATTTTAAAAAATAAATAAAAATCCCCTTTGGGTTTAGAACACCAGGACCATGAAATAAATTGGGGTCTGATGCCATCCTGGCACCTGTGGGTACCCTGAATATTCCTGATCCCATCAAAGCATAATCTACTTTGATGTTTGTTAGGGTTCTTCAGACTAATGAGAACACACAGAACATCCTAAACCTGACTGTTCAACCCATAGGGCAAAACGGTCAAATGTGGGCTGTAGCATAGGGTTCAATACAATATTTATCTTGTCACTTGGTCCAGCCTGCTAGGGGAGCTGTAAATTGGAATGCGGAATGAATTTTCACAATTTCTAAAAGGCCCTTAAAGTTTAGAGTTACTTACATGATCTTTCAGTAATCAACAACTTTCTACCTTTCTTTAATAATTATAAAAGTACCATTCATAAAAGAATTTACTGTCGCCGGCACTGTTAAAAGCATGTCAATTCATTCAACACTCTATAAGGTAAATACTACTGGTATTATTGTTGCCACTTGTAAGAAAGAGAAAACAGAACAGAGATGTTGAATGCCTTTCCCCAAGATCTCTCAACTAATAAGTGGAAGAGCTGAGATTTGAACGTAGGCAGCATAGCCCCATGATCTAAGTTCCTGATCGCTATAACTATACTGCCTCCTGGTGGTGGAGGTTTGTAAATCTCTAATACTGCCTTTTTGCTTTTCAGATTCCATCCGCCATCAGTGGTAGGAACTTTGGGGAGTGCTGCTGCTGCATCCAAGATGTTAGGGCTCAGCATGACCAACTGCCAAAAGGCCTTGGCTATTTCCGTTTCTCATGCCGGGGCACCCATGGCAAATGCCGCCACTCAGACCAAGCCTCTCCACATGGGCAACGCTGCCAGGCACGGGATGGAAGCTGCTTTCCTGGCCATGCTGGGTCTCGAAGGAAACAAGCAGGTCTTGGACACGCAGACTGGATTCGGGGCCTTCTATACCAACTACTCCCCCAAAGTCCTTCCAAACCTAGATTCTTACGCGTGGCTCCTGGACCAGCAGGATGTGGCTTTCAAGAGTTTCCCTGCACATCTGGCCACCCACTGGGTGGCAGACGCCGCTGCATCTGTGAGAAAGCACCTTGTAACCGACCGAGCCATGCTTCCCCCTGACCACATTGAGAGGATCGTGCTCAGAATTCCAGATGTCCAGTACGTAAACCGGCCTTTCCCGGACTCGGAGCACGAAGCCCGTCACTCCTTCCAGTACGCGGCCTGTGCCATGCTGCTCGATGGTGGCATCGCGGTACCATCATTCCACAGAGACCAGATCAACAGGCCACAGGTGAGAGAGTTACTTGGCAAGGTGGAGCTGGAGCATCCTCAGGACAACCTGCCAAACTTCAACACACTCTACTGTGAGATAAGTGTCACCCTCAAGGATGGAGCCACCTTCACCGAGCGCTGTGATACCTTCTATGGTCACTGGAGGAAGCCGCTGAGCCAGAAGGACCTAGAGGCCAAGTTCAGAGCCAATGCCTCCAGGATGCTGTCCTGCGATGCAGTAGAAAGACTTATAAAGACAGTGGACAACCTGGAAGGTCTAGAGGACTGTTCTGTGCTAACCTCACTTCTGAAAGGACCCTCTCCACCAGAGATGATTTCACAATCCATCTAGCATGTGATAATTCCATAGTACAACATCTAAATGACTTTATATTTGGGGAAATTCAACGATTTGCTTTCCAGAGCAAAGGTCTGCTCTTGGTTCGCCCAGAACTAAATGCAGCCTGGTGGAGAGAGTCCAGACAGAACTGGGTATATATGGAAGGAGTCTTGTCCTGTTGTTTTGCAAGACTGTTCCAAATACCTATAAGCATTCATAGAGCTGAATTTCAAGTCACCTATGACTTCTTTATAAAATTAGTATTTTCAGAGGAATTTTATGAACTTCATGAACCTCCAGTGTGAGAAGACTTTGAACCTGTACTTTTTTTTTTTTTTTTTTTTTTTTTTTTTTTTGCTGACAGTGGAGAAGGGCTCTGGTCCATTGTACCACCAACAGATTTCTTAGACCAGGGGTTATAGAAGCTCTCCATGGCGGAGAGGATGCTGCTGGGTTTAAATACGAGAGCTTAGTGGGTTAAAATCCTGCCTCCACAACTTACTAGATGTTACTACGTATTCTTCTACAATAGTTTCTCTATTTTGTAAAGCAGAAATAAAAAGCAATCTAAAAAATGAAGTGGCTTCCCTTCAGAAGCCATGCTTTTAACCACTGCATTATGTCACCTTTCATTATTTAAAAAAAAAGGAGGGGGGGGGGGTTGTGAAATAAATAATGAATGAAGAGTCTGAGATATAATAAAGAATGACATCAAGACCATCAACCATCAGGAGCTCACAGTTCAATTCCTGGTCAGGGCATGTGTCCAGGATGTGGGCTCAATCCCAAGTGTGGGTGTATAGGAGGCAGCCAGTTAATGATTCTCACTCATCATTGATGTTTCTACCTCTCTCTCCCTCCCCCTTCCTCTCTGAACTACACACACACACACACACATATATGTATACACACACACACACACACATATGTGTGTGTGTGTATATATATATATATATATATATGAATGACAACAAAAATGTATATGTCTATAGTTAAATAAATATTGACTTATAAAATAATAAAATGTCTTATGTGTTTAAAATTGTAACATTAGCAGAAAATTTTATAGTAAACTAGAGGACCAGTACACAAAATTGTGCATTTGGGGAGGGACCCTCAGCCCAGCCTGCACCCTCTCACAGTCTGGGAGCCCTGGGGGGATGTCCGTCAGATGGCTTAGGCCTGCTCCCTATGGGGATGTCAGTTGGACATCCTCAGTGCTGCCACAGAGGTGGGAGAGGCTCCTGCCACCACAGCTGTGTTCGCCAGCTGTGAGTCCAGCTTCTGGCTGAGCCACACTCCCCCTGAGGGCACACACTGACCACCAGGGGGCAGCTTCTGCATCGAGCAGGATTGAGCTGAAACTGTCTCCAACATCCCAACATCCCCCAAAGGGAGGATGGCCAGCAGGGGAGGGATATGGGAGGGCCCCAGGATGTGTCTGGCCCATCTCGCTCAGTCCCAATTGGCCCAACCCCAGCAGCAAGCTAACCTACCAGTTGGAGAGTCTGCCCCCTGGTGGTCAGTGTATGTATGTCATAGTGACTGGTCAATGGGTCAAATATCTGCCCCCTGGTGATCAGTGCTCATCATAGCAAGTGGTTGAGTGGACTTAGCATATCATTAGCATATTACACTTTGATTGGTTGAATGGATGACTGGATGACACTTAACATATTAGGTTTTTATTATATCGGATGTGCTCTAAATTCCTTGTTTTGTTCAAGAGTAGGGCAAAGCTACTAACTCTAGACTTTGATTTGTTAAGTATGCATGTTGACATTTCTAGGGTAACTATTTACAAAAAGGCAGCAGAATGTATCACTTCCAGTTAATAGGGAGGGAAATACGTAATTAGGGGGAAAATCACCCATAGGAAGGCAAGACTGGAGGGGAAAAGAAATGTAGAAAAGGCAGAACAGATATAAATTATAGGAAAAAAATCCAAATATATCTGTAATTATAAAAACAGTAAATGGACTAAATACTCAGTTAAAAAAATATACCATGAACACATTGTTAAAAATGTTTCATAGCTTTATTAATATCAACGTTACATACTATTAATTTATCCATTTTAGGTGTACAGTTCAATGAGTTCTAGTAAATTTATAGATTTGTGCAAACATCACCACAATTCAGTTTTTGGAATATTTCTATCACTCTAAAAAAATTCCTCATGACGGCTTGCAATCAATCCCCAGCCCCTCTCCAGCCCTCAGCAAGCAATAATCTGCTTTCTACCTCAATAGTTTTATCTTTTCCAAATATTTTCTCTAGTAAGTGGAATCATACAATATGTAGTCTTGTGTGTCTGACTCTTTCACTTAGCATAAAGTTTTAAGATTTTTCCACATATGTATCAGAGCACTTTACTCCCTTACATTCCTTAGTAACACTCCACCGTGTGGATATGTTGCAGGGCAGTGAAAAGCTAGGGAAATTCCAGGGCAAGGTGAATAGGGAAACTGAGATAAAGAAGTCAAAAGAAGGCCAACAGTGTGGGCAATTTACAGCTGGCTTGTAAATAACAAGCCTTTGTCTTCCCAGCCAAGGACACCTGAGAGCAAATGGTTAAAAACCTCCCAAATGAGAGAATGCAGAAAAAGAGGGAGGAAGGGGAAGGGAGAAAAAGGAAGTTTTATTATTTTTTTGTTTAACTCACTAACAGAGAAGCCAGCAGTCTCAAGGTGAGGCGAGATGAAATTGCCAGGTGCTTCCCATGAATTCTGAACCTTGAAAACTAGTCTGTACCGAGACATTCAACGGAGGAATTTTTGAAACCTATAGACAGGGGAGTGTAGAACTCCTCCAGCCCGCACATGGCATTGGCTTTCCTGGGTTAGCTGGAAAAGCCTACCCGCCCTCAGCCCAGTGAACTGGGATAGATTTGCTTGCCTTGCTTCTTTAATAAATGTGCTTGCTTTGATAAATTGGCTTTGTCATAATACAATCAGGGTCTCCATTTAAATTCATGTATACTAGAAGACAAGAATTGAGGAGACAGCCCGCTCCCTTCAACGGAGGGGGTTATCTGATGATACCTTTTCGGGGGGCTCTGGCTGCAGGAACAGATGTACCACACTTGGTTTACCCATTCATTGGTTAATGGGTACAGTTGTTTCCATTGGGGGGCTATGATGAATAATGCCTCCATGAACGATCTCACACATGTCCTTCCGTAGGCATATCTTTCTACCCTGTTTCCCCGAAAATAAGACAGTGTCTTATATTAATTTTTTTCTCCCAAAGTTGCAGTAGGTCTTATTTTCAGGAGATGTCTTATCTTTCCATGCGCTAGGTATTATTTTCGGAGGATGTCTTATTTTCGGGGAAACACGTCTGTCTCTTGGGTAGCTACCTAAGAGTGGGAATGCTGGGCCATCTGATAAGTATATGTTTAAGGTTATAAAACAACTGTTTTCCAAACTAGCTCTATCATGTTACATTTCCACCAGCAATGACTAAGAGTCCTCGTTTCTCCATATCCTCATCAGCTGACTTGTAAATAGCGAGCCTTTATCTTCCTTAGAATTGCCACTTTTTTTACATTTCAATCAGTCTGGTAAGTGTGCAATAGTATCTCATGGTAATATTAATTTGAATTTCCTTCATGACTAATTCTCACACATTTTGGCCAATTTTTTTTTTCTTTTTTGAAATGTATCTTTATTGTTGAACGTATTACAGGTGTCCCATCCCGTCTCTCCCCACACCCCAATTGAGCCCCTCTACCCTCAGTCTGGTAAGGATTAAAAAGAAAAACAGCTTAGGGTTAGTTCACAGAAAATTAACATTCAAAACACCTCCAAAGCAGGTGAATGTTTCAGAAGCAGCTGCACTGGCTCCCGTGAAACTCTAGAGGGCTGCATAGCACATCAGAAGAACGTCTGATGCACAGTAACTTAAAAATAGATCATGGCCTTCTCAGAAGCACAGCACAGAACAAATACCTTCATAGGAATAATGAAAACCAGTCTAGTCATCTTGTTCAGTTGTAAATGCAGAAACCAATGTTCAGATATCATCCTGTCACTCAAAAAATTCTCCTTGCTTTTTGTTGTCATTATTATTAAACACAAGTCAATGCACCACAGTTATAGTTGTTGCTCATATTAAAATGGGAAAATTAAACTGGACTGCGTGGTGTTCCTCTGGGCAGATGGTTCCCAGGTTCTTGTCCGGTGAAGTCCAAGAATGAAATCACGGACAGAACATGGTGTAGCAAAAGATGGAAATTTATTGAGAAACAGGCACAGACTCCCATGGGGGTAGGGGGATAGAGTCCCACTAAGTCCCTTTTTTCCCACGGTTTATAAAGGCCCTGATATCCCCTCTGATTGGTCACGATCCTGATTTGGTCACTATAGCAACTTCAGAGCTCAAATCTCAGGTGAGGTACATGCGGTTTCTCCTCTTCTTCTCCCTTATAGTTCTCCTATTACCTTTGGACTTCCTCTTCCCTCTCTGAATGAGGAGATTCCTTCCCCTTATTCTGTAAATGTGTACCTTCTTCAGCTCCCAGCTCCCTTATTCCATGGGAATGTACCTTTTGCAGGTCTGTAGCTCTGTGCTTTTTTCATGGACCCTTTCCTTCCTAAAATTTCCTAAACCTGCATATTTTACCCTAAGAACTCCTTTCAATATTGGAACCAACCTGGAGGTTCAGGAAAAAGCCTTTGAAATAAGTAAATATAAATGACAATGTGTTTATATAGGAACACTATTGGTCAAAAAACTCAATAATTGTTGTTTCATCTTTGGGTCAAGATCACACTGAGCAGAAACCGGTTTGGCTCTGATAGAGCATCGACTTGGGGACTGAAAGGTCCTGGGTTCGATTGCCGTCAAGGGCATGTACCTTGGTTGCGGGCACATCCCCAGTAGGGGGTGTGCAAGAGGCAGCTGATCGATGACTCTCTCTCTCATCGATGTTTCTAACTCTCTATCTCTCTCCTTTCCTCTCTGTACAAAATCAATAAAATATATTTTAAAAAATCACACTGAAAGTATCTATCATCACATGATAGAGTGTGTGTATATAATTCATTTGGTCAGAGCAAAAATATTTTTACTTGAATAATTTGTCCTAAATATTATAACTAAAGCATCGCTTTTCAAATACATTATAAAGCATCCCCACCGTTTCCCTCATTTCATCACAGATGTCATTCGGGGGGCTGCACCATGACAGCGCATGTCTGCACCGCTTGTTGGTGGCATCCTGGCAGATTCACTCACATCCCCGCAGCGGAGTTTGGGTCTCGGCTCTTTTACAGCAGCTGCTTGGTCTGCTTTCGCACATCTGTCAGAACAGAAGATCTGAGCAGGAGATATTTCTGAGGCACCTGACAGCGTGACTGTGAAGAGTTAAAAGTATCAGGTCGCTTTGGCCTCTCAGAGGCTGCAATGTTCACAGAAAAAACACACAGGCACTGTGCACATAAGAAACCTATTCCAACCCGAGGCTTCATTTAAATGCCCAGCTGGTAAGAGAAAGGAAGGTTCTGAGACAGGAATTTTGGGGGTAAATCAGGTCAGGTTCAGGAAATGTTAGAAAGTTTAGAAACTAAGGGGACCATGGAGAGAGCACAGGGCCTCAGAGCAGCAGAAGGTCTATTTCCATAGAATAGGGGAGCTGGAAAGCTGCAACAGGCACATTTCCATAGACTGAGGGAGCTGGGAACAGCAGAAGGTCTATTGTAGAGGGGGATCCCTTTCCTGAGTCCAGTATGGATAGAAGACAATCCGGTTCCTGAGTAGGGGGACGGGGGATTGAGAAAGGGAAAGAGACAAGACACAAATACTGTAGAGAAAACTGGGACCAAGTGGAACTACTGTCCTTTGATGGAGAGACAGGGACCTGTTTATGCCCAGATTTCAAAATCCCCAAAGACCATCAGGGAGCCGAGTCCGATGCAAAAGCAAAGAACCTTTATTCAAGCTCGAGCCCGGTCTCTCCACCTCTACCGACGCAACAGCAGGATGCAAAGAGCCCCAAGTTCTAAGAGTACAGCTTCTTTACAGGGCTTAGAGTTGGGTGGTGGGGTGAGGGCCAGGGTCCTGTTACACAGGTGGCTGGATGCGGTTAGCTTATTTGGCCTTCTGCATTCCTATTGGCTGATTTAAGGATGGGTTAGGCAACTGGAACTATTTTGTAAAAAACTGGTGTTTAATAAGTGTTTGCTTTCTAGCCTGCTTTAGCCTGTTTGAAGATAAACTCAGCTATATGACCTTGTAGGCCAGAGACTAGATATGCCCATAATCTCAAAGCCATGCCAGGTGCATTTTTCAATTGAATAGAACTGTGTTGTTTTCAAGGCCAGCATCGAGATAACCACTAAGTGCACATAGGGCTGGCTCTTCAACAAAAAGGGAAGTTCTGCTTATAGCCTTGCTCTGCCCTTTCAGACCCAGAGCTGATGCAGCATCTTTATTTTATACACCCAAATACCAGGAAGTTTTACTAAAAGTCAAGACAAAGGAGATTATTTGCATTCTTGGGTGGGCCCCAGAATTCATTCCTGGTGCTTGACTGGATTTACGTAATCAAACCCACTCCTTGGCACGTGGGCAGAAATGGAGGTCAAGCTGACAACACTTCTGCCTTTTGGCAGAATGTGTTTCCAGTGTGTGGATTTGCCAACTGCCACCGGATTCAGCTGACAATTGAAAGAAATGCCCATGGGCCTTCCCAAGTGCTGTCTACAGTCTATATTTACAAAATAAAGGGAAGGAAGCCCCTCATTCAGAGGAAGAAGAAGAAAGCTCAGCCCTAAACGGTTTGGCTCAGTGAATAGAGCCTTGGCCTGCGAACGAAAGGGTCCCAGGTTCCATTCCAGTCAAGGGCATGTACCTTGGTTGCAGGCACACCCCCCCATAGGAAATGTGCAGGAGGCAGCTGATCGATGTTTCTCTCTCATCCATGTTTCTAACTCTCTATCCCTCTCTCTTCCTCTCTGTAAAAAATCAACAAAATATATTAAAAAAAAAAAAAAAGAAAGAAAGAAAAAGAAAGAAGAAGAAAGAAAGTAGGAAGTAACAGCTTTGTCATAGAGTGTTGGGGAGGATTAAATATAGTAAATGCCAGTTTTGTTGAAACCTCTATACTAATGTATTTCCTCTTACTGAATGGTATACATTACTTCTTTTTATTTGATATACATGGAGAAAAGATAAGTTTTCGTTCTAAAAAATGGTTTTCTTGAGAATAAACTAAAAAATACAGGGTTGAGTAAAATTAAGTTTACGGCTGTTTGTATAGAAAAAGACGTGCAGGTTCTGATTATTACAATAGCTTGATTAACTCAAAAGAATGTCACAATGCAATCATAAATATACTTTTGCCCACCCCTGTATATTCAATAAATACATACAAAATTGTAAAGACATTGATGTTTCTAATTATCTCTCTCCCTTCCTCTCTGTAAAAAAATCAAGTAAAAGTGTTACTGGAGGAATTAACGGGCCACATTTCCCAGATATGAGCAGGAATGGGGTTCTTGGGGTGCTGCTGAAATGAGCATTTTCAGAAGCCCCCACGGGGGAGTGGGGTGTGGTAGACGACCTTATCGGTGTGGAGTTACATTCCTCTGGTTGTAAAGTCCCCTTAGCCCAGTCCTGAAAGAGGTGTAGCTGGGATTCCAACAGAGCCCAAAGCAGTGCCAGTGTCCAGAACTCCCATTCCATGTTGCAGCTGGGTCCCGGTTAGCATTTAGGCTGGTTACAGTCCATTAGTCCTTTATGTGTGGGGTCCTCGGGCTGTGGGACATATGGGCACAGGGGAGTGAGCCCCCTGCAAGCTGAAACCAGTTTGGCTCAGTGGATAGAGCGTCGACCTACAGACTGAAAGGTCCCAGGTTCAATTCCAGTCAAGGGCATGTACCTTGGTTGCAGGCACATCCCCAGTAGGGGGCGTGCAGGAGGCAGCTGATTGATGATTCTCTCTCATCGATGTTTCTAACTCTCTATCCCTCTCTGTTTCTCTCTATAAAAAGTCAATAAAATATATATATTTTTTAAAAAAAGAGTCCCAAGAGGGCCTGAGGGCCAAAGGCCAAGAGAGGCAAGAATGTAGGATCTCCCTTTGTTCAGAAGTTTAAATATTTAGGTTTCGAGCCCTTGCAGTGGCCACACCCATTCTGGCCACTGACTCACTCCCAGGTATGACTGACAGACAGGAGGCACCTTCCCACATCACTCAGACCTTCCTGGGCATGTGTCCAAACTGCCTTTGCCCAGTCCCTTCCGCCACTGATCAGCAGGGAACAGACTTGGAGTGTGCTAAATTAGCAGAGCTGTGTAAATGGCACATCTATATTATCTAGTATCCCCTTTACTCATTTCCCGTTAAATAGTGACCAGATTATCACAGTGGTATCAAAAGAGTGTAAAGCCAAAGTTACTTGATTTAGGATTAGGGTGAGATGTTAACTATAGTTCCAGAGTTGTTTGTTTGTTTGTTTTAAAGTATCACATGTTAAGTAGGTAGCCCCTCTAATTCCTTGAAAGGAATATTATAACTTTTAACTTAATTAAATTCACACTTAAGTTATTCTTTAAGTTATTTTTATTTAAAATAAATTCAGCTGTAGGTAAGTGAAACTGTGAATAAAAATCTGAAAATAGGATCTATACTAGTATATAGTTGATATATTTACGCACCTATAAAGCAGGTAACTATACCTGTCTCATAGCCTTTGGATCAGGGGGAGGAAATGGTTAATATTTTGTTAACATCAAGATATTGTTGCCCTTGCCAAAACTGGTTTGGCTCAGCGGATAGAGCGTCAGCCTGCTGACTGAGAAGTCCCAGGTTTGATTCTGGTCAAGGGCACGTACGTTGGTTGCAGGCACATCCCCAATAAGGGAACGTGCAGGAGGCAACTCTCTATCTCCCTTCCTCTCTGTAAAACAATCAATAAAATATATTTTAAAATATATATATTGTTGACCAGCCAGCATGGCTCAGTGGTTGAGCATCAACCTATGAACCAGAAGGCCATGGTTCGATTTCTCGTTGGGGCACATGCCCACGTTGCAGGCTCGATCCCAGTAGGAGGCATGCAGAAGGCAGCCAATCAATTATTCTCTGTCATCATTGATGTTTCAATTTCTCTCTTCCTCTCCTTTTCTCTCTGAAATCAATAAAAATATATTTTAAAAAAAGATATTGTTAACCTCTTACACAAAAATCAGTGTGCTCAGAGCAAGGCCTTTTAACTTTTCTCTGTGGCCCTTTTTGGCAGACTGTTTTGGTTTTTGTTGGTTTTTTTTGTTTTGTTTTGTTTTGTTTTTTAATGTCTAAAGAATTGTTCAACACCATCACATTTTAAGCGAGAAAATACAAATTAGCTTGGACTGGAAAAATTTGCCCTGCCATTCATGAACCAGGAATAAAAGGCAGATAAAATCCAGTTGCAAAATTAGCAGAAAACAGTATTTCTCCCAAAGCACAGTAACACAGGAGAGTTTTAAAGTGTCAACGAGACCGGTTTGGCTCAGTGGACTGAAAGGTCCCGGGTTCGATTCTGGTCAAGGGCATGTACCTTGGTTGCTGGCACATCCCCAGTGGGGGGTGGGCAAGAGGCAGCTGATTGATGATTCTCCCTCATCAATGTTTCTAACTCTCTATCCCTCTTTCTTCCTCTCTGTGAAAAATCAATAAAGTATATTTAAAAAAAATAAAAAATAAATAAATTGTCAACGTCATAAGGACCCTTGGTTTCAATGGTTTATCTTTATTTGTTTGTTAATCCTCTGAGGATATTTTCCCATTGAATTTTACAGAGAGCGGAAGGGAGGGGGAGAGACAGAAATGCCCTGACTGGGGCAGAGGATCGAGCCTGCAACCAAGGTACGTACCCTTGTGCCCTTGACTGGAGTTGACCCTTCAGTCCATGGGCCAATGTTCTATCCACTAAGCCAAACCTGCTAGGGCCCTTGGTTTCAATGGGCCCTCAAGCTTTAACAGCCACAGAGCAGAGAGAAGTAACCAGCACAGGGAGGGATTAGGCAACAATATTCTACAACCATCTTTGTCCTGGGGTGCTGGGGACATCACCAAGAGGGACAGAGACAGAACCGGACCAGAGCAGATGAGAGTTAGTAAGATGCTAAGTTAGGGCTAGTATGAGGAACCGCTTTCTCACCATTAGAGCTGTACACCCAAAACAGGAAATCCCCACCAGTCAAGGTCAGCCTGGAGTTTACTTTTGTAGTTCTGGAAAGTCCTGAGCAGGAATGGAAGTTCCACTGACTATGGCCGTCTAGTGTATGGCCCCATTATTTGTACAATATGGCTTTGGAGAACTGGTTTTTTTAAATTAGTTTTAAGTCATCCTCAAGTGCTAGTCCACAGGAAATCCTGCAGGTGCCCTACAAATCCAACATCACACTTCAGCTCTCATGGCTAGGATTTGTTCCCTCTCATCTTGGGTGGGTCTTCAGCCTTGATTTTGAGCTAGGCTTGTATGTGAAGGAGAGCTAGGATGGGAACCACTTAAATGCTTAGATAAGCAGGTGTTGAAATGGGACTGCCTGAACCTCCACAGAACTCCCCAACCTGGTGCAGTAAGTGGGCAGAGGTGTTTCGTGGGAGCAGAAAGGGAAGCAGAACTACTTCCCATCAACCTTTGGAAGGCCTTGCAGGCCTGGAGAAGCCAGTGATGACCCCATCATCGTGGTCAATTCTGGCAATTATAGTCACCTTGCTTATTATATACTTAGTAGTCTTGGTGCATGAAAATTCATGCCCTGGGGTTGGGAAGGGGTTCCCTCAGCCTGGCCTGCCCCCTCTCACAGTTCAGAAGCCCTCAGCAGTGGGAAGCAACCTGGCAATCAGGGTAAGGCGATGCCCCCATCACACCTCTGATGCTGCCACTGCCGGCAGCACAAGCCTCAGTTGGCCCTGGTTACCTGAACCTCAGGAAGCTCTCGGCAGCTGGGCAGCTGCCATCCGAGGCTTGCCTGTGAAGGCAGCGAGGGGACTGGGGGACTCCAGAGACAGATGCATAGAACTGAGAGGACTGGGCACTGCTATCTTGTGGCTGTGGGCGCCACCATCTGTGAGGGTGTGGCAGTCAATTAGCATATTCCCTCCTTATTGGCTGTGGGCACTGCCATCTTTGTGAGGGCGTGATGGTCAATTAGTATATTCCCTCTTTATTAGATAGGACAAGTATTGTGATGGCTCAGTCATGTTGTGAGTTGATTCAGGTTGTTTTCCTGAGTAGGATGCAAGGGTGATTTCTTTCTCAGTTCCTTGTCCAGATGGATTGGAAGAATAAAGCCAGAGACAAAAGGTTGTACATAAAAAGAGTGGAAATTCATTGAGAGCAAATACAGACTCCCACATAAGGAGGGGAACCCACTAAACTCTTTTTTGCTAAGGTTTTTAAAGTCTGTAGTTCTTTGTCTCTTGATATTCCCTTCTAATTGGTCACCCCTTTTGCAGAATATCAGCTTCAAAGCCTAAACCCCACAGGGTGCCCCTCTCTTTCTCCCCCTTATCAATTTCTCTATTGCCTGTGAAAATCTGCTTTCCTCTTTCTACCATTTGTCCGCAGACATTTCTCTATCCTCTGTGAAAGTTTGTTTTCTTTTTTTCCCATATGCTGTAGCTTTTCCTTATCTGCTCTGAATGGATGTCTTCCTCTCCCCTCATCCTGTGGCACCTTTTTTTCTCTCTCTCTGTGAATGTGTGCCTTCTGGCAGCTCCAAGCCCTCACCTATGCATTCCTCCCTCATGGACCCTCTTTATTCCTAAAACTCCCCAAACCTGCCTATTTCATTCTTAAAAGTCTTTTCAGAGTGACTCTGTTGAAACAGGAATTTTAGGGGTGAAATAGGACAGGTTTAAGAAATTTTGGAAATTAAGGGGACCATGGAGGAAGCACAGGGCTGCAGAGCAGCAGAAGGTATATTTCCATAGAATATGGAAGCTGAAAAGCTGAAACAGGTACATTTCCAACAGCAAAAGGTCTATATTTATAAAATAAAGAGAAGGAAGACCTTCAACCCAAAAGGAGAAGAAAAAACCCCAAAGGGAATAGAAAAACAATAAGGAGCGGGGGAGGGGGGGGACCTCACATGTCCCATGTGATGTTTGACCTTTGAGCCCAGGAGTTACTATAGTAACCAGTCTAAGGGAACAGTGACCAATCAGAGGGGGTATCAAGGCACCAGGATCTGCCCCCTTTATAAGCCATGGGGAAAGGAACTCAGTGGGACCCTTTTCCCCCTCCCCACATTGGAGTCCATTCTGTGGGACTCTTCCCTCTCCCTGCGTGAGAGTCTGTACTTGTTCTTCAATAAATCTCCACCTTTGTTATACCACTTTCTGTCCGTGGATTCATTCTTGGATTCTGGAAGACAAAGAACCCGGGTTAAAATGCAAATTTTGTTTCAGCGGAAACCGGTTTGGCTCAGTGGTAGAGCGTCGGTCTGTGGACTGAAAGGTCCCAGGTTCGATTCTGGTCAAGGGCATGTACCTGAGTTGCGGGCACATCCCCAGTAGGGGGTGTGCAAGAGACAGCTGATTGATGTTTCTCTCTCATCGATGTTTCTAGCTCTCTTTCTATATCTCTCCTTTCCTCTCTGTAAAGAATCAATAAAATATATTTTTAAAAAAATTTTGTTTCAGTAGTGGAAGAAAACTCTTTATTCCTAAAACTCTCTAAAGCTGCCCATTTTATCCCTGAAACTCCTTTCAGAGTGAAGCAAGGGCATTGGAAAGCTCTGGTATAACAGCTCTGGCATAACAAGTGACTGTGACACCTATAATGTTTTATTTATAGACACAACCCAGTATCTGGGCATAACAGCATGGTAAGTAATAAAGCAGGGCAGTTGATCTATTGTTTTCTTGAGGTGGTTGAAGTGTCAAAGAAAAGAGGATAATATAGAATCTTATTGAAGTGGTAGAGCCAAACAAGGAAGAATATCTGAGGGGAGATGAGTGAGTAGATTGGAGTTTTTGTTGACGCCTGCGAGAACAGCACCAGGTGTTAGACCCATGGGGTCAGATCAAATCTTGGTTCAGCAACCTCAGTACTTGAACTCTGGCTACGAAAGAGCTCACAGCCAAGACTCAAACTATAAGAGAACGTTTATTTAGAAAGTCACAGAGGCAGAAAACTGTGAGTGGTAGAAGAAATGGGCTCAGGAAACAAGTTACAGAGGCAAAAGAAGGGCCCTTAGAGCAAAGGAGAAGAGGGTAAAGTTAATGTACCAAGGGGAGGGGAGGGGAAAGACTCCAGGCCAGCCTGCTCCTGAGAGGGGAGACCATGCTGGGTGGGCTGTCCAAAGGGCTCTTATAGGTGATTTTAGGAGAGAGCCCAGGGGATGATGTAACAGAATAGTCATCAGCTTGCCAGGTGTGTCCTGATTGGTCGGCACCAGGTCGTGAGTCAGTGCAGCTGGCCCTGAGGTCAGCTGTGGAGTTACTTGTCTGGTTTTGCTGCTTCTCTGAGCCTGGAGCTGAAACACAACTGAGGCCTAAATGTATTTGATGGGGGCCAGAACCTCACTGTCCCGGGGCTCAGTCCCCTTGTTCCTCTCCAAGGGGGCAAATTAGCAACATATCAGGGGAGGAAAAGCCACCCTTGGACGAGACCCTTGTTCTTAGAATTTTCCGTTTACCATGTACCCCTGGCCCACCCTGGTGACCTTCTGCACCTGGCCCATCCTCCTTGCTCTGCTCATGTCTGTCTGTCTGTCTATCACACTTGGGAGTGGTCGCCCCTGTTGTATGTTGTTAGTGTTGGCTGTTGTATCACCGATTAGGTCATCCCGCCACGGTCGTCTTCCTCATTGCATCCACCATCCCAAACAAGATTCTCCTTCACTCAAATGTTTGTCCTCACGTCGTCTGGGTCTGTGTGTGGGACAGGGCAGAAAGGAGCCCGAAGCTGGATTTGCTTATTCCTCTGGTTTGGTTTTCACAGTGGTGGTGGTTCGTGGGGGTGGGGAGTGTTCAGAAGAAGCTCCAAAGGAAAGGTGATCTTTAAACTGAGAAGTTAGGACAGAAGACCCAACACATCCAATCCCTTTCCCCAACCTAACATTCCCCCCCCTCCCCCCAATCCCACCTCGCCCCTAGCACCCAGTGTGTTTAGAAAGAAAAGAGCCCAAGACGTGATGGAGCGTCAGGGCACTGGGGTGTAAGGGGGACTGGGCCGGGGGAGACCCGCCCCCAGGCTCAGGAAGGCTCCCTGCGCGGGTGAACCGGGCCAGGGCAGAGGGCAGAGAGGGCAGAGGGCAGAGGGCAGAGGGCAGACCGCGCAGGCCGGCGGCTAAGTCACCAGTCCCCGCGGGGCGGCTCCGCGCATGCCCAGCTCGCGGCCCGCCCCAGTCGCCGCGCTCGCTCCGGAGGCGCGGGGAGCCGGGAGCCGCCACATGGCGCGGACCGGGGACGCCAGCCTGCGGCCCCGGCGGCAGCGGCGCGCGGGCGCCTCCCTGGGGCGCGCGCCCTGGTTCTGGGCCCTGGCGCTGCTCGGGCAGGCGGCGGCCGCGGGCGCGTCCTCCCGGCGCCAGTGGCCCGTGCCCTACAGGTGAGCGCGGGGCGGCGGCGGGCGCGCGCGGGGCGGCGGCGGGACCCCGGGCGGCGGGACCGGGCGCCCCGGGCGCCGTGCGGGAGGAAGTGGGGCGCCAGGAGGGGCCCCGCCTGTTGCGTGCCGCCCTGAGGCCTGTCCCGTGGGGACACTGAGTCAGTGGGGAGCGCGCAGACCCAGGGCTGGCCTGAGTTAGGGAAGAAAAGGGAAGTGAAGCTGTTTTGTCGCGTCCCTTTCAGACTCTCTGCACAGGGGGAAGACACTTAGTTTCACTTTATTACGTTATATCTCCATTAGTTGTGAGTGCGTAGCCTTTGGCAGAGTTCAGCTCGCCTTGGTCCGGCGGGGCTGCCCGCTGTCAGCACTGGTGTCGGTGTCGGCGGTCCCCGCTGCTGGCCCGGGCACACCGGCGGCGGGCGCGGCCTCTGCCCCGTCCAGAGCCGCAGGTGGGACGCTGGTCTGCTGGTCGCCAGGCAGTGAGGCGGAATCCAGCCATTGACCTAGTATTTCCTTGGCCTGATGCTGTCATGTGGCGAAACAGAGAAAGAAAACATGGTGTCACGTGGGGCGCGGGAAAGGCCAGCAGCTTCGAAAAACGCGTAAAAACTAGCCCAGCCGGTGAGGCTCCGTGGCTGAGCATGGGCATCAGGGTTCCACTCAGGTCAGGGCGCAGGCCTGGTCTCATCCCAGTGTGGGGGTGCAGGAGGCAGCCAGGCAAGGATTCTCTCTCATTTTTTTATTTTATTTTATTATTTTCCCCCCTCATTTTTTTTATTAAGGTATTATATGTGTACATACCTTACCAATCCCCACCCCCCCCACTCCCATATGCCCTCCCTCCCCATAGTTTTTTGTCCATTGGTTATGCTTATATGCATGCATACAAGTCCTTCGATTGATCTCTTATCTCCCCCATCTCTCTCATCATTGATGTTTCGGTCTCTCTCCCTCTCCCTTCCTCTCTGAAATCAATTTAAAAAATCATACTATATATAAAAAAAAGAAAAAGTGTATAAAAACTTAAAAACAAAACAAAAAAAACAGAAGGGAAAAAGTCAGTGAGAAATGTAGCAGAAGGGGAAATTAGAGAGATTCTAAGTGCAAAAAGAATTCAACTCACCTTTGCTGGTTCTAAAATGTATGGACAAATGTACAAGGACAGAAGAGAAGCCTCTAGGAGCTAAGGAAAAAAAATAAAAATAAAAAAAATCATACTATATAAATTTATATCTATATAGCTATATCTATATATCTATATAGATCTATATCTATCCAGCTATTATATATATATATGTATATATATATATAAACACAGTTTTATATATACATATAAAACAGCTATCGTATTTTAGATGACAAAATAGTGAGTTGGGTGGCAGGATAACTTAGTGCAGTGTTTCCCAACCTTCTCTCATGATGAGAATCACCTGGTGGAGTTGTTAAAACACAGATTCCTGAATCCCAACTAAGAAGTGCTAAACTAGAATTTTTGGGAACATATAGGTAAAATTGTATACTTAACTAGTGCTCTAAGACAGATTTTATATACAGAGCACTAGTTAGGTATGCAATTTTACCTATATGTTCTCAAAAATTCTAGTTTAGCACTTCTTAGTTGGGATTCAGGAATCTGTGTTTTAACAACTCCACCAGGTGATTCTCATCATGAGAGAAGGTTGGGAAACACTGACCTAGTGGTTGGGAGTGAGTTTCCAGCTGCCGCTGATCAAATCCGACACCATTGTGACCAGCTGTGTGATCTTGGGAAAGCTGTTCAGTATCTCTGCCCACGTGTCCTCCGTCAGAAAGTGGGGATAGTAGTTGCATTACCTTAGTTATGTTGGGAGGATTAACTCTAGTAAATGCCAGCTGTCGTCAAACCTGGATATTAGTGTATTTTTCTCACTGAGTGATTTTCGCCAGTTCTTGTTTTGCTTGATATATGTGCAAAGAGAAGTTTGGAGTTGGTGCTGGTGTTCTGGGAAATGTTAAAATGTTCATAAGAAGTAAAAATAAAATATTCAGTAAAACAAGGAGGAAAGTGTAAATGCAAAACTACTTGATTTAAGGGCAGGGTATTGAGTGTGACTTCTTAGGTTTGTTTAACAGTTTCAGATATTAAGTATATGTCACTACCTGCCCTAGCTGGTTTGGCTCAGTGGATAGAGTGTCCTCCTGCAGACCGAAGGGTCCCGGGTTCGATTCCCAGTCAAGGACACATGCCTGGGTTGCAGGCTCGATCCCCAGTAGGGGGCATGCAGGAGGCAGCCAATCAATGATTATCCTCATTGATGTTTCTATCTCTCCTCCCTTCTTCTCTGAAATCAATAAAAATAAAATTTTAAAAAGTATATGTTGCTACCTAATAACCTCACCTGTATGTAAGAAAAGTTATTAAGTGTGAACTTAAATTACCTTAGACGTAAAATAGATTTGGCAGTGAGCAGGTGAAACATACATAATTAAACATTTGTTTAAACCAGGTAAGCACCTATCAAACAGGTAAGTATACCTGAATCTGATAAATGTTCCTGAGGGTTGTTACTGTTTTTGGCTAACATCTAGATTTCAATTAAAATAAGAATTTTTGTTGATGTGCTAGGATTGTAAAACAGTAGCTCTCGCTGGAACCTCAGGGATCTAGGATTCTTAGAGCACAGGTATAAGTAGCTTCTTTCTCTTTCACCTTTTCTCCCCGTGTCTAATATGGGTGGTGACTAGTAAATATTGAGCCATCCTATCGCCATGGCCTCCTCAGGCCACTTTCTTTTCTTGTGGCATTATTGAAGTAACCTCCTAAAACTTACCTCTCAGCCTTAATTTGGCCTCTCTACCTTCTTATTTATAAAATAAGGTTTATCTTTTAAAAAAAATTTTATTGATTATAGTATCAAAATAAGGTTTATCTTTTTATAGCAAAATCAGTCATATCAGATCTGCTACTTAAAATCCTTTATGCTGACTCCTCGGCTCACCCTCCGGGTGGTAGGACTCAGGGGGTTCGGCTGCCTCCCTCCCCTCTCTCCACTCCTGCCTGGAAGCATAAAGGCGGGTCTTAATTACCCACCAGAGAGAGACTCTTCCAGTGTGTTGTGCTTATCTTATAACACTTAGTGTTTTCTCTCCCTTTCTGCCCTAATATTGGAAAGTATCTTAAAAACCTAGGCCAGATCTTCATCTCTCTCTGTGACCTCCTCACGCCCACCTCTCCCAACCAGGTGAGAACGATTTCTTCCCCTTCGTGTCCATAGGACTTGGTCCAGCACCTGCCACCCTGCGCTTCATTGTGTAATGTCTTCCAAGCCCCGACCCAAAGCGCCTCGAGGAAGGGAACGATGTTATCATTTTTATTTCCCTCCTTCCTAGTATAATGTCCTATGCTTGGTCCTGAATATTAAATTCTTAAGAAAATAGTAAACGTATTCTGTTTAATCATAATTATCTCTGAATAGTCTTAGCACTTAGCATATGGATTGTTTGGGAAATTAAGCTTCATGTGAAAACTATTCCTTTATTCAGTAAATATATGTCTACTAGATAAGACCTAGAGCTATAAACACTTTAAGATATGGTCCCCATCTTCACAATTCTCCCCATGGGAGCAGGAAACAGGGAAGCATGCTGTTATCAGTGTCTTTAATAGACCTTTTGCTGTAACAGATGTCATTGGAGTTTGTTCACAGGATAAATACAATGTATATTTATATGCTATGGGCTCAGCTTTAAATGTTTTCTCTAAAACTGTTATTGACAGTGAAGTTAAAATTTGGATTTTGAAATGTGCAAGAAGCAGCATCCTAAGTTGATGCTTTCTTTTTCTTTATTAGACGCTTTTCCTTCCGGCCGGCACCAGATCCTTACTGTCAAGCTAAATACACCTTCTGTCCAACGGGCTCCCCTGTCCCAGTTATGAAGGGCGATGATGTCATTGAAGTCTTTCGGTTACAAGCCCCAGTATGGGAATTTAAATATGGAGACCTCCTGGGACACTTGGTAAGGATGTATCTCGATCTTATAAATTTAGTTAATTAAATGATGTCTTAATTAAGTGGACTTGAGGAAATATTTTAGATTACGTTTATTGTTTTTGCTCTGAGTATATTTAAAATGAGTAGTCAAGCCTGGCCAGCGTGGCTGAGTGGTTGGGCATCGTCCTATGAACCGGGAGGTCAGGGTTCGATGCCCAGTCAGGGCACATGCCTGGGTTGCAAGCTTGATCCCCAGTAGGGGGCGTGCAGGAGGCAGCCAGTCAATAATTCTCCCATCATTGATGTTTCTATCTTTCTCTCCCTCTCCCTTCCTCTCTGAAATCAATAAAATATACTTTTTATTGATTTCAGAGAAATCAGGTTTTGTGATCCTGACAATAACAAATCCAGTTGCTCTCATGCCTTTTAATATTCTGAATCCAAACCAAATCCTGTAGCGAGCCCCTGGGAAAGCAGGAAGGGAGGAGGCCCAGAGGAAGGGGCAGAGCAGTCAGAAACGCTTCATTTTCAGGTCCTGTTGAATGTACTTTTCCTGGGTTAGTTCACCATTTGAGTGTCTCATCCCCTGTGAGGTACAGAGTGCCTTCCCGAGGCTGCGCATGGGGGCTTCTCACACTCGTTCTAAGCTGTAAGGAGGAGCAACATGGAAGAAGGAACAATTGTTCTGCTTGACTTGCATTTGTGGTGTATCTTTCACATTTGCTCCCTCCGGTTCCTGGACCAGTGGGTGCCTCACAAATACCTTTATGCTTGTTTGTGATCTTTACACAGAAAATTATGCACGATGCCATTGGATTCAAGAGCACTTTAACTGGCAAGAACTACACAATGGAATGGTATGAACTTTTCCAACTTGGAAACTGCACATTTCCCCATCTCCGACCTGAAATGAATGCCCCGTTCTGGTGTAACCAAGGAGCTGCCTGCTTTTTTGAAGGGATCGATGATGGTCACTGGAAGGAAAATGGGACGTTAGTTCAAGTAGCAACCATATCAGGTAAGTTAAAAAAAAAAAAATAGGCGGCATTATTCAATGATTGCATCAATATCTACCTGATAGAAGTTTTTTTCATTGAGGCATTTCAGTAATGTCTTACTTTATAGAGGTCAATTTATAAAATGTACTTTTGGAACCACTAACCTTTGACCCAAACTATTACTCATGCAAAACATCAACTCTTAAGTGATGAGTAGCTTATCTCCTTTATTCCCATGGTAAAAATAAATGACGTGATAAAACACTTTGCACAATTTAATTGGACTTCTTAAATAATAGAGGGAAATACATAAAAAAATAATTCATTAAAGGACCTGTTAACTGTATCTGGGAAGAGGCTTTTAGTGATGATACATTAAAATAATAATAACCACCACTCATGTTCTGAGCACTTTACATATACCGCAGCATTTATAATCTCAGAATCCCCCTGAGAGGGTTGCTATTATTTTCCCCACTTTACAGATAGGGAAATCGAGTCACAATGAGATAAAAGTCCCACAACTAAAGACATGGGACTGCAAACTTGGCAGTCAAGCCTTATTAACTCTTTTCTTAACTACTTTGTACATGGCCTCCTAAAACATATGATCTCACATATTTGAGGCCTCTTGAGCAATTTAAATATTTTCTCTCTGAGATTTTCTGTTCTCACATGTATTTGAAAGTTGCTGAAACAGTTGGAATTTTGCTGCATGTGTGTTGCTTTTAGTTAGTGATAAAGAAAGGAGTTAGGCAGAACTTGTATAGGAAACTGGTCACATTTTATCTTGTTGATTCATTGCTTCGAGTGTAGAATGAGGAGGAGGCTTTCAGAGGCAGGGAGCTTGCCCTTATCAGTTATAGAACTCCACATTATAAATTGTTGTTCTCCACAAAAGTGGAAATAACAAAACCACTGTTTGTTATAAGAATTATTCAATGAGCTACAGGACTTGAAATTATCATGCTTTCCGCTTGTACAGCTCTTTACAGAGCATTCGGATTGTTCAGTGGGGAGGTAAGCTACTCTTTTTGCAAATAAGGAATTAAGGTTCAGCCAGGTGGCATGACTTACCTGTCTTTTAAGGTCACAGAGCTTAATGTAGAACCAGGAATAGAATTGGTGTCTCTTACATGTCATCTGGGGATATTTTAACTATATGCCGTGCTGTTTTCTAATCTTGCTTTCAACTATATACTATGCTGTTTTCCACTTTCTAATTGCTACAAACCATCCCAAATAATATAAAGGTCCATTTCTTTTTTAACACTGTTCGGTCTAATACATAGCTACTCTTTCTTTCATTATAGGTCAGTTCACATCTCTCCTTTCTCATTTCCTCCCACCTCATCTGAAAATTCTTCCTCCTGACATAAATATATGATCATGTGAACAAGAGATCACTATTTCCTGGAAAATATTTTGTAATTTGCCACTACTTAAGTCTTTTAAGTTATCCATCTGTTTTGTGATTAATCCTATCCATTGGCCTTTTCTCATGTTACAAAACAGTGTTTCAAAACATGCTTATCTCCTAATTACAGCACCAGCTTTTCAAAGTTGAAGAACACTAAGAACAGTATCTCCAGTTTTAAGAAGACAGGTTTTATATTACTCCACAGTTTTAACTCTATAAAATTGATAAAACAGACATTCTATTTTATAGCATGAAGTACTATTTTACAGACTCAAGTTGGAGTAATCTAAGAAGCATCCATAGTGACAGAGTGAAATGTTGGAGCCCAGATGCTTATAAACATGCAGAGTGCAGTGTTTTGTTACCGTGAAGAGGCTTTTGTGCTCTGGTACAAGGTGGTAGGAGAGACTGTTAGCCATCCAGGAGTCCATATAGTCTACTCTTGGCCAAAAACATTTCCAGTTTTAGTTGATTTTTTGGGAGAATTTGTGTGGTGGGTAGGGAGGTTCTAAGCAGAATCTCAACAGCTGCAAGTGCAGGAAGACAGGGAAATACCAAATGTTCTAGGCGGGTGGGCTCTAAGTGCATCCTCTCTCACGCTGGAAGGCCAGCCTTCTCTAGCTGTTCCTCAGGAGCCGTTCAGACGGCTCGCATGCCCTGTTTGTGACGGAGCTCCGCATCTCACCCTCCTCAGCTCTCCTTGGACTCTTTACCCCTTCCACTCTTTCCTCTTCCACAATGTCCCCCTGCTTTCTTTTTCTCTTTTGCCTCTGAATACAAGGTTTGTTGAGAGGGGTAAAGAAAGACAACTTCTGTATGTGTATAGTTTTGCTTTTGATTATAGCTTAAATGACTATAAAATCAGTATATGTAAAACTCATCTTTCTACAGCCAATCACATCTAATGTTTACAATTAAGAAATATCTAGTCCCTTGAACATGGAATAAAAACTGGCTGAGCTTGGATTCCTATTGTGAGATACAGGTTTGGAAATTCAAAAAACTCTTGTTTATGTATGTACATCTATAGCCTGAATCTGGTTAGAACATTTGGCTTCACACTACCATGATTAATTTTGATATTCACATAGTGATTTTTTTTTTCCCCACTAGGAAACATGTTTAACAAAATGGCACAGTGGGTCAAACAGGACAATGAAACAGGGATTTATTATGAGACATGGACTGTCCAAGCCAGCCCAGAAAAAGGGGCGGAGACATGGTTTGAATCCTACGACTGTTCCAAATTCGTGCTAAGGACATATAAGAAGTTGGCTGAACTTGGAGCAGAGTTCAAGAAGATACAAACCAACTACACAAGAATATTTCTTTACAGTGGAGAACCTACGTTTTTGGGAAATGAAACATCTGTTTTTGGGCCAACTGGAAATGAGACTCTTGCTTTAGCCATAAAGAAGTTTTATTACCCCTTCAAACCACATTTGTCAACTAAAGAATTTCTCTTGAGTCTCTTGAAAATTTTTGATGCAGTGATTATACACAGACAGTTCTATTTGTTTTATAATTTTGAATATTGGTTTTTACCTATGAAGTTTCCTTTTATTCAGATAACATATGAAGAAATCCCTTTACCTAACAGAACCAACACAATCTCTGGTTTATAAAATCTTTATTCTACTGATTCCTTCCATCAGTAGCATATCAGTTTTTTCATGGAGTTGTTTTCCATTTGTGTATTTTTTTAGGCCTTTCTTCCTTGGGGCAGAAAGGTAAAATGCACAGGGGCAGAATTGCTGCATAATAGCATCTCAGGAATTTTTTTTTGAAAGAAGCTGAAACTCTAATAGTGTTGGCCAAAGTGAGCACATTACATGATCTTGACTTCAATCTATGAACCCTTTATCAATATAGAGAATTACAGTTTATATCAGCTACATAGGCTCTTTAGACCCTACATTTTAAAATCATGAATACAGTGTATGTACCAAGATTTTAAAATTAGCCCCAGTGACACTTTCATGGTAGGAGCTATTTTCTTCTGGGATGGTAGTTACCCTTTTCCACTTAAGTATCCTTCGGTATAGACTGACTTCACGGCTCTTGCAGCTTTTGGAACTGCTCTGTTAGTTTGATTTTGTTCTATCCACTTAAATCTGAAGACTAATTTGGACACCATATGTAGAGTGGCTGTGGTTCCAGATGAAAAAAAGCACAAGTGTTTGGCTAGTATTTTAGAACTAGCTAGTCACTGGCATTGTGTGATATAAGCAACTTACTACCTTTGAACCTTAGTTTCCTTAGCTCTAAAATGATTCCTCTGTCAGGACTGTTGTAAAGATTGAACCCATGTATGTTTGGCATAGTAAGGTCACAATAAATGGTAGCTATAAAAATTAATCAAAGAATGAACTGCCACCCTTGATCTTGTCCATTGAAACGAATGGGCGTTACTGATTGCAGATGTGTCTGGGTGATAGGTGCCCCGCCTCCTTCACTGCCACATGTAGCCCTCCCTCTGCCCACGGAAGCCACCAGCTCAGAGGAAGGGGTAAACTCATCAAGAAGACAGGTTTTTGGCTGAACCCGGTTTGGCTCAGTGGATAGAGTGTCAGCCTACGGACTGAAAGGTCCCAGGTTCGATTCCAGTCAAGGGCATGTACCTTGGTTGCAGGCACATCCCCCCCGGGGGGGGGGGGGCGTGCAGGAGGCAGCTGATTGATGTTTCTCTCTCATCGATGTTCCTAGCTCTCTATCCCTCTCCCTTCCTCTCTGTAAAAAATCAATAAAATATCTTAAAAAAGAAAGAAAAGAGGACAGGTTTTGGCAGAGGTCTCCAAGTAGCTGTACTTCTAATTAGGGCCATTAAACAAGGTTATAGGGTCCTTTAAGTGTCTGATGATGAGCTGAACACGTCTCTATTCATGGAAAAAACACCAGTTAGATGACAAAGCAAGAATCAGAGAGAAAAAAAAAACACCCGTTTTTAGTATTTAATGTACCAATCCTATTCTGTTTCTATTAACATTTGAGTGCTTCCTGAGGGGTTAGTACATGATCACTGAGTTCTCATAAAAAGCCTAAGCATGGATATTATTTACTTGGTCCACAAGAGTAAATAGGCCTTAGAAAGCTTAAGTGACCTTTCCATTGCTACCCAGTGAGCATTGAGCCACATTTGAACCTAGTTCTACTGACTGAACGGGAAGCACTCTCAAGCAAGCTTTGTCCACGCTGGTGTGTCTTCCGACCAGTGCCTGCATCGTGTTACTAATGCCACATGTTACTGGCCCTTAGGAGAGAAGTACAGATATTGATAGGAAGCATTTGGAAACTTTGAAAGCAACTTGTTGGAGTCATTTTTATTCTATTGAATCTATTGAATCTAATTTTTTAAAAATAGGGCTTGTGTTTTGTGTCATTTTATAATTCATTTGTCTAGGAATTCACTTTTTTTTCTTTTTTTTTTTTTCTTTTTTTTTTTTCATATCGTAGACACTATATGATCGTCTGAAAATAAAAACCCAGCCCTTGACTACAGATAGCTTGAGAAACTGCACTGGTATGTGAACGGCAGAGCCTTACTCAATTCCATACGGAGAACTCGGATCATTGCATTATCTCTTTCTAGGGGCTACAACTGGCTAAGGCCAACTTTTACTGGTTTCTTAGGAAAATTGTTCAGAATAACAGTACAGATTTACAGAGTTGCACTGGGATAACACGCAAACTTCTGTGCCAAGTATGTGTTAGCTGTGCACCACAGACTTTGGTTCCATAGCAAAGACGAATGAGGACATCTGTACATGGAACTTGAATTTTAAAAGCAAGATTCTAACAGTTATGTTAAAAAAGCATTCAAGATTTTTAATTATCCCTAAGAATACTAATAAGTGAAGAAATTCCGTGAAAGTAGCAGACTCAGGTGACTAGCACTAAAAGCATACCATTAATATACTAGTAAGACTTTTTAAAGAATTTTCTAAACCTGTCAACTGTCCTTAAAAGATGAAGTAGGGCTTTGCACTAGAGATGATTCAAGAATGTTTTCATGCCGGGACTGGTTTGGCTCAATGGATAGAGCGTCGGCTTGGGGACTGAAAGGTCCCTGGTTCGATTCCGGTAAAAGGGCATGTATCTTGGTTGCGGGCATATCCCCAGTAGGGGGTGTGCAAGAGGCAGCTGATCGATGATTCTCTTTCATCGATGTTTCTAACTCTCTATCTCTCTCCCTTCCTTTCTGTACAAAATCAATAAAATATATTTAAAAAAAAAGAATGTTTTCAAAATGGGAGTGGGGCCACACAGGAATTTGCCAATTAATTGCAGACCTTTGAAATACTGTATAACTTCAGTGTGCTTGCTACTTTTCTGTTAAGTTGTAAATTGATAAAATTTCCTGTTTCTTAAGAAAAACCATTTGTTTAAGTTTGAATTATGTAAGGGCTTTACAATAAATATACCCTCACTTATTAATTCTGGCTCAGTATTACGATAAGTATACCCACAAACTGGCATAAATATATTTTTATAGAGGAATATAGTCAAAAGGTGAAAATAATTACTGAACTCTTAAGTATTTGAAACCTTCAATCAAAATTGGCTCTTTAGAAACCAGAAAAAACAATATTAGGAAGTTTATCCAGTTTTATGATCTGCTCTGGTGTCCTTTAATGAATTCTCTGGGACTGCAGTTCCTTTAAGGTGGTGAGTTCACTTTTTTAAAGAAACAGTTGGCATGTTACACAAAGAGCGGTGCTCCATAACCACGCTTTCCCCCCATTTCACAGCCAAATGGTTGGCCAGTTTGTTTCCAGCATCTTCCTCACATTTACCCTATTGTCCAAGTAGCTTCCTGCTCCTTAAACTTTCTGCATCTTTCTCCCCTATTTAAAACAAGTGAGGATATTAGTTATATATTCGTTTACTGGACTGATTATTCTAAGGATAAGCTCTTAATTCACTTTGAGGAAAATGGCTTTGTGTCCCTTCATACATGTCCTAGATGGCCTTTTTAAAAGGTAAGTTGGGTGTGAGCAAACAGGTAAAACTTTTCTGGCTGCTTGGTAGTATTAAAACAAGCCCCACAGTTTGCAAGTTGGTGCAGCTGCTATGGAAAAGTGTGGAAGTTCCTCAAAAAATTAAAAATAGTTGTGTGCATGCATATGAGCCTAGCCAGTGGCCATGGACAACAGGGGAGTGGGGACATATGTGGGGAGGGGTTTGGGATGGGAATGGGGGGATGAGGACAATTATGTGATACCATAATCAATAAAAATTAAAAAATTAAAAATAGGACCCCTTACAACTCAGAAAATCCACTTCTGGGTAGATATCCAAAGAAATGCAAAACACTAATTTGAAAAGATATATATAGCCTTACGTTCATTGCATTATTTACAATAGGCAAGATATTGAAGCAATGAAAGTGCCATCAATACACAAGTGGATAAAAAAAATGGTATGTTATGCAATGGAATATTACTCGGCTATAAAAAAAGAATGAATTCTTACTATATGTGACATGGATGGACCTAGAGGATATTATGCGAAGTAAAATAAGTCAGAGAAAGACAGATACCATATCATTTCACTTATATGTGGAATTTCAAGAAAAAAATAAACAGTAATTGACTAACAGTTATAGAGAACAAATTGAGGGTTGCCAGATGGGAGTGGGGTTAGAGGACTGGGTGAAAAAGTAATGGGATTAACAAATACCAACTGGTAGTTATACTGTAAAGTACAGCATAGCAAATACAGTCAGTAATCCTATCTAATAAAAGAGTAATATACAAATTAACCATCACTCCACCACAAGCTATGCCCATAAGCCAATCAGGAGCGAATATGCAAATAAACCCAACCAAGATGCCACAGAGCACAAGAGGGAGGCTTGGGATTTCCCAGCAATGGAGGAAGCCAAGCTTTCTGCCTGTCCTTGATGCCTAGGCTTCCACTCAAGGCTACAAAGTTTCAATTATAGAAGATATATAAATCCAAACACAAATGGCTGCCACCAGGAGCAAGCAGAAGGCTTGGCTCTGCTCCAGGCTACAAAGTTTCAATTGTAGAAGATAAACCCCAGATACCAGGGCCTCTGCTTGGATTGCTGGGGAGCATGGCCTGCCTGCAAACCACCACAGGCCCCTTGCCCAGGCCGCCCCACGCCCCAAGGGATCCCCCACCCTGATCCGGGACAGCCTTCAGGGCAAACCAGCTGCCCCCCACCCATGCACCAGGCCTCTATCCTATCTAATAAAAGAGTAATATGCAGATTGACCATCACTCCAACACACAAGATGCAAGATAGCTGACCCCATGTGGTCAAAGATGGCTGCCCCCATGTGGACACAGGTTGGCCACAACAAGATGGCCAGCAGGGGAGGGCAGTTGAGAGGGACCAGACCTGCAAAAGAGGGCAGTTGGGGGCAATCAAGCCTGCAGGGGAGGACAGTTAGGGGTGACCAAGCTGGCAGAGGAGGGAAGTTGAGGGTGACCAAGCTTGCAGAGAACGGCAGTTGGGAGGGACCCAGGGCTGCAGGGGAGAGCAGTTGGGGTGGGATACCAGGCCTGCAGGAGAGGGCAGTTAGGGGTAACCAGGTCTGCAGGGGAGGGCTGTTAGGGGCAAACAAGCTGGCAGGGGAGCATTTAGGCATCAATCAGGCTGGCAGGGGAATGGTTATGGGGTGATCAGGCTGGCAGGCAGAAGTGGTTAGAGGCAATCAGGAAGATAGGCAGGTGAGCACTTGGGAGCCAGCAGTCCTGGATTGTGAGAGGGATGTCTGACTGCCCATTTAGGCCTGATCCCACCAGGCAGCTGGACATCCCTTGAGGGGTCCCAGATTGGAGAGAATGTAGGCTGGGCTGAGGGACACCACCCCTCTCCCGTGCATGAATTTCGTGCACTGGGCCTCTAGTTCTATATAATAAAGAGGCAATATGCAAATTAACCTTCATGTCCTGACAAGATGGCTGCTTATGATCAGGCCGGCAGGGGTGTTAGTGAAGGACGACCAAACGACTGAACAAGCAGGCTGCATGGGGTGACCAGGCTGGTGTGTCGGGGGGAAGGGGGGCATGAGTGGTGACTAGACTGGCAGGGGGGCAACCAGGCTGGCAGAGGAGGGCAGGTGGGGGCAACCAGGCCGGCAGAGGCAGCAGTAATAGGTGACCAGGCTGGCGGGAGGGGGGGGGGGGGAAGAAGGGGGAGTTAGGGGCAACTAGACCAGCGGGAGAGGGCTTGCAGTTAGGGGCAACCAGGCTGGCTGGGGGTGGGGGGTGGGGAAGGCAGTTGGGGGCAATTAGGCTGGGGGGAGCAGTTGGGGGCAACCAGGCTGGCAGAGGGGGGAAGTTGGAGGTGACCAAGGCCAGCAGGGAGGCTATTAGGGGTGACCAAGCGGCAGACAGGTGAGCAATTAGTAGCCAGCAGTCTGGGATTGTGAGAGGGATGTCCGACTGTCAGTTTAGGATCGGGCCTAAACCAGCAGTCAGATGTCCCACAAGGGTTCTAAATTGGAGAAGGTGCAGGCTGGGCTGAGGGGACTTTCCCACAACCCCTTGTGCACTAACTTCATGCACTGGGCCTTTAGTATTGTACTAGTAACTACCCTGTTTCCCCGAAAATAAGACAGTGTCTTATATTAATTTTTGCTCCCAAAGATGCACTAGGTCTTATTTTCAGGGGATGTCTTATTTTTCCATGAAGAAGAATACGGTATACATTTATTGTTAAATGAAAATAAAGGAAATTTATTACCTGTATACGGTACGGCAGTATAGTAGTTGTCAACACAAACCAGACAAACTGTGAATCCTACAGTATCAAGAATTTACTCATTTATTCAATGACAATCATGTCATCATCTTCTGGAACATCATCATAACAATCCAATTCCTGAATTTCCTGGTGAATTTCTTGTGACTCCATTTCTTTCAGAATCAGTGGACCAAATTTCTCATGTTTAGCCTGGTGTGTGTGTGGGGGGGGACTTATTTTCTGGGGATGCTTTATATTTCACTTAGAAGGAAACCTGTAAGTATAATAGGTCTTATTTTTGGAGGATGTCTTATTTTCAGGGAAACATGGTATTATGCCTGGTGGGTAGTAGAATTATCAAGGATCCCTTAGTCAATGATATAATTGTCTTAACCATTATGTAATACACTTGAAACTAACATAAAATAATATTGAACGTCAACTGAAATTGAGAAAAAACCTTTTACTGGAAGGCTTCAGTCCTTTAGGATGAACCAGGAAAGAATTCATCCTGCCTGTTCCAGAGGCTGCCTTCCCTTGGTTCCTGGCACCTTCCTTCATATTCAAAGACAGCATTTTCAATTTTAAAAATTATTATAGTAGTCTGGACCTTTTTTTTTTTTTTATGTAATTACAATAAACATTTTTTCTAAATCAAAGACTTTTAAACTGTCTATTAGCATGTCAAACTCAAGACTGGTGGGCTGCATGTGGCCCACCAGCCTCAAGTTTGACATGCTTGGTCTACAAATAGGTATATTTAGGACTACAGTATGGACTTTTTGGTGATATTTTATGCATCACTGTTCTGCCTTGTTGTCTTATGTATGCAGCCCAGGTCGAGGGCTAGAAATTAGAACCAAATGGCCCCCAGTTATACAATCCTTATATCATCTTACTTGACTCACAACTGATATTTCAAACTCTTAAAAGGAAATGGACTACCCCAATTTTTCTGTCTTGGTTATTTTTAATATATTTTTATTGATTTAAGAGAGGGAAAGAAAGAGATAGAAACATCAATAATGGACAAGAATTATTGATTGGCTGCCTCCTGCAAGCCCCACACTGGGTATTGAGCTTGCAACCCAGGCATGTGCCCTGGCCAGGAATTGAACTGTGACTGCCTCATTCAGAAGTCAATGTTCAACCACTGAGTAATGCTGGCCATTATCTTTTTCTTTTCTTTTTTTTAATTTATGAAGTTTTTAATAATTTCAGTGATGTTATTTTTTGCAGTTTCGTAAGTCTATATTGTGCAAAGAACTTTATAAATTTTACTACAATAAATGTAAACATAATTTTTAAAAAATGACAATAAATTCAATCAAAAATAGCCTCACAGCTAAACTGGGGCTGGAGTTCATGCAGATTGTCCCCAGCTATGTATAGGGGAGAGATTATTTCTATCTCCTTAAAGAACTTTAGTTCAGCTGGGACCGGTTTGGTCAGTGGATAGAGCGTCGGCCTGCCGACTGAAAGGTCCCGGGTTCGATTCCAGGTAAGGGCATGTACCTTGGTTGCGGGCACATCCCCAGTAGGGGGTGTGCAAGAGGCAACTGATCGATGACTCTCTCTCATCGATGTTTCTAACTTTCTATCCCTCTCTCTTCATCTCTGTGAAAAATCAATAAAATATATTTTAAAAAAAACAAAACAAAAAAACCGCAACAAAACTTTAGTTCAGGCCTGAGCCTTCCTTACATCAAACCCTCCCTTCTAGCCTTCACTTTTCTATAAACATAAAATATTGTTCAAATGCAGTAAATGTATTTAATCTTCCATTATGCCTATTTTTTTTTTCCTGATAATATTGTTAAAATAGCCCAGATTACTAAGGTAAATTGAAGTTAATGTTAAGATAGGAGATGAAAACAACTTCAATAGTTTAAAAACCATTTTAACTGGAATTATATAGACATCCTATATAATAAAGAGGCAATATGCCACACAAGATGGCCACCTAAAGTTGGCTGGCAGGGGAGAGTAATTGTGGACAATCAGGCCAGCAGGGGAAGGCAGTAAGGGGCTACCAGGCATGCAGGGGAGGGCAGTTGGGGGCACTTGGGCTGGCAGGGAAGCAATTAGGTGTCAATCAAGCTTGCAGGGGAGTGGTTAGGGGGCGATCAGGCTGGCGAGCAGTTGGGAGCCAGCAGCCCTGGATTGTGAGAGGGGTCCCAGATTAGAGAGGGTGCAAGCTGGGCTGAGGGACCATCCAACACCCCACTCCCGGCACAAATTTCATGCACCAGCCTTCTAGTTTTTCTCTAAAAAGGCTGAGTTTAAGGACCCTAAGAATCCTATTTCTTTTCTTTTTTAGAATTCTATTTCTAAATAATCTGTATATATTCTTATTCTAAATGTAGGAAAAACCTATTTTTGATTTTTAACTTAACCACTTTCCTCATAAAATTTGAAGAATAAATTTACATTTTATGGTCAATTTTAAATTTTCTATCACTTTAGGCATCAGAACTTATAGATTTCATTTTCTTAACAAAAAAGCCGTTCTACTATAAAGATTATTTAATGCTAAGCATTATATCCATAAACTATGAATTTGAAACTAAAACGTAAGTTTTAGTTTAACATGTTTTAAAATCAGTTAAGTACATATGTTAGGGTAGTTTTTAAAAATTGTAATGCAACAACATTAGAAACTATCTTTATTCTTAAATTGACAAAAGCATTTAACACATAGTTTACAGTATAAACAAATTAAGTGCTATACATTTTGCTTATAAAGTGACTTAAAATATTTCAAGCATTATATAATTCAATTTGTACAAAAAGTAAATTTCCAAATAAAGCTTGGTTATTTGGTATAACAGATTATGTACTATCAAATCCATTCTCCAAAAGTTGTACAAGGAAAAAAGCTTCATTCATTAACACAGGTATTTCTGTACAAACCTTTTTACTATTTTGCAAGGGGGGTGGGGGGGATAATAGTATAATAATTACTTTTAATTTCCAAGTCTAGATCATCCTTTTTTTTTCCCCTTCTCATTTATATGTGGCCAGAATTCCATTAATTTTAAAAAGCAAAAATTACACAGAATATCACCTTTTACTTTATTCTTAGGAAGGTATTCAATTTAAAAATAGATTAGCCCTAACCGGATAGAGGACTTGGGGACTCAAGGGTCCGAGGTTTGATTCTGGTCAAGGGCATGTACCTTGGTTGCAAGCACATCCCCAGGAGGAGGAGGTGTGCAGGAGGCAGCTGATCAATGTTTCTAACTATCCCTCTACCTTTCTCTCTGTTAAAAAAATCAATAAAATATATTAAAAAAATAAAATAAAAATAGATTAGATCTGTAAGACTGTTAACTTCCATAATTACCAAAATGCTTTCTAGAAATTTGAAGCATTAATCCATTCCATGGGGAGTAAATCAGTTCTAATTTCCCTTAGGAGGGTAATATCTACTAGCACTAGTGTTTAGAATCAAAGTTTATATAATATCTAAAAGAACTTAGCCCAAAAGTTACTATTTTTACAGTCTACAATCTATGAATTACCTTCATTCATAAGAAAAGTATTAAAAATGCTAACTTAAATAATATATAAGTTCAACCAAATTAACAATCAAAAAACTATAGACATTGTTCTATTAACATTTTCCAGTCTATTGAGCAATATTTACTTAAAAATATGATTAGGAACTTAAATATATCCTTTTAAATTTACAGTCTATGCTGAACTGTACACTGCTGCTTTTATAATTTTTGAAAGTCTTACATAACTATATAATTCCAAAATGGAAAAATGAAATTCACTGGAGACTTAAAAAATATATTCCTTCATGGAAATAATTTTTAAGTATTTTAAAGTTCTACTTTTATTTGAATTTAGCTTTTTAAAAATAAACTTTTCAATTATTGTATAATACTTCAAAACTAGTTTAAACAAACAAAACTGAGAATTCGTAAAACATTCCTTACTTTACATACAATGCCTCAAGTGCCACATAGAATAATGTATTGCAGAAAAGAATTACAATGGTTTAGCAGATTACAGAAGAAATCTAAAAGTTTATACTAAACTAGACAATGCTTCCCTTCTGGTGTTTATTTTCTTTTAATTTTATCTTGGCTGTTTATTATCCTTCTAATATAACTACTGTGTGACATATATCGGATGTCTAAGAATAATAATTATATTTATACCTTTTTAAAGGTAACATTTGAGAACATTCAACCAATCTTTTTCATTAGATACAAAATAACGTACATTTTTTCCTCACAAAATGCTTACTTTCCTGAGCTATATTAAACACCTTATAACAGGTATATATATATAACTGAAGACCCTAAAATGTCAAGTTTACATTAAAATAAAGAATGTAACACAACATTTTGTAAAATCTATTAGTACTCACTTCTTGGATATTATAATATACACTGAATGGCCGTATTATTATGATCTCTGAACACACAATAATCTGGCCACTCAGTGTTTATCCTATATAAAAAAGGCTAATATGCAAATTGTCCCCTCGTCCAGCAGGCAGGCCGGCCAACCGCCCATGTCCCCTCCCCCTAGCCAGGCTGGCCAGACCACATCTATTCACGAATTCATGCACCAGGCCTCTAACACACACACCCTGAGTGGCCAGATTATTATGTGTTCAGAGATCATAATAATCTGGCTACTCAGTGTATAGGTTTTGTTCCTTCAGATTGTAAAATATTCAATCTTTATAACAGGTTTCAGATTTGAACCAAATTAAATAAAATCTGCAATCTGACTAAAGAAATAAAATTTTCCAACCAAAAATGATTCATGGGTCTTCCAATAAACAGTCCTTATATACTCAATACAGAATACTCATATTAAATTTCTGTTCCACAAAATAGAATTATATCAGAGCTACAGGAAATAAACTTTTGTTATAATACAATATGCTTAAAGTTAAGGTGCTATTCATCATTCCCTACATCACTTAGTCTTTACCACGTGGGCATCATGTCTGGAAACCACACCCTACCAAGGTGCTTGGACACTTCCCAATGAATCTGCTCCAAGCTATACGTTTGGTCAGGAATTAATACTTCTTCCATAATGGATAATTGAGACAGGCGACCGCCACACATCTTCACAAACTCAACAAAGGCACTACATGAGACTTCGCATTCCCCTAGTCCAATAGCTGACAAATTTTTGCATCGTTCTGCAATTCGAATTAACTCTTCATCAAGAGGTCGTAATCCATTAGCACACACTACTAGTTCAACTAGTCTAGGGCATGTCATTCCCACACGGCCAAGCACATCTTTGCTTACTGATCTCCCAAAATAAAGATGGGTGGCAGGTATTTCATACCGAAAGAATGGATCAAATTCCTCTTCATATAAAAAAAAATACATCACTAAGTTCACTTTGGGTGAATGTCTGATGAAAGCATCCCAGCTGCTCTTCTGAATTGTATGGAAGTGTGTCTGTCCAGGATTCTCGCTGACTACATCAATGCGCAAATGTTCTAATCGAACGTGTTTTTCAGAAGATAAAGCCAGCAGCAATTCATCACTTAACAAATGGTAATTCAGGGCCAGTTCACGTAAGCCATGACATTGATCAGCCACACAAAGGATACCTTGGAAAAAAAAAGATCTAATTATTTACAAATTTCTGCACAAGGTCATCATCATCTGTTCAAAAATGTAATCAAATACATGTCCCACAATAAAATCTTACCTATTTCCCTTACACAAAGCTATACAATTTAAAATTTAGTTATATGATTGAATTAGAAGGTAAGTTACCAATATTTAAATATTACTAATTTTGTCCTTAAGAAAATTAGACCAATTTAAATGACACCTAAGAAAGAAAGCTCACTTATCAACTCAGAAAAATTAATAAATAATTATGTCATTTAAAAATATACAATGACTAAGCAAGGTTTATCCCAGTAATGTAGTACCATAATTTTTTTAAAGAAACTGTTTACTATCACTGAACTGATAGGTGAGGCAAGGAAAATTGTATGATTATTGCAACAGAAGCCAAAGGGCATTTTTTGAAATTCAAAATCTTAATAAATCTTAATTAAAATAAGGTAGAAATCATATACAGTATTATTTATATAATAAAACATTTGAAATAAGATATTTAAAAAATAGATCTTCATCAAATGAGCAGAGTTTAACTGATAAATAGTATATATAATAAGTATGTCACATTTCTTTTTTTTTTTTTTAAATATATTTTATTGATTTTTTACAGAGAGGAGGAGAGAGGGATAGAGAGCTAGAAACATCGATGAGAGAGAAACATCAACCAGCTGCCTCTTGCACACCCCCTACTGGGGATGTGCCCGAAACCAATGTACATGCCCTTGACCGGAATTGAACCTGGGACCTTTCAGTCCACAGACCCACGCTCTACCACTGAGCCAAACCGGTTTCGGCTAAGTATGTCACATTTCTAAGAAAAAAAAATACCAAGGTAAACAAGTCAAAAGGTAATTACCAACTCACATTAGTGAAAATATACATTATGTCTTTGAAAGCTCTAAGTTACACACAAAGCAGTTCCTTAAATGGTTCCAATGCATAGGGTACTATGCTTCAAAACTGCTCCAAACCCCTACCAGCAGATGATTTAACAAAGGCTAATATCTGCCGAAACCGGTGGTAGAGCGTCGGTCTGCGGACTGAAAGGTCCCGGGTTCGATTCCGGTCAGGGGCATGTACCTTGGTTGCGGGCATATCCCCAGTAGGGGGTGTGCAAGAGGCAACTGGTCGATGTTTCTCTCTCATCGACGTTTCTAGCTCTCTATCTTTCTCCCTTCCTCTGTAAAAAATCAATAAAATATATATAAAAAACAAAAAACCAAAAAAACCAAAACAAACAAACAAACAAAAAAAAACAAAGTGGCTTAGTTAGACACACCCTTTATACTGGTATACTACTTGATAAGTGAGCAAATAAACCATTTCCTTTGGGTGTTTAGAAACAAGAATAGGAACAACAAAACTCACATCATATTATCTACTATCTATTGTACAACAACGATATGTCAGGTACTAGATATGTTATCCTACAAATAAAAGTCTAGAAAGGTAAATATCCTATTTTGAAGTTGTAGGCAGTTAATTTCAAAGACCACAACTGGAATTCAAGCACAGTAGTTACTAATTAAGGAGTGACAATACTAAGGCCACCAATAAGCCCAAAACGTTAAAGAGTAGGAGGAGAAGACAAGCAACAGAATCAGTGAAGAGATAAATGGAATAGCCAGTTTAAGAGAATCACCTGAAGAGGGAGTAAAAGACAGCTGTGCTTTAATGTTCAGTCACTGCCAAGTTTCTGTCTCCACAAGGTGTATATATACTATAAAATAAACCCTGACCACCCAAGGTAACCTGAACACATTTCATTCTTTGCAATCTTATAAACCTGATATAAATAGAAAAAAACAGAAACACACACACGGGAAATGGTTACCTAAGATGCAGATAAAAGAAACTGGGAGAGAGATACCAGTTACTAGTAATAAAGCAGTATGGCAAACATTGCTTCTCAAAGTAGCTCCTAAGATTCCACGCCCTAATCCCTGGAGCCTGTGAATGTGATTAAGATACCACTCCCATGATTATGTTATATAGCATAGTTGGCTTTAAAACAAGACTGTCCAGGAATGACCCTTTTAAAAACCCAGTGAAGAAAGGAAGTGAATGGTATTTCCTGTGGAACACCCAAACATGGAAGAAAACACAAGCATCCTAAGAACTGACCGAAATTCAACACAGATTATCCAAGTAAGAGATTATTTTAAAGGTTGAATCCCAACAGACAGGCAAGGACCATCTCATATAGGATCTTGCCAGCTTCAGCAAGGTGTTTGGATCTTATCTAAAGCACAGTAAGAAGTTTCTAAAGAAACTGGAGGGAAAAAAACATCAAACTTATATTTTAGAATGGAAATCAGATTAGAGAAGAGCAAGTCTGCAAATCAGGAAATCAGTTAAGAGGGTATAGCCCAAAGATTGTGAGGCCTGGACTAGAGCAGGAAGAGTGGAGATAAAGAAAGGTACAGTGTCTTAGTTTGTTTGGGCTACTTAACAGAAGCGAGTGGCTTAAAAAATAAACATCTATTTCTTACAGTTCTTGAGACTAAAAGTCCAAGATCAAGATGCCAGCATGGTCAGGTTTGGGTGAGGGGCAGAACTCTCTCCCTACCCCCCACTTGTAGATGGCTACTTCTCACTATGTTTTCACATGGTGGAGAGACTGTCTTTCTTATAAGAGTACTAATTTTATTGATGAGGCCTCAACTCTCATGACCTAATTATCTACCAACCCACCTCCAAATACCATCACACTGGGGATTAGGGTTTCAATACAAGGACTGGGGTTGAGGGAGAGGAAACAACACAAACATTCATTCTATGGCATCATAGAGATTCAAGGCATACTTCAGGGACACCAGACCTTTGTGGAAGAAATGTACAAAGTAAAGGGAGGAATTAAGGGCATCTATCAGGTCCCTGACAACTAGACAGATGCCATTCAATGAGATGGTAAAAAGGGAAAAGCAAATTTGGACAGGGGGAAAAAGGAAGTTCATTTGTCTGAAGTATCAATACCTGTGAGACAGAATCTAGAGGCACTGGGCCATCATAGCTCAATACACAGCGCTAGAGTTTCAGAGACATCCAACGTAGGAGGTATTAACATATAGGATGTAACTGAATAGGTAATGAGAACAGAGCTGAGTTTACACAGCAAAACAAAAAAGGATCCAATACAGAAGATAGCGAAACATCAAAGTTTAAGGAACGAAAAGAAAACCCAGCTAAGAAAACAGAGTAGAAACAATCCGGGAAGAAAGAGGAAAATCAGGAGTATGAAAGAGACAAGACACAGGTGTCAAATGGTCCCTAGAGGCCCTGTAGGGAGCGTTATAGAGTTAAGCCTCAGACTGACCTGCTGGCAAAGTCGCAAACAAGTCCCAGCATTGAGGGCACAGCCCTCTAAGCATAATTAAGCTTGATCTTGTGACTGCTTAAGCTTGATTGCAACATGTGTACTGAACATGTAGATTCTTTTTGTCATTATTCCCTAATCACTAGATCTTTCCTGGGTAGCTAATGGGCTGTGGGAGGGGCAGCAAGTGACAAGTGAAACTTATAAGAACATTGTAAATTACCTTGTTTGCCCCTGACTTTAAATAAAGCATCAGCTTTGCAGTCTGGATCTGTTCTGTGGCCTCAGCCTGGCACAGAAGATCCATCTAGACCCAGCTTATTCTTTTTGTCTCTCTTTTTCTTCATCCTTCACCAGCCCTCCCTCAGGCTTGCTGAACCCTTGGCTGTGCTGGCGCAGCACAATAGACAATTATAAGGACTATACGAAATGGGAAAAAAGTTTGACAAGATGTTCAGTGAAGAAAGCAGAATAAAAAATAGCCTGTAATTTCAACTTAGAAAAACTGTCCAAATGTATGAAACATGGATAAAAAAATATATAACATGGTAAATTTTAAAGCTCTTTATAGTTACAAACTTAAAAAATATAGCCCTGGCCAGGTGCCTCAGTTGGTTAAACTGTCATCCTATACACCAAAATGTTGCAGGTTAGGTTTCTGGGTCAGGGCACATACCTAGGTTGCAGGTTTGATCCCTGGTCTAAGTGTGTATGGAAAGTAACTGGTTGATATTTCTGACATTGATATCTCTCTCTAAAATCAATAAAAGCACACATATCTTTGGGAGAGGATTTTTAAAAAAAGTGTTATAAGTGCTCCATCTAGTGAAACAACTAGTCCACAAGTCATTAGGTTACATTAAGGAAGCTTATACCATTCTATCAGAACTGATGTGTATATTCATTAAAAATAAACATGGGATGTATTGGGATAAAGAGAATAATGAGCTCACTCTCGTGGAGAAACCAGAGACCCAAAGGCTCTCACAGAGTGCTATGAGTTGCGTTCAGAGTGATATGGAAACGACAGGGTAGTGAAAGCAGAGAGGAGGCAACAGGAATAAAACCAAAACACCTGAGCTGAATTCTGAAAGCTGAGTTGGAATTATCTAGAATCTAGATGAAGTGGGGGAAAACAGGTATTCCACAAGGTACAGTGTTCTGCTGACACACAGGTATAAAGACCTGTAGTTTACATAGGGCTCAAGTAAAAGCTGCATGTGAGCGAATAGCTAACATAATGAAAGAGATGGGTGGAGATCAGGATACAAAGGGCCTTGTACACAATGAAGCTTTGAGTTATGAACCTTACTCTGAGTTATCTATTCAGTAGATAGTAAGATGTGACCAAGATTACAGAAGAAGTAACTGCCAAAGCCCATTCTTTTTAATTTAGATTTATCATATTTTGTGATAATCTAGAAGTGGCAGAAGTTAGGAAAATATAGTCATATCTTGGTGTCACTTGGTGATTGGTTCCAGGACAATCACACAATACCATACCACTCCTCCCTTCCCCCTGCAGAAACCAAAATCCACTAGATGCTCTAGTACCTTATATAAAATGTGTAATATTTGCTAATAACCTACGCACATCCTCCCATACACTTTAAATCATCTCTACGTTACTTATAATACTTAATACAATCGAAATGCTATATAAATAGTTATTATCCTGCATTGTTTAGGGAATAATGCCAAAAAGAATCTGTACATGCTCAGTACAGATGTTGCAATCATCATATGCCAAACTACACAATACACATCAGCAACAACATAACCTTTTTACTTTTCCTGAATATTTTCAATCCATAATTGGTTGAGTCCATGCATGCAGAATCCACGGATACAGAGGGCCCACTGTATTGCAAGAAACCTTGCCATTCCCATCACCAAGATCCTCTGTATGGTAGATAGGGGAGAATGAGCAAATATCTTCATCCAAGAGAGATATAGTTATCTCTTTTCTTGGGGGAAAACCGGGCTTTAGTTATGGCAAGAAAATGGGAAGTGTTCTGTAAAGAGTTCAAGAATTTAAGATCATTTCTTAAAAATAAAGTTTCCCAAACAACAGCCAAAGGATTGGGAGGAAGGTCAACAGTGGGAGGTTGAGTCAGGAGTGAAGCATCAGAGAGTAGTAGAAAGTATTGTATACTTACTTTAGAATATAAGCCATTTGAAATTTACATGATATAAAACTGAATAAGGTACAGTATTTAAATTCTATATGAGATTTTATAATGCTACTAGAGGCCCATTGCATGAACATTCGTGCAATAAGCACTGGTTTTCCTCTGGCACTTGGGACCCAGCCTTTGCTTTGGCTGCAGCCTTGAGGCTTCTCTGCTCTGGCTACAGTGAGGCTTGGCTTCTCTGCTCTATCCTAGCAGAGAAGCCAAGCCTCTTCAGTCTTCATAAGTCTTTGCTTGGGCCGGAGCCTTCAGTTTTCGCTCCACACCTGCATATGCAAATTAACCCACCATCCTTGTTGGGTCAATTTACACACTCACTCCTAATTGGCTGGTGGATATCATGTAGGTATGGTCAATTTGCATATTTCTTTTATTAGTGTAGATTATTCCCCCATTTAAAGTGACCTTTGGCTCCAAATTTCAACCTAGGGAAAGCATTATCTTGCAAAATGTAAGGTAACAACTTTAGCACAACTTCTCTCCTCTACTTAGCAAGAAGAAAACCAATTATGAGATTACACAGACTCAAAACCTATCCTGTTAGCTCAAATGCAATAAGAGAAAGTTCTATTTTACCTAAAGGAGCACCTCAGGCAGACCTCATCTTGGCCTTTCATTTTTTTGAATTTATCCATTTTTTTAACACAGGTTGGAAACAAATTGCCGAATAAAATTAGAAAATAATTTGGAAGTGTCAATGCTACAGAATTTGATTTATGACATTAAGAACACTTATGTAGCTCTAGATGGTTTGGCTAAGTGGACAGAGCATTGGTCTAAGACTGAAGGGTCACAGGTTCGACTTTGGTGAAGGGCATATGCCTGGGTTGCAGGCTCAGTCCCCAGTCGTAGGGGAGTGCAGGAGGCAGCCAATCAATGATTCTCTCATCACTTGATGTTTCTATCTCTCCCTCTCCCTTCCTCTCTGAAATCAATAAAATATATATATACACATTTTTTTTAAACCACATATGTAAAAGAGAATAATCATATTAATTCCCCTTCAAGATTAGTGATCATAGTTTTTTTTTAATTTGATAAACGTATCAATACATTGACTAAAATGTTATCTGGTAAAAACAAAACATACCTGCTGGGGATACGTGAGGACAGCTGCTCATTTTTAGCAGCTTGAGCGTATCACTGTTGTTGGCCACCAGTACTTTGAGGGATGGATCATCTACTGGGGTATCATCTATCTTAAGCGAGGATAAGGATTTGGAGTTTACAAACACAACTGTCAGTGCAGAGATAAAGTGAGACTGAAAAGCAAAAAAAAAAAAAAATACATTGTTTCAATTCTACAAATGAGAATTGAAAGAGTTGTCATCATACACATATTTGAACCCTAATGCTATTATTTCATAACTATTTTAGGGGCAGCATCTCCTTCACTCTACTGAAGCACCTTTTTACCTTTGGGAGAAAAAAAAGACTTCAAGCCTCAAGATGAGTGTCTCTATCACAATAATTATTGGTAAGAAAAGAGAGAAATTCTGGAATTCAGGTTGATAATACCTCTTAGACATTTCACATCACTATCTGAAACCCTACTCTCCTATTTTATAACAAATTGCATTATTTTTTTGTCTGATAGTAATGACCATTAAAACATAATAACTATTAGCATAATCATTAAAAATTAAAATAACCACCAACTCACAACCTATGAAAGACTTATTTGGAATATGAAAACTTAAATAAAATTTGATTATAAAATAAAAATCATACCTAAATAAAATTCCAAGTTTAAAAATGCCTTTAAATATGTTAAATTATCTATGTTTTCAAGCCTATTTTAACATATTTTCCCACAAATATAACAATTAATAGCTATCCATTATAATAAACATATCCTAAGTTATCAGTTGGACACAGAGTCTGATCTAAAGGAACCACTGTAGGGAAACAGGAATCAAAGCATGGTCAAGGCCTGACCGGGTGGCTCAGCTGATTGGAGCATCATTCCATACACCAAAAGGTTGTGGGTTTGATTCCCAGTCAGGTTGCAGGTTCAATCCCCAGTCGGGGTGAGGACAGAAGGCAACTAATCAATGTTTCTCTCCTTGTTTCTCTCTCCTTCACTCTCTTTTTCAAAATCAACAAAAACATAGCCTTTGTTGAGGATTTTAAAAAGGGTTTGAAACAAAAGCATGGTCAAAGTATATGACTTTGAGTAAAAACTAAGAAGCCATAACCAGTGGACAAATAACGCAGGAGAGGAAAGAGAGGCCAATACTTGATCAAACATTTCTCCACAGAGCCAATCTGACCTCCCATTTAACTTCATAAATTTACTTCGGTAGTAAATTGGGAAGAGGGCAGGCTAATAGCCAGAAAGTACAGCTGACCCTTGAATAAGATGGGTTTGAACTGTACAGGGCCACTTATATGTGGATTTTTTTAAAATAGAAAAATATCAAATTTTGTGTAAGTGGACCCGTGCAGCCGTTAAACTGGTGTTGTTCATGGATCAGTTACATTCGATCCGAAGCTGGAAATCCCCACATGCCGAGGGCCAGATCTTCCAATGCTCAGGAGTGGGTCCTCCCACACCCATGTTGTTCAAGGGTCAACTGGACAATGAAACACTATCTTTTTAGTCACATTCCTTTCTTTGCACTGTAATTAACTGTTTTACTCTTTAAGTGCTAATATCTTCCTCCTAATATTTTCATATCAAACTCAATTATTTATCTCATACAATCACATTTCATTAGTATACTCATAACTGCATCACTGCCTTCGTTTTCCCATTTCCCTCAGATTTAGCTTTGGTCAAATATCTTTCTTTCAGGTTTCTTTTGGTTCTCACAGGATTTCCTAATTATAGCGACACTCAATTTCAATCTCTGCAGAAGCCCTAATAGGAAAAGAAAAAATAAAAACAGTACAAGCACCTGAGGCCCATCCTAATAGAGAATATGCAAATTGACCATAACTCCACAACAAAGATGGTGGCACCCACAGCCAATAAGGAGGGAATATGCAAACTGAGGATCATTCTGGTTCAGACGGGACACTTGCATCGTTGCCACAGTGATGAAGGCAGGCGTCCCGCCCCAGTTCCTCTGAGCAGGTAGGCAGCGCGTGGAGCGGCCAGTGGGGAGTTTGGGACACCTGCCCATCTGCTGGGAGCGCGCTGCCCAAGGCAACGAAGCTAGGTGCCCTGCTCCAGGCCGGTGGGCAGTACCTGCAGGCCAGATTGAAGAGGGTGCAGGCTTGACTGAGAGGCCCCCTCCCAGTGCACGAATTTCATGCACCGAGCCTCTAGTTCATCAATAATTCCCAAAGAGAAAACTACTACACATAAGTACAGCATCAGTACTAATTATGCATAATGATAATCCCGAGTAATGAAAAAAAATTATGTTCAACATACTTTTAATATGTTTTATTTTATACATATACCATATGTATATTTAACTATGGTATGTACATAAAAAATTCAATTCAGAAGATTTCCCACATGATGCTTGAATAAGGTGTTACTGTAGCACATAACTAAGTGCTTCTTAGACTGAGATCCTTGAACCATTTTAGGATTGATTCTCTTAGGAAGGGAAAATTTGAAATAGTGGTAATCCAAAATTCAAACATTAAGTTTGACAACAATAGTGAACTTACATACTTAGAATCTTAAAATGCTGAAATAAACAGATGCTCTTGTCCATTTCCCTTATTTTACATATGATGAGAAAACATTTTATTTCAAATGTAGATATGTAGTGAACCTTTTTAAAATCAATTAAGACTTGGAAATTAACTAGTGATATATGTTATTGATTGATATTCCATTGAACCACCTGGGTTATAATATACACTCAAGTTAGTAAAATCTCTCTCTGAATCATCCTAGTAAATTAAACTGTGAGGTGTTTTAAAAGGATATCTACATTTTAGTTTGTGATGCTCTCCAAAATAACATTAGCTAACATACTCGAGGGCCTTTATTAGTTGTCTTTCTAAAAATGCACACTTATTTTTCTATTTTAACAGAATAATTATTAGAGAGACTACTTCCAATTACATGTAGGATCATCTAAAAGCATAAATATGAATATATATCAACTAACTCTTCAAAAAATTTTCTTTAAATAAAATCTGTAAATTAATCCAAGCTGTTCTGATACTAACTCTGCTTGAGAATAAATCTTTATGCACTTAAAAGAAAATTTTATAAGCAAGCTAAACCTGCTTTCAATACAGACACAGTCTACTTTTCTTTGATTTTAATTTCATCAATCTGCCCTGAAAGTCCAAAAAGGCACATCTATGTCTCTTTTTCTAATACTAGTGGCCTGGTGCATAAATTTTGTGCACATTAAAAGGGAATGAACTAGAGGAAACATTTTAATATTGCTATTTACCCTTTCTCTATAATAGAAGTATCAGAGATGAAAGAAAATTAGCAAAATGTATATGAAAATCTTCATCCTGTCAAGAGTCTGGGGCTCACCATGGGACCGAGTCAAGTCCCTGCCCACCCGCAAGCACCTTGAAATCACACAAGACCCAAACCTGGCTAGCCTCAAACTCACTGAACAAGATCCAGACCTGGCTGGCCCCACTCCTGTCAAGCCTCACTGAGTAGGGGGTGCAGTAGCAGGTCCCCAGTGCACCCTCAGGTACCCTGGCCCAGCGCTGGGGTGGTGGGTGCGGCCCGAGGTCCCTTGTCACCCCCGGGGGCGCGGCCTCAGGTCCCCTGGCCTGGTACCATGCAGCCTCAGGTCCCTGCTGATCGCTTGTTATGGGAACCCCGCCTACACTGTGGGCACAGCCATCTTGTCACAGTGTGACGGAGTAAGGGTCAATTTGCACATTACCTCTTTATTATATAGGATTCCTGTTTCTCAGTTTTACTTTGTCTCTTTTAAAACTTTCTATAGGAACCTCTAAAAATTTATTCACTCTTCAACCTTACTCATAAAAAAAATAAAGTTTTAAAAAATCCTGTTAACATTCCAAATAGTAACTTATTTTCTATTATACTACTACTTCTTACATTCCCAATGTCAGTATAGGAATGAATATGGTTTTAATGATTTCTCAGTAATAGTTAATAAAACAAAACCAGCAAGATACCTTTGGTAAATCCATAAAACTTGGCCGAGCAGTTGAAATAAGTCCAAGTGTTTTTAAAGAGCAGTTCACAAGTTGTGATAATATATCACAAGCTGCTTCAGCTGATTCTTTGCTGCTGTCCACCTTAGAAAGAAAACACCATTTACCCATTGGTATATTTACATTACTCTGTGCATTTATTAACTTTACAAAAACAAAAAATAGTTATTAGTTTATTGCATTATAATTTAAAGAATTTATATTCTTTTTATCACCCACCCCTCACATGAATATGCCTATCAACCTAATTCTTTACCAAAAAAAGTTTTCTTTAAATAAAATCCAAGCTGTACTGACACTAACTTTGTTTAAGAATAAATCTTTACACACTTATCAGAAGATTTTTATAAGCAAGCTATACCTGCTTTCAATATTGACACTGTCTACTTTTCTTTGATTTTTAATTTCACTAATCGGCTCTGAATTTCCAAAAAGGCACATTTATACATCTCTTTTTCTAATATACTTGTTTCTCAGTTTTACTTTGTCTCTTTTAGGACTTTTCTGAGTCACCCTAAGAAATTATAAGGGAAACTATCAAAACTTAAATTTCATTATGAAAAGGTATATATTTAATGTTGAAAGAACTTGACTTTAAGTTTATTTATTCCAAACTGACTATATAACCTAATGAAATGCATAACATTTATTTTTGAAAAGTAATTATATATTTGATAATTGGTACAATCATACATATAAATACATTATGTATAATATAATACACGTTTCAAGACACAAGAAACTTAAGTATTTACTCAGAAGGTTCAAATAAATCACACCTGGGGATTCAACACCAATATTACTGAAAAAATGAATGCAAAGTGAAATAAGGGCTCTAACCAGTCAAGCATGTAAATCTCAAAGAAGCTGCTCCTACACACTCTTCTGCTTAGATATATCTAGATAGAAGGATAACCAAAAAACTCCTCAAGCACTCTTTTTATTTTTCTCTTCAGAAAGGAAGTTGCTCTGTGGGCTAAAAAGCATCTTAAAACAGAATAGTTAAAAGTATTGCTGTTACTTTAATTACAGATTGATGTACATTACTTTAACCTCAAAATGTTCTGAGGACCTGGCTATACAACTGTTATACTGATTTATGTTAAAGTCGCAGAGCCGTTTATAATATCCTTTGGCTAAGTTTCCTTACACCAGTGGTTCTCAAAGTGTGGTCCCTGGACAGCAGCATCAATATCCCCTGGAAAGTTGTTAGAAATGTGAATTCTCACGGCCAATCCAGACCACCGGAATCAGAAACCTTGGAGGTGGGAGTCAGCATTCTGTATCTCAACAAGCACTATTGGGGGTTCTGATTGGCCCTAAAGTTGGAGAAACCCTGTTCTACACCAATAATAGACTGTCCACCTCTTTGGCATATCAGGAGAGAGAAAAAAAAAAAATCCTGTGATGTGGCTCTTTTTGCAAGTTAGAAATTATTTCCTCAGCAAAATAACAATAAGATAAAAATGTTTAAACTTTTAGGACAAGTGGTTCTGTAAGGATTATACAAATATAAGAATTATCACGGGGCTGTAAAAGATTAACACTGACCCAGCCAATCCAATGGATGGCCTTGGTCTTTTGACTTATGTGATTAACATATTATACTAATTTTTTTAAACAGGATTTACCATCAGAACATTCTTAGACAATTCAAAGATGACTGAAATCACAGGGAGGCAGAGGAGAGACAACAAATGAGAAGTCCCCAACTTTCTATTTGTTTGATCCTCCTATCTTTCCCCACACTTTTCCCCAGTTAGGGTTGCCAAATAACATACAGGACATCCAATGAATAAGTATAAAGTATGTTCTAAGTAATGCAAGGGACATATTTATACTAAAAATTACTTGTTATCTGAACTCAAATTTAACTAGGCATCCTCTATTTTTATTTGCAAAGTCTAGCAATCCTACCCTCAGAAGTCTAAGAGCCTTTAGGTATTTTTCTGGGAAGGAGGCCATTATATACCCAACCATTTCCATCACCAGTTCTTTCCTCATCCTTGGACATATAATGGGTGAATAAGCTAGTGATTTCCATTGAAGGAATAACATTCTTGGGAGCAGATAAGACTTTAATTTTGGTAAGGAACTCTGGGTAAGAATCCCTGTTTTATCTAGGTTTAACTTTACCTGTTTAATAACTGCTACAGCTATAGTTAAATCAGATATTCAGGTACTACTTTTCAATAATAACTACCAGTGTTACTCATTTAGAAAATAAACATGCCAATATTTCTTTCTTTTTTTTTTTTAATATATTTTATTGATTTTTACACAGAGAGGAATTGAGAGGGATAGAGAGTTAGAAATGTTGATGAGAGAGAAACATTGACCAGTTGCCTCTTGCACACCCCCTACCGTGGATGTGCCGGTAACCAAGGTACATGCCCTCAACCGGAATAGAACCCGGGACCTTTCAGTCTGCAGTTCGACGCTCTATCCACTGAGCCAAACCGGTTTTGGCAAACATGCCCATATTTCATTATTCATCCCAAAACAAAACATTACAAACCTCTGAACTTATACAAACCACTGTGATTCCTTAAATCCTAAACATCTCAAAAAGCCACCCACTTCATTTACCTCATCACTGCATGATTTCAGTATATCCCTTCCAGCAATGAAAAGAACCAATAGCCCTAGTTGGTTTGGCTCAGTGGATAGAGTGTCAGCCTGAGGACTGAAGGGTTCTGGTCAAGTGCACATGCCCGGGTTGAGGGCTCAAGCGGGCTCGATCTTGAGTAGGGGGGCATGCAAGAGGCAGCCAATCAATTATTCTCTCTCATCATTGATGTTTTTTTCTCTCTCCCCCTCTCCTCCTTCTCTTGAAATCAATAAAAATATATTAAAAAAAAAACAACAAAAACCAAACAGTTCTTTTGGCATTCTTCCATGTACCTTTTTCTACATCTTTCTAAAAATATATTCTTAAAATATTTTTCATAAAAGCTCTCTATCTCCTTTTTCTTTGCAGATTCCATATCATAAAGCAAACTCAGTCCCTATTAGGTAGAAACAAGAATTAAGTGTTAAGTCAGCCATAATCTCCACATTTAAAAAAATGTTACTGTACATTTCTTTTCCCTCAAATTGTTTGCAATAATTTTATGTGTTTGACAGCTTTGGTCAATGATTTATGCTTATTTAATGAATGCTTTTGCTCTTTTAAGAAATTATTAATAATTATAATAGAGTAATTAAGCTGAAATATAATTATTTATTACAACTTTTAAGGAACGTGATAATCCTGAATCTATCTTTAAGCAGTTTTCCTAAAAAGCAGTATTTCAAAGACACAAGAAGATATATTCATTTAGGATACAAAGGTCACTAATATGCTTTATTTTTTTTTAAATGAAGGATTTAAAGTATTACCTTGAAGCTGACATATTGCAGATGGTTTGAATGTCTTTTGATGATCTGTTTGATCAGCTCTGGATGTGTAGCTTTCAAATAAGATGTAGCTGGCTGATGCAGTTCAAATTCAAAACATCTCCACAAGTCAGGCATGTGAAATACCTGGTTCCAGTTGCGGCAAACTTGTGAAGCATGAGCCCGATCAAGGAGAGGCAAATACTTAAATATCTGGAGAACAATGTCCTGAAGGAGATTACCCCAATCACAAGTCTGAGAATGCTCATTTGTAGTCCTCAGTTTCTTGGATTTCTCTGCAATATCTTCTTCTGATGAATTATGGTCACTATCGCTTCCTCCTCGTTTCATCCTATTCAGGAAAAAGCATAATTTTTTTCATACTTCAACTTCTGAAGAAAGTAAATTCAAAATTCATTTTTCTGTCACTGAGATGTGTGCAGAAAGAACAAGGCCAGTAATTCCGAGAGAATATCAAACTAAAATATAATGAAAACACAAGTGGAGACCAACTATCATCTTACAACTTTTTATACAGGTGCTTAAACATTTGTATTTATACTGTGCTATTTGGAGGGGAAAGTTGATTATGATTTTGAAACAAAAACAAGAATTTGTTTTAAAAGATACAGTCAACTGCCCTCGCTGATATGACTCTGATGATTGGAGTGCCGTCCTGTACACTGAAAGGTGGCAGTTTCAATTCGGTGTCTGGTATACATGGGAGGAAACCAATCAATTTCTCTCTCTCCTTTTCCCTCTAAAACCAATTCTTAAAAAATGTTCTAGTGAACTAACTAAAAGAGAACCTGCAATGACACTTTACTGGTGTGGCTCTGGAATTAAGCTCCCTGGGTTTGAATCCTATGTCTCACTGGTTAGGTGGCCTTGAACAAGTTACTGACCTCCCTGTGCTTCAGATTGTAAAATGAAGATAACACATAGAGTTCTTGTGAGGAATTAAAAAGTACTAGGGCTTTTGAAAGGAGACAGATGACCGTTAAACTCAGTTACAGCAAAGACATCCAAGTATTGATACATGACACAGTAAAAAAAAATTTAAAAAAATGATCCTATGTTTGTCTTAAAACCAAATGTGTGTGTGAGAGTGTAAGAATACACATATATGTATGAGAAACACACAATGGAAGTAGGTTCACCACATTAATCCACTATAATAGTGGATTATATTAATAGAATAATGTATTATATTGGGATTTAATAGTGGTGGAATTATAGGTGAATTTTTTTTTTTTCCAATATGCTTCTCTATATTATACACATTTATTTTCTTTTTTAAAATATATTTTATTGATTTTTTCACAGAGAGAAAGGGAGAGGGATGAAATCAGAAAACATCAAGGAGAGAGAAATATCCATCAGCCGCCTCTTGCACACCCCCTACCGGGGATGTGCCTTCAGCAAAGGTAAATGCCTTTGACCGGAATCGAACCTGGGACCCTTGAGTCCGCAGGCCAATGCGCTATCCACTGAGCCAAACCGGTTTCGGCTATTTTAATTTCAATAAATACTATAATCAGATAAAAAGATCTTGTTTTGATTTGGCTTTTTGTTGTTTTTGAAAAGTATTGCAGGCTCTCAATTAAATGGGTCCTATTTACTTCAGAGCCTGCAATAATTTTCTTTTGTCTTTAGACAGCAGTTGTGGAATGATAATGGTCTGGATTTGGAGTCATTGTTTTTGAAAGAATGGCTGGCTCCAACTCTCTTCTTGGCACACTAGCATGTAAGAATTTCCGATTCCTGCATGGTACAAAGGATGTGCAAATGCATGAAGCTTAACCAACTATGTTTCCAGATTTTCTATCTAATAGCTAGCAACATTTGTGAAAAAGAACTGGGGATTGCAGGGAAAGGGAATGACAGAGACCCTCTGGTCTTTATGGCATTGAAATCAGCCCAGGAGGTCTGCCTTTTCCTCATTGCTCCTATTTCCAGCAATGTGAGTTAAGCTAATGATGTATATATTCTTTTGAGCAAGGGAAAAGGGAAAAAACAGAATGACAGAGGTGATGGTAAGAGGGTAGTTGTGCTCTGGCCGGTTTTGCTCAGTGGTTAGAGCACTGGCCTGTAGACTGCAGGGTTTCAGGTATGAATCTGGTCAAGGGCACATGCCTGGGTTGTGGGCTTGATCCCCAGCAGGAGGCTTGCAGGAGGCAACCTATCAATGATTCTCTCTCATCATTGATGTTTCTTTTCTTTTTCTTTTTTTAAATATATTTTATTGATTTTGTACAGAGAGGAAGGGAGAGAGATAGAGAGTTAGAAACACCGATGAGAGAGAGTCATCGATCAGGTGCCTCTTGCACACCCCCTACTGGGGATATGCCCGCAACCAAGGTTCATGCCCTTGACCGGAATCGAACCCGGGACCCTTCAGTCCCCAAGCTGACGCTCTATCCATTGAGCCAAACTGGTTTCGGCTCATCATTGATGTTTCTATTTCTCTCTCCTCTTCCTTCCTCTCTGAAATCAATAAAAACATTAAAAAAAGAGGGTAGTTGTATGGAATGGAAGACTAAAACTTATGTGTGACTCTATGGATGCATATTTTAAACTGTGTTTAGAGAAAAGATAGTATAAAGTACAAAGTAACCTTTAACATAAAAAAAATCTCTCCCAGTAATGATGTCTTAATAACACTGTCATTATGATCCATTTTTCTGCTTTAACTTATCCTGAAGGCTTACTTTAATTTTAGCATATAAAATTTGGGTCAAAGAACTAAGAGTCTGCTACCCAGGGCTTGTAATTTCTCTTCTGGCTATCTAAAATTCTTCAGAATTTTGAGATAGAGATTCAAAAGAGAATGAAGCCATCTTTATAATTTCTACCCCCTATCACAGAATGCTGACTGCCTATTTCTAGAGAAAAGTCTTCTAACACCAGAACTGTTCAACTTAAAAATGAAAAGATTTATCTTACTTTAAAGTATATGAACATACAAACAAATATCTTTAATACTTTGCTGATCCTCACAACAGATACTTTGTCTATTACAATTGTTTTAAACGAAGTATATTTCTATACCTTTACAAGGTGAGGGGAGAAAAGCTGACATATTAAAAAAAGTATGCAACACTAAGGAATAGCATCTCTTCATCTAGATATTAAGACTAAATGACCACTGAAGCATATTTTAAGTATTTATTAGTTTATAACTAACCAAACAAAACTTATAACTTATATATAATGATTGTAATATGTCAGAATTATAGTACATTTAGCAATGGAAAAAAACTATAAGGCCAAATGCCAATAAAAATAATCTCTGCGTTGTCCTCATTTATGCATGAAAATAACAGAACACAGTGGGCACCTAATAAAAATTTTAAGTATCAATTTTTTCCAAGATGATTTCATTTATCAATGCAAAAATGTACACTGCTTTCAAAAGCATTTTATTAAATCTACTTACATATGAAGCTCTGCTATATCAAAAGTTAATTCAAACCAGTCAGTGTGCCTCAGTGGTTGCATGTCAATCCATGAACCAGGATGTCAGGGTTCCGTCCCCGGGTTGTGGGTTGGATCCCCAGTGCGGAGTGTGCAGGAGGCAGCAAGCCAATGATGCTCTCTCATCACTGATGTTTCTCTCCCTCTCCCTTCCTCACTCTGTAATCAATAAAAATATTTATATATGTATTTTAAAAAGTTAATTCAAAGCATCCATCAGTCTGCAAAGAATTTATATCAATGAACTACTTCCTATTTTTAGTCAAAGTGAAACACCTCATCTATTTATCTAAAGGCCAGTCCTAGCTGGTTTGGTTCAGTGGATAGAGTGTTGGCCTGTGAAATGAAGGGTCCTGGGTTCGATTCTGATCAAGGGCACATGCCTGGGTTACAGGCTAGATCCCCAGAAGGGACGTGCAGGAGGCAGCCGATCAATGACTCTCTTTCATCACTGATGTTTCTCTCTCCCCCATCCTGTCTGAAATCAATAAAAATATGTTTAAAAAATAAATAAAGAGAAGGGCAGAGAGGAAGTTGGACAATTAACGTCAAAGAGACTTTGTAGAACACCAAACCAAGTCTCTTCAGGGCTCTGGCAGTTCAATTTCAAACTGCAACTTTTTCTGGCCCCAAATAATTAATGCAACTTAGGCCACCAGAGCCATTTGGTGGGGGACTGACACTCCTACGGAGGGCCAAAAAGCAAACTAATGCGGAAAGACTGCAGACCGGCTGAGCAGTACAGGGCATTGCAGAACTAACACATCCACACACTAGGAGGAGCGGCCACACCGCATCCTCAGGGGAAGAGCAGAGCGAACACTCATGTGTCCCTCACGGCATCAGGCACTTTCATTTCCTTTCAGTTCCCGGCGCCTGTGGTCCTTTTAAAAGCCCGTTTGTACTGAGCTCTAAGCAGCTTGATCTGGCATCACATTTCCTTTCCGTTTACGCTCTCCTTTGATGAACATTAAAATTAATACGCACGCTCTGGCTGGAATACAAGAATTAACTCGTGGAAAGAGACGGACTCTCAGATCTAGATGGATGGGAGAGAGCATAGTGATGAAATTCTGTCTAGATTGACTGGGAGCATTGGCAATTTTATAGCTATTTCAGGGATGGCAAAAATAAACAAATAAGTAAGACTAAATTAAAGATCGGGGCCATAGAGATCAACCCAAGGACTCGTATGCATGCTTATAAACATAACCAATGGACGCAAAACTCTGAGGGGTGAGGTGGGGCGGGGGGCAATGGTAAGATATGTACACATATAATACCCTAATAAAAAAATGAGGGGGAAAAAATAAAGATCGGCTGAAACAGGTTTGGCTCAGTGGATAGAGCGTCGGTCTGCGGACTGGAAGGTCCCAGGTTCGATTCCGCTCAAGGGCATGCATGTACCTTGGTGGCGGGCGCATCCCTGGTGGGGGGTGTGCAGGAGGCAGCTGGTCGGAGTCTCTCTCTTATCGATGTTTCTAGCTCTCTATCCGTCTCTCTCCTCTCCCTCTCTGAAAAAAAAAAAAATCAATATATTTAAAATCTTAAAAAAAAAAAATAAAGATCGGGGTCATTCGACTGGGTATCATCAGCAATAAAATAATAGCAATCTCAGCTCCTAGCCCGGAGACGCAGGCCAACCATCATCTAACAGGCCGCTCCGCATCCCAAGCTGCGGCCCAGCGCAGGGAAGCTGCTGCGGCACAAGTTGACCAAGTTTTCTGGGACCGGCCGCTCCGGACATTCCTGGGGCGCCGCCCGCCCTGGGTGTTGACATCTCACAGCCCATTTCTCACGCTGCAAGCGGGGCGCAGCCGCACCGGGAAGAGGCACCGGGGAGAGCGCGGCGGAGCGCAGGGGGGGCGCCGGCGCCGGCGGGGAGGCGGCCGCGGCCCCGCACACGCACCACGCCCGGCTGACGTGTTTTGAAGCCGCAGGCAGGCGGGGAACCGCCCCCGAGCGGCTCCAAGGTCCGGGCGCCGGCCGCGCCCCCGGCCCCGCCCCGCCCCGCCCGGCCCCGCGCTTCGAAGGGCGGCTCACCCGCGCCCAGGACCCCCGACCCCCGACCCCTGGCCCCAGCGCCGCCAGCCCGCCCCGCCGCCCACCGAGCCGGCAGAGCGCCCGGCCCCGCGATGGCCGCGAGCTCCGGCTCTGCTCGCGCCCTTACCTGCTGTCGCGGGCGGCTTCCCCCACGCACCGCCCCGGGCTCCGGGGACGGCGGCGGCCGGGTCCGCGGCTTTCACGTGCGACCACCCGGTCCCCGCGCTTCGGGCTCCCGCCGACGCGGCCCCCCGCGCTCCGCCCGCATCCGAGGCGCTGGTCCCGCGACGGGCGCCAGTGCGGCTCCACCTCTGCGGCTCCGGCTGCCCTGCGAGGAGCTGTCCCCCTCAGCGCCGCGCCGCCCGCGTCCTCCTCCCGGGAGCCCTCGTCGCTCTGAGAGACGTCCCTCGGAGAGCTGCGGCCGCCGCGAACGTCGAGCGCCGCGGCCCAGACCCCGTTTCCAAAATGGCGCCGGGCTCGCGGGCGCGCGCTTTCCCCGGCGCGTCCCCGCGCGAGGGCGGGAGGGGGCCGCTCCCTCGCGCCGCCCGTGCAGCCCGGCCCTTCCGCCTCCCGGCTTCGTCGGGTGAGGTGGTGCGGTCCTCCTCCAGCTTTAGGGGTTTTTCTGTTTGAGTCCGTAGCGGGAGGGCAGGAAGGAGCCTAAGGGAAAGTGTGCGGCGGAGCGGGAGAGTATAGGGAGCTTGGCGGAGGGAAGGAAGGAAGGAGGGAGGGAGTGTCCGGGCCGCGGGAGCCCAGCAGCCGGTCAGGCCGGCGGTAAACAGAGGCGCCGACAGCTGGCACGCGGGCCACGCCTCCGCGCGGGGCGGGGCCTCGGGCGGCCACGCCTGCGCCACGGAGCCCGGAGGTAACCCAGGCTCTGAGAGTACTGTGTACACAAGGTGTCTTTAAAAACAGCAGGGAGCTATACCAGCAGGTGACAGTGCTAACGCTGGGGTTACAGATGAACTTTAGGTTTAAAATGTTTGTGTTTCCGCTGAAACCGGTTTGGCTCAATGATAGAGCGTCAGCCTGCGGACTGAAATGTCCCAGTTTCGATTCTGGTCCAGGGCACATCCCCAGTGGAGGGTGTGCAAGAATCAGCTGATCGATGTTCTCTTCATCGATGTTTCTAACTATCCCTCTCTCTTACTCTCTGTAAAAAAAAAATTCAAAATATATTAAAAAAGTGTACGTGTTTTCTAAAAATGAGTTATTCCTTTAAAAAAAAAAAACGCCGCTACTTTTATATAAGGAGGATAGACTCCTGAACTTTGTAAATAGCTTTGTGCAACCCAATGAGGAAAGTGTAAAGGAGTAGTAGTTGGCTATTTAAAAGAAAAACCTCTGCTGAAGCTTTTATTTATTTTTCTTGTAAATCCAGGCACCTTTGTAACTGCTACTTACTTGTTTTAACTGTTTGGATTTTGGGGTACTGGGATTTCTGGAAAAAGTTACAATGTCCTTAGGTGCAAAGTCATAACTTGAATCATGCACCATCCTTCCTGCCTCCCTCAAAAATAAGAGTATTTTCCATTTAAAGAAATCTTCTCAATCATTTAAAAAAATATCTATCTTATTGATTATGTACAGAGAGAAAGGGAGAGAGATAGTTAGAAACATCAATGAGAGAGAGTCATCAATCAGCTGCCTCTTGCACACCCCCTACTGGGGATATGCCCGCAACCAAGGTACATGCCCTTGACCAGAATAGAACCCGGGACCCTTCAGTCCCCAAGCCGACGCTCTATCCATTGAGCCAAACCGGTTTCGGCGTCTTCTCAATCATTTGAACCACGTGTAAGATACCGCAAGGCTGTGATGCCCAAGGGGCGTTCCACTCTCTCTCACTTCCCTAGAAACACTGAACTAGGAAGCCCTGGGTAAAATTACATTCCGATTCACTGTGGGACAACGCCAGTGTTTTCTCAGGGGGAGATCTATCTGATCAATAAGTGAAACTGAACAAAGTCCCTGCAACATAAAAATGTGATTGTATCTGTTTTTGCAACATTTTTTTAGGTCCCTCAGTGACTGGATGAAGGACAATAGGAAGTTTTAAGACTGGCCATGATAATTAGAGGAAGAAAAAAAAAATCAAATGCAGGCCCATTTATTTAAAGCTAGGTTAACATTATAAATGATCAGCAAAACACGTTAAATTAAATCAGCAAACATAAGTATACCGGGTGTCCCTCCAAAACGTATTCACATACTTAAAGAGCTGATATCTCAATTTTGAAAATGAATGTATTTTAATAAATACCACCTTTATAACTATTCAAAGTGTATGTATACATTTTTTTTGTAGACACCCTATATATTATGCCATATTAAAACTTTAAACTCCAAGTCCCTTTTTAATTCCTCATTATAAGTTATCCTCTCCTTAAAGAAGACAAAGATTTTGGCACGCCTATCAAATGCTTCCTCCTATTATTTATAAACTAGAGGCCCAGTGCATGGATTCATGCAGTGGTGGGGGCGTGGCCTGTGGGGATTGGCTTGCTGTGGGAGCGCCACTCATCCCGGTCAGCCAAGCAGCTGTGGACCTGCCATCCTAGTCAGCAGAACGGTGCTCCCACTGAGGGAGTGCACTGACCACCAGGTGGCAGCTTCTGGTGGTCATTCTGGTCATTCCGCCATTCAGTTGCTGGGCTTTTATTTATATAGATGTTCATCTTTTTTTTTTTTTTTTTTTTTTTTTTTTTGGAAAAAATTTGTACTTTTTTAAATCAGTAAATACTTATTTACATTTTTCATTTGTGGTGGTGGGGGGAATTGGGTAGCTACTGAATAGTTTGGTCCAGCAGGGAAAAATATTTTATTACTGACCCTATTTAGTATTGCCAATGCATATGATAATAAAAAGCAAACTGTTTACAGTCAGCTTTATCCCTTCCTTGGGTGCTTGAATTTGTAACCCAGGAGCTATAGGTGGTCAGTTTCTATCACATCAACTGTTTTTTTTTTTCTCACAGAATATTAGCCCAAAGTAATCTAGGGGTTAGACTTGAACAAGACCTGCCTGCAACCCTTTTAGCTTGGCTTGAGACCACTATTGTGCCCTAAATGACAATAAATTACTCTTGCTTTTACACATTTTGGGCAATTAGAAATTGCTTGCAACGTTAAGGCACTGTTACTCACCACAAAGGGAAAAAGTTTATATAACCTTCTCTTGAAGTATTTTTTTAAAGCATTATTTATTTTACAGTGACGGTTCAAATGCATCTTATTTAGACAGAGGGGGCCTTTTGTTGATTACTCTTTCAAAAGTTCTGAAAGGTACTGATTAATAAGGTAGAGGTTGGTCAGTTTCCTAAACACATATATCTTTTACTCAGTGTTCAATTAAGATGCCAACATTGTACTTCATTACTACTCTTATTTTCCCCAATAGTTATGCACCTCATGATTGTGCTGTGTAGCTTTCTCTCCAAGGAAAACTGGATGGAGTTTTAGACCTTAAAGATATTTAAATTTTGTTTCTCAAGCAACACTTTACACAAGTTTTATGCTTTATCACTGTATAAAAATGTACAGTGGTTTATTGACATGTACATTCCAATATGTTTACAGCTGCAAGATAATGAGGCACACTCAGTATTGCACTTCATTAAAATTTCAGGCTCAAACGTAACCTAGAAGTTTAAATGAAACTGCATTTGTAATTTAGTAATTATTATAGAGGACAAACATTGATATCTTTATTTACATTGTGATACTTATTACATTTATATGCCATCCTAACACAATTTTTTTTTTTAAATAACAGTCTAGGAAATAAACCAGAATATTCTTCTTTTTATCCCCACCCGTGATGCAATTGTACAGGATTACAAAAAGGCAGTATACAATAAACAATGATTATTTTTCTTTTTTGCTTGAAAGCCAGCATCATTCTTAGTCCATGAGCATGGTGATTCTTTCTATATCAATTATCTATAAATGTCCAATGCTTCACAGGCCAATGACGGTAATGGCCACATGCAAACACCTCACGAGTTTGATGTCTTGGCTCAAAAGAAAATAAACCAAACTAATGGGGAAACTTTCCATAGCAAGTATTATGTACATGGTATTTGGCATCCTTCTTGCACTGTGAATGTTCATTTTCATGGATGTAAAAATGGTCCCGTCCTTATCCTGAGCAGTTTAAACTTCACCACATCTGCTTGGGGGATGAAGGCAACTTTTCTATCCACAGACAACGGAATCTGAGCGTTTTAAAAAGTGTGGGCATTTCTGCACACTCCACAACCCAGAGCAAATTCTTCCCCAGTAGGTGGATGAACAACATGGAGTGGACATTCAGTTCCTTCTAATTGTTTGCCTTTGGGACCTGTATAAGTTTTGAAGGAGGCAAAATAATATAATTAAAATATATTCATATAAACCTAACGTAAATATAAATCACTGGTAAGTTATTCAGAGAAATAATGTGACAATGATTATGCAAATGTAAAATAACAAAAGTATTTGTTCTCTAACCACAAAAGTAAAAATGTTCCCCATAAAAAACTCAACACACCAGATACATATGTTGAAGAAGGGACATGGTCCTTTGACCACAGCATCCTGCCTAGAGATAAACACTATTGATGAATTTGGTTCATCATTTTAAAGAAAAGAGCAATGAACAAAAATGGTCACAAAAATTCCTCAATTTAGTCTAGTAGGAAATTATTCTGGATGAGAAAATAGAGATTTTTTATATAAAACTAGAGGCCCAGTACAGGAAATTCGTGCATGTGGGTTGGAGCCATTCCTCAGCCCGGCCCACATCCTCTCAGAATCTTGTTTTCATTCACATATTCATTAAAATTAATGGTTGACAGTGGTTAGAGAATTGACCCTTCTGTCTTTCTAAATAAGCTGGACAGCCATCTTCCCTAATTTCACTGTGAGTTCTCCTTTGATTATCTACAGTTCTCTAAATGAATGGATGAGTGAGCAGAATATGAGAGACAGGAAAAGCATACCTTAATCTAAGGGTATGATCTTAGCCAGGTATTTAACCTGTCTAGGCCTTGATTTCCAATTTGTGAATGTGGAGAATACTACTATCTACTACCTTGTAGGCTGTAAAAATTAGGGGAGAAAATATATGTGAAAATGCCCAGGATCAATGCCAGTTTCTTCCTTCTACCACCTCTCCTGCCTCATTCCTGTGATTCACAATTGTTTACAGGACAAAGTCCCTTTTTGTTGGCTGACCTGGATGATCACGTGCATGTATGACTGGAGGCCTTGCCTTTGCCTGGCCCATCCTCCTCCTCTCGTGACTACCGGCAGCACTGTGTCCTCTGCAACACTTGTTTCAACACTAACTTCCTTTTTGTTTTTAGTATTTTAAAAATTATTTATCTCCCAAGTTCTAACATGTCATAAGGGCAAGAAGCAAGATTAACTTTTCTGGTTCCTTTATTTCCAGACCACTAACCACAACCTTCATTCAATAATCCCTCTTCCTTTCAAGCTCAAATGAGAGAGAATACTGCCTGCTCCCTTTTCATTCCCTTCACTTGCTGACCTCCAGACCTTCCTCCTACTAATGATGGCTCACATCTCTATTTGGCCATTATCCTAAGCACTCACATTATTCTGATCCTGCTTCTTTTAAAGTCCAATACTTCTGTTTTTTCAAAAGAAGGTTTTTAGAGGTGGAACAGTAACAATTTTTATTTCACATGAGTAAGTAGCAAAAAGTAGCCTTACTTGAAAAACCCTCTCTATCTTACCATCTTTGTTTCTGACCATATAATGTATCTCTCATGGTAGTAAGAAGTTATCTCATATCAGTAAGAAGTTACCTCCCCTATTTCTCTCCCATCTTCCCTGTTTTCCCCAGTATTAACCAATTTTATTAATTTTTTGTATAGCTTTCCAGTGTTTTTATGCAAATATAAACATATATATTCATTTCTTCCTTTCTTACAAAGGCAGCATACTATATGTACTTTCTAAAATTTAATTTTTCATTTAACACTTCTATAGATCTTTCTATATCAGTATATAGAAACTCCATCCTCAGTCTTCTTTTTTTAAAGGTGCATATTAGTTAGTGTTTAACCCCTCCCCCCCCGTAGTGGATACTTGTATCATTTATGAATTTTTATTACAAGCAATGCTGCAGTGAATAACCTTGCACATTTTTCCTTGTTTATTTTCTTCACATATGTAGGTATATCCCCCAGAAGTGAGAATGTTGAAGGGTAGATGTATTTGAAATTTTGAGAGGCACCTCAGGGGCTACATTTGCACTCTGATAAAGCAATGGATGAAAGTATGTGTTTCCCAGCTTTAACAACATTGTCTATTGTGGTGTATGTAATTCTGTATGTATTTTCAGTAATTTCAGATACATCTCATGCAAAATTTACTTCTTCTTCCACTTCTCCCACTACATTAAGCCTCATATTCCATCTCACTACGAATCACCAGCCTCCTAACCTCTTCCAAACTATGTCTCTTTAAAATTTCATATTGACTTTTCTCAGCCTGATCTCCACAGATAATCATTTCTCCTGTATTTTCAGTAGCTTCTTTAATTCTCTTGGCTATCTGATGCTCACTACTGCCAGTTCCCATTCTAGATTAAACCAGTTGTCCACTTTATGGTGCCTGCTCCAGCTTTTTAAAAAACAACAACACAAAATTGCTTTAAATGGTTCTGTTATCCTCTCTAATAAAAGAGTAATATGCAGCCAAAACCGGTTTGGCTCAGTGGATAGAGCATCGGTCAGTGGACTGAAAGGTCCCAGGCTCGATTCTGGTCAAGGGTATGTACATTGGTTGCAGGCACATCCCTGGCAGGGGGTGAGAAGGAGGCAGCTGGTCAATGTTTCTCTCTCATTGATGTTTCTAACTCTCTATTCCTCTTCCTTTCTCTCTGTGGAAAATCAGTAAGATATATTAAAAACAAATTAAATAAAGAAATAAGTAATATGCAAATTGAACATACTTCTGCTACACTCACAAGCCACGCCCACCAGCCAATCAGGCACAAATATGCAAATAAACCCAACCAAGATGGTTGCAGCCACAGAGACCAGGCAGGAGGCTTGGGTTTCTCTTTCTGTCTGCCCTTGCTGGCCCAGAATTCTACTGAATGCTACAAAGTTTCAATGATAGGAGATACATAAATTCCAACAAAAATGGTGACAGCCACGGAGCTGGAAAGAGTAGGAGGCTAGGGTATCCCCTGGCGATGGAGAAAGCAAAGCTTTCCATCTGCCCTGGACTCAGCTTAAGGCTACAAAGTTTCAATTATAGAAGGTAAATAAACCCCAACAGAAAAGGCTTAGCTCTGCTCCAGGCTACAAAGTTTCAATTGTAGAAGATAAATAAACCCCAGATACCAGGGCCACTGTTTGGGTTACCAGGGGGCATTGCAAACCACCACAGGTCCCTCACCTAGGCTGCCCCACACCCCAAGGGAACTCTCACCCTGATCTGGGACATCCTTCAGAGCAAACCAGCCAGCCTCCACCTATGCACCAGGACTCTATCCTATCTAATAAAAGAGCAATATGCAAATTGATCATGACTCTAACACAAGATGGGTGCCCACATGTGGTCAAAGATCCTGCCTCCATGTGGACACAAGATGGTCACCACAAGATGGCCAGCAGGGGAGGGCAGTTGGGAGGGCCTAGGCCTGCAAGGGAGAGCAGTTGGGGGTGATTAAGCCTGCAGGGGAGGGTAGTTAGAAGTGACCAGGCTGGCAGAAGAGGGAAGTTGGGGGTGACTGGGCCTGTAGGGAAGGGAAGTTGGGGGGGTGAGGGGGGACAGGCCTGTAGGGGAAAGCGGTTGTGGGGGGGGAGAGAGACCAGTTAGGGGTGACCATGCCTGCAGGGGAGGGCAGCTGGGGGCAAACAGACTGGCAGGGGAGCAGTTTAGCATCAATCAGGCTGGCATGGGAGTGGTTAGGGGGTGATCAGGCTGACAGGCAGAAGTGGTCAGGGGCGATCAGGAAGGCAGGCAGGAGCCAGCAGTCCTAGATTGTAAGAGGGATGTCAGACTGCCCATTTAGACTAATCCTACCTACCTACTAGGATCGGGCTTAAATGGGCAGTCGGACATCCCTCAAGGGGTCCTAGACAGGAGAGGGTGCAGGCTGGTCTGAGGGACACTCCTCCCCCCCACCTCGTGCACAAATTTTGTGCACCGGGCCTCTAGTCCATTATAATTTCAAACTTCACATGGCCCTTTAGTGTCAAACAGCAACCCTTTTACTAATCTTTAGTTGACTTCCTTCTCATCCTCAAAGCAATCGGCTCTATTATGGTTCCCAACCCCACTGGTGATGAGGATCTTTTTACTTCACTCAGAAAGTAGAAGTTCATAGAGCCAAGGAACCCCTTGGATTCTTTAGGATAGTGTCAACTAGGTTTCTGCCACTTGTGCAATCATTAAATAATAATCATATTAAAAAACTAAAAGCTAACCTGCAGGACAGTGTGGTAGTTCTTCCTTAGGAATGCTAGTCATCCTTTGAAAATCATCATGACAAGCATTACAAAAATGTGTTGTTCCAAAACAGAAAAAGACAGCCACGGAACAGCAGTAGCGACATTTATATTCCAAAAAGTCTGTGCCATGTTTCGGACACATCTATAACAAAAGAAAATAGACACAAGATTTTAGTGAACCTATTTCATTATACTTAAAATAGTCATATATATAACTCAGCGATTCCTATTTTGAGAGTATGCACAACTCTAAAAACTGATTGAAAAATTGATGATACCCACATTAAAAAATAATTAATAAATGTGCGGCTTTGCCCAAAAGATCTGGAGAAGCTTCAAGTTCTAATCCCAGCTCCATCATAACTAATTTTATTTATAAACTAGCCTCTTAATTTCCTTGTGAATGTTTCCTGGTCAGTCAAGTTGAAAAATTAATATTTCATTTATTTATCAACCTCATAGATGTACTATGAAGATTTCATTTAAGAGGAGAAAATCTAAAAGTGTGAAATTTGGTGATTATTTTATGGGAGACAAAAGTATAAAATGCAAATCCCATCAAAAATAGATAATATATATGAATAAGTTGAAAAATTATACATTGCTGTACAAACATCAGAAAATGCTGGGAGAAAAACCTGCATGCCATTTCCACCATACTGGTTATATTATTATTTTAAAAGATTAGAGGTTTAATGTTTCTAAGTTGTCCTTTCTAATAAAATGGTCTACCCACCTGAGCCCGGGACACATCAGAACAAGCACCACAAATGAGCTCTCTGGGATCATAGTCATCTCCTTGTCCAGCCTCAGCATCGCAGCGAGCTTCACCACCAAAATATGCCTAGGGAAAAAAATGCAGTGACATTACAGCAGGGAAAGACTGCCCTATAATTTGGGCATAGTGGATATAAGATCAAGAGGTCTTAGGAAATAATATTGTCTATTAGACACTCCTTGGCATGTCAAGTGGATGCCTACATTGCTGCCCAGCGGGCAGAGCAGAGTGAGAAATAAAGCTATGGTTTTTCAATTCTAGAATGAATTCATGCTTACAGTATGAAGTTCAAACACTGTACTGTCAGAGCAAAATAAAAAAATATATACAATATTTCAAATATCAAAATAGGACATTAAGAAATAAAGAAAAACTGCATTTTTAGGGCAAAGTCTTTCATCATTTTGAAATTGTAAATAACATTTCTTTTTATTGCTCTAAAAATATGTTTAGAACTTCTTCAATTTTAATACTGTAGAGCAAAAAATATGCCTAATGTAAATATTAGTACAGAATTATAATCCTCAGGCTAATGGGAAAGAAAAAAAATCAATTTTAATCATATAACATTTTTAAAAAAGCAAAATGGGTAATTCTTCTCAGAATACTGCTCATACTTATTATATTATATGCAAGAACTGAACAGTATCTAATACAGATACTTGAGTAAATGAAATTATAACAAATGATTTATCTGAATTTGCTCTGGGTACAAAACAAATGAGGTCAATTATAATTGGGACAATCTACATGCACATGTCCCATAGCCAAAAAAAATGAGGATAAGCAGGATGAGTCAATATAAATCTATTATATGTACTAGAAAACAGGTTAAAAGACAGGCTGCATTGATACAATTATTAAATGGTCTTCCACTAGCTAAATTTGGCCTCAGAAATATTTCATTTGTCCTAGGGTCTATTCTGGCTGTTTTACTTCTCTGGATTCCTTGTGTGGCTTCCTGGAGATTTGACTGCCATTTTCATGGTGACACAATATTCATTTATGATGTTTAGTACATTATATACCCATAAATAATGTATTATTATTTGTAACAATATAATTCACAAATACACAGTATTGTCTTTCTTTGGGTGTATGTGTATTTGTTTTGCTTTCTGGCTACCACCTATTTATCCTTCCCTTCATTATCTATATTTTCTTTTTGCTACACTGGGAGTACATCTTTCATTTATTGATTCCTTTGTTCATTTATTCATTTTCTAATTAACTTAGTGTCTAATAAAGTGCCTGTAGTGGAGACAGAGAAATGAAAAAATATAGTCTTTGTCCTCATGGAACTTAACAAGTGAGGCAGAGAGATAAGTGAATCAGTAATCATAATGCAGAATAATGAGGGCTATGATGGATGTATACCAGATTTCTAAATCATGTGATGGATGGGTAAGTGTGGGCACAGTGCAGAGGAGATGAAACGTGATATGAATACAAAAGTGATAGTTTAGCATATGTGTGAGTAGGCGGCAGGTGAGAGTAAAATGCAGAGCAGAAGGTAGAGAGGTAGGGAAGAGCATTTCATGAAGAGAAACTGCCTGAGTGATGGCATGGAAGTGTCAGTGAGCAAGGAGACATGGCCAAGTTTGAGAAGTTGTTCAATATTCTATAGCACAAGGTGCAAAGGGTAGCAGCTTGGGGGCTGAGATGAAGGGTGGACAGGTTTACAGGCTTATAAGCAAAACAATGATGCAATCAGATTTGAGAAATAGTACCCTATGAGTAGCAGTGTAAGTATAAAGGATGGCATGGAGGCGATAGGGGCTCCACAAAAGCAGTACAGTAAAGAAAGCTGCTGTGATTACCAAAGAAAATCATCAGGGGGAAAAAACTCTCAAGACATTTGGAAACAAAATTGACAAGACTTTGTAAATTAACATTGGAGAATCAGAGAGTCAAAGTTGAATATAATACTGGACATATGGACTTTGAAGTATGTGAGAGAAATTCAAATGTCTGAAAGGCAGATGGACATTTGTATCTAAATCGCAAAGATATTGGAAGATCATAACATTATAGGTGGTTGGCAAAGGCATGGGTGTACAGGAAGTAAATCAAAGATAAGGAGGTATTATTAGCCAAGGATTGAGTGCTGGTGAAACAAATATGTTAAGGGTAGGTGAATGCAAAAACACCATAGGAGGGATTAAAGACAAATGACCAGAAAGGAAGGAGGATATAAAAAACGTGTTGTCTTGGAAGCCAAGGAAGTAAGAATTTAAGGAGAAAATGCTCAAAAGAGTCAAGTAAGAGAAATTTATTCAAGAACCACCTGGATTTGGAAAACAGGAGGTTATTACTGATGGGAAGTAGCTTGTGTACAGAAATATTTTATGTTCTGGAAATAATGTGTATAGGTTAAAAAAAATCCCCCCCAAATTAAGTAAATAAATTAAACTTGAAACACAGTACCAAGCTTTCTCATTTTTAACTTCAGATTTAAGATGTAAGAATAACTAAATATCAGTATACAAAATTCAACCTTTTAATCATATAATCTCTAGTTCTTAAAAATTTTTAGTATAATTTATAGCATACCTTTTTGCATTTATAGCAAACATAATATGCATATCTATTCATGGCATAGCCAGCTGGGTCGTTATAAAATCTCACACCAGGAGTTGTTATAGCTTCACTCTTATGCAGACCTTCATATTCCAATCTCATTAAGGCTTTTCTTTTGACATCCTCATAGAGTTCTTTTATTGGATCAAGCAGGTCTTTTAATACTACATGATTGATTTTGTTCTGAAATTTAAAAAAGAACATCTATTAAGAGAGCCATTTATTTATTAATTCTACAAACATTGTGTACCAAAGTGCCGAAGCATTGTGCTAGGAGGTAATGAAAAGATCTATAATAATAAAAGCGTCATATGCTAATTAGACAGGGGATCCTACTGGACTAAGCTGCGGTGGGTGGGGGCTGAGGCAGCTGCCACAGTGATGGGGCTGAGCCCCTTGCACGAATTTCGTGCATTGGGCCTCTAGTTTCTAAATAAAATGCCATTTAAAAATAATCTTGTAAAGTCCTCGTAAGCCTCACAGGGAGAATGGAGGTAAGTGGGGCACAGAACGTGAAAATTCCACTTTATTAGCTTCATATTTCTGAATATGGAACATATCTCCTGCTGCCTTAGCTGTTTTGGGAATAAAAGGTTATTACCTTGCTGCCACAAATAAGACACCCTTTCTCTGTGTGTTCCTTGAAGCTACAGTAGAATGCCAGGTGGTAGAAATAAGCAGGTAGTATTTTCTATACCACTTAAATGTGACTTTTTTTGGTGGCATTATATGATGAGAGAGCAAATATTACAATCCTTTTTTATTATTTCTCAGTTTACCTAAGCAATGATTATGTTAAGCCTTTCCATACTATACCCTACATATCAGTCTGCAAATATGAGGAAAATAGGGAGAACTAAATAGGAAAAAAAAAAAAAAAAAGGAATTAATAGAGATGGCATTGCTAATCACATTCTTAAAGATTTTTTTTTTTTAAATCATTATTAGCTTGCCAAAACAATTTGCTACTTTGCTTATTACTATCTTTGTAGAGATGTGTAAAACATTTTCTTATTTGAGCTCTAAAATTATTTTAATGGCACTGAAAGTTCAGCTTTTACTCTTTAATGGCAGGTAGCAGTACCTACAAGCACCACAGGCTCATTCTTCTTTTTGGTAGTTACCCCTTGTCATGTCACATGACGTGAATTTTCAGGGGGTCTGAAAGCAGAGATGCATGCCTGTCAATGCTTGATGATGTCTAAATGAATTTTATGATGCAGTATGCTTAACTTAACTAGCTTTTAATTGGAAATTGCTATTTTGAAATGCATCAGAATAGAGAGATCTATTATATTCTTAAGTACCACTTGGATAAAGAGAGCAGAAACTGATGGGGGATGGTTGTAAAAAAAAAAAAGTAAGCGGCTGAAACCAGTTTGGCTCAGTGGTTAGAGCGTGGGTCTGCGGACAGAAAGGTCCCAGGTTCGATTCCGGTCAAGGGCATGTACCTTGGTTACGGCACATCCCGGGTAGGGGGTGTGCAGGAGGCAGCTGGTTGATGTTTCTCTCACATTGATGTTTCTAGCTCTCTATCCCTCTCCCTTCCTCTCTGTAAAAAAGTCAATAAAATATATTAAAAAAAAAAAAAAAAGAAAGCTGGTAAGGACACTGAGAGACATTGACAGTTTATTCTGAAAGATGAAGATAAAGATGAAAGTAAATAGAAAGTAGATAATTTCTGATTCTTTCCATACCTTGCAGATGGGACAAGATATAAATCCAAATGTTATCCTTGGACCAAGCCATCTGTTTTCCAAAACCCGTCGACAGCACTGTAAGTGGAATACGTGACTACAGTCCAGCTTAAATAAAGAAAAAAGAAGAATATAAGCAAATGTAACAATGATAAACACCAGTGACTGGCAGATTATCAATATATGGTGCTATTGAAAGGAGATAAGAGAAAAAGCAACCAATTTAGTACAATGGTATTTTAGCACTTTCCCACTATTCATAGGACATTAACTAAATCTTCAGGTGCTCCCAATATTTTAGCACACATATATTAATGCCACATTATAGAGAGTAAGCTGGGTTAGGAAAAATGCAAAATTACTCACTTCTGTATCTTATAAAAAGAAGAGGAAACTACTGACTTAGAGATTTAAGATTTACTTTTGAGAATATTACCTTGGAATTACAAGAACTGGAAATATAAATAAGCAACCAGTAAAAGTATAAAAAGATATTTAGCAAGTAGTAATTTCTGTATTATTAATATGTATGTACGTTATGTATAGAGGTATGTATCATTGCATCATTATGTACAGATCAATTATATAATGCTATTAAGTATCATTCTAGATTGAAAATTAAAAAAAAGAGTAGATATTGGATAATCTGTTTTTCATTCCTTTTGAACATTTTATTGATTATGTAGGCTCATACAAATCACAAATTAAAGCTAAACACCCAGAATGTAAACAGGATATTCTCGCCGGGACCGGTTTGGCTCAATGGATAGAGCGTCGGCTTGGGGACTGAAGGGTCCCGGGTTCGATTCCGGTCAAGGGCATGTACCTTGGTTGCGGGCATATCCCCAGAAGGGGGTGTGCAAGAGGCAGCTGATCGATGACTCTCTCTCATTGATGTTTCTAACTCTCTATCTCTCTCCCTTCCTCTCTGTATAAAATCAATAAAATATATTAAAAACAAACAAACAAATAGGATATTCTCTTTAATAAACTGGTAGGTATTAATGGGACATTTTCTTCCAATGATAATTTAGACACAATTGATACTTTAAAAGCTGAGACCACCTGAATGGCTGGTGCTGCCGAGAGTGCTTCAGTGAAACATATCATGCACATGTCATCAGCGTCTTGCTTCAGTGTTGTGGCACTTTTATCACAGCCATGCAGACAGGGCAGACAATGCTCTTCGTTTTTCACACCTCCACATGGATGGCCACAAGGATGTGTCTTACAACAGGCTATCTTAGCATATTCCTATTAAAAATAAATTGCAATGGCACACAAAATATAGAAAAAAAGCACACATCCTAGTAATCATATCCATTATATTAATTTCCCAAGGTATTTTTTTTCCACAGGAAATACATATTAAGGCTAAGTTACAATAAAGTGATTTTTATTCTTTGTTTGAATATAATTTAGATTATTAATAAAGTCTATTTTTGTTTTAATGTGATTTGAAAAATTTTCACTCCACATAAAGGGAATGCTGATAAAAAGTGAATTATAAATTTAATCTATTTGTTATTATGCATAGCCACAGATCAACTATCTCCCCATTACCACCCACTTCCTGGCCAAAATGGGGATTAAATAAAATACAGGTATCTTTCACTATTTGGACACTATCTAAATTCCTGTTAACTAAATGGAGGCATCACAAATATCTGGATAGCCCTGGCCAGTGTGGCTCACTTGGTTGGAGCATCATCCCATGCACCAAGGGTAGTGGGTTTGATTCCCAGTCAACGGCACATACAACCAAGTGATATGTTTCCCATTCTCATTCATATTCATTCTCTCTCTCTCTCTCTCTCTCTCTCTCTCTCATATTCCTTCATCCCCCTCAACTTTCTAAAAATCAATGGGAAAAATATCCATGGATGAGGATTAACAAGAATAAAGAATCTTCATAACATGGAAGGTGCATAGTTGTTTAAGACTAAAGAACTTTCAGGTACTGGAAATTTACAAAGGACATACAGCCCATAGATTAAATTTCTATCACATAAGTAAATGTTAACTATATAGTATATACCAATGGTTGATGGGAAACACATACAAAAGGAATCTGGTTTGGGGCTCGTGTGCTTTATCTTTACCCATTAGCCAGCTTTGATAAAGCATTTAATGCATAACATGAGTACCACTCCAATATAGAAGACAAATGATGCTGAGATGGAACTCTTACTTTTATGAAATAAAGATGTCATGTGGGACTATGTGCTCTCCTTACTGGGATACTCACCTGGCAGTCTGCATCAGAACAAACACTGCCAACAGCAGATAACTCCGTTCCACTTCTGGAACCACAGAAGCGGCATGCTTCTGAGCTACTTGTGGTGGGTTTGCCTAGGTTCAAGGAGAAAAAAAAAAAAATCCTTCTGAAGAATATTTCCTAATATTTTAATATAACTCATTAAAAACAAACAAGCAAACCAGGTTTGTATTAGTTGTCACCACTGGGAAATCAACCTGGCAATTACAAGCGGAAGGTATACTAATTACAAATTACACAAGAAAAGGGATAAGAAACTGAAGAGCTATACTTAAAGCCAAATAAATTATTAACTGATTCATTTATACTTTTTCAGTAAAAAAAAAAAAAAATAGATTATATTATACTTCTAGTCAAGATAGCAGGTTGGGCAAATATGGCAAGCCCCCCCCACTAAAAATGCACAATACCAGACAAAATATAACACAAAAAACTAAATAAAAATATATAAAACAAAGGGAAATACAGCTTTTCACAATTGCAATATTAAAATTTCCTAGGAGAAAACCTCATCAGAGAATATGAAACTTGAAAAACAGAATTCCCACCCAAAGAAGTAGAGATAATAGAATAATTTGGAAAGAAATTTACATTTTGAAATAAAGAAGGAACTGACCCATAAAAACAATAATAGGACGACATGAAAAAGAACAGGAAGATTGAAAAATATAGACCAAGATCATTTAAAAACACAGATACAAAAATTCTAAATATCTCAGTGGTTGAGTGTCAACCTATGAACCCAGAGCTCATGGTCTGATTTCCGGTCAGGGCACATGTCCAGGTTGTGGGCTCGATTCCCAGTGTGGGGCGTGCAGAAGGCAGCCAATCAATGATTCTCTCTCATTATTGCTGTTTCCATCTCTCTCTCCCTTTCCCTTCCTCTCTGAAATCAATAAAAATACATTAAATTTTTTTATTTTAAAAATAGGATAGTTTACATCACGAATACAATGATGATTCAACATTAGAACATTTATTAATGTTATGTATGGCATGGTCAGATTATAGGAAAAAAAATCCAATCAGCTCTGAAAAAAAAAAAAAGACCATGTTTTTACAGCATGAAAAGTTACTACTACTAGAGTTAAGTTTGTTCAGGTTTATACCTAATTCTAACATCAGGAATTCTTGTTAGTCAAATGGCAGATGACAGAGGTACTGAAAATTGAGAATTTATAAGAATAATATAACTAAACTAGGAATATATAATAGCAGACTTACATTTTTATAAATAAATCAAAATGAAAACACACGTTTTGGAGATAAAATAACTGGCTCAAGATTACATAGCTAGTTAGTAGCAAACCAGGTTTCCTGACTTTTAGCTTGATACCTTTTCTACCATTGTATCATAAATTTAATAATATAGTCAGGGATCAATGCTGTCATAATAATTACTTGTCAGAATACACTCAATTAATCACACTAAATAATTTTAAACTAACATCTAGTTTAATAGTAACCAACAGGCATGGTTCAATCTTAAATCCTCTTGTACCTGTGTGTTCTCGGAATTCTACCATTGCTTTCATTGTTTTAGAATCTGCAAGTGCCATCAACCAGAACAATTTAGTTCGACCACAACCTTCATGAAGGTCAACCTTTATAGCTTCTTCTTCTTCTTTGAAGACCTATTATATCATTAAGAAAAAGGAAAATATATTTATGACTCTGAAAGAGTATAAATTTAATTATTCAATAATAATGCCTTTTATTAAGTAGGCATTCTAAAAACTTCCAGATATTTCAAATTTTCTCTTTAATATTTACAGCAGTTCAGTTTTTATAAATGTGGAAACTAAGTCTTAGAGAGGTTAAACAACTCTCTTGATTTACACAGTGCCACAGCTGCTGTGATTCCCAAGTCCATTTTTTCTCATTACCCCAAGTCTCCCACAAAAGTTATTGAATACACTTTATGTTCTAGATAATGTTTTGTGAGTAAAGACAGAAATCTTCACCTGTCTTTGATGAGTTTTGGTTCGCCGATGAAGATGAAGGAATCTGTCACAGTCAGTACACAGATTTCCACATACGTTGCATAAAATGATTGCTGCAGTTTCACCATCATCATGGTTATCACACATAGGCTAAAATAAGATATTTCAATAGGTTACATTAGATTAATAAGAAAGCATCAATATTCACACAAATTGAATGAAATTTATTTTTACCAGTGAAAAGTCTATTAAGAATTTGGAATCTGAACATTAAACTGAATGATGGCAAGTGTATTGTAAATTATAAAATCTCCTCAAAGGCCTAAATAAATTATTAATAAAATAAAATGTATATTTTGCTCAGTGACTTGAGAAAATTTCTCCCCATTATATTCAAACATTCTGTATGGTAAATGAATAAATACTCATTTTTGAAACTTTAACCATTAATGAGTAAGTATTGAAAGGGCCCATATACAAGTCTTTTTTCAGTGAATGAAGAGATAAATATCCAACCTACTTTAAGTACATTTCTGAAGAAATGGTATGTCATATTGCCTCTCTTACTACTTTATCTCCTTGCCATAGGAATGATTACATTTTAGTACAAAAATTGAGACATGAAATCAAAGTCTGGCTAAAAACAAATTTTGATTCTATGCCAACATGTCTCAGAGAAGAAGGGGAAAGCTCTTTTATATACCTAAAGCCCCTAATATATTCTAAAGAACCCTTGTGAGATGAATTTTGGCAATATGACACAATTTTTCAAGAGTTCTACTAATTATGTATTTTGACCTATTGTACTTTTTTTTTTCTTTCAAAAGCTAAGTAAGCTATTGCTGACTAGAAAGAAAAACAAGATTATTTTATATAAAATAATTTTCATCTTACCATTTGTTTTTGTTGGCCATCCTTTCCCATCCATCTCCCTGAGGAGAGACGATCTACATGGTCCTGGTCAAGAACGCACAGTGATGCTAGAGCAAGCCAGAGCTGTTGAAAGGAAAGGCTGTTATCCACTGAATACTTAGGAAAGACTTATAAAATGTTGACTGACACATGATACTAGTTTAATAAATTCCAGCTGTATCTGGAGATATGTAAATACCCAGTGGTACTCAAAATTTCCTGATGTGGTATCAGACATATATATGATTGCCGTATGTGCCACACACATAGTATGCACTCCAATATTTACTGAATAAATGTTCCTCTCATTAAGCATTCTATTTCCTGCCTGATATATAACATTATCCTTTACTAGAGGCCTGCATCCTCTTGAAGTTTGGGAGCCCTTGGGGGATGTCCTATACCCTTAGAGCTGCCATGGAGGCTGGAGAGGCTCCCGCCACCACCCTTGTGCTTGCCAGCTGTTAACCCAGCTTCTCGCTGAGTGGCACTCCCCTGTGGGAGCACACTGACCACCAGGGGGCAGCTCCCACGTTGAGCCTCTGCCCCCTGGTGATAGAGACTGATCATTTTACTGTTCAGTTGATTTGCTTATTAGCCTTTTATTATATAGGAGGATTGGTCTACTACAGAAATAATATAGCAATATGTTACATTATTGTAGATAATAACAGTTACTCATAAGTCTCTATATGGCCCTAATGTCCTAGCACTATGCTTTGTGCACTCTGTCAGAGATAAGTGTCTAACAAATAAAACAAATGTTAGACACTAACAAATAAGTAACAAATAAAGCAACTTTAAAAATTGCCCTAAAAAATAGTTCAACTCTTTGAGGCTTAAAGAGTAAGTTTCAGTTTTACATAGAATTAAATATTTCTTCATTACTGAAAAAAATAATTTAACTGTTTTAACTCTAAGAAGTATACAGGAGTGTCACTAGATATGAAGAGTAAGAGAGGGAAAATTAGGGAAAAAAAAGCCAGAAAAATAAAAATAAAATATGAAAAAAAAAAAGAAAAAGTGACCACAGAATAAAGAGAAGAATGGGCGAGAATTAGTCAGAATAACTGCTTCAGGAGAACCAGGATGGCAGTGTAGGCAAACACCTGTACTCTCTGCTTCCCATAGCCACATCAAAATTACAACTAAAATACGAACACCATCATCCAGAACTGCCTTAAAGCTGCCTGAATGGAAGTCCTACATCCAGGGGAGTAAAGAGGAAAGCACACTGAGACTGGTAGGAGGTGCAGAGGCACGGAATGGGCTGGCCTGGCCCCTGTGTGGGACGCTTTTTTTAATTGGGAGGGAGATTGTTTCTGCAGAGGCTGCAGGGAGGAGCAAGAGTCCCAGGTCCACACCAGACCCCTAGCCAGAGCTGGGAAAAGAAGTAAGAACTACAGGCTGTAAAAACCAGTGCAGATTGGGGCTGAGTGACACACAGGCTGCTGGAGACCCAGTTGCTCTTCTTAAAAGGCCAGCACCATGAACTGAATTTACAATTTCCCACTTCCTCTGAGCTCCAGTGCCAGGTGAGGTTCTGGGAGACCCAGACTCATACGAGGAGAAACTGGACTGTCTGGCATCTGGGCAGGAACTTGGGGGCAGCTTTCATCTAGATGAAGATGCTTGAAGCCTTCATTGTTCCTACGCTGGGTCCTCCCCAGTTGCAGAGTTGACTGAAAGCCATTTCTCTTTGCTATGCCCTGGTGATTCCCTGAGACCTCATCACACCAAATTTACAACCCACTCAAACTGCGCCCAGTGGCTTTTACATATGAATGGCCTGTCCTTTCTCAGGCTAAAAACCTGTCAAACAAGCTGAAGGGAGCCCCAAACCTATCAATAAAAAGGCCTAAGACAGCAATAGCACCAGCCTGCCTTGCTTCACAGCTAGGCCTCATCTGGGCCCTTCCAAACCTGATACAAAGAGGAGGAATCTATAGATCTCTCTGTAATTCCTGCTGGGTGACTCCAGGCAGTGGCTGACTTTGCACCTCCCTGGAGACTCAAGAGCCCAGTTGTCAGTGTGAGACCATACCAGGTTACAACTCTTCACATCTATAAGCGACTCAAGGGGCAGACTCAGTGAGCACCAAAGCCCCACTTAAGCAAATCCTACTCCATAAGGGTGTCTCCTGAACAGCAGCTCTCCCACTGTAGTCACAGCTGGCCCCATAGCCAGTTGGCTTGGAGGTCAATTCCTCCCATTGACACCAACAGCAATCAAGTCTAAACTACACCAAGTCTGGGCACACAGTCCACAAAAGGGTGCACCTAGAGTGTCTACCTCAGGTGATTGAGGAGGCTGAACCACTAGGCCTTATAGGACACCTACTACACAAGGTCATTCTATCAACTCAAAGAGACTGAGCAGCTCAACCCAATAAATAGAAAGAAACACAGAGAAGCAGCCAAAATGTGGAGACAAAGAAACATGTCAGAAATAGAAGAAAGCAAACTACTAGATATAGAGTTCAAAACCACAGTTATAAATTTACTCAAGAATCTTCTAGAAACCTCCAAGGGACTTAGTGAGACTTTTAAGGATCTTAGTGAGAAAGAAAAAAAAAAAAAAAAAGAGAGAGATAAAAACATACACTGACTGACATAAAGAATAATATTCAAGGATTCAACAATAGATTAGAGGATCCCAGGAATCAAATTAATGATTTGAAATATGAGGAAGCAAAAAACACCCAACTAGAAGAGTAAATGAAAAAAGAATCCGAAAATATGAAGATAATTGTAAGGAGTCTCTGGGACAACTTAAAGCATATCAACTTCCAAATTATGGGTGTGCCAGAAGAAGAAAGAGAGCAAGATATTGAAAACCTATTTGAAGAAATGACAGGAAACTTTCCTACCTGGTAAAGAAATAGACTTACAAGTGTAGGAAGCACATAGAACCCCAAACAAGAGAAACCCAAAGAGGACCACACCAAGACAAAGAGAGAATCTTTTAAAAATATATATATTTTATTGATTTTTTACAGAGAAGAAGGAAGAGGGATAGAGAATTAGAAACATCAATGACAGAGAAACATTGATCAGCTGCTTCCTGCACACCTCCTACTGGGGATATGCCTGCAACCAAGGTACATGCTCTTAAAAAAAAAAAAAATTGTATTTTTTATGGAGAGGAAGGGATAGAGATAGAGAGTTAGAAACATCAATAGAGAGAAACATCAATCAGGTGCTTCATGCACACTCCCTACTGGGTATGTGCCCGCAACCAAGGTACATGCCCTTGACTGGAATCGAACCTGGGACCCCTGAGTCCGCAGGTTGATGCTCTATCCACTGAGCCAAACAGGTCAAGGCCACACTCTTGACTGGAATCGAATCTGGGAGCTTTCAATCCACAAACTGATTAGGGCCAAAGAGAGAATCTTAAAAGCAGCAAGAGAAAAGTAGTTAATTACAAGGGAATGCCCATACAACTGTCAGTTGATTTCTCAACAAAAACTATCCATGCCAGAAGTGAGTGGCAAGAAATATTCAAAGTGATGACTATCAAGAACTCTACAACAAAGATTACTACTCTACCTAGCAAAGCTATCATTTAGAACTGAAGGTCAGATAAAGGGCTTCACAAACAAGAAAAAGCTAAAGGAATTCATCACCACCAAACCAGCATTATATAAAATGCTGAAGGGTATTCTTTAAGAGGAGGAGGAAGAAGAAAAAGGTAAAGATAAAAAAATATGAACAACTAAGTGGCAACAAATATATATCTATCAACAATTGAATCTAAAAATCAAACAAATAAAAAAAAATCTGATGAACAGGATAAACTGGTGAATGGAATAAAATGAGGAGTATGGAAATTGAACAGACTGATGATTCTCAGAGGGAAAAAGGAGGTGAGGGGGACCCTGGGAAGAGATTAGACAAAGATCTTATTTGCATGTGTGCATTACACCTATGGACAATAGGGTGATGAGACCCTGAGGTGGGGTGGGAACTGGGTGGAGGGGAGTTATGGGGGAGTGAAAGAGGGACATCTGTTATAATTTCAATAATAAAGATTAATAAAAAAAACCTAAAAAAAAAAAAGGGAATAACTGCTTCAGATACCACACTCAATAGCAACATAGCCCAAATTGTTTTTTTTTTTTTTTTTTCTGCCCTAGGGAAATATTATTTATCTTCCTTTTCAGACTTCTCAGAATTAACTAGTGTTTTACTTCTTCCCAATGCTGTCACACTACTCTGCTTCAAGAGATCTCAAATCTCTTTTGCAAGCATATGGGACATAAATTTGGTAGGTTACAAATTCCTGCAGATGTCTCATCTGAAAAATGCAATACTACTCTCTAAAACAAGCATGTTAAATTTGTCAGCCCACATGAATATTTTTTTGGCCCAGCCAATATAATGATGTGTAAGGAATGTTTTAATAAAAATTTCATAACTTAATTTTTATAATATCCTGTTACACATAATTACTAATAATGAACTACAACATTTGCTAATGACTGATTATTATAATCGTGTTGAATTCATTTCCCTTACACACAGGTGCACCATTTCTCTCCACCAATACTAGTGAACATTTTAGCAGCTGATTGCCATGTCATTAGTCTTGTACTGACTTGTTAGGTGGGCACAACAGGAAATATTTCGCTTCGGAGAACATGTAAAATAGGTTTATTTGTGTTACACTTATTAATTTGTGCAGTTTTTCAGTGTCTGGTAAGTTAATGTTCAAGAAAAAAATATCAATTTTTATTAAAATGTTCTATTATTTTATGTTAATAATTACTCATTTATTTCAATCCTTTGTATTCAGCATGTCTCTTTCAAAATAAATCTATATTTCTATGAAAATTTAAGTTTTTTTTTCTTTTTTTTTCTGTGGCACACATAAACTTAAACCTTGTTCATTTAGCCCATGCTAGGTTTTGAATTTGCATGCTTGCTCTAAAAGATTCTGCCCCATCCCACCGCAGGCACAAACTTTTTGCTTTTTAAAAAAATAAGACCTGTAAACCTAGTCTAGTAAGCTACAGGGCTCTACTTTTGGACAACGGGGCCATACCAAAAGTTAATAGGGAGGACCTTGTCTTCAAAGGACCTCAGTCTATCACAGCATAATGCCAACATTAAACTTACTGTGTAAGTTATGGAAAATACACCATTAAAAAGATAATATAGTGACATATACGGAAAGTTAGCCCTTTCTAACTAGTATATCCTGAGCTTCCTAACTGATAACAAGAACAAGTGATAAAGAACATGTAACAGATAATATTAATAATCACTATATTTACTTCATAATTCAAAAAAACATTCACGCTTTTTTAAATAAATATTTGGTGAAAATAATATGAATTAAGCTGACCTATTTATTCAAACCTATTACTGAAAAAAGAAAATGCAAGGATATAGAACAAATGAAAAAAACCTACCCTAGTTGTTGCTATACATCTTACTGGAGATCTAAATTCTTCCTCCATCTTGGTCAAGGCAATGATGGTTTCTGCAATGGCATTTTTTGTCACTCGGGACCATGCTTCAGAGAGATGACCCTATTGAGCAGGAAACAATAATTTAACAAGCAACCAGAAATGTATAGTCATAGTAGCAAATTCTACTCTCTGAAATAACATCTCTCACCCATAAGGAAAGATTTATTTTAATGGAATTTTAATCAAGGGGCATAGTTTTGAAATAAAAGTTCTTTACCACCCTCTAAAAAATTCAACTTCTAATCACTATTTTGATGATAGAAAATCAAAGTAAATAAATTAGGTTCTTAATACTCTATAGAGTTGAAGGGTATTTCCTTTTACATTTTGATAAATATACAACAGAAATACTAGGGTTTCTATGCTTGAGAAATTTTGATTATGCAACCTTGTTGATTAACATGAAATTTATATAGCTAATTGCTTTAGATAAGTATTACTGAAACCCAAGAGCATAAATGGGTTCAAATTATAACTATCTTAATTTGATTTTTACCAATCACCATCACTTTTAATTTATTTTATTTATTTATTCTTTTTCCCCAATCACCAGCACTTTAAAAAAAAATATATATATTTTATTGGTTTTTTACAGAGAGGAAGGGAGAGAGATAGAAAGCTAGAAACGTCAACGAGAGAGAAACATCAACCAGCTGCCTCTTGCACACCCCCTACCGGGGATGTGCCCACAACCAACGTACATGCCCTTGACCGGAATTGAACCTGGGACCTTTCAGTCCGCAGACCGATGCTCTACTACTGAGCCAAACCGGTTTCAGCCACCAGCACTTTTTAATTGCTATAGAATTTAGATGTTCCGAAACAGTTTTCCTAAATATTTCCATCAAGTGAACCTGAGAAAGCCTATTTGAGAACTGAAAAAATTCTTCATTTCTGATTGAGGAAATGTCCATGCTGTTGGGAAAGTGATAGGATCTTATATTTCCCCAGAATAATTTTTCTTATCTCATATCCATGTTCTATCAATCTTTTATTTATTTTTTTTTCCTCTATCAATCTTTTAAAGAGCAGTTCAAACTTCTCCTCCATCAAAATGGCCTGCCATCTATTTTATCTCTTAGGAATCTATAATTTGAGTATCTTGCCCCCCTCAGGCTGAACTCCTGGATATAATGGAATGTAAGGAAACTAACATTATGGAGCACCCAGTAAGAGCAAGGTACTCTGATAAGTAATTCCCTTTCCTCCACACTCCCAGATCTTCTCACAAAGCAACATCTAAAGATAGGAGTAGTCTAGCTGGTGTGGCTCAGTGTCCTATGCACCAAGAAAGAGGTTGCTGATTCTATTCCTGGTCAGGGCACATGCCCAGATTGTGGGTTCTTTCCCCAGTAGGGGGCATGCAGGAAGCAGCTAATGAATGTTTCTCTCTCATTGATGTTTCTATCTCTCTTTCTCTCCCTTTACCTTCCTGTCTAAAATCTATAAAAACATATTATAAAAAAAAAAAAAAGTACAATTTTTATAAGCCATGAAAACTGAAGAGGAGAAATGTCCACTTTGTGGCTGACACCCATCCCCGCCCCCCCTTTTTTTGTTTCAGAATCAGGCTAATTTTTAGGGTTCAAAGAATATAAACTTATTGTTTCAAATTCTTGGAAGGCTTATGCTACAATTCTCAAGTAAATGAACTGGGAAGCTTGAAATGAACATAATTTACACAACCGACAAATTTATAACTAAAAGATAAATGGTGCAACAGTTAACCTATTAAACTGAGCCTTTAAGTAAACCAAAATAATACTAATGACATATTAATTCAGTAAAATAAGCTGCTTGTTTTTTTAATAAGATTTCTACTGCATTTCACTGACAATGAACAGGAGGATGGGAACTTACTGCTGCCATATCCTTAACAAGTTTAATGATAATCTCTGAGATCTGAGTAGGAGTTGAGCCCTTCATCCACCAATGACTTTCGCCTCGTCGAATATAACTACAAAGAAAAGTCAGCATTTATAAACCAGTCAGTAATAGTTACAGATGAATTAGATAAAAACTATTATTTCATTATGTAGCATTTTTAATTGTTTAAATGATCCAGTCAAGTAAAGCCTTTTCAAAGAATATTAATCAACACATTACCTATTATCTGTGTCTTCAACATCAAGAGAGTAGCTATTCTAATAGGTGCTTCCTTTGAAATGTTTATATATTATTCATGTATGCATCTTCTAGAACAGTGCTATTCAATGTATATTCATAGTCCACAAACTCTTTGTCCACATAGACATAATAAAGAGCTTGCACCAGAATATGTCAACTACATCACTGAGTTAATTACTGTTGAGTTCAGCTGTTTTTTCCTTTAGCAAGTCTATGAAGATAAAGGAAGCAATATGCTGATTTACATTCTGATGTTTTTTGCTTAATATCATGGATTGTCTCTTTTACTAGCATGTTCCCAATTCTCTGATGTAACACACATTTCTGGAATAAACACGTGCTTTTCTGTGCACATGTATGGATACCTCTGATGGAAACAATTGTAGAAGTAGAATTGGTAGGTCAAAAGAAATGTATAAGTATGGTGATATGCTATGAAACTGACATCCAAAAAGATTGTAGCAATCCACATTACATTAATAAAAAATGCCTATTTCTTAATAATGCTACCAATGCAAAGATATTCTCTATTGTTTTATCTATATTTCTCTGATTGCCAGTTAAGTGTTTTTTCATTTGTTCCCTGGCATTTGTAATTTCTCTTCTCTGAACTCACTTTTCTTGTTATTTATCAGTTGTCTTTTTCTCATTGATTTGTAGTCATTCTTCTAATATTATGCCTAATAATTCATTGTCCACTATATAGAGGCTAAATATTTTTTCCAAGTTAATTGCTTAGAAATTGTCTATCAATTAATTTTCATTTTTATGTACTCAACTCTATGAATCTTTTCTTCTATGACTTTTGGGTTCTGTGTTTCATTTAAAGTTTTCCCAAATTGAAGATTACAAAAATATTCTTCTACGTTTTGTCCTTGTAGAATTTTAAAAAAATATAAAACTTTAATTATTCTTATTTATTTTTGTATAAGATGTGAGGTAAGGGCCTATAATTATTTTTCTACTTGGGAATTATCCCAAGGTCATATATTTTGCAGACTCTTCCCACTAATCCCAAAATGACTTTTATATACAGCATTCTTTATACATGGGTCAGTATATATGTCTTTTATTTGGTGAATAAGCAAATAAGGTAGAATTTGACATGTCTTAATTCTCCAAACAGTAGCTCATTCTATTCTATTTTAATATAAGACAGCCACAATGACCAACCTGGAATTGAAAATCATTGGAAGGGTAACTGTTGTAACGCCTTTGCCCACGGTGGTTCCAGCTGTTCCTGTGATGGTGGTTCCTTTGGCTTTGAGCTGTACTGTGAGGGCTTTGGCAATGCATCCTAGAAACATGTCCAAAATACCTAGCTTATTCCAATCTCCTTTCTCTGTTGAGTGAATGATATCACTGATATCTGCTGGGGGGAGAGATTTCACTCCTATGATGCTGGCCAGACGATTAGGCGTCACTTCAGGCAAAACCCGTCTTAGTAAGGAGGTCACCTGGTAAGAAAAATAAAAGAAAGAATTCCATTTAAAGATTGGTGCTTTAAAGTTTCCAACTTTTTAAAATGAACATAGCTGCCATTCTATGACTTCAAATATTTGAGAAGTACAGAAATATGATTTCTACACTATTTTTAAAAAATTTCCCAGATGGTAATTACCACTTCAGGGCAGCAAGAAAAAAGATGCTTTTATTTGGTTAGGATTGAGGGAAAATTCAATTATAGATCTCAGGGTAATAAGAAACTCATAGCCGGAACACTCTTATCACAACAGCACATTAGTAAAATAAACTCTATTTTCCTCTTCCATATTCTCATCACAATGAGTCAAAAATAAAAAGCATGGAGTTAAAATACAATCCAAAAACCTAAAACATAACAAAATAAAATAAAACTGATAAAGTTCGGAACTTCACTAGTTTAGTTTTCAACAATGTTTCAAATAAGAAAATAAGCCAAAAGAGCAGTGGTATGACCAGTCACCTGTCTCTGGACTCGAGGGGATGCTGTGTGGAGCAGTGAGAAGAGATCCTGGAGCAGAGTTAGCTGCTGAGCCAGATACTGCCGGCCCACATTAGAGCCACTCAATGCTAAGACCATAGAGAGCAGCTCAAAGCAGTAAGCATCAGAGGAGGCATCTTCATCGCTGGGCTGAGAATTGGCATTTTCTTTGCTTGATATGGCATGTTCCCATTCTTCACGAACTCTGGTGGCTTCCATGCGAATAGCCTGGACTATGTGAGCACATACCTATTTAAAAGGTGACATAGTAACATAAGGAGAACATAAAAACATATCTGTAAGTTTGATTTACTACTCCTAGTTTTCTTATAAAAAGACAAGAATACCATTATAGTTGATACTCAACACTTTTCCTCCCAGTTAATTCTGTATCATACCATTCTCTCAACTCGTCTTAAAAAACTTTTGTTTTTAAAAACTAGGGGAACTATGATTAAAAATCTGAATATCTAAATCAACTGATATGGAGAATCTACTTATATACAAGTTACTAATGCCCCTGCCTATAGTTTAAGATAGAGATTTTCAACTGGTGTGCTGCAAGAATTTTTAAAACTGCAATACCTGACGGTTTAATCAGGGGCACTCACCTCTTTTCCCTTTGATTGCCAAATAAAAACATAACAGCCACACAACAGCTGTTTGGTGTGAATAAATCAAAATTATACCTATTTTTTGTTAGATTCACAAATAATACATATTTTGGTGTGCCACAGAATTTTTGTAATTAATTTATGTACGCCATGAGATGAAAAAGGGTTGAAAATTGCTGGTTTAAGACACCAAACACAAATTACTATATTTTATCACTTGTAGTAACTCCATTGTAACATTTAAATTCATAATGTATTTTTATAATTAATGGCATTCACAACTTAATACACAGCAAATTTACTTTTTAAGTGTTATATAAAATAACAGTACATTTTACAACTAAGATTCAACAAAAAGCTGTTAAAGAGAGATAAAGCACAAATAAAGTTGTAATTTATTTAATGGTATTTAAAGTTAAAATAATGGGCAAATTTATTTTTTTAAAAATATTTTCATTGATTTCAGAGAGGAAGGGAGAGGGAGGGAGAGAAAGAAACATCAATGATGAAAGAGAATCATTGATTTGCTGCCTTCTGCATGCCTCCCACCAGTGATCGAGCCTGGAACACTGGCATGTGCCCTGACCAGGAATGAAACCATGACTCCCTGGTTCATAGGTCAATACTCAACTGCTGAGCTACACTGGTGGGGCAATAATGGGCTAATTTAAAACCAATATTTTACTTGACCTTTAAAGGGCTAATTTTTATGTTATTTGGGCACATTTGAACAATGCCATGCTACTTCCCAATCCTCTCATAATTAAAAATATTAACACTGGTTTAGCTAATATAATTGCTCAGAAAAAAAAAAAATCAGGCAACAAACAATGAAATCTTATATAGTTGGGCATTTGTCACCAAAATGAAATAATCTACCTGAAAATAAATAACAAAGAGCAGCAAAGTAGGAAAGTTAACACTTAAAAGGAATCTTTAAAGTGATGCAGGTATGCCAATCTACTCTTTTCTTTCTAGAAAAAGATATATTCTGCAGGATCTATAAAAAAGTCAGCATAAGAAAGCCTCCATAGATTTTGGACAATAATAAAAAAACTGATGAAGACAATGAAATGGATCTGAACCAACCTGTTTTTGTAAGTTAGTCAGTTTACTCCTGCTGAATATGATTCCAACCATATGTTCTTTCAGATCGGCATCTGATGTTGCCTTTACATAGAAAAAGGAAAAACAAGCTCTTTGAATAAAATTTGTACATTTGACATTTTAAGGTATCAAAATAAAATATGTGGGACTATATCACACTCAAAAGCTCTGCACAGCAAAGGAAACCATCATTAAAATGAAAAAGCAACCTAATGAATGGAAAAAAATATCTGCAAATCATGTATCTGTTAAGGGACTAATCTCTAAAATATAACTCAATAGCAAAAGAACCAAACAACTGATTAAAAAACAGGTAGATCTAAAAAGACATTTTTCCAAAGAAGACATACAGTTGATGACCAAAAGGTACATGAAAAGGTGTTCTACATCACTAATCATCAGAGAAATACAAATCAGAACCATAAATGAGATGCCACCTCACCCTGTTAGAATGTCTATTATGAAAAAGGCAAGAATAACAAGTGTTGGCAAGGATGTGGAATAAAAGCAATCTTTATGCACTGTTGTTGGAAATGTAAATTGAATGTGTGTGTGTGTGTGTGTGTGTGTGTGTGTGTGTGTGTATACATATACATATATATTCTTATTTAATCTTCACAACAACTCCATAAGGTAAAATCTGATGTCCTGCCTATTTTATAGGTAAGAAAGCTGAGACAAGTCACTCTTTTGCTTAAAGGCTCTTGAAGACAGGAATAAAACTACCAATCATCTTGGAATTAACTGATATTTATAGAACCCCATCACAGAACAAAAACAGAGCTCATATTTTTTTCAAGTTCACATGGACATTCCCTAAAACATATTATATTATGAGACAGAAATAAAACTTTAACAATTTTATTTTCTTTCTATTTATTAAATATTTTTATTGATTTCTGAGAGGAAGGGAGACAGAGAAAGAGATAGAAACATCGAATCATTGATTGACTGTCTCCTGCATGCCTCCTACTGGGGATCGAGCCTGCAACCAGTATCAAACCTGGGATCCTACAGGCTGCAGGTGTATGCTCTATCCACTAAGCCAAATCAGCTAAAGCTTAACAATGTTAAAAGGACCAAGATTATACAAAGTATATATTTTTTATCACAATGGAATTAAACTAAAAATTAATATAGAAAGCTATGAGGGATATCCCCAAATATCTAGAAATTAAACAAAACACTTCTAAATATCTATCCAGGAGCCAAAGAAGAAATCAAAATGGGACTCAGAAAATATTTTGAACTGAATGAAATGGGGGGGAAAAAGCCACTCAAACATACACCACATCAAAAACTGTGACACTCAACTAAAGCAGTTTTTCTTCTAACTGCTCTATTTTTTCTAGAAGAAAAATCACAGCATTACTTGAGAAAAGAAAGGTCTCAAGTCTATGCTCTATGTTTGGGTATTATAAAACCAGAAAAAAATCAAACCAAAAGTAAACAGATGAAACAAATAATAAAAGAAGATATACCACCACAGATTCTACTGATATTAAAAGGATAACCAGAGTATATAATGAACAACTTATGCCAATAAACTCAGAAAATTAGATGAAATGGACAAATTACATAAAGAACTACCATAGCCCCACACAAGAACAGTAGATAACTGCAACAGCCCTGTATCTATTAAAGAAAGTAAATTTGTAGGATAATTTTTTTTTTTGCTACTTAAAATACTAGCTAAATCATACAGAAACAAATGAGTTTCCTTATTTTTTAACTTTTGTCATAATTTGTGGTTTTTGGCTTTTTAAAATTAGCATTACTGAGATATAGTTCACATACATTACTATGCCCTGTCATTTGAAATGTACAATCAATGGTTTATAGCATATTCGCAGATACGCACAGTCCTCACCAATTTTTGAACACTTTCATCATCCCAAAAGAAACACTGTACCTTTTAACAATCACTTCCCTAGTTTACCTTCTCTTTTACTAAAGAAAAATGAAATGCATATAAACTAATATTACATATCTACTAACAGACATAATAGTATATGAATTATTTTACTGAATAAAAGAAAATACAAAAATAAAAATACCTGACAATATCCATTATGACAAAATTTTTTAACAAGCCAGGAAGAAATAGAAGGAAATATCCTCAATCTGCTTAAGAGCATTTACAAAAAAATCTATAGCTAACATCACATGTAATGGTGAAAGACTGAATGCCTTCCTTTTAATATCCAGAGAAGGCAAAGATGTCTGATCCTAATACTTCTATCAACATGGTACTGAAGGTCTTCAACATTCCAAAGATACAAGAAAAATTTAAATTGGAAAGGAAGAAGTAAAGCCAACTCTCGCAGAGTACATGATTGTCTATGAAGAAAATCTCAAAGGTTCCACACAAAAACTTCAAGAGTAAGTGGATTTAAGATCACAGGATGTAATCCAATACACAAAATTCATCTATATGCTAGAAATGAACAACTGGAAAGCAAGAAGAAAACACCATTTACAATTGCATAAAAACCATAAAATGTTTAGGGAATAATTTAATAAGATGTATATAAGACCTGTTTACTGAACTACAGCACATTGCTAACAGAAATCGAATAAGATCCAAATAAATGGAGAGACTATATCATGCTTGTGGATAAAAGCACTAAATATTATTAAGACACCAATTCTCTCCAAATTAACATCAATTTGGTACAATTGCAATCAATATACAAAAATATTTTTAGGAGACAGGAGGGGAACTGACAAACTATAATAATTTTAAGCTTTATATGGATATTCACAGGATCTAGAAAACAACACTGAATGGACAAATTACATATTGTTGGAATCTGATCACATGATTTTTTATACAGCTGCAATAATCAAGACAGTCAGATGGTGGTTTAAAATTATATATATATACTAGAGGCCAGGTGCTTGAAATTTGTGCACGGGTAGGGTCCCTAGACATGGTTGGTGATCAGGGCCCATCAGGGACTCCCTTCCCCAGTTGCTGGCCAGGGCCTTCCTTCATTTCGTGCCGCCCCCTGGTGGTCAGCACACGTCCTAGCGAGTGATCAAACTCCAAAGGGGACACTTTGCATATTAGGCCTGTGTGTGTGTGTGTGTGTGTGTGTGTGTGTGTGTGTGTATATGAAATATATATAAAATATGAAATAGAACAGAGAATCCAGACAACTTAAAATGTATATAGTTTTAAACAAAATATTTATAATTAAAACTCTGTCTTTGAAGAAAATATGGTAAAAATATTTGTGACTTTACATTTTAGATATTTAAATATTTGTGACTTTACCCAAAAATCATGAGTCATTTGGAAAAAATACAGTGGACTTCATTAAATAGAACTTCTGCTCTCTGAGCCGGGACCGGTTTGGCTCAGTGGATAGAGCATCCGCCTGCGGACTGAAGGGTCCCGGGTTCGATTCCGGTCAAGGGCATGTACCTTGGTTGCGGGCACATCCCCAGTGGGGGGTGTGCAGGAGGCAGCTGGTCGATGATTCTCTCTCATCGACGTTTCTAGCTCTCTATCCCTCTCTCTGAAAAATCAATAAATATTTAATATATTTTTATTGATTTTTCACAGAGAGGAAGAGAGAGGGATAGAGAGCTAGAAACGTCGATGAGAGAGAATCATCGACCAGCTGCCTCCTGCACCCCCCCCACTGGGGATGTGCCCGCAACCAAGGTACATGCCCTTGACCGGAATCGAACCCGGGACCCTTCAGTCCGCAGGCCGATGCTCTACCACTGAGCCAAACCGGTGCCGGCGATAAAATATATTTAAAAAAAAAAAAAAAAAAAGAACTTCTGTTCTCTGAAAGATAAGCTTCAGAGTAGGAGAAAATATTTGAACACACAGGACCTAAAGCCTGAATATACTGAATATATAAAGGAATTTTATTACCCAATAATAATACAAATAACCCAATACAAAAACATGAGTGAAAGATCCAAACAGATGCTATACTAAAGTGGTTGACAGGGTCTAGGCATAAGATGAGGGGACTGACTACAAAGAAGCATGAGGAAAATTTTGGAAGTTATATGCTTTAAAACTTGGTTACAGTGATGATTTCAATGTTGTAAACATATTGGACAAAATTAATCAAATGACACACTTGAAAAGGATAAAATTCTTCTGTGTAAACTTTACTCTTGGGTCCATCTTCCTGATAATTCTAACTTTCATCCATTCTCTTTCAAGTCTAACTCATGTCCAAAATTCTCTCAAGAAGCCTTCCCTGATCACTTCAAGGCACAATGGTCTTTCTCAGTGTATTCTGAAACCCTATTACAAGTGCAATTCTTTTACATATTTAATAATTATATACTATATAGTATCCTTGTTGATTTATTGGAAGCATAGGGCTTAATATTTAGGACAGAATGCAAGTTTTTTTGAGGCCAGTTCACAAAGTTTTAAAGGATAGAGTTGCCACTTGCTAAAATTTAGTTGGTTTGAGGAGTTACAGTCTTGGAGTCTTTAAAATGTTATTTGCAAAAAATGCTGAAAAGAAATTACCTGTTTATGAAATCTTATTTTTTTACAGACCCCAAATAGAAAAATGTGGATGATTCAGAAGGCAGCATTAAACTAGGTAAATCCTTGAAATTATCTTTCAAAGGGCTGCCAAGATGGTTATTTGTAATATCTAAAGACACAAAAATAATGAGATTAATCAGAGTTGACTTCTTGGTTTGGAAATGAGTGAGGTTTTCCTTTTAGGTACAATGCTTTTGACCAAATTAAGTAACTCAACTGCATTTTAGAAGAAATTTCAATAATAGTACTAAGAACAGGTTATTCCAATAAAAATTTACTCAACACATGGGTGATTATGCCATGGTGGGATACAAAGACAAACAAGACATGTACGTAGTCTTTGAGACTATGATTCAGTAGAAGACATGATAAAACATGTATATAAGTAAGCATAACAAGTGAGAACCAAGAGACACATAGAGGTTACTATAAAGTTTAGCAGAGGCTAAATATTTAGTTTAGAGAAAACTACATTGTGTTTGGGGGAAAGCATAAAGAAAGTTCATGGAGAAGACGATCTTTAGACTAGACTGTGAAGACAGAGAAAATGGAGGAAGAAGATGACTGATGGTATACTGCACAGTAAATGACTAAGTTAATTTTAGAAATGCTAACATTTGAATAAACAGCCCAAACTATAGAGAAAATTTTGTTGCTACTTAAAATACTAGCTAGATCACACATGAATACTGACTTTCTTTTATAGTTCCTTTATCTTCTAATTAAAGTAAAAAATATGAACTGCACATAACCTAATTATTACATGTCTATTAAAATACACAGCAATCCATGAACAAAAGAAAATGAAAAAGGGAAATAAAATATTTTTAGAATACAAATAAATACATTGTATACTTTTTCCTCTCCTTCAGGTGATGACAACAGTGCCTTTTCCTCTTGTTCAGGGGTGGGTTCAGCATCTCCAGAGATGAGTTTTCCAAATACCTGACAAAGAGACAAGGGTATGCGAAGAAATTAATGGCAGGAATTACCACGTGAAAGGTAGAAGGCTCATCAGCTGATTGTGTGCAGGCTTTATTAATATTACCATTTATTTCTGCTCTACACCAATAGTTTTCAGAATTATGAAGGTAAAGTAAAATACAGAAGTTTAGGCTGAGATGAAAAATGGGCCACATTTTCAGCCAGCAATCTCTAGTAAGTTCTACAAAATATTTTGTCCACCCTTTTGATATTTTTGTTGAAATAATCTATCCTGTGCTGGAATTCTCAGGAAGGACACTCACCTGCGACGTGATGAGTCTGAACACTCGCAGAGTCTCAGCTTCACAGTTCCTCTGCTGGGCCACACTTGCTGAAATCTGGCCAGCAATTTTTGTGCTTTCGCCATCCTTCCAGCCCAAGACCTTTACTTGTCGAACCCTCAGTGTATTTTCTGGGCCCTTTAATTCAATTTTGATGATGTGATTATCCCCTCCTGGAAGTTCACTTGTTATCCAACCAATGTGCCTGGAATCCAGATCAACCTGGCAGAGCAGAAAGGGGACAGAAACCTGACACAGCTGTATCACTTTGTATCACTGTCCTAGACTTAGCACCAGTAACAGCACAATACACATGATTGTACCAAGAGTAAAGTTTTTGAGGTAATTTCACAATGATTATCTTATTTATACTTTGTCAGGATAAGTAATACTATAGTAGCTGTTATACAGATGAGGAAAGTAAGGTTAACACAGTAGGATTCTCACTAAGGGATGGAATTGAGAATTAAAATATACAAGTTACAGAAGTGAAACCATCACATACAATTTATGACTGTACTTTATCTATACTCACCATAAGTTGAAACACTCACAATGAGGTTCTGTTTTGTGCATTTTCACATTAATATATTTTATTGATTTTTTACAGAGAGGAAGGGAGAGGGATAGAGAGCTAGAAACATCGATGAGAGAGAAACATCGATCAGCTGCCTCCTACACATCCCCCAACAGGGATGTGCCCGCAACCAAGGTACATGCCCTTGTCGGGAATCGAACCTGGGACCCTTTAGTCCACTGGCCGACACTCTATCCACTGAGCCAAACCGGTTTCGGCCATTTTCACATTAAATCTACTTAAAGATAAGCATTTTGATGTGCAGTTATCTATGTTTTACTTTTTTAAAAATTATATAGTAAGTAACTTCAAATCTGTAATTATTTTACTACTAGAGGCCTGGTGCATGAATTTGTGCATTGGTGGGTCCAGCCAGCCAGCCCCAATGGGGGCCCATCAGGTAGGGCCGGTGGGGGGAAAGGGGCTGGGGAGAGGGACCGTGGGTGGTTAGCTGGCCAGCTCTGCCCTCTATTGGGGTATTAAGGGCCGATCAGAGGTGGGGCTGGCTGGGAGTGGAGGGACTGATTGGGTCCAGATCAGGATGGTTGGCTGCTGTAGTGGGCACCATAGCCATTGGTCATTCCGGTTGTTCTGCCATTCCAGACACTGGGCTTTTATTTATTTATTTTAAATAATTTTTTATTGATTTCAGAGAAGAATGGAGAGAAAGAGAGAGATAGAAACATCAATGATGAGAGAGAATCGCCTCTTACTGAAGATAGAGCTCCAAACCCAGACATGTTCCCTGGTAGGGAATTGAACCTTCTGGTTCATGGGTCGATGCTCAACCACTGAGTTACATCATTTGGATTCCCCATATTCTTTAACAATTTAAACAAAAATTATTGTTTGTTTAATCCAAAATCTCAATTCATTCTTTCAATATGATTAAAAACCAATAACAAATGGTCAGTGTCCATGGGACAAAGTAGCTATAGAAGAACAGCTCTGATAAAATTTCTCCCATCTGAGTTTATAATCTCAGATACATTTCCAGATCAAATCTAACCTGTTTCTAGAGTTGGTTTGTAATTGATTTGCAAAATAGATGTAGTTGCAAGTAACAGATTTTCAGAGGACAACAACCTATGTTTTAACGTGAAGTATAGGTGAATTCAGGTGTCAATTGTGAATCAAATCTATGATAAATTAGGGTAATAATGAGTACAATTTTAGTACATAGATGGTTGTAACTGTCCTTTTACATGGACCACTTGTCAATTTAGCATTTTTAAATAGATGATTTCTTATAATGCCAAAATTAGAACTCAACAATGGAGACTGAGAAGAAATTTCTCCCTAGGTAGCAAAACATTTAATGACAAAATTTTAATTACCTGCTTTATTCTGCACAAATCTTCTACTGCTTTTCCAGTTAAGAAGGTCATTGAAGTAACTTTATTCTAAAATAGACAATTCAAAATAGTTATTATGATATATTCCTTTTCCAGACTTTCCAACGATTTCTTACAGCCTACTGTCTTTTAGTTTACTGTCATAAACTTTTCTATTTGTCTTTAATGGTCCTTTCCAACTAACCTTACTCGGTTTGTCCAACCAACCATAACTTCTCAACTCCAGTAATTTCTTATTCTCACAAACTCTACCTTAAATCTCACATTTCAACTTTTCTCCATGAGCTCTGAGAGAGTTGCTTGCCCTTCCCCCTTTTCAGTCAAACTCTAAACATTTAAATTCTTTATCATGAAATCTTTCAATAATTCTGCTTGTCACTCATGTCCCACACTCTCTTTAAGTAAAAAGAAGGAAGGCTTAACTAACAAATACTTGTGACTGTCACAATGTGCCATTATGAACTTATGAGAAGGATATATGAAAAGGATGGGTTCTATCCCCTGGAGACTTGCTAAACCAGAGAAGGAACATTAACACAAAAAATAAATATCAAACAGTAGAAGCTCAAACTCTTACATAGTGAAAAGAGTCATGCTGGCATGAGAGCCACAGACCTTAAGGTTAAATAAATTTTATGCAAAGTATATCAAGAAAAAGATTAATATTACTTCCTTGGGGAGCTACACACTTCAAGTGTTATAGCTGATGGAATTCAAATCAACACATGCTGGTCTATAAGGTACTCTGGTGGGCATGCTGGGGGACACAGAAGTAGTAGTAAGTGAGCCTCAAGGATGCATAACTTAGAGGAAATTTCTTAAAAGAAAAACAGATGTCAGCTTACCTACTGATACTTTTAAAAATGAAGAGTTAAGCTGATCTCCTTTAAAAGGCGGACATTTCAAATCGATTATAATCACTGTTCTGAGGGAGAGTATTTCCTGGCTTAAAATGGACCATGAATCAAAGATAAGCAGTGGAGTTGTAATGAGCAGTGGAGTTCTAATCAGAAAAATGTATTGATTTATTACACTTGATCTTCTAGTAAGGTAAGTTCATGATATATTAGCTACCCCCCTTTTTCTTAGCCAGCTCCAGAGAAGAACTGCATCTGCACTGATGGACAGGCATTAGACTGGCTAAGAATGGAAGGAGCTCTCTGATTGCATACTTCTGTGGTTGGCATATTCTATCCAGGTTCTCCAAGACCCAATCCCCTACTCTGGCTCTTCCTGGGAAAAAAAAAAAAGCAAATGGATGGGAGCAGCTTGGTAATGATCCAAGGAGATTCATTAACACTGTACCTGCTAACAAGGAACATCTACTTTGGGAGAAAATAATTCCAATAAATAACCTTCCTTTAGGAATGGGGTTAGAAGTATGGGGACTTGGCAGTGGTTCTTCCTTCTGGGTTCTTATCACTCAAACAGGACTCTTTCTCCTTTGTTTAGTGCCTTGTAAAAGTGTGTTTCACCCATTTGAAACATATGGACAGGCAGGGCTAGGTAAAGTATAAATCATGATTACTTGGGTTAGTCCAGAAAATCCCCTCACTCACTCCATGACAACTGGGGGTGAGGTTTAGGAACAGAAAGCTGTGACAGTATAGGTCAAAATGTATTAAGTGCCATCAGAGTAATATACAAATAACTCAGAGAAGGGAAAGAGTAATTTTTGTAGAGGAGGTGCTGGGAGAGGCTTTCTCTGCTGGATCTAGGGATGTGGAGGACATGAGAGAGTTTAAGGGGATGACTTCCAGGCCAAGGGCTAGCTTAAACAGGGCATAAAGGTAGAAAAGTATAGAGAAGACATTTATTTTGTTTAGATGTAGCCATACTATATTTGTAATAAGACCTCTTTCTAGAATTGGTATTCCACAGTGCCCCTAGTCATATTAATCTGTTGTTAGACTTATGGTTTCTTTGGTAAATACAAAATGCTGTGTGGTTGGTAAAGTTCCGTCTTTTTGCTAAACTCAGAAATGACAGAACATGATTACTAACTGTCTGAAAAGAACCAATGTGCCACAAATTAAATTTCCTTTCTTACCCCAAGATCTCGGGAATTGTCCACGTGAACAGAAACATAGCGAGCATTGATGCCTTTTACACAGTTGATGGTGATGTTCTTAGTTTTGTTTTTATCCTCATCTCCTGATTCCCAAAAGGTTTCTGTGGAACCATCTGTCAAACTGCCAATCATGGCAGGCCGGCTTGAAGTTTTTATGTCAACAATGCTGGTTAAGTCCTTTAAGCACATTACTATGCATAATTCCTACCGGAAAGAATTATAAGTAATTATAATACTCAAATGAAAATCTGCCATGATAATAAATCATGAGATAAGAAACAATATCCTGTAGTATAGTAACAGGATAATTGTTAAATGACTGACCTGACTCATAGCTTCAAAGCCAGATTGTATACTGATGCTAAAACTCTCTTCGCTATCTCCATCATCTGATTTTGACAAAATGTTGTTAATGTGATGAAATACATTGCTCTGATGGAGGAACTGGTGATCAGATTGCTTGAATTTCAGACTCCAGCATCTATAAAGATATAACCAATATATTAAATAATTATTTTTCAGGAATTTCTAAGAAATTCTAACATTTCAAGTAATTTTACTAATCTGAGTAAAAATGAAAATTTAAAAACTCCAGGAAACAAAAACATTACTATTGGTGCTTTTATAAAGTAAAATTAATTTATAAAAAAAAAAATGGTATAAGTTCTAAGGCAGGTTCACTCATTTTAAATCTGAAAATTCGAGCACTCAGGAAGGGGGGTGTCCCTCAGTCTGCCCTGCATCCTCTCGCAGTCCGGGATCACTCGGGGGATATCCAACTGATGGCTTAGGCCCACTCCCCTTGTGATCTGGCCTAAGCTGGCAGTCAGACATTACTCCAGCAGCCTGGGGGGAGCAGGCCTAAGCTGTTAGTTGGACATCCTTAGTGCTGTTGCAGAGGTGGGAGAGGCTCCTGCCACCGTTAGGCTGGTCAGCTTTTGGCTGAGCGGCACTCCCCCTGTGAAAGCACAATGACCATCCAGTGGCAGCTTCTGTGTTGAGCGTCTGCCCTCTGGTGGTCAGTACGCACTATAGTGACTGGTTGTTCCACCATTAGGGTCAATTTGCATACAGGACTGTATACATGAAGATGAAGACTATAGAAGCAAAAAAGGTAATAAATCAGTTTTGTGACAAGTGTTACCTAACAATGACTGACTCTCAAATTTATCAGTCTTATAATTCCCTACTATTTGCACTTCAAAAGTTTTGTGAGGAGAAAACAAAATCTCCCTTCTGTTGGTCTTACCCATTAGGGGTATGAGTAGCCCAAATCATTGCAATGACCTATCTCTTATAAAAATCAATAGAGGATTTATTTATATGTTAGTCTCCAGTATATGTGGGTCTAATAACAAGGTTTACAATGTAAATGTTAAAAACTCAGCAGGTTTGGACTTAAAAGGAGGTGATGCTCCTCAAGGAAGTTTTAAGATTAGTTATATATAACTTCATTTTCCTTAAGATTATTTTCAATTCAAAATCCTATTTTGATTGATGTCTGAGATTTCATTCTCCATCTCTCATTTTGTGACATTTAAGATTCTACTTTTAGGCAGAACTCAGAAAAGTAATTTGGGTTACGGAAGAGGGAAATGTGAAGAGGTTCCATATTATATACAAGAGCAAACAGGTGTAAGCTAAGAAGAAGAACAATTCTAGTTTATGACAGGAATGAGGGAGGCACCATTCACATACATAGGGATTCTTCATATCTTAATATTTATATCTTCAAATACAGCAAAAGGGGCCATCCAAGAGATTGAACTTTGAATAGCCCATAAAATACTCTCTCCAATGTACCTAGAATATTTAGATATAAAATTACCTTAGGGCCATTTGCTGTAATGAACTGCCACTGGGGAGAGACATCATAAGATCGGAGATTGTTTGAAGTAAGCGATGAAATGTATGTGGTAAAGGATGAGCGGCTTCACCTGCAATCACTATATCCGAGAGTGGATGTTCACATACTCTTGTATCTTTGTCCTAAGACAGAAATTGAAAGCAAGTTGACTAGTTGGTGTATTGAAAAAATTTTCCCCACAAAAGAATCTTATGTATACTTAAAAGTTTTGTGTTACTTTCAAGATACTCCTGTAATAGGAATCTACATGACAAAACCAAACCATAAGCAAACATACATTAAGATTTCACCTAGCCCTTACCGGTTTGGCACAGTGGATAGAGCGTCGGCCTGTGGACTGAAGGGTCCCAGGTTCGATTCCGGTCAAGGGCATGTACCTTGGTTGCGAGCACATCCCCAATTGGGGGTGTGCAGGAGGCAGCTGACCCATAATTCTCTCTCATTGATGTTTCTAACTCTGTATTCCTCTCCCTTTCTTTTTGTAATCATAAATCTATCAGCAGAAGAAATGAGCTATTCTTTTTCTTTGAGAGTCACCCATATTGCTGAGCCAATAAAGTAATTGTTTTAACACAGTGAGTTTTGGGGTGATTAGTTATGTGGGAATAAAATGCTTTTATAGGTATGCAAGAATCTCACATTGTAATTGTGGATTTTTTCTATTTATCCTTATAGTTATGTCAATTTTTACTTATTTTTTAAATGCTTTATTAGGCACATACATGCTCAAAATTAATCTTTTATCATTTTGTAGAGAGTCTCTTTATACCGCTTAATAATTTTTCTTGAAGTCTATTTTTTTTCTGATGTTTTCTTTTCTTACTTTTAATCTTCCTGGATCACTGTTTTGGATGTGATGCTTATAAAAAACAACTATCGTTTGTTTTTATTCTCTTTCTATTGGGACAGTTTTGTTATTTAAATGAAAGATTTAGTCTTCTAATTTTATTCTAGATATGGAAATGAAGCCCAGAAGTCAAAACCAGGCTGGTCCCAGGCTTCCAGTGTCCTAGTTCAATACTTGTCCATGATGCAGGCTGTCTCTAATAAAATCCAAGTTCCTTCCAGACAAACAAACACTGGAATTTCATGTTCCTGCACAGAATCAATGCTGATATCTTATACAACTGTGGTAAGGTAGACTGATATATATAATAATGTTGCCCTGTTTATTTAATATTGTACTGTAACAGTATCTTCCAGTTGAATTATGACAATGATGCTTAGTGAGAAATCAGAATTAACTAAGTATATTTAAATTGATAAGAACAGATACTACACTTGATCTTAGCCAAAAGGCTGAGAAGCAATTGACTAAGTATATTTAATATGTTGTTCATAGCATTGAAATTGTATTCTTTTCTTTAGGTCATATACTCTGTGCATGACCTCATGCAAATTATTATTCTATCTGAAGGTATTTCTACTGTACTATAAAAATACTGACAATTAAAAAAACAAAAATCTTTCTTACTTGTTCTGCGTTTTCTTTGTTTGTTTTATTTTCCTCATCCTCTTCTTCCTCTAGTTCCACTGGAGCAGGAGTCAGGGATGCCACAAAATGCCATAGAATATCATGGAGAGAAGTTGTTTGGATGACATTGCATAGAAGCCAGTTGAAAGCCTGAATAAATAATGGTTAAATGAGTTTAAGTTGAAAAGAAAATATACAAGTAAAAAAATTCAGGGCTTTTCTTAATTGGAAACAAAGTACCTCTAGATTAAGTGTTTCAATGAGCTCTAGGAAGCCTGACTTTTGTTTCACTTAAATACACTGATGAACTTGAAATAGTTACAAATTTTGGTCCTAATTTAAAAAACTAATTATAATAGTGAAAATAATACTTATAAAGGGCAATACCGAAATACTTTTTTAAGCCACATTTTATCTTAATAATGTGTCTTATATTAATTTACTCAAACACATTTTTTCCTCCCAGCTTGCATTTAGGATCAACATAGACTGTTCCTCAAGCTCAACACAAGCTACCGTTTAATTAAATATATTTATTTGTTCCCATCAATAAAGTAGTAGGTTATCATAGTGTAATAAAGAAAAATATTTACTATATGTAAGTCTCTGATTTTCAGCAATCCTATGATTTCCAGAGAACAGAGACTCAGATAAATGATAATTGTTAGTTTTATAACTCAAAAGCATATTTATCCCCTTTGCATGATCATTCTAACTGAAATGACATTGTGATGACAAAAACTTTTTCAAAAAAGATAATACAAGGACTCAAATAATAAAGCAATGTAGAAATAAATTTCTTTAGAATGCTTACATATGGAACTCTAAAATTATTTCTACTCATAAACTTAAGAGTTTAATTTTGATGGGAACATTTGATATTCTCAATTGACTAATGTCTTTTAACTTATTGCAATTTCTGTTTGGTAAAAAGGTGACATCATTAAATAGAATCATCACATGATTTGTATGATCAATGAATCAATAACCACGCTGATGTATTCATACCTCCATAGCAAAAACTCGACAAGCAGATTTCCTTAGGGCCTGTTTCATTGCTATTTCAAGACCTTCTAGATCATGATGTTGTATAACAAAAGCTAAAACTGGCCATTGGAAATTTCGTTCTCCTTTGGAAAGAGAGCTGTGGGCTGAGATTAGCCGGGAAAGCTCAGGAGATGGATGTCTCAAGAGAGAAGAACCAACTTCTATTAAGAAAAAAAGGTATTAATTTTCATAGGCAATACATCAGGTTAATATACTTAAGATTATATTTAAAAATAATAGTACCTAACTTATTCACTATAGAGATTTGAGATTTTGTTTTCACTTCGCATAAATCACAATTACTTAAATTCTTCTTGAGGCTTAAAAAGTTTAATATCTTACTTTCCTAAAGTCATACAGCTATTAAATTGTAGGGAGTGAGTTTTGAATCCCAGGCTGAATCTAAGTTCAAGCTTTCTAAAACACTAAACACTAAGTGATTTTTCTCCCTAAATGAAATCTGTATTTCATCCCCAACATTTTCTAAAGGACTGCTTTGTAATGAATGTGCCTCAATAAAAGCTCAAAAATATTTGTTAAATGAACACAGAAATCATTGGGGGATGCTCAATAATATATTTCTTGAAGATCTTCAATAAGATACAAAGTCATCTACATATAAATATTAGGCCATATCTTACTAGAGATCTACCTAATAAGTAATAACCACAATATATTTTTTCTTGGTTTTATTTCTTTACTCTTGGGATAGAGTCAACCAGCCCCAATTTAGGCCTTAATACTAATTCGTTCAGAGTACCTAACTTTTAAATTATTGATTAAGAGTTTTAAATACACAAATTTTATTATTTATTTAGAGTGATACTAGCTGTAAAGAGTTATAAGCTTCTATTGGGAGTGAGAAGATAATTGTGAAAGTATAAGTCACTGGAATTGCTGGTTCACTATAGCCTAGTTGAAGGGATAATGGTAGCAACATTTGGTTTAGATGCCTAACAAGTAAGATTTTAAATGTCAATTTATTCTTGAGTAATCACTGTATGATTTTTTGGGTGTCTCTTTAAACTGAGATGCAAAATTTATGCCCTAGCTGGTTTGGCTCAGTGGATAGAGCATGAGCCTGTGGACCAAAGGGTCCCAGGTTTGATTCCAGTCAAGGGCACATACCTTGGTTGCAGGCTCCTCTCTGTATGGGGCCCCCTGGTCAGGGCCCTGCAGGAGGCAACCAATTGATGTGTTTTCTCTCACATTGATATTTCTCTCTCTTTCCCTCTTTAAAAATCAATGGAAAAATATTCTTGGTGAGGATAAAAACAATAACAAAATTTAGAGAGGCATACTTAGAGCCATGTTACATAGAAGGAATGTCTACAACAATTTAAAATTAATCAATTTCTTTCCCTTCAAAAATTGAATATTCAAAAATATCTGCACCCTGCCAGTGTGGCTCATTGTTCGATTCCCAGTCAGGGCACATGTCAGAGTTGTGGGCTCGATCACCAGAAGGGGGCATGCAGGAGGAAGCCAATCAATGATTCTCTTTCATCGTTGATGTTTCCATCTCTCTTTCCCTTTCTCTCTCAAGTCAGTAAAAATATATTTTTTAAAAAATAATAAAATATCTGCAAATAAAACTATTTAAGTTATTCAATGTTCCCTCTTTATCTTTATACTTACCAGTGTCTCCACTGTTCACCCTTCTTCTAGGAACGGCTTTAACTCGTGCAGGTAAAATGGAGTGTTGTTTATCATATTCAGAAGCAACAACTGAGTATGATCTTTGGAAGACAGTTCTTTTTGCAAGATCAGTGTCAGTTATGGGACTAGTTTCCAAACTGCAGATAAAATAAGAGGACAGACAGAGAAAAATGTAGGTGAAAAAGTAAATAAAGACTATATTTAGTTTATAATAGTGTAATCACATATGTAAACCTGTATTTCATGTGGAGAAACACAAATTCAAAGCCAACTTAATATTCTCTCTTTAAACAGTGTAATGAGAGGTAAAAAACTAGTTTTTAGCATTGCAGTTATATTATAGTTAGAACAGTCTATATGAGAACTTAGTGATTTTCATGTAGGTTAAAGTGAACTAAATTTTTTTCTATTTACTATACCACCATTAAAAAACACTTGTAAAGTTATTAAGATGATTATAGGATTTCCTTTATGGCGCATTTTATTAAATAGAGAAGTAGCTTCCCTTCCTTTTCCTCTAAGACAAATTTAAAACTATTTTTTTCACATATTCTTTTTTTCTGTCACCTCATTCCAAACTGTGACATTTTTGCTCACCTTGAGTTCTGGAATTATTTCTTTTCCATCATTAAAGCTGTGTTTGAATCTTATGTCCCTCAATAAAGCTTATATATTTTCTAGTTAGTGGCTAACTCCCTAGCCATTTTCTTAACTAACCACCTCTCTTAAGTGTGTGTACATTCTTGTTTGAATGGACTATAAATGTTGTACATGTTAATGTGCCTAGATGTCTGTTTGGGCTGCTTGATTCCTGAATGACCAGGGTATAGGAATGTGTTAATTTAATTTTTCCTACAAAATACATCATATATCTACCTGTTTCACAATCATTGTCAACATTATCCAATTCCTTATAGTTAACTGAAATCTTTGACTAAACATATCAGCTTCTCAATTGAACTGTAGTATTATCTTTGCATGTTTACCATGTCATCCCTCTTTCTAAAAGTCTCAGTGGCATCTCTGTATTACATTTATATAATTCTATTCAGTTTCCAAAAAGCTCTTTATTCTGATACTACTATACCTAATTGGGGGTGAGTGTGTAGGAGAAAATTGTAAGCAATATTTCAAGAAGTTCAAGATTTATTTAAGTGCTTCCTCTCTCATGAAACCTTCCGTAAGCACTGCCTTAAAGCGACCTTTCTGTAGTCTGGTTTACTACAGCACTAAATGACATCATACAATGGGAAGTTTTACTATTACTTCATTAGTGGTTTTTTCCCAACTAGTCTGATTTTGCTATCAAAGACCTTGTAACTTACTTCATGTATGTAGCCTTTTTTCTTACTGCTCTAGTAGTTAGCAGAGCTGACTCAATGTCCTTCCTGAGATGGAAGGATGTACTAAAGAACTTCCAGACCATTCTCTTCCAGCTTTCTTCCTTCCACCAAACCCTGGCTATTCAACAGAGATGAGAGAAGCCAAATACCTTGGTGGCATAGACTTCATATTGCTCTCTGGCTCTTCAAATACATTAGGACTTGCATCAGGAGTTACTGATATGTATGGGGCAGGTACAGATGTTGAACGAAGATATCTCATTTCATCCTGAAATAGGTTGTCATCTTGATAGCCCACAAAATTTTCATGATGATGCCTACATTAAATCAAATCCAAGAACTTTAAATATGAAGGCAATACAGATGGCTTCCATTTTCAACCTCTTTCATAAAAGCAAAAGCTGCACATTTAAATCTATATGAGCGAAGTATTAAAATAACCACAGATGTAAGTAGAATGATATCAAAGTCGGACAGTTTTACATATAGATAGATATTCCAGATACCACAAACATTTCAAAACCAAAACTGAATTCATTTTCTTTCTTTTTGAGAGCTTTTATCTCTTCTGGTATTTTGGTGAGTGATCCCACCAATTATCTAGAGGCCTAAGTCAAAATATCTCAGTGCCTGTAGTAGGCTCAACCATGACCCATTACTCAGGCCTATGAGTACCAGGTTTCCTTTCACAACCATTATTTCTTCTCATTCTCTATCATCATTGCCTTGATTTAGGCCCATGTTTCTTGCACAGTCACCTTTTTGGTAGGAACATATATAAGAGTCAAATTTGAGGGAAGATTAGATATATAAAATGTTCCATGGGTTGAAGGAGTGTCCATTCCCCCAAGAGCTAAAATTATAAAATCCATAATTATGGTATGCTAGCATTTTTACATGTTTTACAACTTCATCCTTTCCTTTTCAAACTGGAACAAAGAGTTGTTAATTTAAGTCTACTAAGTGGTCTTACTAAAGCTAAAGATTTGTTGCTATTGGGATACCTGATGATTTCCATCTTGGTCTCAAATGCATTTAGTCTTATACTTTCATTTTTGTTTCCCATTCATTTTATTAAAATAGCAAGTGCAAAAGTAAAAGAAAAACCACCAATATCACAAAAAACCCTGATATAACTCTGCTAACCAAAGAGGACAACAGTGCCAAAATGAAATTGTTGGCTGCCAAAGAATTTCTAAAATCTTCATTTGTCACCCAATGAAAAAAATCTGAACTTGGTATATGAAAGGCTGTTTCAGAGTGTCAGTGTTTAAGAGTGTGAAAGTACAGGCTGTAACACCCAAACCCAATATGGCATACTATTTATAGGCTCCCTCCATCTTCAGTAATGCCCTTTCATCCAGTTCCCACATTAGTTGCTGAGTGATCTAACTGCAAACCAGTTCATGTTATTTCCCTAGTTAAGATTCTTCCACCGTTTCCTCTGTGGGGTAAAATCCAACCTTAGAAGGGTGACAGGATTCCACATTACCGGGTCTTGGGTAACCACTTCTAGTGGCATTTCATATATTTCTCCCAGTAGCCAGTTTTAATAAGCCCGTGAATCCTTAAATATGTAATGCTATTTCATCATTTGTGTTTTCACACACATGGTTTACTCTGTCAGAAAAACTTTCCTGCCATTACCTGTTCAATTTAATTCCTACTTATCCTTTAAGACTCTTGTAAAGGGTCAGATTCTCTGGTCCAAATCTCCTGGGGAATATTCAGAAACTATCCATATTGTATGCTCTAAAAGCATCTTGTACATACTTCTAATATAGTACTGATTATATACTATTTTTAATACTTTATTTACATGTCTGTAAATTTCGACGGAGTATGAGCACATGGAAGCCAGAATTTTATTATACTCATCTTGGTATCTTCAAGGTCTAGTACAAAGTTGGTACCCAGTTGCTATTTATTTAAATAACAGGATGAATCATTTAAAAAAAATTAAAGAATGCTTTAGGAAATAGTTTCTTTCTACTTTAGCATTTCACTCTTTTAGCAGAATGAAGTCATCCTACTAAAGAATAAAAGATAGCTAAAGTCTTACTTTCTAAGACATTTTTTATATGAATAATACTAATTGACATAGTATTTACAGGTATCTTCAAGTGTGTCCCTACCAGTCAAATGTTGGTCAAGGCAACTGAGAATATGAATTCCTGGAGGCCTCTTTATTCTACACAATGTGCTAATATAGCATGACATTCAGAACATGATATTAGTTAATCAACAACAGCTGTTAATCACAAGCGATTAAATAAAAAACCAGTTATGTTACCTCGCTAATGTCTGCAGGTAAAGACAAGGCATTTTAACAGGAAGATCCTCAGAAATGCCCTCCTTCACACTGGGAAGCTGAGACTGGAATGGCTTTGCAGGATAACACAGAATGCTTGGCTCGGCTGCACTGCTCAGAGACAGCAGGAAGAGTGCGTTTGCTTTAATCACCTGGTGAGCTTCCATAGTGGGCAAGGCACGAGGAGTCTTGACTTGCATTGGTTTCCTCCTGGATTGTTTGACCTGGCAAAGAAAAATGTTTAGTGATCTTTTCCTACTTATATTCAAATTCTTGTTTCATTACCTAAGTATTTTGAGTCTGTAATACAAATTATTAAACACTTGTAGAATCATTTAAAAATAACAACAGTGACTACCAAAACAACATTCACTTCATGCTTATCCTGAACTGACTGAAATAATTTTATATTGAAGATAAACTATGTATCTTTTATGTCCTTGGGAAAATTAAAAAGCTAACTAGTAAAATCTAAATGGAATTATTAAAAAAAAAATCAATAATCTCTCTTGTGTGTACATTTTTAGTCAGATGTACCTCTATTGTGAATGATCTTGAATTTTCATGAGTTCTATAACACAATTAGGGATTAAGAAAAAGAGAGAAGATAAAAGAGTACAAAAAGAAAAGGAAAAGAGGGAAAATTGAGGGGAAGGTGAAAAGCTATTTATATGTATAAAATTTCATAATAAACATCTGCTAATAAGGCATATGTGCCACAGGCTAGTTGTCTTGTGTTATCATAGATACAATTTATTTTTGTAATAAAAACAGCTGGCCTAGCACAAATATTAAATATGTATATTATTACTCTAGTTATAAAGCTGGTCTTTAATATCAAATATGTGGAGTTATCTGATATTATATGATCATAAAAAGATATTTATAAGGTTTCTCCTCATCATTAACAATATAACCAGAACAGAATAAAAATACCTTTTCCCTTGCAGCAGCCTGTTTTTCCCGGAGGTATTTTTCTCTGCAGCGATCACATACCAGATACCAAGTGCTTCCTCCGATGCCACCATCACCACAGTTACCAGCCCATCCTCCACAAAAATGCCCAATGCTATTGTAACCTTGTCCACCAGCATAACGGCCACAACCTTGAAACAAGAACAAAGTAAGTGACCTTTGGTCTGAGCCTTGCCATTTATACATTACCTTCTCACGTAAGCAAAATACTGAAGTATCTCACTTTTTTTTTTTTAATGGCTATTAACTATGCCAGAAAAATTGATTACCAAAAAGTAATCAATTAAATGATAGCTAAAATAGTCCATACAGGCAGATGGGAAGAAATATACAATGTGCAATTTGGGTACATTTAGGTTTACTTAAGTATGCCAATAAAAGTAAACAAAATAGGAATAAAATATTCTGTAAAAATAATAAATTTTAAGGAATCGCATATTTTACAAGAGGTTTCAGGTATGATATGTAGAAAGAGAAATCTTTTAACCCAACTTGTAATGGGCAAATTTTGGAATACTAAACAATTGTTATAGAAATCCCTACATTGAACTAAAATATAGTCTTCTGATAAAACAGTTGATATCATTTCCATAGGAAAATGCCCCCACTTCCTTAAATCAGTATAACGTAATTTAGTTTGTAATTTTGAGCAGAAAAACCTAAAATCAAAGTAAACCTAATACTGGGATCTTTCCTCTGTATACAGACATGTCATGATTTCTACTGTGTGACATACCTTAACAGCAAGATTTTGGTAGCAAAAACAGTTAAAAAATAAACAATATTTCAAATGTAATATATTAAAGTAAAATAGTACTAAATTGCCTTACTTATATTTCACAAAAAACCTCTTAAGTTATAAGATACTATAAATTCTGAGCCAGTTTCCCTGAATTTTAATGTAATTTATAGAACAATTCAATTAAAAATATCTTAGTATTTTTACAAAAATTACTTATATATGTTTAATAATATCACTTACCTGGGTGAGCTTGTCTCATATGGTAGGTCACTGGGTATGGATGTGATTCTCCACACAGCTCACAGATGGTATCTTTCTCTGGTCCTCCCACTGCCAGCTGGGCCATCTCACCAAATAAATTGCCCCTGGGCCGAACTTCTGCCTTTTCTTTTTTCTTTTTTTCTTTTTTGGCCTTCTTATTCTCTTTTTCACACTCTTTCTTTTTAAGGACTGCACAAGAACCAGGACTTGGAAAAATCATATTCTGGGAAGCTGCTTTGATAGTAGCCAAAGAAATGTCTTCCCAGAAAGCCACTAAATGTTGTAAAGTTAAGGGAAGAGGAGATTTAGACTTCATTGGGTGGTGCATGGACATTTCAAAAGTGGCTTCAGTTTTCCCATCCTCACATTTTTCATGCAGAGGTGGCTCCTTAAGCATAGACAACACCTTATTTTTGTTGATACTACCCATTTTAGATATATCTGGTCCATGAGGGGCAATATTAAACATATTCAGAGCAGATGATATTTCCAAAGAGTGTCTATTTTTTAACTTGGTTTCCTTTTCTTCTGCAGGTTGTTGGCTGCTTAAACTACTTCTTATAGGGGCATGTTCTTTGGAAAGTTCAGGATTAAATTTTAAAAAAGAAGAACAAGCCATTGCATCGTGCACTATGCCTTCGTGCCACAGGAAAGAGGCAAAGACTGCTCTGGCACACTCAGCCACGGAGGGAGACATGGCTTGCTTGGCTGGCTCTAAAGGTTTGGCTCCATCTCCTTTGAAGAGAAAGCTGGATTTTTCCTTTTTGGGCCTGGTGTGTCTATTAGCACATTTTCGACTAATTTTGGGGGATGCTCGCATGTCCTGCTCCTCTTTCAGTGGGGCTTTTCCTATGCTGAAATGAACTTTATTTGAACCTTCTTCCCCACTCTTAAATTCACTGCTTTCATCACAGGTACCATCTGTTAGGCCATTTGTCTTTAAAGTACTTGAAGTGCAGACTTCAACCACCTCGCTGTGAAGGTTTTCTTGTACCACGTGGGGAGAAGGAGCTCTATTTTCGGATCCCGGGGAATCTTTTGAATCCTTTGGTACTGGTTTTGGTTTTGGTGATGTTGATCGTCCCCTTAATGGTTCTGTGAGGGGCATTTTCTTCTTGCGGAGGGTATCTGGATCAAGTGTGTAAGAGTCTGATTTGGAACGTTCCCGAGGAGGATCAAGTTTTGTCTTAACAGGAGTGGTACTTTTTTGAGGTAGATTTTTATCATGTGGTGAGGAGGAGCGGGGAGAACTAGCACCAGATGGGCTAGACCTATTGGTTGGGAGAGTCTTTGGTTTAGGAGACGATGACCTAGAACCTGGTCCCGGGGATTCTGCTCTGAAACTAGAAGACATCCTCCCATCAGATTTCAGCGTCTGCAAGGTGTTATGGTTGGGGGACAATGACCTACTGTGAGAATCTGACCTCAACTTCGCAGCATCAGATTTCAACATGAGGGATTCACTAGCTGATAAACCTTCGGTACCCCTTGGTTTCTTTGGATCAGCAGAAGTCCGGCTCATACGTCCATCAGGTTTAACTGATCTGCTGTGTTTGGAAGACAGTTCTGATTTTCCTGATACAGAGACCAGTCTAGATGATGTTGAGATAGTTCCTCGGTCACCTGTGTGGTTCATTTCATAGTAAAACTTGTTAATCAAATCACAATTTATTGATAATGTAGTCACTAAACACTGATTAAAAAAAAAACCCCACAGCTACAACATTTATATTCCTTGTCAAAGACAAAAAGACTTGAAAAATAAGATATTTCTCATAAAATTTCTATTATATAATTATACAACAATTTCTACCAAAAACAATTGTCATGGATGCAAAGCAAACTGAACAAACAGTAGCTATGGACTAATGTGAATTATCCACCATATCTGAACCTCAGCCTTAGAAGAATTAGTGAGAATTTAAATTTGTGAGAGACTAGAAAGAAAAAAAACAACACTTTTTTTGGAATAAAATATTGGGAAAACATATGTGTTTTTTAAATATGAAATAGAAAGAAAAAAAACACAATTTTTTTGGAATAAAATATTGGGAAAACATATGTTTTTTAAATATGAAGTAGTTGAGCTAAATTTCCAGTACAATGATATCTCCCATCCTTATTAGGGATGTTAATGGTGCAAGTCTTGTTAAATTAGGAAATGGAATTTATAAACACATTTATCATTTTCAAGTCCACAAATAGGTACTATTAGGTGAAAATAGGACTGCTAAAGAGACACTAAATTTTAATGCTTGAATTATAACAATTTATAGTTAACATATGAATGCCCAAAGGTTATTATTTAATTACATGTAATTCAGGCAGTCTATTGTTTATAAAGATATTGTACTCTAAAAGTTTATTTAGTTTATGAAGCTTAGCTGGTTAGAATTTTTAGCTTGTGTCCCCTTGGAATAAAAGAGGATCCGCAGAATCAATCCAAATCTGAATTGTGGGGGACCTTGAAATAAGGAGTCAAGAAAATAAAAGATAAAAGAAACATATTCTACCTTTTTTCTAGTAAAAACACTAGATATTTCTACATGGACACTAATGTTTGGGGTATCCTGACCCTCAATCGGTGTATCTCTTTTCTACTATTTCCTGCTTCCAGTAAGTGGTACAACCTACAATATTACCTTTCCTCCATAAAATAAAAATTTCCAATTTTAGTGCAAGTGATATTAATTAGTTGTTATAAGAAAAGCAATCTGATTAAAGTGATGCGTGTGGTATAAATTACTGGAAATTCATAAATCTTGCTTGCTAGATGTATTTATATATTTTTAAAAAGGGTATTTAGCAAATTCAAATACATTTGTTAACTGGTTACATTTCAGGTATTTTTTAGAGTAATATATGTTTTGGCTTGCTTGTGTGTGTGTGTCCATGCATCTAGGTGCACATGTGTGTGTAGTCACACTCTAGCTATCTACAAGTCAAGGCAATGTTGCTACAGAATCTGGCCTTCTGATGGAAGGTCTGTAAGAACTGGTATTTTTATCTATTACACTTCACAGACGTAATGTCAGGAATGGGTCCCTGGAATAATAAGTGCTCAAAAAATATTTGTTGAATCCCTGTTTTTTTAATGTTTATTCTGCTAGTCCCAAATCTTCAGATTCTCCAAAAATCCACTTCTTACAATTATAGCTCCCAAGGCTACAGGGCAGAGATGACAGTAACCTTGCTGTGTAAGAGGCGGATGCTTGCAAGTTAATTCTGAAATAACGAAGTATGGCAAACAGCATATTTGGAACACATTTTAACTGCATCATGCCAGTGTTTAAAATAATAACTCATTCTCTGGATGAATAAAAACAACTACTAAATATAATGCTCTTCAGTTTCTTGTAATTCTTTATTATTCTGTCATCAATTTCATTGATCATGTATATATTATAAAATCAGTATGAAAAACTGGGTTAAATTCAGAGGAAAAGTAGTAAAACAAACCACAACACACAAAAAAATAATCCAAATATTTATGCTGTCACAAAACAGATAAATAGATGTTACAATCTTGATAAGTGCTTTCAAATCGCATAAAAATAGTTTAAGAAATTGCTGCCCATTTTACTGATCTAGTAATAGAATCAAAGAGAAAATATTATAAACATATATACTGAATCCTTGCCACTAATTTTGAGTGTGTAATATTTGGAGTACTATTTTTTTTTTTTTTTTTTTGTAAACTGATAGTGGATAATGCCTTCATCATCACATTTACTTTAGATGCTGAATTATATATATTTAAAAATAATATATCATTTGTTATGTGTGTAAAATTATATGGTAACTGATGTTTACCTTCATTTGGGTTTCAAAGTTTTAAAGCAGGTAGTAAATATTACTAAAATTTGTCATGTTATGGCTATTTGAAAGATCAATAAACATAAACAAATATTTTGCTAAAAATCTTTAGGTCACGTAATACTTTCACATTATCACTTAACTAATTCATCATTAAACTATTTTCATGATTATATTTGTCATATGTAAATTTAAATGATAATAGGCAAAATATTTTCTAACCTCAAAAGAATTCTGAAAAACAAAACAAAAAATAAGACAGAATAGAAATTTAGTACATTCAAATAAAATTAGTAATCATGTTTAATCTTAAGTATTCATTCAATAATAACCTGCATAATTTTTATGCCAAAATTGTAAACACTAAAACTATATGATACCATACTGTAATATAGCAATATCTTACACTGTAACATTACATGCATAATATGTAGTACATGTCAGGTTACATAATAGTATATATTATAGAGATCAGACAACATTTTTAAATAAAATTTTCCTAAAGTACAGAATTTTAAAAATTTAAATATTAGTCAGACAAAAATATTTAGTACACAGTATTCTATAGTATTTTAGAAAATTAAACATATTTTTAAATTGTCTGAAATTTTATCAATTGTCAATATAGTTTAAACATTACTACATTTAAATTTTTAAAATAAAGTGACTGACAAAATACTATAAGGAAGACTCTTGTCAGGCAGGACAGGTAACTGATAACTAAGTTAAATTAAAAAAAAAATTATCCTAATTATCAGTGTTTCAAATAAAACACTAAAGTAGGAAAATAAATTCTGCAGTATATAACAGAAAACAAAGACCAACTGCTACAAAAGATACTATATTCTTATAGGTCACAATGTGCCTCATGACATATGCAGGTGGGACAAAAGTAGATTTATAGCTGTATGTATGGAAAAGAATACAATAATTAATAATAATAAAAGAATAAACTCTCTGTTTCATGTTCTCACAACTGGAAACCTATTTTTGCCCCACCATTCCACTTTTTTCTGAAAATGATTTACAATTCTTCAAATCAGGCACTTCTTTCTATATACTATTTTATTTTTTAAGACTTCATAGAGGTTTGAGATTAAATAAGAGTAATATTTAGCCTACATTTATTGTCAACATGCATATCAGTCAGGATAATTGCTACTATACTATTGAATAGATATTATCTCAAATTAATCCCAAAATATCAAAATTTAAATAAAATAATAAACTTTAAATCTTAAAAAATGAAATGGGATGAAAATGACTGAAGTGAACTAAAATGTCTTCATTGAAACTGCCTATGTTCACTAAGAATGGCCCATCCAGGAATGCACGCATACCCACCCTTCAGTTTGTGAGATAAAGATGAAAGAGCAGAGGCAGGCCCAGCTACACCATAATTTTTGTAAATGCGCTCACGAGAAGCAAGGTTGCGAGATGGAGATTCTACAGTGAAAAACAGTGGCAAAGAAGCAGCACAGATTCAATGGGAAAAAAAATTAGCAGAAAACACAAGCAGCAACAAAGCATTTCAAATGGTATGCATGACTTAACTACTAATAAAAGTTTATTCAGCTAGATTTTTCAACAACTTTATATTTTTCTAAAATTCAAACGAAATACAAAGGTCAAAATAGTTAATTTAGATTAATAATGATAGCTTTAAATGTGGTGATTTAAACGTTAAGTAAGGCTTATAACTCTGATAAATCAATTTTGAGCATTTCTTTTTAGATTAATACTACTTAAACTTGCTTTTCTTTATGGACCTGGGGAGTATTATGTTAAGTGAAATAAGCCAGTTAGAGAAAGACAAGGATCACATGATGTCACGCATATGTAAATCTAATGAACAAAATAAACAAACAAAATAGAATAGTCTCACAGATAGAGAACAACTATCAGAGGAGGGGGGGTTGTGGACTGGGTGAAAAGGTGACGGAATTAAGAAAAATAAAAACAACCCAACTCATAGGCACAGACAACAACAGCTTGGAGATCACCAGAGGGAAAGGGGTGAGGAGTAGGGGTAGTTAGAAGATAGTAGAGGGGAGATAACAGTGATGGAAAAAGATTTGAATTGGAGTGGTGAACATAAAATACAGTATACAGATGATGTATTATATAATTATAACTGAATCTATTGTCCCCTTGATTTCTGTAGGGACAAGTGACTATGATGATTCCAGTATGTATCTCAGAATGGACTCAAGTTAGCATTTATGATTATTTTTCTTAGTTTATCTTCCGTGAAAAATGTTAGTACGAATCCCAATATTTAGTGTTTGTTTTATAGATCTTATTACTGAGTTACCACACATCTTTTTATACATTTCACAATACAAACACAGCAAAGGAAATTTACAAGTCACTGAAAGATGTTAAACATTCATGATTTATCATGCGGAAAATGAAATAAAGTTAAATAATTTATCTTTTAAAAAGAATTAATAGAACCTTAAAAGTTTAGTTTTTTAAAAGCAGTATGCCAAAAATATCTCTATCTAAATCTTTTTAAAAATCCATTTATTTAAAGTTTAAATTTTAGCAATTAAAATAAATACAAGTAATTGAGCTGAAATATATTCAGGTAATGAGATAACTTTCTTAATATTATTGAAATTAAAAAAACCAAAAAACAACCTGGATACACCATACATTTTGCACAAAATAACAGTAATAGTTGTCTGATTCATTATTATGGCCAAGATTAAAGGTGAACTACTCATAAACCAAAAAGTTATTCCATGTAAGATACTGAGTACATATCATGTGTCAGACATTGTTCTAGCCATTGAAGATAAAATGATGAACAGAAATAAGGTCCCAGCTCTTATGGAGCTTATCTTAAGGTGAAAGAAGAAATGAACAAATAAATACACACTTGATCAAGTGGTGATAAACTTGGGAGTCATAAGCATGCAGATGTTGAAAACTATTACATGCCTGGATAAGATCACTTAGGGTGTGAGGTCTAGAAGAGACCAAAGCTCTCAGACATTCCTAGGAATACAGAATACAGGAGGATGTAAAAAAGAGACTAGAAATGAACAGTTAGTGAGATAGGAAATATTCAGCAGGCAAAGAAGGAGATTCAAGGAAGAAAGGTAAATTCTGTCTAACACAGCTGATAAATCAAGTAAAATTAGATCTTAGAATTGACAAGTGAATTTAGTAAAAAAAAAAAAAAAAAAAAAAAAGCCAAAGACTAATTCTAGCAATTTCTGTAGGTAAGGACAACTAGAAGAATACCTTGCAGTGGGTTCAAAAGGGAATGGCAGTAATGGATGGAGAGATGTACTACATGCTACCAAATTATTTTAAACAAAGTTAAAAAATGTTAGTTTTTGTTTTTTTTAAAGATATGTCTCCATTGATTTTAGAAAGTAAGGTAGAGAGAGAGATAGAAACATCCTATATAATAAAAGGGTAATAGGCAAATTGACCCTAACTACAGAACCACTGGGAACGACCAGTTGCTATGACACGCACTGACCACCAGGGGTCAGACGCTCAATGCAGGAGCTGCCCCGTGGTGGTTAGTGCATTCCCACAGGGGAGTTCTGCTTGGTCACAAGCTGGGCTGACAGCTACAAGTGCAGCAGTGGTGGCAGGAGCCTCTCTCGGCTCCTCGGCAGCACTAGGGATGTCCGACTGCAATTTAGGCCTGATCCTGTGGGGAGAGGGCCTGAGCTGCAGTTGGACATCTCCCGAGGGGTCCCAGACTGTGAGAGGGTGCAGGCCAGGCTAAGGGACCCCCACCTCCCAGTGCACAATTTTCGTTCACCAGGCCTCTAGTTAATGATAAAAGAGAATCATTGATTGGCTGCCTCTTACATACTTCTCACTGGGGACCAAGCCTGCAACCTGGGCATTTGCCCCAATTGGGAATTGAATTGTGACCTCCTGGTTCATAGGTTGATGCTCAATCACTGAGTTACAACGGTCGGGCAAAAAATGTTCAAATTTTAATATTTTTGAGCATCTTTCATTTTGAAGGCTATAAAACTCAAAAGATACCAGGCACTACAAAAGAAATTCTTATGCTATTTAAATATCATGTTATATGTAATCTGCAACTATCCTTGAAAATATCAGTTAGAAGGATACCAGCTTTTGATTGGAAGAATTATTCAAGAGGAATTCCAAATACTACTGTAAGGATATAGTCTTGTGGCCTGGCTGCTAAAGTCTGTGAAAACTGACTTATCAGAAGGACACAGAAGCAGAAAATCAGAAAACTATCTTAATTAGGAGCTACCATAAACATAAATGTGAAAAACTATGAGGATAATTGTAGGATAAGATGGCAGAGGTTTAAGAACAAACGCCTGGAAAAGGTTTTGAAGACAAAACAGCCTTTAAGTCTTTTTGAATTTAAAAAGCCTAGAGAAATTGGATTCCTAGGCATTATTCAGAGTAAGAAGAAAAACATTATTTGTTTATTTTTTTAATCCTTACCTGAGAATCTTTTCCACTGATTTTTAGAGAGTGGAAGAGAGAGGGAAGACAGAGAGAAACATCAATGTGAGAGAAACACATCCATTGGTTGCCTCTCGCACGAGCCCTAACCAGGGCCCGGGCCAGGAAGAAGCCTGAAACCAAGGTAAGTACTCTAGATCGGAATTGAACCCAGGACCCTCTACTATGGATAGGCCAACACACTATCCATTGAGCCAAACAGGCTAGGCAAAAGGTTATTGTTAAATGCCTAATAAGTTAAACTGTAACTACAGATAACATTTGTGCTATGTATATAATTTATACAAAGTTTGCTCATTTATATTTTTATATAGTTAACTTTTTAAAAGACTCATGTTTTTCAATTAAAAAAATATAGTACTTAATAGTATGAAATATCACTGTATAATACAATATATATGTATGTCCAGAATCCTATAAATGTATTGGGAGAAAAGTGGAATTATGTGAATGATAAAGGAGCTTAAGACATAGAATAGGAACTAAAAATTATTTACATAAATGTTAGCATACTAAATGAGTAATAAAAGAATGAAAGATAGAACAAAACTTCCAAATAAGGATAAAACAGAAATAAGCTTTTCGTTAGAATATAACATTAACCCACATGATATGAATGCAGAAAGGAAGAGGAATGGAAACATGTAAGATGGATAATCCTCAAAATATGATGTGTCTCTAAATGACTTCTAGATGTAACTGTACTTGGATGAAACATAGGTAGCCTATTACTGATTATATAGTAAATCCCTAGTAAAAATGGTTAAGAGATATAACATTATCACTTCAGAGTTTGTGGTGGACGATATAGAAAAATTTGGAGCAAAATATGATATATTGTATATCCTAGGCCTCAGAAAGAATATTTCAAAAAATTCCAACAAAAGATTAAAGATTGCTCCTTGAACAGTGACTCGAGACACCCAAAAATAAAATTCTGATTTCCCAAAATTGCTTATTAGTTGCAAGGAAAAAAATAGTACCTATCCATTAGAGAAATAAGACCTGTTTGATCAGGTGATTAACAATAACCATATCCTACCTTCAGAAGGATACAACATGTATGTAGCACAAAGACAGCTAAAATGCAACCAAAACTAAAAGGCTTTCAGGATAAAATAATTGTTTGCAGAAAGAATATAAAAGCGAGAACCAGTCACTGCCTCGACCCGGGAAATGAATGAATCACAGACAAATTAGAGGCATGTTCCATTTTTCATTGTTGTTGGGAGGCAGAGGGTAGGACTTTGCTTCCATATTTTCTATCAAACTGAGAATAGACAACCAGAGCAGCCTGTGACAGTTCGACTTTCCCATCTGGTAGCTTATCAAGGACGTTGCCAAGGGATTTAAGGTACAAATAAGGAGGTTAGATGAAATGACCTCTTGGCTTTTCCAATTGTTTTAGTTTATGTAAGGTAATTAAGATGTAATTGAAAAAAATAAAATTACTGGAGTTAAACCTCTCTTATTTAAATCTTAGGTTTTCCAGTTACCAGTTAACTGTATAACTTTGGGAAAGTCACTGAGAATTCCTGTATCTCTAAAATAAGAGCTAGATGAATTAAACACTAGCAATTAATTATGCCATCATATGACATATATCTTAAATAAACTGAAGGGAGAAGAAACTCATTCCCTAATGATTAATGATGAAAAGTCTGATTTAAAAAGATAAATAGTTGACTTGGGTGATGGTATCATGGTTTATGTATATGTTCAAACTCATCAAAATGTATACACTTAAATTCAATAAAGCTGTAATAATATTTAGTTTTAATTTTGCTAAATCTAAGCAATGAGATATACTACTGTGTAGACATTTTAGAGAAAAGTGGAACATAAGGAAGACCGAATATGAAAGTAGAATTTAAATTCTTTGAGAACTGTTTTCTAGTCATGGCTGATGTATCTTAGTGGTTAGAACATCGTCCCTCATACCAAAGGGTCAGGCGTTCGATTCCTGGTAAGGGCACAAACATGGGTTGCAGATTCTATCCCCAATTGGGGTGTATGAAGCAGTCAATCGATGTTTCTCTTTCATATTAATGTCTTTCCCTCTCTCTCTCTCTCTCTCTCTCTCTCTCTCTCTCTCTCTCTTTTATTTTCTCTCTCTTTCCCCTTTTCTCTCTCTCTGGAATCAATGGGGGGAAAATGTCTTTGGGTGAGGATTGAAAAAAAAAACAACTTTCTAAATTAAATTAATTGCAAATCACAAAAATACTTTAATGTTTCATTTTTACTTAAAATGTACATATAAATAATTTGATGGAGTATTTACATCAGTCAGCAATGCCATTGTTAGTTAGGAAAATGCCAAATATGCTTTTTTCCCAAATAAGCTTTTCATATTCAAATTACATTACACTTTACTGGAGCTAAATTACCCAAATGAACTACTAATTTTGTCCTTAAAATCTTTTTATTCTGTTAATGGTATTAGGTAAAAATTTTATCTTTCATAACTAAAACAAGAAAACTGACTTACTTCTAGACTGGCTCCCCCAACTGTGATTAGCATGTCTAAATATTTCTAAACTTGTTTCTTCCTCTACATTCCCACTGTAATTTACTTAGTTTAAAAGCCCTACTCCGCTTTTCTTTGCACTTCCTGCCTCTAACTTTCGCCCCTTCTCCAGGATCTTTTTCATAATATTTTCAGTCCTTGCATAAATGTAAAACTGATCCTGTCACACCTTTTGTTTTAAAATTCTGTGGTACTACTTATTTCCCTCCTCTGCTCCCTCCCTTCTATTCCCTATACTTAGAGGATAGTCTCATCAACTAAGTATGGCTTATAAGACCCTTTATAATGGCCCCATTCTCACTAGTGTAAAATGCTGCCACTAGGGCATTAACACTCTTAGCTACAAATGCATGAAGTTTCTTAAATGAAGCATATTTTAGCATGATCATATGAAGTGGTTAAAATGGTGTCTGTTATATTGTAAATGTTTGAAATGTGTTCGCTATTTCTATTTCATACTTTTTCTTCTTTTATCAAGCTACCAACATACTCTCCACATGTTAACTCTGGGCTGTTGCCAGCTTTCTTTTTTACTGAAACAAACAAAAGAACATCTGCAAGCTCCTAACACTATACCTTGTTCTTTCTCTCCTGTTATGACAGATAAACAATGTGTGCTCCTCCTTAGTCAACCTTTCCACTTTTTTGCTAGATTTCATCCTCTCTCCTATGCAAGAATATTGTTCAAGCTACTCTCCTGTCTCCTGCATCAATTTCTCTCTCTCTACTGGATCATTCTCCTTAGAAAACAACCTTGATATTTTTTTCCATTAAAAAACAAGTAAAAAACATCTCCAGACATCACATCATCTCTCCTAGTTTCACTTTGTTTTTCTTTTTCCTGTAAATCCTAAAAGAGCAGGTACAGATATCATTCTCTACCTCAGCTAACTAGAATCTTATTGCAGATTTGCTTACTAAGTTTAAAAACTACACAAATAATTTTGAAATAAAAGAGTAAATTATAAAATATACTTCTTTCTCTCTTATGCATGGTAAGATAAGAAATATTTGTAACTTTCATTTCTGAAATTATTCTATTTCACTAGAATAACTGGTGAAATAATTTGTTTATATATACAGATATGTGTGCATTTATAATAAAATAATTTTGCTAATTAAAAACCCAAGAAATTAATATGCCATATTATTTTAAATTGCAGAGATTAGTGAAAAAATTATGCTTCAGAAAAAAATATACCCTAAAGAATTACTAATAAGAATGCTCACAGATATGTTAGATAATGTTGACATGGGGGCAGTTCATGTGTAACTATGTAGAGCTCATCTACTTAGCTGGGAACTTGAGTTATGACATTTTGGAAATCTTTTGCTTTCAAACCAAGATACATTCTTAAAATTAAACTATAAAGGGAAAATAACCAATCTCAGTAAAGCTAATACTCTAGATGCTAGAGCTAAATATAAGCAGAAATTATGAATATCAATAAATTTTGCATTAATCATCAGTAGGCATAGTTGAATATTTAAAAACATGGCCTTTGTAGTTAGTAAAACTGCCTCATGTTCTGGATCTACCATCTTACTATGACTGTTTCTATAGCGAATCATTTATCTTCTCTAAGCCTGTTTCTTTATCTGAAAATGGGAGACATTATCTCCAATGAGTATGTATTAAAGTGCTTAGGTATAGTGTTTAATACATAGTGGTGATGATTCATACAAGCAAAAATTAATAATATGACTTTCTATACACATTTTATTTTAGCATCACAAAAGTATAAAATAAAAATGACTCTCATTTTACTACAATAATTAGTAAAGGGAGTATATGTAACCCACCTTCTAAAGCAAGATGACATGCTGGTGGAATGCATGGCAGTGAAGTTCAGGAAAGGGTAACTTACTATAATAGATAGTCCTAATAATGGGCACTCTGCCATGTTTAATTTTCCTAATAAGATAGGATGAATATAATTCTAATTTATTTCCAAAATATTAAAAACTATTTTTGGATTCCATAGCCTTTTTTTTAATATGCTAAAGATAAAATCTTTTGGTTTCTGGATTTTGGAAGTCAAACTTCAGTGAAATTCTGCTGAGAATAAAAGGTATGTAAAAAGATCTAAGTAATTCCTGATGTTACAGTACAGGCAAGTAATGATTCAGAAATTTGGTGAGATATTTCTAGGCCACAATTTCAAATTTATCCCAAGATAGTGGCAAAGGAAGCGGTGGTACGGATAACACTTAGATACAATATGCATAAAATTATATTAACACATGCCAGCAGGAAACTTATTATCCTTTAGAAGAGACAAATCTGATTTATCTTAGTCGTTATAGTCCATTTTAAAATATTTCATTAAATAATTTGGTAAAATAAAACAGTAATTACACTTTTTTTGATAAGATTTGTAATGACTCTTTAGGTCAGGGGTGGGAAACATCGACCCATGGGCCACATAAAACTTATGAAATCTTTTGGTCTGCTCCTGCCCAGACATTAGGAGTGAATTAATTAAATGTTTGACTAAATACAGCAGGCTAATTTTTAAGTTGATAATTTTCTATGGGCCACAAGTGATGTAAATATCCAAATGGTCCTTGAAAGAAAAAGGGTTCCCTTCTCCTGCTTTAGACAGAAAAAGGCCCTTATTTCTTATTTCTCCTGCCTATTGTCACCAAGACATTATCAGTGTAATTTCCATTTAAATTTTATACCTATAATATGAATTTCTTGATTATGACTTATTGTCCTTTGTTTTTTTCCTTGATCTTACCTTTAAAACTTCCTGTAACCTGAATACATCTAAATGAAAAAGTCTATTGCTCCATAAAATGAATAAACTAAGTCTTTTCTCCTCTTTATCCTTCTATAATGCTTATCAAGAAAGAAAAAACCACACAACTATTTTACAAATGTGACACTATTATATTTCCTTAAAATTCTCTTAAGAGACACTCAAGTGAATGCCATACATAGAGATGATTAGCTAAATTGATACTACTTATATTTATAAACTAATTAACTTCATTAGTTGAACTTACCTAATATATAGTACAAATCTGGAAAAGTTTATATTCTTGCATATGTTTTACCTTAGTTAGATAATTACATCACAGTTAATAACATCATTTGCTAACTACATATATATATATATATATATATATATATATATAATATATATGGTGATTAGCATAGTAATATATATATTACTCTGATCCCTAATAAAAACTAAATGAGCTAGCGTTATCTTAAGTAATCCTAATAACTGTTATCAAAGTAATTTTATAGAAAAATAACTTAGACATTAGTGTGGATGTAATTTATTAAAGCAAAGAGGTCATGCATTTGAATCCAAATAGTGGTTTTTGTAAGCTAAGACTTTCATAAACTATCTCACTCAGTGAGTGTATTTATATATTATATAGCCAACATGTGAACTGAAGGCCAAGAAGAACATGTTGTTATATTGTAAGGAACTTAAAGGAAGTGTATGTGGAAGCATCAGGAGGTCATTAAGAAAAAGGAACACTCAGTTAAGTGTAATTTCTTTGGGTCTATTTCCCATATTTGTGTGAGGTATTGTCATAGATGAAAGGCTAGAGCAATCCTAGGAGGCTGAACTGGAATCAAATAATCAGTTTAATGTGTTAAGAATGAGAACAGCAGCAAAAAATAAAAAAAATAAAAAAAGAGAAAAAACAACAATTTGAAAAATTCTGGAAACCTAAATTGCTATATATTTTTATGAGCAACAAATTCACTTAAAAGAAACAAACCTGCCCAGTACATTCTCTCTTCCACCTACTGGAATATTGAAATAGGTTTATTCTCTTGGGGCATCTCTAAGTAACAAAAATCCAACATAAAACAAAGAACGTTATCCCTATAACTGGTGCTTAGCATAGTCATGCACATTATAAAAGAAATTTTTTAATTAAATATGTTTTTCCTAACATGTTTTATAGTACATATTTGTGAATACAGGAATTAGAACAGAAAGTGTAAATCATATTTTAATAACTACACTTAAAAAAAGTGTGATTAAAAACAAATGTCTTAGCTGCAGAATGTCTTAGCTCAGAATAGCTTAAATGCTTCAAAAATGTGGGAAGGAATAACAATCCTCATTAAGTAAAAACCAGTCTGTTGAGTTGGTAAATTATTAGTAACTGATAAACAACTCAGAACAAAGCTTCAGCAATAGCTTAATGAGGCAGGTAAGACTGACAGACTTACTCTGAAGCTGAGGCTGCTGGAAGGAAAGGGGCTGTCCGAACACAAATGGGCTGTGGACAAGGGAAGAGGGAGGTTTTGCAGCTTGATCAAAGATGGAAGGAGCTGGGAGATTGGGCCGTGACTGAATTGAATTCAATATGGCACTCAGTTGGTCACCTGCAGTGGGCAAAACAGTCAAAACTACAACTTGTTATTAACACCCCAAATGGCAAAGTAAGCCGTGTTTTATGACATTCAGATAGTCAAACACTAAATAAAACTATGCCAATTCAGAAATATGTGGAAGTTTGTGATCATTATCCTGAAATTAGGGACCAAGCTTCATGTTGTTTTAATACTGGAAGCACCCCACAAAATCTAATAGCCCAAATCCATTTAAATTCATATACACCATCTAGCAGTAGCATGTGAGAATACCAAGTCTATGAAGAACCTATGATACATTGAACATCATCCTATATAATAAAGAGCTAATATGCAAATGGTCATCATGCCCTCACCCAGGGGCTGGGGGACCTGAGGCCAAGCCCCCCAACCAGTGGGACTCGATGGAAGACCTGAGACTGTGTCCCCCGCTTGGTGGTGCTTTACAGGGGTGGGGCCAGCCAGGTCTGGGTCTTGCATGATTTTGAGGTGCACGCAGGTGGGCGGGGACTTGACTTTGGGTCCTGCAGTATGCCCAAGACTTTGACAGGAGGGAGATTTTCATACACATTTTACTAATTTTCTTTCATCCCTGACATTTTTATTATAGAGAAAGGTCAAATAACAATATTAAAGTATTTCTTCTAATTAATTCCCTTTTAGTGTACACAAATTTTGTGCACAGGTCCACTAGTGTAAGAATAAGTGAAGGTCTAAATGTCTTTGTATGAAGTACCTGACAATGACTAAGTATACTTCAAGCAAAAAATAAGCAAATAAGATGAGGTGTTTTTTTTTTTTTTTAATGTGGAATTCACGGGTAGCAAAGTATATGTTATTAACTTAGCAATATATTTATATTATAGTTAAAAATTAAAATTTCATTTTTAAAAGTTAATGTTGAAGAAATTATACATTTTGGAAAGCATGATCTCTTTTGCTTTAATGGGTAATATAAAAATATATATGATAATAATGTAAAAAGGAATATGTATCTAATTTATTAGAATAGTATCTCAAATATGAAGTCTGACATTACCTTAAACTTAAATACTAAGGAAAATAACAGAAGAATATTTTTAAAAATATGAAATAATGTTAACTGGATAGGTAATAGTTTCTCATTTATGAGAATATATATAAAATAGTTTAAATGATGCTGAAAAGAAAAACATATAACTAGACATAGGCCAACTGGAAAGCAGCACCTCTCAGCCACATTCCTTATGTATAATAAACCTTCATAAATAAACATTTCAAATGAAGCACCAATAGGAATAGATTCATATGAAAAGAGCTGTGCACACAAGTGATACATTTTTACTTTTTAAAAAATTAATGCTGTAGGTTAAAAAAGGATTTTAAAGATTATGATAAATTTTATAAAGAAAAATAATTTCTTGATCTTGAATAGTATAATGAGTTAAAATGGGGACTATTATTAAAGGTAAGATAATAAACAAATAAATAATAGATATTTATTCAGATTAAAGTTCTTTTAAAAATATATATTTTATTGATTTTGTTACAGAGAGGAAAGGAGAGGGATAGAGAGTTAGAAACATTGATGAGAGAGAAACATCAGCTGCCTCCTGCACACTTCCTACTGGGTATGTGCCCGCAACCAAGGTACATGCCCTTGACTGGAATAGAACCTGGGACCCTTGAGTCCACAGGCTGATGCTCTATTCACTGAGCCAAACTGGTTTCGGCCAGATTAAAGTTCTTAATATTTCTCTACTTAATAGGCTTTCTAAATACTTAAAAAGCCTATTAATAATTACATGCTATTTTTGAGCAATAGTAGTAAATCATATTTTTTAAAAGTAATATATCATTTTTATTAAATAACACATATTGTTGGCAATGTTTGCATCTCTTAAAAGTTGATTTTCATGGATGCCCTATGAATTATATTTTAAATACTAATTTTAAAGTGACAGTCACCAGTACAATTTAGACATTTTAGAGACTGAAAGCATGTAATTTGAACTAAACATGGCTTTAAAATAGATTACTATAGGAGTATAGTAGTGGTAAGTAGTGTTGAAACTTTAAAGGTTTGATAAAGGTTGAAAGGGACATAAAGAAAACACCACCAAGAATTTACCCTACTTATGTATGAAGATCTAGTTCAAGTTAGTTGAAATCTGAACCACCAGAAATGAGGAAGCAAATGGTACACAAACCTGTAGGAGAGACCAGCATAACAGAGTAGGGAGAGCCAAACCAAAAAGAAATCTTGTGGTTAGGCTTCCTTCATAAAAATATTCTGTGGAAAATAATATATGAAGTGGCTTTATTTTAAATTGAATATTCCCTCAACGTTGATGTAATTTTATTTTTTATAGACTATTTCATTACTTTACTTGCTCTGTAAATCAGGTACTATGAAACTTTTATTTCTTAAAATCAAATCCGGTGAATTAGTTTAAATAACACTTTAAATTAAAATTATTTCCATGAATTATTCTCCCTCTTACCTATCATCCAACTGAATGCTACCTGCTGACAATATGGCTAATTTTGAAGGAGTCAGATTCATAGGAAAGAACATGAATGTGCTGAATTTATAAACAAATGAAATTTTGAATAAAATTCAGGTATAAATTATTTCAAAGTAATAAAGCTAAATAGACCAAACAGCAGAACAACTGTCCAAACTTCCAGACGACTGTCCGGACAATCTTCAGGACGAAGCCAAGGCTGCGAGGGTTGAGCTGTCGATAACTGTCCATGTTGCTGCTCTCTTCCATTGATGTAGCCCAAAAAGTTATACACATTTTATATCCATACTATAGGCCTGGTGTATGAAATGAGTGCACTGGGGGTGGGGGAGAGGTGAGAAGGGGAAAGTGTCCCTCAGCCTGGCCTGCACTCTCTCGCAATCCAGGACCACTGGCTCCTAATTGCTGGTTTGTATGCCTGCCTGATCGCTCCTAGCCACTCTGCCTGCCTGCTTCATCACTCCTAACCCCTCTGCATGCCTGGCTGATCGCCCCTAACCACTTGCCTGCCTGCCTGATCGCCTCTAACAACTCTGACTGGGACCCTTCCCACCATGGCAGCCGCTTTTGCCTAGGCCCCCACAGCTTCATCCAGAATAACCTTAGGAAGGTTATTCGGCTGTCTGGTCTAATTAGCATATTACACTTTTATTATTATAGATGGCTTAGAATATTGGCTTCATTATATATACCAAACCCGAAGATATAATGTCATGAAATTCTAAATGAACTAAGATAACTTGGTTAGACGTTCAAAACCCCACAAATTTAATAAAGTTGACATACAATATTATTTAAAAATATTACTTAAAATGTTATTTTAAGTGGATCATTTTAGAAAGTCCTTTTTTGCTTATTAACATTACTCGTAATAATTAGATGACAGAATTCTTTGACTAGATATAGAGACACAGAATCTTTATGATGCAAATTCAAAATGGGTGTCTCTAAAACAGGAACAAATAAGTAAATTAATTATAAACTTAAGCTAAAACTGACAAAAACACAAATACTAAAGAAACATCTTTGTAAACATTTGGCTCTTAGTTTTCTAGGAAAAAACTTTAGTGACATTTTGTAGGTCAAGGGTAATTAAAATGGGTAGAAGAGAAGGTAATGAAAATATTAAGGTATGTCAAAGACTACTTTTAAACACCTACCTTTATTATTTCCAAGTCCATAATCAAATCCTTGGGCACTGCAACTTGCCCCTTTATTAAATGCTTGCACTGAGAAAGGGCTTGGAGGAGGAGTTTGAGAATTTTGATCCAGAAGGACTTGTTCTACAATAAAAAGCAAAGCTATAAAACAAGTTTTTTTAATGTGTTATCCCCTATTCAAAGAATAAAGAAATAATTCAAGAAAAGGTTTATGATGGTCAGATTTTAAAATGCCTCACATTTAGATCTGATAAGTTTCCACTGAGGTTATTGATACTGACAAAGTACATGACAAATCTTTATTTTCATTTATCAAATACACAGTGAAATTTATAAATGGGATATTCTCTTGTGGAGCCAATTTACTCTTATTATGGTTAGAAATACATCACTTAATGTAGTACACTAGTATTTTGGGACCTGAAACTCATATTTGTAACAAATTTAAACAAGGGCATTTTACAAAGTAAAAATAAATGCCCTATATCCAGAAATAAAAATATTTTGTATATTAGTATTCAAACAGGAAAATCATCTTCAAAATGTCTAAGTATATGGTACCAAAAGAAATTTTTATTTGTGAAATATTTTTAAGTTTTGAATGCAAAAATTATTGATAATTTAAATTTTAACTTATTTTTACTTATTATATAAAGATAGTTTCCCCTAAAGAAAAAGATAATAAACCAGGTCATGTAGTCAGAGTTATTAATGCACCCTGATGTAAACAAATGTATCAGAATTCTTATTTCAAGAAATGACAAATGTTTTATCTAGTTTACAAATTGCAACAATGCAACAAAAATTGGTAAACTAAATTAATCCTCTATTTACAATCAAGAGGCTTTAAAATTCTAATACTAAAAATACTAATACCTTAAAATCATATAATGCCAGCTTAAAAAAAATAAAACAAAAATAAAAACTGCTAAATGAAAGGTAAAAAGGAAAAGTACTTTTTAAAAAATAATAAGTTTTAAATTTATTTTTTAAAAGCCAATATCCCTTTAAATAAAAAACAGAACTAGAAGAAACATGGTGGAGTAAATCAGATTTCTGCTGTAACTATTTACCAACAATTTTAGAATTTTTTAATAAACCAATCATACCACTTTTCTTAAGCAATGCTCCTTAGTATAAGATATTTCAACAGTGAAATATTTCTTCTGAAACACCCTCATGAACAGTCAGTCATGAATGGAAAAGATAGCATCGCTTTCACCCTGTAGACTCAAAATGGTCTGGCACCAAGTGTAAACTGTTTTGACCATAGCAATAACTTTGCTTACTAGGTTTTATCTATGGACACCAAAAACCAATAAAGAATTTTTACAAAGAGGAAAGCCTTTGTTTTGCTCATACTACTTTACAGAAATAAGTTACTACAATGCCAAGTTCTCTTATTTCCATACTAGAGGCCCAGTGCACCAATTTGTTCACAGGTAGGGTCTGGCTGGCCTGCCCCCAATTGGTGGATTGGGGCCAGGCTTATGAGAAGGAGATGGTGGGAGGTTGGCTGGTGGGCCTACCCTGATTGGGGCCTGATCAGGGCCAGGCTGGCTGGGGGCAGGGACCGCAGGCGTTTGGCTGATGGGCCCTGCCCCAATTTGGGTGGGAAGCCAATTGGGGTGGGGAGGGGATGTGGGTGGTGGCTGGCCAGCCCCACCCAATTGGTGTGTGTGTGTGTGTGTGTGTGTGTGGCCAATCAGAAACAGAACTGGCTTGGGGGAAGGGCCTGAACCAATTGGGCTGCAGTAGGTTGGCCAGCCGGCCCACCTCCTATTGGAGTGTGGGGATAACCAGGGGCTGGGCAGATTGGGGTGGTGGGGTCCCATCAGGGACAGGGCTGGTGGGGGGAGGGGCTGTAGGAGGTTGGCTGGCCGGCTTCACCCCTTATTGAGGTGGGGGGCAATCAGGGGTGGGGCCAGCCTGGGGGAGGGGCTGCTGGCCAATTGGGATTGGGTAGGCTGATTGGGGCAGGGCTGGTTTGGGGAAAGGGCCACCCTCAGGAGGTTGGCTGGCCAGCCCCATCCCCCAATCTGGCCGGTTCGCTGGCTCCAGTGGGCATCATAGCGACTGGTTGTTCCGGTCCTTACAGCATTCTGGTTACTAGCTTTATATATATATATAAAAATTAAATAGTTACATACTAATACCAATGAACAGACTATTTGGGTACTGTATCAACTAATCTTAGTGGTTTTAAAGCACTAATTTCTTATCATTTCTTTCCTTATCAACTCAGCAATTATGTAAAAAAAAAATTAAGACTCACATTATATGTATATATAAAGAACAAAGCATTGATTGTTATTTATTCATTTGTCTTTCAGATCAAACTAAGTATCCTCATTTTGTAAATGAGAAAACAGGCACAGAGATATTAGGTAAACTGGCTGAGGTCTCATAACTAGGAAAGCTGTAGAGTTGGCATCTGTGTCCTGGCAGTCCAGCTCCAAAGTCCTCTCTTACACATTAAACCATATGGCCAGGTAAGATGACTACTAGGCTAGAAAAGACTCTTTGCTAGTTACTTAAACCATTCGCATATTATTTAACTACATCCTACATAAATCTGATCTCACTTCAGGTATTTTAATTTATATCTGAATATGCCTATATAACGAAACTCTAAGATTTTATGAATATGCAGTTAATATATTTAATTAGTATCTTGTAAATGAGATCATTTTGTAAAATGTAGGATTTACATCAAATGAAGCTTTTTTTTTTTTTTTTTCAAAACAGTGAAAAAACAGTTGTACCACATTTTATGACCACATCATCTTTGACTATGAAAAATTTATCTGTAAAGACAAGAAAGGGCATAGGTTCCCAAATAATGTTTAATGAATTATTTTTTATTTAAATTCTTTATTGTTTAAAGTATTATATATGTTTCCTTTTCCCCCCATTGACCTCTCCCTGCATTCAATGAATTATTGATATAGTATGGTATGGTGTCATGAGCACAGATTTTGAAATATTAACAAAGATTCTGGCTCAAGTCTTATATCTGCCATCTATCCAGTTGTATAACTATAGGCAAGTCATTTTCAATTTTATGAGCTTTAGTTTCCTTACCAGTAAAATGAAGATTATATAACCTACCTCAAAGGCTTATTGTGGAAAAAGGGGGAATGTTTTATTTATAATTCTAATACATCTAAATGTACTCTATCATTCAAGCAGGTTTCAAAACTTCTTTGAATTTATGTTTATGGACATATTGCCTCTTAGATAATGAATATTTTAAGTTTATTCTTTCTTGGATAAAAAAAGCATATACTATCATCTCTCTGACATTATTCTATATTTTTGGAATTTGGTAGAAAAGTATATGCTTATTTTACACATTCATTTTGATATCCTTAATAATATTTTTGTGACTCAACTTAAAGTTATAAACTTAGTGAGCAAAAAACTATGTTCCTGTCCATAGGAACAATCTGGGTATGAAGAGGTAAAAATTAACTTGAATACTGTACAGTTTTGCTCTAGTGGTGGATACAGTTCTTTAGGAACACTGAGGGAATTCTTGACCCTGTCAGATCAGGTAAAGTGATGATGTGGTCTGAACTCTGAAGAACAAGTTTTTTTTTCACCATGTGAATAGAAAGGGAAACAAAATGGAAAATATTTTATTAAATGAGATCACTGTTGAAAAAGGCAAATGAAGTTGAAACCCTATCAACAAAATAGGAAAACCCCAGAAGATGCTTTGCATTTATTCAATGTTTTTTTCCTGAGACAAAAGTCAATCAAATGAAACTGCCTGGGAGAAGTGCTATGATTTATGGTTTGAGAATTAAACTTCCATTTAGTGGTAGGAAGAGCAAAACATTCAGTCCTGGACTGGCACAGAAGAATGATCTTTCACAAATTCATATTAATCAAAAGCATTTCTTACAAAGATGGATTCATATGTTCTACATTTTCTCTTAATTCTCATCTTTGATGTGCATTAATTTAGTACCCATGTATTTTACAAATAAATATTAACAATTGCAAGATTTTATTATGCTTAGCATTTACTTAAAAAATAAAAACACGAAAAGCTCTTTAGGATAAAAGAAATACACTTTAAACTTCTGCTTTCAAGGGTTAATCAGAATAAATCACAAATGTAAGCCAACTTGCCATCTTCATGTCGGAGGTACTGGTTTCCGCCTCTGTCTCTAGCTAAGGACCATGCCTCTCCTTCATCACTCTCACAGAACTCTACCATGCTGTTCTTATCCAGCTGCACCCATGTACCTTCAGAATTGGTTACCTAGTACATAACAAAAAGCATGATTGATTGGCTTGATTCTCTCAGGGCACTCAGGCTGAAAAGCAGCAAAAGATTAAGAGTTTGAATAGTGTAATCATTCCAATAAATATCTACCATGAAATTAGTTTCTGAAATTAAGAATATAGCCCAAGGTAAGACAAAAATAAATAAAAGTCATGTAAAATACTACTTATTTAAGACTTTAGTTAAAATATTTTTTAAGGCACAAGGATAATCCCTAAATAATTTTAAATGTTTCCAAAAACACATGGCTCTTTTTCTAAACACCTAAAATGTCATAACACAACACACTCCATTATTTCGGTTGGTAGTGCCTATAATGCAATTTGAAAATGACCCTGACACTAAGAAATAGCATGACACACTACATCTTCAAGCTCATCACCTGAGGCAAATGCCACAGCTGATGAAATGGTAATTTTATTTGCTCAGGACTTCAGTAAGACACATGAATGGGAAGAAAGAAATGAAACCTTTTATATTTTTATCACATCCACATACTGATCCATAGCAAATATTTTAAAGTGCTGTTAATCCATGACAGTATAGTACATTTATAGTAATAAAAAGACATATGTAATACCAAACTCATATACACAGACACATCATTTTGGTAATATAAATATTGTTTTCACAAGGATAATTATGAGAATAAAATTATTAGAAAAGCACAGAAAAATTACATTAGTATTTCCAATACAAATAAAGGTAAATAACATTAGCATTAAAAAACCTGGGATGGAAATGACAACCTTTGGAAAAAAGAGATGCTTTGGTTGTATTACATTAAAAATTAATATCTTAAAGTCATGAAGCTACAAGAATCCATACCTCTCCCACTGCTTTGACTTTGTTTCCCAGAACTAACATTCCAATTGGGATACCTCTAAGGTTAGGGCAGCTTCTGATGTTGTGGCCGGAAGGTCCCGTCTTTACTACCTTGTACATGCCCGGACCTCCTCGCAAGAATGGCATATCTTGTTCTTGCATTGTTGCTTCCTGTGGGCAGCAGGAGTTTATGTCTTTGAAAAAGTCATCAGTATTAGTTTTAGGTTCCTGAAAATTTGAATAGGAAAAGAAAATAAACAAAATACAATCTATTATCACTTTCAACATATTCCTATTAATAGTTTTCACAACAATTCTATAATGCAGGTACTGTCAATTAAGAAAAAGAATATACAAAGATAATTGAAATATTAGTCACTACTACCATTAAAGAGCCATTCAGTTTTTCAATGCTTACTAATAATTAAAATAAAGTTGAAGAAAATAAAGCAGGACAGCTATTGAACCCCAGACTTTTGACTACCATATCACAATTTGAGAACTACAACAGTATTTGATTTTTCTTTTAATACAATATTTAACAATAGGGAAAACAAAAATAATTTACTATGTGAACCATAGCTGAATAATTTTGAATCATTATTACTGCATTACTGTATGTTGGTATGGGTTAAAAAGCCTAAATATTCATTTCCTTCCACTTTTGTAATAATTATTTAAAAATAGAGAAAATAAGTGTGAAGGCTCTGGAGATTAGCTATAAACAGATATAACAATGATGAAATGTACATAAAATATACCTTCATGTTAATATTTACTACAATAGTTATGAGAGAAAAAAAAATGTCTTTAAGATTTTAACTCATACATCTTATAAATAAAAATGACTTGCTAGATTAGGCCATTATTAAACATTAATATATTAAAGCTATTAAAATAAAATAACACTTTTAGTAAAGAGGACAGATTAACATTAAAGAGGCATTTTTACATAAATATAATGCATTTGGATATGAGAGTCATTTCTACAATGAAAGAAAAGAACATGCCATAAATTTTCTGTTAACTCTGCTTAATAGAATTGTTTCCTACGTAAATGCAATGAAGAGGAATAACAACCTTCCCATATTTTTGTTCTTCCCTAAATATAAATCAAAGTTCCACACCAAGAATTCTTCCATTTTCATCATTACTCCTTTAAAACAGATTTAAACTACAATCTTAAATATAGTAATATACACTCTACAAATTGCTCTACATAGAAAGTTAGTAAAAGATGATCATAATGAGACACTCAAACATGAAGTTAAAATTAATATTTAGTAGCCCTGGCTGGATGGCTCATTTGGTTGGAGCATCATACTATATACCAAAAAGCTGTAGGTTTGATTCCTAGTCAGGGCACATATTTAGGTTGGGCTTTCAGGTTTGGTCTCTGGTCTGGGCTCGTATGGGAGGCAACCGATCAATGTTTCTCTCATATCTAAGCTTTCCTTTCTTTTTCTCTCCTCCTCCTCCTGTACTACCTCCTTTTCCTCCTCCTCTTCCTCCTCCTCTCTTTCTAAATCAATAAACATATCCTCGAATATGTTTTTAAAGAATTAATATTTAGTAATGTTAGAATAAAACAAATAGTAACACATTATACAAGATAAAGTATTATTAAATAGCTCTATCATTATTAATAGCCTCATATTAGGAGGTATATAAATATGTTCATTATTTAGTAGAAAATAAAAAATAAAATTCTGAGGTTTAAAAAAATGTAGATTCAATAATTATGTATGTTTGGGTAGGGAAACTTTTAGATAAAAAAATCAGAAGCAAATATTAATAGATTTAGAGAAAAAATAATCTCATTGGTATTTAATGATACATCTGGAGCATTTTATTGTAAGTATAAAAGTATTTCATATAATATTTTGTACATATCATTGTGGTGATTAATAATCATTACTTTGTAGTTATACAAATATGCACTATGGACAATGTTTATTTACATTTACTATAATTAGCATACTTTACGTATCCTAAATTTTAAGCTATATATTGGCAATTTAATGGAAATGAGAATTTTACTTGAAAAATTCAGACTAGATTAATAATCTAAAATAAGCTTAAAATATCCATTTTATATACACATGCATGTATACCTGCAAACAGTTCAATATGAATACGAAGAGTACTCACAAATTGAGAGTAGGGTCTAAAGTTTAAATTGTGCTACTACACTCACAAGGACTTTAGTAAACATTTAAAAACGTTTTGTTGTTGGTGATCAATTTTAATAAATACATCATGGTATTTCAAAGTTGGATAAAGGCAAGTTAGTCCATATTACAACTGAGGTTAAAAAATTACATACTATAAGATAAAAAATCACAAGCAAATATTAATAGATTTAGAGAAAAAATAATCTCATTGGTATTTAATGATACATCTGGAGCATTTTATTGTAAGTATAATAGTATTTCCAACTTTTGATTATTCAGGGTAACACTGAGAGGTGTGTTGGCAAAAACTAATAATCCTTGCAAGTTATTCACTGAAAGGTAATATATGAGAAATTTTATTAAAATATTTAATTGAATAATTAAATAAGCTATATTAATAAATGTAAAAATGAAGTCTATCCAACTTTTTAATATTAAATAGTATAAAAAGAACTGACAGACATAAAGTCAGAACTGTGTATTTTACTCTCTAGCAATCCTAAAGTACAAGTTCAATTCAGCACAGTAAAGTAAGACCTGGCACCAGAATATGATTTGTAGTCCCTCCCCATTCTCAGGTAAACATTCAAAAGAGCATTGTGAAAGAATAGGGAAAAAAAAAAACAAACACAGAAGAGCCATAGGGTCAAGTCTCTCCCAACTAGATAAGCTAGTTCTGAAAAAGCTAGACTTGGATATAATTGTGGGAGAAGCTAGTCATAACATTAAACATAGTGAATTTGAAGTCATGTAAAAGTTTAACTTTAACAATACAGTCTTTGGGAGAAGTAGAGGGAGAAGAGTTACACTGGAAACTCAACTGCAGCACTTTGTATAGGTCTTTTTTGGTTAAAAAAATTATTAATTTTAAGCCAACACTTCAAAGGATATCATGTAAATTTGTTATACATGCTGAAATACCTGAATAATATATGATTGTTCCTTACAGTTAACTCACCTGGGGGGAAAAAGCTTTGGAAGTCCATGAAAATACGTCCAAATCCCTGACTCCTTGGCTAGCATTAAAGATATTCTGAGCAACAAAGTTTAAGAAAGAAAAATATCAACAAAGAAAGGGAACAGGATATCAGCTGCAGAAGATGAGTTCACAGTAACAACATTGTTCTGTACTCTAGCACCAGCACTGAAAAATTATTTTATTAAAGGGAAACTGAAGCCACCTGAGTAAACCACACATCAAGGAAATTCTGATAAATAGGTTTTGTCAAAAGCTCCCCATGGATATAGTGTGTCATGCCATTTACTAAAATTGACTGAAAGCTTAACACCATCAATGCAAGAAGGAAACCTTAAAACCCCTTATCTGACGACATATCTGTTCCAAAACAATCAGGTTTGTTTCATGACAGAAAACAGTGCAGCTTTATAAAGAAAATGTGAATACAGATTGCATAGATAGCACAACTGTCACTATGAATAATAATGGCATGTAGTATATGTGAACTAAAGTACCCCCCAAAAAAGTAAATTAGGAAAAAACCTTAAGTAATTTTTCTGTCTTCTATAAATGCAAAAATTCAGTTGGAAATGTTATTGAAAGCTGTTAGTAAATTTATTAAGCAAGCATAGAGAAAAACACATAATCTGAATCTTTTATCAAAAGACAGGCCAAGTTTTCTCCATTTCAAAGTTTAGAAAATACACAGATCATTTAGTCACTATGTTAAAGTCTAAAAATATTTTGTTAAAGCAGCATAGTCTCAGAAGAAAAATTTTCACAAATTCATAAAGAAAATGTAAATGATATACATTTTACATAGATATATCATTCTATTGTATTTATTTGATCTGAAATTAAAATCTTTCCAGTGAGTGGTAATTAGACGATTTTACTGCTTATTTAGTAGTAAATACTGTGATAAATGGTTATTTTGGAGAAAAGGAGGACAATCAAAATGTTAATAAAAGCTGTCATCATATAAGACTGCAACACAAAGAATATAATTCCCAACCAATTATAAACCATTTTAGATAACAAGATTTTATTTAATATGCTCTAGTTCTGTAATTTCCTGTATTTATGTGTATAGACAAGACACAGACACACACCCATATATACACATATGTGGTAATTCATAAATATAAGACACATGAAAGCCAGAAAAATGGGTTTCTAATAGTTTACCTACAAATAAATATAAAACAAAACCAAACTCCCAAACCAAACCCCCTTACATTTAAAAATGGATAGAGAATAGGGTCCTTTCTCTTTAGGTGAACTTGAAACATGTTGCAAAGCATTTTGAAATGATGCTGGTTTTTTCTTTTTTTTTTTTTTTTGGGGGGGGGGGGGGAGTTTGAAATGCCCTTACTGACTCATCCATGTACTATGTAAGAACTTGTGAAATGTTTGGTCAATGGTTTTTATCTTACACAGGGATTGGTGTCGCAGATCTTTGACAAAACAATATCAAGAGTTTTTAAAGCATTTTTTTTTATTTTTTAGCTTATTTTTTTTAGTATTAAAACAATGAAAAGCAATGCCGATGAAGTTAGTTATAAAGAAGCAATGTGGCTACTGGCAATATTTAAAGCTTGCACCTTTTTTTAGTAATTTCAAAGTGCAAATTTAAGTATTTCCCAAGTCTGAGCACGAGTTAACATGTACAACTATGTCAAAGTGATGTAATTGCTAATCAGTTATATATTGTGGATAAAATTCTATTTTATACATGCTAATTATGTGTGGATTCAAATTCCACACTTTTTGGCCTTTGTTTTGCATTTATAGAAAGTTCTTAGTCTGTACTGGTTTACTATAAGATTATTAAGGCTATTTTCAAATGTAGTGACCTGACAAAATTGCATTTATCTGAAGTAAAAAATTTATCAAACAGGAAGCTGGAGTCTAAAAATAAAATGTACTTGCATAGTGTTTTTTTGAATATTTAGGAAAGTTTAGTATATATGTATGTGTATGTATATATATATATATATATATATATATACACACACACACACACACACACACACACACACTTACAAAAATTTAAATCATTTTGTTCTCAAAGACTCTTTTAAAGGCAAAGAGGTGTGTAAAGAAAAGGGAAAGCACATTAAAAACCTAAGTAAATTAATGAGTACCAAATTACAACTCCAAGCTGATAATCTATCAAGGCATGGAAGAGGTCAAATAAGAGAAAAATTTCCATGGTGAAAATATATGATCAAGCACGTCAAATGCTCATGCAAAAAAAAATAAATTAAAAAAAAAAGATAATAAATAATCATCAAGGACAGTACATTTACTAATGCTACATTAAGTAAATATTTATAATTTATTAAAATTGCAAACAGGTTATGCATACACACACACACAGATCTATTAACAAAACAAACCAAGAAACTTGGTGTATGCTGAATCTGTGACTATCAGACACCAGCAGGTACCCCAAAAGCATGAAACTGAATATAAAATGCAAGAAAGATTTTCTAATTTTACCAATTACCCTGGGTAATACTCAAAGAGAGACTACCAAATATTTTCCCTCCATTTCTCCTTCAAATCTTAAGGGCCCCCAATTTTGGAAAAAAAGTCAACCTACTTTCCATATTTGAACTCTGTTTGGCCTAATGAGGTAAGATGTGGTTTGTATAAATGCATGGTGATGTTCAGAGACTAGTGTTGCTTCTGCAAGAATTCAGATAATATGGACTTATAAAGATATCTTAGAACACTTCTAATGAGGTACCATCTATTTTCCTTGATATAAACTTTCTCTACCATTCAACTTGCTTCATAATGTTGTGATACTTCATTTTTGACCAAGTATCCACAGGATTGTGCCTCTAAGTTTCAAATCACTAAATATCTCCTTATCCTATAAGTAAAAAGGTTTTCCAAAAAATTTAAGTTCGAGTGCTAGGCAGTCAAATATCTCCCATGTCATGTACTTAGTAACTAATTCTCTCTTCTTTCTAATTACATTTTCCCTGATGAAATATTCTACTAGTTTACAGTTTGTAGTTTCCAAATGTTTACAATTTTAATTTGCTTTCTCAAACTCATCCATGTCACCCTCAACATACATCACGGTCTTTGTTCATATTTGAATATTCATATTTACTTTCTACTTATGATCTTGGGAGAGGAGCTATCTTTTGTCATAAAGAAGTGAGAATGTTAAAATACTTAACATCACAGTCACCCAGAATTAAGTGAGATAATTAAGGTAAAGAGCATATATGTTAGAAATTCTTTAAAACAGTACGATCATACCAAATGCCAAGAATTCAAATTTAGTATTCAACAAACATTGAAAGCCTTCCATGAGCAAAATGTAAAACTTAACACCGGAAAGAAACAAATATGAGTAAGAAGGGACCCTTGTGAGTCCTTAACAGAAATAGAAAGTATATAAATACAAATGGCTAAAGGCAAGAAAAAAGAAAACAAACAACATCATGGATAATAAGAGAAGTAAGCCTTTTCTACTTTTACTAGTTCAGACAAAGTGCTACCTGAGAAGGGAGAGAGAAACCTAATTTCCCCAGTACTTAAACGCTTTCCATCCCCAATTCATTGCTTCATAAACTATCAGTTCCCAAACATAGTATACCTTCATAAATTTGGAAATTTGAGTCTATATCTAGAAATTCATTCTCTTTCTCCTGGCAACTTTTCTTCAAGACCTCTTCAAGTGTCCTCCTAAATAAAGCCATTTTAAAATTTACCAAAACGCAATTTAATTATTGAATATGATATGTCTATCGCACCATATAGTGAGTACCTCAAGAACAAGAACTGTACTACTTCTTATTTATTTTGTATTCCTCTACCCTGCCTCTCCACCCAACCTCTACTTCTCAGTTTAGTGTTTGGCACATAATTAGGACCCAATAAATATTTGTTGAGTGAACAATTAATAAATAGCTACAGAATTATTGGGAATTACGTAGAAGAAAAAGTTCAAGGGAAACTTTTATCCCTGTCAACAGGAAAATATTTGAAAGGTCAGGGGAAATAAATGGGAGCAAAAGCATTCTGGACAAATGAAACAATATAACAAAGATGGTAGAACATAAAACTAAACAATGAACACAGTGGTCTAAAAGGGCAAGAAGTTCTAGTAGACCATAAGCACGCACAGAAAAGAATCTGCATCCTTCATGTTTATCCCTATTTTTCCCATTGCTTAAAAATATTTTTAAAATAAAGTTATAATATTAGTGTCTAATGCTATTTAATCTCTAAATTAGAACATAACGTGCTAAAACTTTAGTTAAAGTCCCATTTGAACTGTTAGGATGCCACTGTTTCTTAGTAAAGTAATGATGTTTAAATAGAGCTTTCTAGCTAAAATACATATCTACAATGAAAACAAAAGTTATATAAGTAAATAAACAAGACAGTGCAAAAAAATACTTTAAAGCTTATTCTAAATATGACTATGTTCATCTTTTAAAAAAAACCAAACAAACAGTGCTTAAGTAGATCATCTAGTATTTAAACATTACTTAAATTTCCAATCCTGCCCTAAATGGTTTGGCTTAGTGGATAGAGTGTTGGCCTGCGGACTGAAAGGTCCCAGGCTCGATTCCGGTCAAGAGCATGTACCTTGGTTGTGGGCACATCCCCAGAAGGAGGTATGCAGGAGGCAGCTGATCAATGTTTCTCTCTCATTGATGTTTCTGACTCTCTATCTCTTTCCCTTCCTCTCTATAAAAAAACAATAAAAATATGTAAAATAAATTAATTTCCAATCCTTATCCATACTCTTCCAAACAGTCTGAGTCAGGAGCCAAATAAAATACTAATATTGAAGTAAATGCAAAAAATTTTAAACTAGAACAGGCTGAATGGTAGATGTAAAGATTGCTAAGGGAAACTTTTCTGTATTTTTGTTTCTTAAGTTAGTGACTTTGGTCCTTCAGTTTTTAATTGATCAGTGTTTTGAAATTATAAGCCAGAATTACAGTTGACTTATTCACAAATGGCCTGAAGTGAAAAGGAAGAAGAGTGTAAAGTGCTTTCCCAGCAGCAAATGTTTTGAGATGCAAAGGGAGAAGTAACAAAATGCATTTACGTGGCTGTGTTAGTTCCTTTAGGGGATGAGATGGAGCTGTTATTTCCTCTGTGCAAATATCCTTATGCCCTCTGTGCCCTATCACGTTTAGCCTTGCAGAGTAAGGCACTCATTAAAAACTTCCTGACTGTGTAAGGGCCTGTCCCATTCCCTACGACACAACCCTGGAAAAGTAGACTGTCCTTACTGATGCCAGGTTCTGACTGTGCTGGCCCTCATCTAGCACCTGCATTGATGAATTTTATATTAATCTGTTTGGAGCCCTAGACCAGTTTATTTTGCTACTCTGTATCCTGTCATTTTTAGTCACCAAACAAAATCAAGACCCTTATGTCATCTACCTGTTCTCTTATTTTTACACCAAAACACTCTATGCTTTTTCCTGATCCAACATCAAACTATTTCCATTTGCCCCATAACTTTATACTGAATGTAATGGTAACCAAACTCACTTTTATCTTAAACCTGGCAGTGTTGCCATCACCTGTGTGTCTTCCTGTTGATATCAACGATCATCCAGCTGCCTTGCCTGTTATTTCTTATACTAAAGCAGTTTCAATGACTTTCACTTTTCACTGAACTTCTGCTACCATTGCTGGCTACATCAATGGGCCATCTGTTCAATAAAATGTTCTATTACGTCAAATTAAAATATTCTGCTTTAACACACAAACTGTCTATATCCTTCTAACTCTTTAACTAAAGTGCACTCCCTATGTTGTTTGGGAATTGTACTAAGTCCTCCAAGTTCATTGGGCCCCTCATTTGTCCTTTCACATTTACAACTTAGGTCAGATCCCAGCTGGTGATCTCAACTGCTCCTCTATCACCATCTGAAATTCCTCTTCAACCATATTTTTCTGTCACAGCACTCTGGGTAATTCCAATTAGTGCTAGAATCTTCTTTCTTGGCTCTTTTATTTCTGCACACTTAGGGCTATGTGGGAGGAAGGTCATCCAGAATGGATCCATTCAGTGGTCTCACTGGGTCCTTAGTGGCCCATAATCTCCAAACAAGTAGTTTTTACGTCAGATCCCTCTTCTATTTCTATCAAACATTATTCCAAAATTTTATGACATTTCTGAATCCTTTAATGTAACTCATTTGTTTCTATCCCAACTGATGGCTTGCTCTCTTCTAGTTTATAAAATATCATGGCATCCGCCTTCTACCTCACCCCGTCTTCTCTCCATCCCTAAAAACATATCTACTGCCACACACATCCTCTCCTCCTTCACAGAAACACCTCTCCAAATATAGCCTTAATTCCATTTTCTCCTCCTTTTTCTGTCTTCAGATTTCTTATGTAAGCTTTAATTTACCCTTCCCTAGTGGTGTCCTTAATTTATAAAATACTCAAGTTGCTACCATCTTTAAAATAAAGGAACCAGAAAAATCTCAGCCTTCTTAATACTAAACACTGAATTTTTTACATGAAAACAGAACTCATGTCATTCTTAAACATAAAAACCAGAAAAATTCCAAAGCCACTTACTTCATTTTAAATTCTATCTCCAATATTCTGCATCAAAAATTTTTAAAGTAAGTCAGTGACAACCTTCTCATTCATATTCCAGTGAAACCCACAAGTATCTGTATGACTCACTCCATTTAGCTTTCGTACCTTCGTTACTGCCCTTCTCTCTCTGGCCTCAAGAATACTGTCTACTATTAGAAGGGATTTCAAATTGTCAAAAAACAGAACACCAATGTGCCAAAATGAACCATGGCATTTAGAACTTCAACAAACAGCACTCCTTGCTCTTCCTTTCTCCTGTTGATTCTCTTATTTACCTATGACTGTCTTCCTCTCTCAAAAAGATCTCTTCAAATGAACAAGCAAAGGAATTAGGAAAACAATTTTGGATGGGGGAGGTAGTTTAATGCCTTATTAGGGGCTTACACAAAAGTCTAAATTGGTGAAAAATTTAAAAGTAATCTATAAACAGAAGAAATAAAATGGTGATTACAGTTATTTAATTTAAAATATAATTTTCATAATCCTGAGAAATATTTGGTTACTATAACAGAAAAATTATTTCAAATAATTTAAAGCCAACTTATTAGCCATAGGTGATAAAGAATTCTTATTTCTCTTTCAGAGAAGTATCCCTTTTCATGAGGAACAAAATCCTCTCATTTTTACCTGCAGATACGAATCAGTAGAAAATTTAGGATCTCATTTATTTAAAATTTTATATTTGTCCGTTCACATTTACAACTTAGGCTAGTGATCTCAACTGCTCCTCCATCACCATCTGAAATTCCTGTCGATGTCAATGATCACCCAGCTGTCTTGCCTGTTAGTTCTTATACTAACACAGTTTCAATGACTTTCACTTTTCACTGAACTTCAGCTACCATTGCTGGACACATTAATGGGCCATCTATTCAATAAAATGTTCTATTACATCATTTGTTAGCTCAACCTTAATAAAACAGGAGGCCAACACACTCCAAGCTTTTTTAAAATAAAAGATCTATTAGTAAAAGTATATTCAGATATATCTCTCCTCACTGTACTATTACAAAGCATAAATAAAATAATATAAAAAATTAGATCAATAAATATAAATAGAAGTTCTCATATTTTCTTTTCCAAAGACTCATCATGTGTAACTGCCCCTTAGGAGAACATTACTCTGGACTACCAAGAAGAAAAACAAACAATATATTGAATGGTTTGATATCATACTATTATAGCTTTACACATTGATTTGTAAGAAATTAATCTGTTTAAAATGTTAAGGTTTTTAAAAAATAAAATTTTAGTAGTGCTATATATAGTTGCAGTGTCATAAGGAATACATACATTTGATTGTGATGAAAAGAAAGAAAATAATACTTTTATATTTAAACTAGAGGCCCAGTGCACAAAATTCGTGCACAAGAGTGTGTGTCCCTCAGCCCAGCCTGCACCGTCTCTAAACGGGGACCCCTCGAGGGATGCCTGACTGCCCTGACCCTTTAGGGCAGTTAGACATCCCTTTCACAATCCAGGACTTCTGGCTCCCAACTGCTTGCCTACCTGCCTGCCTAATTGGCACTAAGTGCTTCTACCTGCCATGCTGATCACCACCTAACCACTCCCCTGCCAGCCTGATCAATGCCTAACTGCACCCCTGCTGCCCCAATTGCCCCTAACTGCTCTCCCCTGCAGGACTGGTCACCCCCAACTGCCCTCCCCTGCCAACATGGTTCCCCCTCTAACTTCCCTCCCCTGCAGACCCTGTCCCCTCAACAGCCCTCCCCTGCTGGTCTGATCACCCTTAACTGCCCTCCCATGCCTGCCCAGTCCTCCCCAACTGCCCTCCCTTGTAGGCCTGGTCCCCTCAATTATCCTCCCTTGCAGGCCTGGTCATCTCTAACTACCCTCCTCTGCCTTCCCAGTCCTCTCCAACTGCCACCCCCTACTGGCCTGGTCCCCCCCAACTGCCCTACTCTGCAGGCCTGGTCCCCTCAATTATCCTCCCCTGCAGACCTGGTCTACCCCAACTACCCTCCTCTGCTGGTCCAGACACCCCTAACTGCCCTCCCCTGCAGGTCTAGTTTCCTCCAACTGCCCTCCCCTGCAGACCTGGTTCCCTCCCCGCTCAACTGCCCTCCCCTGAAGGCCTGGGTCTCCCTGTTCCCCCCAAACTGCCTTCCCCTGTAGGCCTGGTCCCCCCAACTATCATCTCCTGCAGGCCTGCTCATCTCCAACTGCCCTCCTCTGCCAGCTCGGTCACTCCTAACTGCCCTCCCCTGAAGGCCTAACTGTCCCCAACTGCCCTCCCTTGCAGGTGTGGTCCCTCCCAACTGCCCTCCCCTGCTGGCCTGATCGCCCACAACTGCCCTCTCTGGCTGGCCATCTTGTGGCAGTCATCTTGTGTGTTGGAGTGATGGTCAATTTGCATATTACCCTTTTATTAGATAGGATTATAAAGGGTTGTGCTTTACTATCACATTTAGCGATGTAGCAACCTTGTGACTTTTCTAATGCATTTATTAAAGAGGTTCAATGAATTTTCTCAGACAGTACGATCTAGGTTCAACTAGAACACTGGAACACCACAAGTCTAAAAATCCAGCTTGTCTTAACTAAGTAATATTAAAAGCTAAGAAGGAAACATTCAAACTTAGACAAAACACAGAGGACTAATTACAAAATTCCAACATAAGAAACAAATGTTATACATGTTTTTTAATGTATATAACAATACTGAATTCATAAATTTAGTGCAGAATTCATTCCAAACAGTAGTGTGACAGGAAAGTTAAAAAAAAAATGCTGCTGAAACTGGTTTGGCTCAATGGACAGAGCGTCAGCCTGCGGACTGAGAGGTCCCAGGTTCGATTCCAGTCAAGGGCATGTACCTTGGTTGTGGGCACATCCCCAGTAGGGGGGTGTGCAGGAGGCAGCTGATCGATGATTCTCTCTAATCGATGTTTCTAACTCTCTATCCCTTTCTCTTCCTCTTTGTAAAAAATCAATAAAACATATTTTTAAAAAATGCAACCACTCTTATTCCCCACCTCTTTGAAAGGAACTCAGTAGACCCAGTTTTCATTTATTACTTTCTGCCTGTGAGGGATCATAGTAAGTATTAAGGTCATCAGCCTTGCCAACTCCACTGTTATTACACAGAAGTTCTCAAGAATTCAAGCACTTTTAAAGTAAAAGTTATTTAGTTGTGATATACCTCAGACCTGAAATGCCTTCATTAGCTTAATTAAAGAAAAGTCCTGTAATGAGGACAGAGTGCACCTATAACACTTTTGAAAATAACCTTTTACTTACGTCAATAGGGACCAGAAGACTCTTGCCAAGATGTTGATTAAAAGAGAGACACCAAGCTTCAGTGTAACCATTCATATTAGGAACATACTTCTTTATTGTCTCATCATTCAGCCTCAGCCATACACCATCATCATTGTGGATCTGTGAGAAATAGGCATAAAAAACAAGCCATGGCCTCCTGTAACTCCTATGAGACTAGCAAAGGCTAAAAGGCTAAAAAACAGGCAAAAAATGGTGGACATGGAGAGTAAGCATCTAGTTTTGCAGAAGGTAAGTATGGAGAACCTTTAATGAAAAAAGCACAAATGGAATGCCTAGCAATATATTTCACATGGTGAGATTGTAAAAACAAGGTCACATAGGAGTAAAAGTACAAACACATTACCCTTTAAAATAAAAACTTGAAACATAAAATCAGATGTTTCCCAAAAGAACGTCTTTCTTCCCCCCCAATTTAAACTTTAATAGTAATCACAAGTTATTTGGTAGTTTTATTAGAAAAATGTATTGTAAAAATTAAAGAAATACAATAAACACATTTAAAAATAAACAACATCAACTGTACGCATTTTCAGTGAGTGCTTGTACAGACTCTAACTCCTATGTTAACTGAGTTCCTTTCATTTAAAAAATATAATTTTAGCCCCACTGGGTGGCTTAGTGGTTGAGCATCAATCTATGAACCAGGAGGTCACAGTTTGATTCTCAGTCAGGGTAAATGCCTGGGTTGGGGCTCCATTCCCAGTGAACAACATACAGGAGGCAATCAGTCAGTCAATGATTCTCTCTCATCATTGATGTTTCTGTCTTTACCTTTCTCCTTTTCCCTTCCTCTCTGAAATCTATATATAATTTTAGTTATTTTATTGATAAAAAAATAAATGAAATGCTTAAAACTCAATGAACACATTTTGAAAAACAATTTTCCAAACACTACCCAAACTAATTAAAAGATAGAAAACTTAGTAACCTTATTATTATGCAAACAAATGCAAAACTTTCTGTTCAAGATTAATTACCAGGTGTTTCATTATAAATTACCTCATCAATAAAAGTGATAGTTCCATTGACTTTCACTATGCCTATCTGTTCACTCTGAAGGGAAGGATGACTGCGGATACGGAGCCCTGCACTGTCTTTGGCCACAAATTTTCGAACCTGAGAAACGCAAAGATAGATAGGGAAAATCATGGTTTAGAGATCACATAAGTAATAGAGATAAAATTAAACAGATTTGAATGTATTATTAATTCTAATAAAGTTTCTAAAATTATTTGTAGCTGCTTTTCTTATGCAAATAACAGTGGTTTATTTATAACAAAAGTATTAAGTTTTACATTACTGAAAAAATTAGAAAATTAATATATTTATATTTCCTCTCTAAACTTTGAAGACATGATTAAAAAAAGAAAGTAATTTTTATTTTATTGTTAGTAAAGTATAATATAAATTCTTTACCAATGTTTTCTTTCTAATAAATAGTTTACAAAAGTTTTTCTATTTACTTTCAATGTTAGGAAATTAATTTTTCTTAGTAGCAAGGATATTTTAACTTTGCAAACATTATACACTTCTGAGCAGTAGACTTTTAGTTAGCTGTAAATTTTCAATGAACAGAAAGTACACAAGGCCTATAAATTACTTAAGTCTTACATAAAGAAACCAAAAAGTACAGGTTATACTATTTAGAAATGAGTAGAATTACCATGAATAACTCCTAAAAATTAATGAGGGGTATTTAGAATTCAAATATTTAAGTCAAATAAAACATTAGATGTTTGATGGCCACTTTGCAGCATCAATGAAGAAAATTAATAAATCTGTGACTGATTCAGATTCTGATTTTATCCTATTAACCTTATTTGGTTGAGGTTCAGTCTTTGGTTTGACCAGCTGAGTTCCTGGTGGTATCATCCCCTTAGGTGGGTCTTTGACTTTTACTTCTAGGCCAGCATCTGTAAGAAAAGGAGGTAAACCATAATGTTTGAGAATACAAGAAAGGGAGAATTCTTATACTAACCTTATAAATAATCACAGGCTATTTTAAACAGTTGAAAAAAAAATCTGAATTCTGTTCTTTTAAGATCATTGATATTTATAGTTAAGAAAGAGAAGTATTTGAAAAATGTCCCTGAGATTCCAAATGGGTGTTTTAGACTATAAGGAAAAGAGTTCACATTCTTTATCTGGACACATGAAATCATAATGAGATCTTGAACGGCAGAATTGCTGTGAAAGGAAAACCCAACCTCACCACCACCCAGACTGACCTCAGATGCAAACTAGGACCCTTCAACCTCTCTGAACAAAGGCCTGCTACCACAGCTACAGACCCATAGACACTGAGACTCCAGCCATCCCATCTGCAGATTCCTGTGAGTCAGAGTGCTGCCCCCTTCCCCAGGCCCACTACAGTGGCATAGGGCCTGCGTGACCCACAGTGAGCAAGTGGGCCTCCCACTGGCACAGGGCGGCCTTGCAACAAGGTCCCCCAGCAGGCCCACCACTCTGATCCTCGGCAAGTGTGTGAGGTTACAGGGAGCGCCAGTGACTCAGATTCTCAGCGCATGCACATGGGGTCTCTGCTTCTCGGCAAGCAGGAGAGGCCTCACTGGCGCCAGTGACTCTAATTCTCGGCGAATGCAAGCACAGAGACTCTGATAATAGGTGTGCGTGAGGCCGCACCGAGCACCAGTGACATGGATTCTCGGTGCACAGACGCAGGGCTTGGACACTTGGTGCACATGAGCAGGGACTCTTATCCTCGGTGCACATGTGCATGGGAACGCTGATCCTCGGCACGTGCGAGAAGCCACACCAAGCACAGGTGACTCTGATTCCCACTGCGCGCACGGCGTGATTCTAGATTCTTGGTGCTTGCATGTGAGGACACTGATTCTCAGTGCATATGGACCACCAACGCAAGGCAGCCACACATCTCGGTGCCTGAACTCTTCAGTGATGCTTGGGATGCACAATGTTCCCACATCTGCGGCTCAGGCCCCTGCAACTCCGCATTTGGGCTTTTGAGTGAAAATAAATAAATGAGACTACATCAAAATAAAAAGCTTCTGCACAGTAAAAGAAACCATCAACAAAAACAAGAAAGCCCACTGCATGGGAGAACATTTTTGCCAATGTTATCTCTGATAAGGGTTTAATCTCCAAAATATATGGAACTCATACAAATTAACAAAAGGAAGATAAACAATCCAATAAAAAAATGGGCAAATGACCTAAATAGACACTTTTCAAAAGATAACATACAGAAGGCCTAGAGACATATAAAAACATGCTCAAAGTTATGAATCATCTGAGAGATATAAATCAAAACAACAAGGTACCATCTCACACCTGTCAGAATGACTATCATTAACAAAGCAACAAACTGGGGGGAGGGAGCTCATAAGTGCTGGAGAGGATGCGGAGAAAAAGGAACCCTCATGCACTGCTGGTGGGAATCAGACTAGTGCAGCCAGTATGGAGAACAGACAGTACGGAGTTCCCCTCAAAAAATTAAAAATGGAACTTCCATTTGACCCAGTGATCCCACTTCTAGGAATATATCCCAAGAAACCAGAAACACCAATCAGAAAGGATATATGTATCCCTATGTTTATAGCAGCACAATTCACCATAACTAAGATTTGGAAGCAGACTAGTAAGCACCCATCAGCAGATGAGTGGATTAGAAAACCGTGGTACATCTACACAATGGAATACTGTGCTGCTGTAAAAAAAGAAGGAATTCTTACCATTTGCAAGAGCATGGATGGAACTGGAGAGCATTAAGCTAAGTGAAATAAGCCAGTCAGAGAAAGATAAATAAATATCACATGATCTCACTCATTTTTCGAATATAAACATCATAAACCGATGAACAAAAATAGATATAGAGACAAAGAAGCATGGAATAGATTGCCAAACTTCAGAGGGAAGGCAGGAGAGGGTTGGGAGGTGGGTGGGTAAAATATCACCTAAAGGACTTATATGCTGGCATATAAGCATAACCAATGAACAGAGACACTAGGGAGGTGAGGGCATGTGCTGGCGGGTGGGTGTGTGAAGGCTGCTGGGGGAGGTAAATGGGGAGAAAAAGGAGACATCTGTACTACTATTTTTATACTTTAAAAAAAAAAAAAAATATATATATATATATATATATATATATATATATATATATGCCCTCTCCCCCCAAAAAAGAAATCATAATGAAAAAATTAAAAAGAAAAAGAAACCCTTACATGATTAAACATTATTTTGCAACATCAGATCAGAGTGTGACTCATTATCTATAGAAATCATCTCTATCACTAAGGTGTAACACAGTATGGTGGTTAAAAATTGGAGTGCACACATTAAGACTGTCTTGTTTGTGCCCACATCTGCTGCTATTTGATTCTCTGGGCCTCAACTTTTTTATCTATAAAATGGGAACAAGAATAGCACCTACCTGACTAGGCTTTTGTGAGAATGATTTAAAATATATAAGGTTGGACATATATTAAGTGCTCAATAAATGTTAGCTATTATTATTATTATGATTATTATGATTATTATTTTTATAACTAGAGACCTGGTGCTAGGGCCTTGGCCCCAGCCCCTGCCGCTGCCCTGCCCACTGCGACTTTGTCTGGAAGGAAGGATGTGCGGTCTAAGTAGCATGTTATGCTTTTATTATTATAGATCATTCTAATATCTGCCCTTTTCTATGGTTAAAGCCCCAGTCTATTTGGACTCCTAGGAAGAAAGTTGAGTTAGAAATGTAGGGAAGAGCCAAAGGCGCTTTGGCTCAGTGGTAGAGCGTTGGTCTGCGGACTAAAAGGCCCCGGGTTCGATTCCCATCAAGGGCATGTACCTTGGTTGCGGGCACATCCCCAGTAGGGGGTGTGCAAGAGGCAGCTGGTCGATGTTTCTCTCATCGACATTTCTAGCTCTCTATTTCTCTCCCTTCCTCTCTGTAAAAAAAATCAATAAAATATATTTTTAAAAAAATGTAGGGAAGAAAATTAATGATTCCAGGTAAATACGAACATTTTCCTATAGTTTCATTTGAAAAAAAAAAAAGTGTATTTTCTTATCTACTTTATAGCTATTTCCTTCACTCCACTTTATAGCAAAGATGAAGCCATTCATGATTATCTCTATTTTTGAATTCCCATAATGTGTACCTCTTGTGTTCTGCTACTTATATTCTACTTCATATGAGTTTGTTTGCCTGCTTTATCTTGCAATCATCAATAAATTGTTAACACTTGACAATAATTATCTACCTAGAACAGTAGGTATCTGCTGTTCGGAACCAAAAAGTTTGCTGAACTAAAGGCTTTATGAATATGCTGAAATAAAGGAGAGTGTACCAAAGACTGAGGATATAGTCTCTGGAATGATATAGATGAATATGAGATATCTGATTCTACATAGTTACATCAATGTAAAGTACCTCTTTACCTTCACTGTAAAAACAAACTACTTATACCAGTTTCCCAAAGGATATTCTGGTGGAATGCTAATGAGGACTATTTTTATCTCTACCTGTCTCCCTTTTTCTCACATTCAAGGGTTTCACTTAAGGATTAAACAGTCTTTAATTTTTTTTTTTAAATTAAGTCTACTGGGGTGAGATTAGTTAATAAAATAATATAGTTTTCAAGCATACAGTTCTATAATACAACATTGGTATAGTGTATTGTGTGTTCACCACCCAAAGTCAAGTCTTCCTCTATCACATGTTTTCCCCCTTTATCCTCTTCTACTACCCCTCACCCCCCTTTCTTTTAATAATGACCATATTTCTATCTCTGTCTACACGTCTTTGTTTGTTGTCTTGTCTGTTCATTTGGGGCTTTTAGTTCTATATCCTACACATCAGTGAACTCATATGGTTCTTGACTTTTTCCATCTGAGCCAAAATTGTTAATTTCATAACTTCTTGTAATTTGTAATATGTTAATGTGCATTGTATGAACGTCTAATATAAGACTACAACACACTACGTTTTCTAAATCTACCCAATCATAGGAGCCCTTTTTCTTAAGGAGCTTCAGGAAAAACAGTGCCAAATGGAAGAATCCATATAGACAGACACTTATTAGAGTTTTCTTGTTCTACTGTTTATAAGGTTCTCCCTCCTCCCAACTGGTGGGCGGAGTTATGACATTACTGGCACCTGTCACAGAGACATCTCCAAGACATTGAGCCATCAATCAGTGCCTGCCAAAGTGTCCTGGAGCCCACCCTTCCTGTTCTGCCCTGGGTCCAACCCTCTCCTGTTCCTCCCCTTAAAAAGACCCCCAGACCAGCCACGTGCTGCTGATCCTCCATGTCCAGGTGGCAGCCTGGCTGGGTCCATCCCCCCTCCCAACTCCTTCAATTCTGACTTCTCTACCTCCATAATGAGTCCCGCTCATTACTGGGGAATAAACTTTAAAACTCCTTGGTGATCAGTTTCCTGCACCTCAAACCTTACACTGTTATTCTATTATATAGATATTTAAAAAAAGATTAATATCCAAAGTAAAAGCAGTAAACTTTCCCAAGTTAGTAGTAGATAAAGAAAATTCATTCACTCAATAAGTATTTATCAGGCAGATATTATGTGCCAGGCTCTGAGCTAGATTGGGAGATCCAAATGTGAATGAGATGGTCTCTGCTCACAGACAAGAAAGGAAGACAGATATACCATGAGGAAGATACAAGGCATGCACATAGTTATATAGCAGCTTGGAGGAGATCATACCTAATCAGTCACATCAGGGAATCAAGGAAAGGAGTCATGAGGGATATAATGACACCATAAATTATTACAAAATTTTAAGACCTTCTGAATATACTAATTCACTACTCATTAGAGGGGAGAAAACGAAGCCCCAAACAAGTTATGGAATTTGTCCATATCTATGATACAAGTTAAAGAGCAAAATAGAACAGAAAAATAATTTTTATTCTAGTTCTTTGCACTTAGTAACTCATAACTTAAAAAAAAAAAAAAAACCTATTTCAAAAAAAATTACCTATTTCAATGCCATCAATGGTAACATGAATAGTGTACAGTCCAATAGCCCCTGGAGTCCAATTTGCACAATAAGTACCATCATTATTGACACGGATCAGCATATTCTCACTGGGTCTGTAAAGAAATATAAATATTAGAAAATTTACTTTTAGTTAAACAGCTGACAACATCATTAAGATTTATCAGCAGACATTTAATTTCTGATTGAATTATTACAATAAATGACAATACTACTGTTCCACCATAGCATGTTTTCCTAATTTCCAAAATGACTGAGTTTCATTTTTTTCTTTCTCACTTCAAACCTCCTCTGTTGAACATGACATCACTTTCTTTGGTGAGAAAAAGAAGCATGAGACAACTTCAAAGTTGCCATCAGATTAATAAACCTACTTTCTTCTACCTTCTATCTTGTTACAATGAAAGAAGTATCCTGGGTCTTATTCAAAGTCAACCCCTCATTTGTGCTGTGAATCTCATTCCCTCAAGCACTTCAATGCTGCAATTACCTTGCTCTCTCTCATTCATCATCAGTTTCTCTCACTTTACTGGATTGCTTCTATTTCTTTTTTATTTCTATACAAAGACACCTCAGAATCTCTTATCCTAACCACTTCCTCTTCATTTACAGCCCTTTTTCAAATAAGGTCTCATCTCTTTTTCCATTTATACCAACCTTACCCAAACAATTGTCTATAATCACCATGTCCATTTCCTCATTTCCAATTCTCTTCCACAACTTATCCTAACTAGACTTTTGTTCCCAACACTTCACTACAATTGCTTATGGCAAAGTCATTATCACACCATTGATTTAAATAGTCATTTTCTTTGTCCTTAGCAATCTCTCAGTAACACTTGATAGCTCACAACTTCTAATTTCTTGAAATGCTTCTTTTTCTTCGCTTCTGCAATAGTCTCCTGACTTTCCTCTAATCTCACTGATCATTCTAAGTGTTTTGCTGGCTCGCTCTCTTTCTCTTTTGGCCATACTTTAACTATGGAATGTCCCAAGATTTTGGTCTAGGTCTTTTTTTTCTTCTCTCCCCCTTCGAATAACATCTCTATAGTTGATCATTCACCTATTACTCAATTTTAAATGCCATCTCTATATAAATGACTCCAAAACCGTCTGTCCCCTGAATTTTAAACTGATATTTCCAGTTGGCCTAGAAATACCCCTACTTAGAAAACTAAGAGGAATCTTGGAATCTCAACTGCAATATATCCAAAGAAGAACTCTCATTTCCTACTCATCCTACCACCTAACAAAACAAAACAGAACAAAAAACACTTAATTTCTCAGGTTTTCTGATCCTCGTAAAAATCATGATAATCTATACCAGGGGTCAAAAGCATTTTCTGTAATAATACTTTAATCTACTGTGCTAAATAGTCTGTCAGAATTACTACATAGTGGGAAAGAAGCCATAGACAAAATACAAGCTAATGAGTAAGGCTGTGTCTAATACAACTTTATTTTAAAAAAACAAAACAGGTCTGAATTAGTCTGCAGGCCAAAGTTGGCTGACCCCTTTACAGTAAATACTCTATAGTGCTGCTAAAATGGAAGAAATCTGTAATCACTCTTGATTCTTCTTTCCTTCATCCCCTATTTCTAATCTAGCAGCAAGTATATTGGCTTTGCCTTCTAAGTATATCCCAAATCCACCCACTTCTTCTGTTCCGTTCCACTCCTTAATAGTCAAACTAATCTCTGTTCCCACTATAATTCATTCTCCAGAAAGTAGCCAGAATGAATTTTTAAAACTATAAATCAGATTATATAATTCCCCTGCTTAAAACCCTCCAAATAAATTCACTTAGGAAAAAAGTCAACTCCTTAAATAGCCTACCAGTCTGTATATAATATGGCCCTCATAGTACTCTAATGTCATCTTGCATCATTTTCTCTTGCTCACTATTTTTCAGCCTTATGTTTCTGTTCCTCAAACACATCAAAAGCTCCATTCACCCATTTTTTTCACTGCCTAGAATGAACTTTCCCCAACCCTTTCATTATGAAGTAACTTTTTTATTATTACGATTTTGTTTACTTATTCATAGATTGCTTCTCTACAGGAATATAAATGCTATGAGAATCAGCCAGCATCTTGTCTATCTTGTTCAGAAATGTATGTCATGGCCTCTACCAGTGTATTTTCACAGAGCAGATGGTTAATAGTATTTGATGAATAAATGCATTTATTTAGATAAAATACTATTTTAATTAGGATTAAAATGCCCGATGCATATGACAACTTATTTACTAGCAAATGGTCAATTAGTTCTTATTTAAGATGCTATATACATATATACAGTTAATATTTATTTCATAAAAAGCATATAATTCCACTGTATAGGCATTTTGTAACTAAAATTACACCAGAGGAAAAAATACTATTTCCCTATTTATAGACAAAGATACATTCTCAAAACTTGGGCTATTCTGACAAAAAACTCTCCAGATTATGCATTAAAACTCTACTGTGCATACATGTCAGAAGGAAATCATAGTATCCTAATTCCTACTAAGTCATGTGATATGATGTAATAAAACATAAGTAATTATACTGCTTCAGACTCACTTTAGACGTTTTTCTAAATTCTATGGAGGTGGTCTCTCTAAAGTATAACCCATCTAAATTTCCCCTAAGCATCTATTTTAAAAAGTATTTCTCCTAATCACCAAGTTGTAGGTAAAAATATCTGCTTAAATCTGGTGTTAAAAGAATTAATCAGGGGCTGAAAAATTAAGACTTCATAATCATAAGAACACTGAAATGTTCTGCAGCTCATTAGATGGAGAGAAGAAAAAAACAGAAAAAAGAAAACTCAACCCAATAACACCTAGCCCTCAATGAGCCAAATCATATCTTTTAGATTTTATTCTTTTTTAAAAATTTCAGTGATATATTTCACTTAACCCAATATATAAACAAATATTTTCATAGGTAATCAATATTCAAAATTATTCATGAGATTTTTTTTTTTACATTCCCTCTTTCTTTCTTTATTAATTTTTATTTATTTTTAAATTAAATTTATTGGGGCAACACTGGTTAATAAAATTATATGTTTCAGGTGTACAATTCTATAGCACATCAACTGTATAGGTATTATTCTTTCTCTATTACCTTAATATTATGTAACATATTGTAGCTGATAACCTACACATTATACAATTTTTAGTAGATTTCTACTGAAAAACTTTAAAATGCTATAAAATATTTACATATGAAAAATAAAGTTGAAGTCCAGCCGACAACACATGCTTTGGATATTTGTGTGGAGGAAAGTATCCTTACCTCTTAGGAGTTGGTGATGCAAAACGTAGTTCTTCAAATGAGTAATTTTCATAAACCTTTAAGAAAGAGGCCAGTAAGAATCACAAAATCATTAGGAACATTCTTGTTTCATTCAGTGATAGAACATCCAACAAATGGTGCAGCAGAGGTGTGATGGGGCGTCACCTTCCCCTGATCACCGGGTCACCTCCTGCCCCTGAGGGCTCCCTGACTGTGAGGGGGGGCAGCCCGGGCTGAGGGACCCCGGCTCCCCAGCTCCAGTGCATGAATTTTCATGTACTGGGCCTCTAGTGATCTTTATAAAACACAAATCTAACTATGCCATTCCTCTAAATCAGTGTTTCCCAAACTTCTCTCATGATGAGAATCACCTGGTGGAGTTGTTAAAATACAGATTCCTGAATCCCAACTAAGAAGTGCTAAACTAGAATTTTTGGGAACATATAGGTAAAATTGTATACTTAACTAGTACTCTAAGACAGATTGGGATTCAGGAATCTGTAGTTTAACAACTCCACCAGGTGATTCTCATCATGAGAGAAGTTTGGGAAACACTGCTCTAAATGAAAACCTTGAATGGATCACCACTATATTCTAGTAATGGCAAAATTACCAGTTTTGGCTTCAATTAATAACAATTTCTGCTTCAATTAATAATAACACATTGGTAATTTAGACTAAAATTGCCTCTGAAGAGAGTTAAAAAGCTTGAAAAAATATTAAAAACATTTTTTTCTGAAGATATCAGATGGCTAAAAGCCTGAAGAAACCAAAAGAGATGAAGGCGGCAATTGGGAGAATCCCAAAATTGAATGGGGCTAGTCAGGTAAACTGAATCTCTGAAAGGCTATGATGTCCTAAAAGTAATGGTAATTGAAAACTAACAAGTACTTCTGTAGGAACTGAAATATAATTTTCAACCATTTCAATCTCTGATTGAATCAACTTGATCTATTATTGGCAATCCCTTCTACATGTCTTCCAAAAACAAATGAAAACCCTCTTTGAAGAAAAATAACACCATCCGAAACAATATGTTACAAGTTTACAACTACCAACAGCTCTATAGTCCTATAATTTTATGTCTGAATTTGAATGACTGATGTTTACTAAGTGAATAATTGGTAAGAAATAAAATTTTTCTAGTAAGTAAAATAAATTACCTTCATCATTGTGATGGCGATATATCGGGCCTCCTTCACTATCATTGGTTCATATGAAACATCTAGCTTTGGTGATGCCAATCCACCAAAAGTTTTGTCAGTATTAGAAGGTACAGCTGTTATGGCAGGACTGCCAGGAATCCTTTGAGGTTTCTTTACTTGCTCTTGTTGTAAAGATGTTTTCTTCTGAGAAACAGGAACAGCTTTCACTTCCACCTAACCATGGTATTATAAAAACACACACACAAATATTATATAGTCTGTGACAAATGAAAAGAAGCTATTTATAATATTTTGATGGGGCATTACCTTTCACACAATAATCAAATTGAAAATAAGCATAGTGCAACATATTGTATAAATATGTATTATATATGTTGTATATAAGTAAGAGCATATAATATTCCATCCCATATATGTATGTTTGGGACCTGGTACAAATCCTTATGGTGTGGGTCATTGTCAAAACCTGGAAAGCCCTGGTAAAGCCTGATTTTTGTTTGGTATCAGTTTAAATACTTTTCCATAGAGTTTTATTTACTGGTCTTCATACATGTGAACCATATGGCTCTTCTCTTTTTTACTATGAGTCAGGTAAAAGGTTCCACTGGCATTGTACTTCTTTGTGATATAAATCAAAGAATATATCAAGTAGCTGTAATAGTTATACTAAAAGTAATGTTGAGGTAAAACTAAAAGGGATTTTGTGGACTAATAAATGCTAAACTCCAAATAATCAAATCACTTTGTAATATAGTAACTTTGAGTGAAGTGTGAGGGTAGCTGGGGTTTGCCTATACAAGTTTTCATTCAAAATTGATTTTTCTCAGAAATATAATAAATGTTTAAAATGATGTATTATCTACATTAATAGGTTATATCACAAAGGACTTAACTTTATACATTATAATATAGTCTAAATGTCTCTATTAATTAATGTATTAGGGAAAAGGTATCCAAAAAACTATATTCATCAATATACCACATGATTATTTACATTCTTCATTTATTTTTTAAATATATTTTATTAATTTTTTACATAGAGGAAGAGAGAGGGATAGAGAGTTAGAAACATTGATGAGAGAGAATCACTGATCAGCTGCCTCTTGCACACCCCCTACTAGGTATGTGCCTGCAACCAAGGTACATGCCCTTGACCTGAATCGAACCCGGGACTTTTCAGTCTGCAGGCTGGTGCTCTATCCACTGAGCCAAACCGGTTTCGGCTCATTATTTAAAAAAAAAAAATATATATATATATATACATATATATATATATATATATATATATATATATATATATATATATATATACACATACACACACATATATATGTATATATATATATATATAATTAATTTTCTATAGAGAGGAAGAGAGAGGAAGAGCTAGAAACATCTATCAGCTGCCTCCTGCATACCCCCTACTGGGGATGTGCCTGCAACCAAGGCACATGCCCTTGACCGAAATCGAACCTGGGACCCTTCAGTCTGCAGGCCAACGCTCTCTTCACTGAGCCAAACTGGTTTTGGCCATTCTTCATTCTTTTACAATCCAAATTCATTAATTTCTAATCTTACCTAGTAATGGACAAACATGTAAATTGACCGTACCTTCGCTACATCCTCAGCCAATCAGGAGTGAGTATGCAAATCAACCCAACAAAGATGGCAGGTTAATTTGCATGTGCAGGCATGGAGTGACTGGCGGCGCTATGCCTGCTATGAGGGGGAGTGAGAGAGGCGGAGGGAGCTACAGGAGCAGTGTTCTGGCTGGGAGCAAGGACTTGGTGACTCTTATGCGGCCCTGGAGCGAGGACTTGCCAGCTCCTGGGCGGCCAGCAGCAAAGCCAGGAGAAGGAAGGCCTATTCTTGCACAAATATCGTGCAACAGGCCTCTAGTTTATTTAATAAGTATCACTATTATATTTTCAATGTTATTCAGTAGCACAGATGCCGAATGTATTTGAGTTTAAAAAAAAAAATACAAAATTTTACAATGTCTTCTTTTATTAATTAAATCACTATGTATTGAGGACCTTCCTTCTATGTGCTTGGAGCTCTTTATTAATGGACACTTCTTTTATCCTTCCTTTGCATCACAATAGAACCCAACAAAATGTAAAAAACATATAACTTGGAAAATCAGATGCTAATAATATAAACGTCATTTAAACATTTTTTTTTTTGCTTCCTCCATTACATATATGTAAAGAAGGTCTGGCAAATGGCTTCTAGACACTTAACATTTCTAAAATTTTATTTAGAAACCTCCTAAGTTACTAGTCACAATCAGTACATAAATGTCCCCTGGTTTAATTTTGATATAATTACCTTCATATTGGGAACATGCACCACATCCCCATATTGGTCTTTTGTTTGAACAGTTATGGTGGTAGGCCAACCACAACGAATATCATCCTTATTCAGGATCAAAGATGTTTTCTGAGGATCAGCATAGGAATCTGGCTGAAGCCACCTAGCAGTAATGAAAAAACAATCAAATAAACAAAAAACATTCATCAATATCTTCAATGGTTAATCTGAAATTAAGCTAGCAGTGGCCAGGGACTGCTAGTAGCAGCATCACTTGGGATCCTGTTGAAAATGCAGCATGTCAGGCCTGCCCCAGACATGCTGAGTCAGAATCTGCATTTAAACAAGATCCCCAGGGGATTTACAGTCACTTTATAGTGTGACCTGCACTGCAAATCTATCATTTCTCTATAAAAAATTTTTCAAATAAGCTGTTTAATTTGGAAATCCTAAAACTACTTTTTCATTACTATCTGGCAGCAACTTTCTGGGAAGGATGAATGCCTTATACCCCCCATTTGGGATTTAATCTGAGACAGATGTGTAATCTGGCATTGAGCACAGATTAGCTGTTCGGCCATCATGGACTAAGGTACAGATGTATGGTTCTTAGCAAAATACAAGCCGATTCTCCTGTGGCCTCACGGTGGCTTCCCTGGTTAATGACCTTTCTATAGGAAACCTCCTAAGTTACTCTACCCCTAGAGACTAACTTGGAAACTCCTGTCTCATACATGCAATACTTTGAGACTGCAAAGAAGGCAAGCCCACTGCTGCCATCAACAAGCCATCGAGGACACTGCTTCCAGTGAAGGCCAGTGAAGGAGGAGAGAATCTAAGCCATGGACATCCTGAGCTCCAGGACGGGGGTCTCTCACATGTCTCCTTGCTTTGCTTTCCCAAGTAGGTTCTTGGTTCTTCCTAAATTTGAGCTACCTTGGCACCAATCCCTGAGAGCTAGGGTTTATTATCACAATGCTTCTCCTAAATATCCACATCACTAGCTGCAGATTGGCCCTTGTACCTCTTTGAGACAGTGACTAAAATGGTCTGATTGCTTCCAACACAAAGGGCAACAGCTTATAGTTCCTGTCTTGAATCTCTAGTTTAATAATGCCACAAAGATTATAAAAGTTTGAGTTTTCTAAAGCTGCATGAGTCACACTGAGGTTTACAAAATGATGCTCTCTCTTGGCATCTTTTATATCACCAGTTCTAACTTTCTCAAAATACTTTCTCTGTTTATGAAACCAAGAGATTGGATAGAGGACTTTCTCCTCCTTATAAGGTCATTGTCATTTGTCACCTGTTGCCTTGTTAATTGCCTATTGTCACCTTAAAATCGTAGGTGCCTCACAGGGATTAAAATTCCATCCAAAAGTTATTGACTTCATTAAATAATGACCAAGTAAGTAAGTAGCGTGGGCATCTTAGACTGTGATTAACCTGCTGTTAATTGCCCTCCTGGCCTTATCACGTACAGAAGTCCCAAAATATCCTGGGAAACTTGCCAATGCCCAATTCCATGGGGACTGCCAGGACCCATAGACCCTGAGCAAGGGATGAATGATTACTCTGACACATGTTTCTGTGAAAGAGAGAGCTAAGGGACTGCTTGGCTTGAGAAACCAAAGAGCCCCCATTCCCTTGCCTCCTTAGGCTTTTATTGTAACAGCTTGAACTAAAATTAACTTCTAGTTAATAGCAGGGTAAGTATCCTTGAGAAAACGCATAAATCTGCAGTGTCCTTTAAGCAAGGACATCTAAAAATGAAACATAAAGATTCCAGTAAAACACCCAGGGGCTCAGAATTGTTTGGAAAAGTCAAGGCAGGGCCTGCTGCCTTCCACAAGATCTCCTAGGCTCTTGGCCTTTTGAAGATTCCTCCTTACAGACTTTCCAACCAAGCCCCATGCTTCCTCACAAAAGTTAAAACCAGAATTAAGTTAGGTTTCCACATTGCAATATATTTTTTCTTTAGTTTAAAAAACAAATGAGAACTCTACAATCTCAAATTATTTGGTTTTAATTATAAATTTATAATTCTATTAGGTATAGATCTGAAAAAACTCATTAAAATAAAATATAGCGATAAAGTTAGTTTAGTGAATTATTAAATGTCACTATCCAAAACACAACACTTCTCAATTACACCACATATTTTTAAAATAAAAGTTCATATATGAAACTTTAAGATAATTAAGAACTATCATATATTTTTAAAATATTTTGAAATATTAACTACCATTTTATGTTTCAACAGGTTCAAAACACAAAAGTATGACTATTTTAGGCAGCATTTATACATCCTAATGATTCCCCTTTCATTTCTTTGCAGAAGTGTAAACTGAGGCAAGCTCTGAAAGAAAGTAGTAATCATAGTACTTAAAGTGCAATACCTTGCAAGTCTTCCACCACTTGAGCCTGGAACACAAGCAATAAAATCATCCAGGAAGGACTGTTCATTGCTTTGGATTTGTAGTGGCAAATTTCCTTCAAGTGCCTCTAATATAGTTGGCGAATGAGAAAGAGCTAACCCCTTTCCAAGAATGCCAGAATGAGTTTTGCACACCTATTGGGTAAAAGAGAACATTTATTTTAAAATACAAAACTTTAAATACCTGAATTTTTGAACTTGCTAGGCCTTTTTAGAGAAATCATTTCCTCCCATATTCCTTTAGTTTATAAAGTAGACTTCTTCCAGGAGGAAAAAATATGAAAAAATACTTTCAATCTCCTTCCTCAAAAAAGTGACTTAAGAGCTTTGCATATCAGTTGAAATGGTGTTATTTCCTCCTTCCATTCTAGCCCTCTACATGTTACATCCCATTTGTCAGGGACATGGCTCCATCATGTAGGCAGCTGTGGAAGTTTCTTTTTGTCTCCCCATTATTGGCAGCTATCATGTGTAGGTTGTATCTACTTTCTTGGGTGAGTGGGTACCATGGTCTAGACTTGCACAAAAAGTGGATGGAAACTTGATGGTGGCTGCACATAAATTGCATTAGTCTGTCTAAGCCTGACTGATGTGAAGAAAAAGAGGCAGATAAAACTGAAATTTTAGTTCTCATCTATCTGACTAGCAAGCCTATGTTTTGGAAAGACCTGCTTTCAATGCTGAAAACGATAGAAACTTTTTAATGACTATACTATAATTTTCAAAACAAAATATTTTTCATAGAAAAGCATCATACTTCCAGTACTATCAAATTTATACAATGCTAACTTTTGCATTCTAAAAGCTATAGCAACTTCAAAAATCATAATCTTTGAAATAAAACAGATTTGAGTTTGAATTCTGGCTTTGGACAAGTTATAGCTGTGTGCTTATGAGTTAACAAGTTACAGACCTTCCTAAATTTGTATAATTTATAAATTGGTGACCAGAAAGTGAGAGGAAGTGATGTGGAGGGGAGGAAAATGGCAGAGCTGCAGACGTTACTAGAGGAGGAAATTCCGTCTGGCAAGAAGGCGCTGATCGAGAGCTACCAGAACCTGACCTGGGTGGCGGACTACTGTGAGAACAACTACATACAGGCTACAGACAAGAGAAAAACATTAGAAGAGACCAAAGCCTATACAAATCAATCCCTAGCTAGTGTTGCTTATCAAATAAATGCATTGGCCAACAATGTACTCCAATTGCTGGACATCCAAGCCTCTCAGTTTCGGAGAATGGAGTCTTCCATCAATTATATCTCACAGATGGTGGACATTCATAAAGAGAAAGTGGCTCGAAGAGAGATTGGTATTTTGACAACAAATAAAAATACATCAAGAACTCACAAAATAATAGCACCTGCAAATATGGAGCGCCCTGTAAGGTATATTCGGAAACCTATTGGCTATACAGTTCTGGATGATGTGGGTCATGGTGTCAAGCATGGAAATAACCAGCCTGCAATAACTGGCACACTGTCGAGAACAAATCCTCCTACTCAGAAACCACCAAGTCCTCCCATGTCAGGCAGGGAAACGCTGGGACGGAATACTCCTTACAAAACCCTGGAACCTGTTGACTACAGGTTCCTAATGACTACATGACCAGTCCTGCTAGGCTTGGAAGTCAGCATAGCCCAGGCAGAACAGCTTCTTTAAACCAGAGACCGAGGACACACAGTGGAAGTAGTGGGGGGAGTGGAAGTCGAGAAAACAGTGGAAGCAGCAGTACTGGCATTCCCATTGCCGTGCCTACACCTTCACCACCCACTACTGGATCAGTTGCTGATAGTCCAATTCCTCCACCACCACCTCCACCAGATGACATTCCTATGTTTGATGACTCTCCACCTCCGCCACCACCACCTCCAGTGGATTATGAAGATGAGGAGGCTGCAGTTCAGTATAATGACCCATATGCAGATGGGGATCCTGCTTGGGCCCCTAAGAATTATATTGAGAAAATTGTGGCAATATATGATTATACAAAAGACAAGGATGATGACCTGTCACTTATGGAGGGTGCAATCATTTATGTAATAAAGAAGAATGACGATGGCTGGTATGAAGGAGTCTGCAATCGAGTGACTGGTCTGTTCCCTGGGAACTATGTTGAATCAATCATGCACTATACTGATTAAAATTTTTCCTTTTAAAGTAGGTTCTTATTATTCAGTCATACTGTGGGACTAATTAATGGTTAACAAAACTGTCTTAAAATGTGCCCATATTTTCAGGACATGCTGTTTTATTGATATAATTGAATGTCTACCTTGTAAGCATAAATCTTTGAGTCAGTTTGTGTATTGCTAAACAGCAATTTATACAAGAGGCTGTCCATAACTATTTATGCTTATATACTTACACAATGTTAACTTTATGACCAGCTTAAATGTTCTGGGGTTCTGGGGTATAATATTTAACAAATCATGATTCAGATTGTACCATTGTTTCAGTGCAGGGTTACTAATGCTATGTCAGACTAATATTAAAATCTGAAACTTAAATGCTGGGTGCTGGTCATATCTTTTGTTTAGACTTATTCTTGAACTATAACTATTTGTTTAAAGCATGCATACAAATTAATTATTGAAATATACTTCTTAAAAATCCAAGATGCTTCCAATTTGTGTGATATTTTCTTGGAGTACTAGTACTTAGGTCTCTTGAAATGATTCGAGTCTCTAAGGTTTCCATGTGAAACAAAACAAACAAAAAAGGGTTATCTGGAATGTTGTAATTTGTAACTAAGTTTTTTAATGAGTGAATTTGATTATAAATTTTTTCCACTCACAGATACATAAGTGAACCAAAGGTTTTTGTCCTTTCCTTCACTGATTTGTTTGTTTTTTAAATAAATAAAAGATACTGATTTATTGCAGAAAAAAATAAATAAAAAATAAAATAAAATAAATTGGTGACCAAATAATATCTTTTTTTTGTGGTTATTATAAAAGTTAAATTAAATAAAATTTACACTGCTTTGCCTAAGAAGTAGGAGTTAATATGTTAGACCACCACCACAACTACTTACATGCCTAAAAGGCGGGCAATTTTGGATATCAGTTTTTTGTTGTTGTTTAACCACAGCACAATAAAGATCTATTTATATCTGGCCTAAATGACATTTTATAAACCATAATAATCCCTATAATGATGAATAATATATGAATTCTTTGATGGTTCTCCTTAACTAGAATATTGTGTTTATTAGATTAATTTTTATTTTTGTATATTAATAGAAAAAGATTTAACTTCTTTAAAAAAAACCAAAAGCTATTTATTTTAATGTTATGAGGACACCATGACTCTCTGTGATTAAAGCATAGTGATCAAGATTATACACTTTATCACCAAACTGCCAGAAGTAAAATTCTAGCCCAGTTGCTTATTAGCTGTGTGATATCTAAGCAAGTTACTTAAATTCTCCTTGCTTCAGTTTCCTTCTCTGTAAATGGAGGTAAGAGTAATTCATATGGTTTTTGAAGGCTAAATGAGTTAAAAATATGCAAAATATTTGAAATAGCACTTGATAAAATTAAGATCAAATAAATGTTTTTATTATTACTGCTGTGATAAATTTATCTCAGGAAATACAACATAACCACTAGTTGTAGGTATTAGAAGACCTAAATGCTAGGCTCTTTTTCCCAATTAGCTGAATTCTTAGACAAGTCTTATAACTTTCTGAACTTCAGTTATTAGTAACTTGTAATTGTAAAATATAAGATAATACTAACCTCAAAGTATAACTGTAAAGATAGATAATAAAGATACTGTAAACTTCAGAGTGTCCTGCAGATATCATTTAAATTACCAACATCTCATTTTCCCCCTTTCTAACTGGTTAATAAAACTTTCAGGATCACCTGTACATGCCCACAGCTCTGCAATGCCTTCTCCGAAACTTTGGCACTTGGGAGAGCTTCTTTCTCTCAAAGGATTTATGGCTCGTGGAATTAACACCCATCATTCAATAAAGCAAGGGCTCACATGAGTCTTTCCCATCAAGGGGAAAATGTTTAAGTTATTTATCTTTATAACTGCCAATGAATAGCATGAAGTATTTAATGAATGAGCCCTATTTTCAAGAAAAATAGGGTTGATCTAAGTGAATATATTGGTTTTAAATTAATGTACAAAATTTATCCATATAATGTTTGGGGCAATACCTGTAATGCAGCCTCTTCAAGAATTTCAAGATCTTCCTCTAATTCATTACCTGCTGTGTAAATAAAAAGTTTTACTAAAATACATCAATACTTAATTTTTCAGTCTTTTGCATTCTTTATACTTTGTTCACAATTCTAAGGTCCCAGAATGAAAAGAACTATTATCATTCTAGATAAGTCTCGGTGGTTTACATTTTAAATTTTCAGTGTGAATATAACCTATAATTCTCAAAATGCATCCATTGAGTGATGTATAAAAGATTTGCGCTTTATTTATGCATATAAATTGGTAATTTAGAGTACTTACTTTTTTACAAAAAAAAATAAGGAAACTATACAGAATCTGAGCATTTTTATTTGGTTGGTTCTATTTCTTATAAAAGAGCTGTATCTTTAGTAAACAATAGTAACTTGCAGGAAAACAGAGATAGTGATTGCATCCTCTAGTCATTTTCTCTTTTATTGCTTAATATAGAACATATTTATTTAATTTTCTTTGATAGTATAATGTATATATTACTACTACTAAATGTTTAAAGGAAAATATTCAAATTATATTAAGGTATAGAATGAATAATTCTGCTACTGGCTCCCTCCCAAATAAAAAGTATCAAGTTTCTTATGTATTGATCTAGAGATTTTGTTGCAAATATATATCTATTATTTGCAGCAAAATCTCTTACATATGTGTGTGTGTGTGTGTGTGTATACTTATATATAATAACATATATAAGATAATACTGGCAAAAATGTGACCCTTTTCTGCAACTTGCTTTTCTCAGTTAATATAATTTGGACATCTTTCTTGGTCAGGATATGCTTTTTGTTGTTGTTGTTGTTGTTTAACAGCTGCATACATTTCAATGCATGGCTATAACATTATTTATTTAACCAGTTTCCAATAATATGCATTTTGATTACTTAGACATATTATAATCACCAGTACTGTTACATCAATCTATCTTACAACATATATTTTGAGCATTTGTTAAAGTATATAAAAACTTGCTATATCAAAAACTATATGCATGTAAAATTTGAACAGTTATTGACAAATAGCCTCCAAAGACATTGTACTAATTTTCCTCATATGATTAGAATATAAGATTTCTCATTTCCTCTCATATATATCACCATTAAGTAGGAACTAGGGAGTTGAGAAGAGTGAAAGGGAGCTGAAGGAGAAAGGAAATAGAGAAGACAAAAGTAGAGAAAGAGAAGGGAAGGAAGAAAGGATCAAATAGGGAGGGTAGTCCCTGATGGGAGAGATACATATAAACTTTTGGAGATGAGCACTAGGGAAATCAAATAAAAGTAATAATTTTTATTCCCCAAATACTAAGAGATAAAATGTTACACCATGTATAATCATCATAGAATTAGTATTTTTAACTTTATTTTTGTCTTTGCCATCTTGATTTTAAGTCAACTTACATATCATATAAATTTGCACCTTATAAAGACGTACCATTTCTGCCAGGGCGTCATTTCTCTGTTCTGCTCACATGAAAACTCTTCCAAAGAGCTATCCATATTCAGCCTGACTCCCCATCCTGACTTTCTATTCTCTCACTAAACTTTAAAAGGGCTTCTCTCTCTCTTTCACATTTGAGTGATACATTTCTTTAAAAAAAAAAGTTTTTCTTTTTCTTTTTTAATTTTTAGAGAGGAGAGTGGGGATAGGGAAGGGGGAGAGGGAGAAAAACACTGATGCAAGAGGGAAATATTGATCAGCTGTTTCCTGCAGGCCCCCTACTTGGATTGAGCCTGCAACCATGCATATGCCCTAATCTCAAATCAACCCAGCAACTCTTCAGTGGCAACTATTGTCTCACACAATACTCTGAGACTGCAAAGCAGGCTACTGCTGCCATCAACAGGCCATCCAGGTCAGGGCTTAATGATATATTTCTTACTGAGTATATAAACAGCAAGTTTATGAACCCAAGGATTGAAATTTTCTCAGCAGTGTTAGAAAATCCCACTCTCTGGGTTTTACTCCTATCACATTGGCTACTGTTCCTTCCCAATCTTTTTTGCAGTTTCTTCTTTCTATTCTGTCTACCTCTGAAGTTTTGGCAAGTCCCAGCTTTGATCCTGGGCTCTTGCCTTTCTCATATGCATTTTCTTCCTAATCGTATTTCTTATGGCCCCAAGTGTTTAAGTATCAACTATGTTTAAATGACATTTGCATTGATTGTTCCCCAAATTCCAGACAATGAGTTCCAATTGTCCACTAGAATATTTAAAAAATATCTCAAACTTTTGGTTTCATCTTATATATCTAGTGCCTAAACCAGTGCCTGGCACAAAGCATGTATATGGATAAGGAGGGAAGGTGTGTATGTGTATTTAAAAGACTAAAGAATATTCCTCAGTCTCTTAGTCTCCATTTTAAAAATTCCAAAGTACCAATATATTAAGCAGTAATTGCTCATGAGTATGTGTGACTATAAAAGTCATTTGCTAACCTATTTATCAATTTTCAGAATGTTCTATAATAATGTACATATTCTATTCCTAAAATTAAAAAAAAAAATCATAAACAAATACCTAGTATTTGACTAGACTTACCAATAGGAAGTGCTAGATCCTTTTTCATCAAAGCTGCTGCACAAACCCCACCAAGATTGGCTAATTCCTTTTCCAACTGAATGACTCCCTGTAGAATTGCAAAAACGTATCAGCTGTTTTAAAAAATGTTTGAAATATAATGTGGATAATCAACAAATGTGACGTGCATTCAGCATAATTTTTGAAACTGGAAGGAAGCATGTCATAGCTAGCTAATGGTTTAATTAAGAGTGAAAAAGGTTCAATATTATATCTTATGCTGGTTATAAAGTTTGGGCCCACAGGTTCATCATCCAAAGAATTTTTCATTTTCTTTGAGGAAATGTGATCATTTTCCACCCTGATCATATTTTACTGTATAAATTAAAACATTTAGAAGAGTTACTAAAAAGTTCAATTATTTACTCAAAAAGGTATAAACACTTGAGCTAGTTTGGAACAGGTGCAACTATACTAAGTTGTCAAAGGCTGGGTCATGTTGCACAGACTCCAATCTCTTAATGTATTAAAATAGCAAAAACAGATTATTGCGCAGAATTACAAACTATTTTAAACTATATTCTCTAGCTTAAAATACACTTCACGCTTTTTAAATATAGGCAGCAAATACACTTAAGTCAATAGCAGTCACAGAAACACAATCTTCCTTAACAGAATGAGATAATTCATTCTTACCTCATCAGGTCCAGGGCTAAATTCATACCCAATTGCAAAACATTTGAAACCATAGAAAGAAGCTTTGTCATCTTTCACATAATCTGATGCAGTTTCCAATGAAAAAAGGGCCTCATTTCCTAAGAAAAAAAAAACTAACATTGAATTCAAAATCTGAAACAACCTTTATCTTCTTAAAATATAATTGATTTCAAAGAGGAAGGGAGAGGAAGAAAGAGAGAGAAACATCAATTATGAGAATCATTGATCCGTTACCTCCTGCTCTCCCCATACTGGGGATCAAGCCCACAACTCAGGCATGTACCCTGACTTGGAATTGAACTATGAGCTCCTGGTTCATAGGTCAATGCTCAAACACTGAGCCACACTGGTTGGCCTCAACTTGTATCTTTTATCCATCTCAAAATTGGTAGCAACACCAATAAGATTCTAAAAACCTAGTCATTTTAGAAGGGTTCCTGTATCTACCAGAATAAACCTGTGCTAAAAAAAAAACCCTAAAACAATGGAACCACCCAAGTGAACTGTTATTTTTCTTTATAATCAAATTCTTCTTAATCAAATATCCTACCTTTAAATTACATGAGCAATCAATTATCTGTCAGTTACAAAAGTGAGTTACTCAATACCCTGGCATTTGACTTTCTCGGATGTCTTCACAAACAAAACAGGTCTGACTAGAAGAAAAAAAGCTTCTGAATTCAAACTGGCTATTAGTTTGAGGGATTATACGATTAGTTATAGTTAGCTGGTTAAAACACAACAGACTACATATACTTTTAAAAACAAACTTTCTTTTAAAGAAAAACACCAGCAATGACAAAGCTCTCTCTCTCTCTCTCTCTCTCTCTCTCTCTCTCTCTCTCTCTCACACACACACACACACACACACACACACACTCACTCATACACTTTAAGGACTAAAAATGATGGTTTTGCCCAGTGGTTGAATGCCAACCTATGAACCAGGAGGTGACAGTTTGATTCCTGGTCAGGGCACATGCCCAGGTTGCAGGTTCGATCTCCAGTGTGGAGGATGGAGGAGGCAGCCAGACAATGATTCTCTCTCATCATTGATGTTTCTATCTCCTCTTCCTCTTCTTTCCTCTCTGAAATCAATAAAAATATTTAAAAAAACAAAACAAAACAATTTTTGGAAAGGAAGGAATTCTAGTAAGTTCTTGAGGAACGTCACCTGAGGTCAGCAGGTGACAGGACACTTACTCGGAAAAAAGATCTAATCCACTTTGTCTATAGTTTGATCTCAATTATAAACAGCACCCCTTCAATATTAAGTCTCTGCTTTGGTCAAGCTAACATACTCTCTTCTAAAACTTGGTCATTAGATGCCATGCCTTATAAAGAGTTTACTTTTCAATTTTAATCTAGATACATAGAAGATCTTAAAGAAAACCATTTAAAACTTAAATAAACATTTAAAATGATTTATCCATACTAATCATAATTACCATAAATGTATGTATTTTACTACATTAAATAGAAGAGAAAAAATATAACTTACCTGGTAACACTAAAACCATAGTAGGCCACCCAGAAGATCCAGAAAATTTCTTTAATTCGATCCAGGAATTAAGATTTTCATGAACAGATGTCAATTTTGGTCCATATCCTGAATTCTGAAGAGTTCTGACCGGAATCAACAAACGCAGGACATCTTCTGATTGTGCAGTACCACACTGAGGGTCAAACTCGATGGTCATCCACCGTACACACTCTGGAAATGTCACCTGAGGTAAGCAGGCAACAGGACACTTGCATTTGTTAAGAAGAATTAGATTTTCACTTTCTCTCTTAAAAACAGGACACCGTACTTCAAAGACAATGCTTTCAACATTTTAAAAATGACTTTTAAGTAGAAAACTAATAAAGTAGATTAAGAACTCAAGTTATTAATGTTCAATATAAACTGTTCCTACTCCCCACTTGCAATACTTAGTGCTCTCTACCTAATATTTGGTTGATATTACATTAATAATATTTGTAGCCCAGCCGGCATGGCTCAGAGGATGAGCACTGATCTATGAACCAGGAGATCACAATTTGAATCCCGGTTAGGGCATGTGCCTGGGTTGCGGGTTCAATTCCCAGTGTGGGATATGCAGGAGGCAGCCAATCAATGATTCTCTCTCACCATTGATGTTTCTATCTATCTCTCCCTCACCCTAACTCTCTGAAATCAATAAAAATATGTAAAAATATATTTTTAAAAATAGTATTTATAAATACATATTGATATCATAAAAATATTACAAAGCTATTTAATATACATAAATATTCAACTATATGAATTTTTTTAGAATAGTTTACTTATTTAATAAATTTTCCATTTCAGTAAATATACTTTTAAGGAATATAAGTAGATAAATTAAAATAAGATTTTACCTATAAAATATAAAGATATATTAATGGAAAGTGAATAAATTACCAAAATGTAAGGTTTTAGTCACTTTTAAATTACCTAGCATTCATAGTATCTATCACAAATGCTCCTTCTCATTAGGAAAAAACCTTCATATGTTATGAAAATATTCTAGTTAAACACACGCACACAGAACTTCCACATATGGTAAAAAAAAAACTAGATTTTTATATTTTCCTAACCTGAACTTTTACTGTATATATGAGTTTATAATGGCACAGAATTACATTAAGGCCATTTTTAAGCTTCTGTCACCATAATCACAAAGAGAATTCTGTCATGGTAGTCAAATTACAGTTAAGCAGGTCCATGTTAAATAGTAAACTATGAATTGGTTGTAGAGTATAAAATGAGCCTTACTATTTCTTAAATATAATATTAATCTAAAAAATTACCTAGAACTATGTCAAACATTTTTAGTTAAGGATTTTAAAAAATTATCCATTTAAATAAAAAGTTCAACTTTGTTCATAATAACATAAATGTAAATTAAAATTCAACTGAGATACCATTTCTCCCATGATATTGGCAAACAACCCCAAATTTAAGCACATACTCTGTTAAGGGAGGCCTTGAGAAAACAAGTACTCTCATTCATTGTTGGGGGGGGGGGGCGGGGGGAGAGACAAGGAACAGTATAAACTTCTGTGTAAGGGAATTTATCAACAACTAGCAAAACTACATATGCATTCACACTCTGAATAAGCTATCCCAGATTTACAAAACACAAGGTTCCTCATTTTACATTTGTTTAACCCAGCAATCCCACTTCTAAAATTTACTTTGAAGATGTGCATCCAACATCATGAAAAAACAAACACCCAAACATATACACAAATTATTCATTGTAAAAGAAAAAAAGCAAAATACTGAAAATACCTTGAATGTACACACCCATAAGACTAAATGAGTAAAATGTGATACATATTCACTGTGGAATATATAGCATTGTAAAAAGAAAAACATGAGAATTAGCTCTTTAAATGGACATAGAAAGATTTCTATAAACATTGTTAAAAAAAGCAAGGTACAGAATAGTATATATACTGTGCTACCATTTTTAAATAAAGAAGGGAAATAAGACTACATATATACATAGTGTATATTTTTAAACGATTACTTATTCTATCTTTAAAAATACATGTATACATAAATTTGTATAGATAGAAATATATAAACATATACATATATAACATAACAATTACCTGTGTGTATAAACATGTGTTTATGTGTGAGTATATGTATTAGTTATGGACACTAGAAATATTTAGAAACAATGACCAACCCAGGAGAAATGAGCATCTCTAGTGCTAAATTTCGACTTTTAAATACCCATCACCTTTAAAAGGAACCAGGGTACTTTGAAAAAAATGGCTGATTTCAGATATGAGGCAAGAAGTGTATAAAATGACCCTAGAACATCTTATCATACCAGAAAGCGAGAATGCTATGAATGACAACAGGGTGTATAATGAACACAGGAGGCAAACTAAAGAGGCTCCTCTCCAACGAAGACATATGATCTAATCTACACTAATAAAAGAGAAACATGCAAACTACCATCACTCCGCTATGCTACCAGCCACTCAGAGTATGCAAATTAACCTGAAAATAAGGCAGCAGCCCTGCACCATTGCTGCTCCAGACCTGAGGGGGGTCAGAGAAGTAGGGTGCCAGTGCCTGAGGCTGGCTGCAGCCTGGGAGACGAAGTAGCCACCTGCCCTGTGATCTCAGGTCTCAGACAGCAGCAGAAGCCTCAAGTCCGCCTGCCCTATGTCCTGGGGAAATCAGAGAAACCCGGCTGGCTGCAGCCCTGGAGATGAAGAAGCTGCTTGCCCCATGATCCCAGGCTGCAACCAGCCAGAGAAGTTGCCCACACTGCATACCAGGAAAGATGGAGAAGCCGCCTGCCTGAGGTTTAGGAGCCAGCACCTGTGGCTGGCTACAGACTGGTAGATGGAGAAGCCGCCCACCCCACAGTCCTGGGCACCAGTACCTGTGGCTGACTGTGGCCCAAGAGATGGAGAAGCCGCTCACCCCGTGGTCCCAGGCACCAGCACTTGCGGCTGCATTGCAGGTGAAGCCACTTGCGCACTGTAGCTGCAAGTGACCTGGCGCCTATGGCTGACCAGAGGGAGGGAAGCCGAGAACCCTGGTGCCTGTGGTCTGCTGGAGGAGGGAATCCTGGGTCCCAGATGCGGGGCCGAGGCAGAGGTGGTTAGGGGCAATCAATCCAGCAGGGGAGCAGTTAGGGACAATCAGGCTGGCAGGCTGGAGAAGTTAGGGACAATCAGGCAGGCAGGTGAGCAGGTAGGAGCCAGCAGTTCTGATTCTGGATTGTGAGAGGGATGTCCGACTGCCAGTTATCCCCGAGGGGTCCCAGATTGGAGAGGGTCCAGGCTGGACTGAGGGACACCCTTCTCATTCCCTTCCACCCCCGTGTAGTATGAAATTTCGTGCAGCAAGACCACTAGTTTCTTAAATAAAATACAAGGAAACAAAAAAAGAGAGACATGGAGGGAAACCTATGAAGTCAAGAGAGAGAACCAATCATAATGCGTGGATCTTATCTGGAGTGTAATTCAAATAATTAAAATATGCATATTTGGTGAAAGAAACTTTAGTTGGTTTTTTAGTGTGATAATATGGCTATTTTTTATGAGTCCTCATATTTTAAAGATACATAATTTAATATCCATGGTTGTGCTTTAAAACAATTTAGGAAAGAAAATGGGCAGAAAAATAAATGAAATAGGTTAGGCCAAGAGGTGATAACTGTTGAATCTAGGATGATGAATAAATGAGGTAACTGTACTAGTTTGTCATTTTATGTTTACCATATTCTACAATAAAAAGTTAAGTACTTTATAAACACATAAAATTTAAACTTATAATTCAATTCTCCTCAATTTACGTGATACAATTTATTTTATTTATTTTTAAAAATATATTTTATTGATTTTTTTACAGAGAGCAAGAGAGAGGGATAGAGAGTTAGAAACATCAATGAGAGAATCATCGATCAGCTGCCTCTTGCACACCCCCTACTGGGGATGTGCCCGCAACCAAAGTACATGCTCTTGACCGGAATCGAACCCGGGATCTTTCAGTCCACAGGCGGACGCTCTATACATTGAGCTAAACCAGTTTCAGCTACATGTTACAATTTAAAAAGCAAGAAATAAGGATTGTGAATACTCTATAATATTATATTTATAAATGTTTTATATGTATTTTTTACATTATGTACAATAGAGTACTTTTTCTTTTTTAACCCAGACACTTTTATTTACACTTTAGAAAGCAAACAGGTTATCCACAAAGAATGGTTAAGAAACATGAGGAGGGCCCTGGCCAGTTTTCTCAATGGTAAGCGTGTCGGCCTGAGGACTGAAGAGTCACAGGTTCAATTTCAGTCAAGGGCATATACCACAGTTGCGGGTTCAATCCCCAGCCCTTGGTCCAAGCATGTGTGGGAGGCAACAAAACATGTATTTCTTTCATGTTGATGTTTCTCTCTCTCTCTTTCCCCCTTCTCCCTTCCTTCCACTCTGTCTGAAAATCAAGGGAAAAATATCCTTAGGTGAGGATTAAAAAAAAGAAAGAAATAAGAAAAAGTTCATTTGTACTATTAAAAAGGTGTAGTTCATCCATTAATCTGTATGAATACCTTTCTGACAACAGTAGTAAACTTTTAACCTCCTATTAATAGAGTATTTTAAATCCTATATTGTGTATATAAATTTTCAAAGTTGAGGCTGTAGTACAAATAATTTCAGTTCCAAAAGTATGATTTTTAAGTTTTAATGGTTACATCTACTATTAAAATATATACTATGCAGTTTAGCATTATATACTGCACTGTACTTGTAAAAACTATGAGAACAACTCTTATAAACCCTATAAAACTGCTCTTTAATGATAAAAATTCTGTCTTAAGCCCTTTTGTATATCTGACAATGCTAATTACCTTGTGATTCTCTATGTTTAAGTACTATAAAAGAAGTTATTCTTCTGAGCAGAAGCTAAGTATCCTTTAAGATATTATTATAGAACATCAAACCAAGTTTCCAATTCTCCCTAAAAATCGGTGCCTACCTTGTAGTGCATCACACACGCAGGTTTATAGGGGTGCTCACTCTCTATGACAGCGTAGTGATTAGAGGTTGTACACGCAGAGAGGCCCTGTTCGGGCTGGTTTCCTGTGGTGCTATCAGTTGACTGATTAGGATTGAACGCAGGAGGAGCATACTTCTGATTCAAAATGGCAACTGAGGGAAGCAACTGCTGAACAAGGCCAAAGACTTCTACAGCAACCTAGTACATATATATAGATATAAAAGAAAAGATTAAATAAGATAATAAATGTGAAAGTTGCTTTAAAATTATTCATTACTATAATTATTGGTTATCCTTATTAAGAATTCCCTAATTAAAAAAAAGAAAAAAGAATTCCCATCTAAAGTTTCTTCTAGCTAAGTGTCGAACAAGAAGTTTGTTCAATGAGAAAAAACATTTATCATAGATGTTTTAATGTTATATGAAGACAAACTAGTCTGTATTTTTAAATACTTTTGCCTTTTTGTGATCTGCAGTAAACTAAGATTTAATCAATAATTATGGCAAAGAATCAACAGTTCATAATTTCTTCCTTGACTTGACTATTGCACAACTTAAAAAACATTCCTATCCTGTTATATTGCTATTTTTATTCAAAATAGAAATTTGTCATCAATCTCATAAATTTAAAAAATCTCATTTAACTTAAGCTTTCCTTACAAGCCATATTTCTAAAATATATTTTCTATTCCCATTTTTTCAAATGTAAAGCCAATAAGTAAGCATAGTAATGCAGTAAATAATATCAATAACACAAAGAGGTTTAATAATTTCTATCAATTAGCATGTCTATCTCTGCTTGTTACCTGTATCCCAGGTAACCACTGCTGCGCTCACTTCAAAGATTAAAATATTCTTAAAGAAAGGACACAAAGTCTAAAAAAATGATTTTGTTTAAAAAAAGATTCAAAATTATAAAATTAAATTGCATACCTTGGGAATTGCAGCAGCTACAGGTCCTATGTAGGCTATAATAAGGGGAAGCAGCATGGAAAACAGACTGGAAGAGCTAAGCAGTTCTGGAATGTCATCAGCTAAAAAGGGTATTAAAACTATAATTAGAAAGTAATTTCACTGTAATGAATACATGCTGTTTTAAATTTATATTTTATTATTTTGAGCAAAATTATAGTTGATGCCAACAAGTGTTTATTAGGACCTGACACTATTGTAAGGGCTTTATTTACATATATTAACTCAACCAATAAGAAACTTTAATTATCCCTACTTTTGAGAAGGGAAACCAAGGCACACAGTGTTTAGGTACATTGCCCAAAATCATACATCTGTAAAATGATAGAGCCAGGATTAAAACCTAGAGTAATAGTCATGATTTTAAACCACTACTCTTGGTATCACACCTGGCTTTTTGTGACAGTAGGCAAATTACTTTATCTGTATATCCCTCAGTAAGCACCTATAAAGAAAGAGCACTAACATTACTTCCCTCATTGGATGTTATACAGATTAAGTAAGTTAATATATCTAAAATACTTAGAATAATTCCTATACATATTAAGCACTCCAAAAATGTTTGCTGTTAAGCTTTAATGTCTTCTGTTTTCCTATGAAAAGCACTTTGCTGATGAACATTTTACTCATTTTTACCCATGAACATGGTGCTGAAAAAGAAATTGAGTCTACATTATAAATACTTCTATGTTGAAAACCAATCAATTATTCCAAAACACTTGTTTGATAACCAGCTGTCGCATCAGAATAGGCTAAGTCCTTATTTAAAAACTAGAGGCCTGGTGTATGAAATGTGTACATTGGGGGTGGGAGAGGTGTCCTCCGGCCCGGCCTGTGCCCTCACAGTCCAGGAGCCCTCAGGGGATGTCCAACTGATGGCTTAGGCCCACTATCCCGGGGAGCAGGCCTAAGCTGGCAGTCAGACATCTTTAGCCCTGTCATGGAGGTAGGAGAGGCTCCCGCCACCGCTGCTGCACTCACCAGCCATGAGCCCAGCTCAAGGCTTCTGGATGAGCGGCACTCACCCTGCTGGAGTGCACTGATCACCAGGGAGCAGCTGTGTTGAGCATCTGCCCCCTGGTGGACAATGAATAGCATAGCAATCATTCCACTGTTGGGTTGATTTGCATATTAGCCTTTTATTATAATAGGATAGGATATAGCTTCCTAGCCCAGCCTAAACCCTTAATTTGAATGGGCCAAATATTCTTCATTTTTAGCAAGTTTCTCAGGTAATTTTGATGTGCAACTAGGCTTAGAAACAAGCGTTATAGTAAGGTGGGGTGGGTAACAGTGAATGTTTTGTAAATATAACTCTGTTGCCAGTGAGAAGGAGGCCTTGATAACTAGACAGGGAAAAAGGAAAGGTGGCAGTAAAATTATTAGGTTGTGATCCACCCATGAAGAAGAGGACATATGCTTGCACTATGGCAGCCTGAGCTAGGAGAGAACAGATAGAATAGAGAATACAAACTGGAGTTTCTCGGGGAAGAACTCATAAAACTCAATTTAGACAAATGAATTAGGGGAAATGTCTAGGGTTACTCAGACTTTGGGTAAATGGCAATACCATTACTGGAAAAAGACATTTAGGAAGAAAACCCGGTCTAAAGGAGAAAACAAAATGCTTTTTGACTATGAAAAGATAAAGTGAACACTCAGTTTAATCAAGAGTTTTTCTTTTACTAGTTTAAGTAAGAAAATAAATTACCAGGCTTTTGAACATTCTAAAAAAAAAGTCTGTAATGCTGTATGAAGTGCATGACTGATCCAAAATGATTATATGTGTATTGTACATCTACAATGAACAAAACACTCTGGAAGTCTACCAGATTGTTCCTCTTCAGTAACTCTGTGCATAACTAACCTAATTATTATTAAGAAAATAAAAGTCTTACCGTCCACAGCAAGAGCTCTGTGCAAGAGGTCTTTTGCAGCTCGAACAACAGTGCTTACAACAGAGAGAGCTCTGCTACAGTTTTTATCTTCCTCATTGGCTTTACTCAGAAGTTGGGACTGTAAATCTCCATCAAATTCACTCCTAGAAAATGAATAACACATGAGATTTTACATAGTAGGTAAAACATGATCTAACTCTAGAATCATACCTAAATCAGAGCTCCTCATATACAGTTTAAAAAGTTAAAGTTAAAAAAAGTAAGTATATAATTGTATAATTTCAAGGAGCAACAGGGCATCAAAGAAAAAGAAAATAGGATATAACGTTATTTATCTTAAAACTGCTATTAAACAAAGGCCTGACTTATGTATTTTTAAAAAGTCTGAGGGAAAAGTATTCAGGCAAAAGGAACAATAAGATAAAGTTTCAGAAAGGAACAAGATTGGTGAGTTCAAGGACCAGAATGCAGATAAGGGTATTTGGAATGAAAGGAGAACAAGTGACAAGGTGGGAAAGTTAGATCATGTGAAATGAGTATGCCACAGTGACAACTTTACATTTTATACTGGAATGGGGATAGACATTTATGAGAGGACTTTGAGCTAGGGCAGAACTTGACATTTCCATTTCCACTAGATCACTCTGGCTATGCTGTGGAGAACTGACTGTAGGAGGGCAACACGAAAGGAAGGAGACTGGTTTAGAGGCTATTAATTATCCAGGTAGAAGTGATGGCTTGAAGTAGCTGTTAATTATGTGAGTAATCTGACATTTTTGAAGGTACAGTTGTCAGTACTTGATGAACTAGATGTAAAGTAAGAGAAAAAAAGAAGGCACGACCACTGGACCTCTGATGTGCATGCACCTCTTCTAGTGTACAGTACTATCGGAATACATTGTTAGTACTGGACTCCTTGCTAGTATTTTAAAAGTATAGATCATAATGCATTCTTTTAGAAGCATCATACTTTGTATACTCTGTTTCTTTGTGTCTCGTTTTTTATTGAGCAGTAGGGAACGCAGTATTTTAATTGTAACTTTGCCAATATCTTTATCTAGAGGTCTGTGGCTGTTTTTTGTCCTCTATAAATTTTCTGTCACCACAAAAAGCAGGATCACACTTTTCTTCTTCCAGATTGAGATAGTGTAGTGTATTCTGGATTATCAAAATACTCATATAGTTTTGGGACTTTGAAATGGTATGTATTCATAATGTGTAAAAAAAGTATGATATATAACTATCATCTTAATTACATAAAAATGGAAGCTTAGTTGTGTAGATATATGATTATTAGAAATATGTGTCAGACTGTGGTTATGACTTTGTTCTTGTGTTTTCAGTTTCCTATTATATGCACATGATAACTTAAAAAAAATGTTATTAAAAAAAAAAAAGACTCCAAGGAGTTTGGCTGAAACTGTGGATGAGAGGATTACTTTGGACACATTAAACTAAGACTTCTTTTAGCCAACTACCTAGAACAGCCTTAAAGTGTTTATGTGACATAGAGACAAGAGTGAGTGTTTGATTTCCTGCCTGCAACCCCAGGGCCACAATTTTACTAGAAGCATGCCTGTAGGCAAGGTGTTTACTCACTTTGTCTTCAGTTCCTTGTCAATAAAGCAGGGATAGGAAAAGGGCCTACCCCTCATGAGGTTACTGTGAGGACTAGCTGCCAGCCCAGGTAAAACATGAGAGCACTGCATGACACACAGTAAGTGCTCATCCTACATTAACTATCACCATCATTTCTATTACTACCACTCAAATAAAGATATCAAAGTAGAAACTAGATATTGAGTCTGGGGCTCAGACGAGATAAAAACTAAAGATATAATCTTGGGAGCCTCAGAATAAAATGGTATTTAAAGCTGAGACTTTAGTCATTTTAAACTTAACTATTTTTTTTAATTGAAGCTAAGTGCATTTATATTAAAGCTTGGGGAAAACAATCAAGATATCTGAAACATTCTGTTATGTAGAAGATGTGACAATTAAAGATATATCTTCTCTTGTGCATAACATAGTCTTTTCTATATGATTTGAGAAAAGAATAATGTAGTGTTTATTATAGTGCTATGTGACAAAGTTTTCATGACAGGTGAAATGATTAAAAGCTTTTTTATCTCAGCAGCAACATGCCAATGTAGCTATTTAATGTGTATTATTTCTGTCCTATTTCACATGAAGAAAGGAGGCAGAAAGTCTACATTCAGGGAAACTATTTTGTGCTAATTGCCTAAGCAGCTTCTCCAGATTGTTAATGAAGAAAAAGAGAAAACAGCAAACCTCTGAAAGTTATGTGCATTTGATGCAAAGTCAGTTTGAGGAAAAAGTGATTGGTACACACTACTCCTTAGGATTCCAGCTAAGTTGCTAAAAGAAAAATTTAGACTCTGTTTACATAAGAAATGGTTTTTGTTACACACATAAGAAATATATAATTATATACTCTAGAACTAAAGTCATAGACATAAAAATATTCTGCAGACTGGACAACAGAATTAAGGCAATACTAGTACTTGGATAGAATTGATTGATCATCATTTTTAGGTATTTTTGAAAAAAATACATTCCATTTAAATTAGAAATTGCAGACCACAAACTATAAAGGTAACAACATAAAAGTTTCAAATATATTATCAAAATAATGATATATTTCAAAGTATTCACCTTTAAGGTGAAACTGAATTTAGATATTAAAAATGAGACTTTTAAAATATGAATTAGCACACGTACTATGTGCAAGAGATGCTGTATACTTTAATTATAACTTACCCAGTCAGCATATTTTACCTAGAGAGTAAATCATGCATATTCTACTACTTTAAAATAGTTCATGATTTCTATGCACAGACCTACCGATAGTAAAGTATTTGTGGAATCTGTCCTCTGGTTTGGTTTGTGCCATTACTACTCAAGCTGCATGTGCTGAATGTAAACGTCACACCATCAGGGCACTGAACTGTGGTCATTCCTCCATCTCCATTGGCCGTTCGGCTTCCATAATTCCTCAAGCGCACAGCATATTTAACATTTTCCTTCACAATAAAGATGTGAAACATGTTTATATTTATTCATAATGTGTAGAAACATACAAAAGGAACTCTGAAGTAAACTGGGCAAATATATTGTATTTCATTGTCATTTTCATAGACAATTTGTTTATATGAGTTTTTAATGAATCAAATAGGATAACTAACACTTATTGATATTTATTTTTTTAACAGAAATAGTCATAAATACTTTGTGTGATTTAATTAAATTAATAATTAAAAAGACCTCATGAAATACCGTTATTATCCCTATTTTATAGATAAGACATCTGAGGCACAGAGAAGTTAACTAACTTGACTAAAGTCACAAAGCTAGTAAAAAATGGAACTAGGATTTGAATGCAGGCAGTATGATTCTAGTTCTTGCTCTTAGTAATACTGTTCAAGAGTATAAACTATATTAAAAGATTATATATACATAAGACAACACTTTTCTTTGATGAATTTAACTTTTGAAATAATTTAAAAGAGGGGAAAAATAATGGTGAGTCCATTATATTTTAAGAAAATATACTGAGACAGAAATAAATAGGCAGATCTAGAAAAAATATCCATAGGAAAAAGTTGTCCAAAATATGATACACTATATATAGAAAATGTGAGATACAGATACTGATAATTTATAATTCATGATATAAAATTCACAATAAAGGTTTTTTAGTTTCTGGTATCTGAATTCTTTGGTGAGGTTTCTGGTGAACTTACCTAAAATTCTGTTCTATAATGAAAATTATTGCAGCATTATTTTATCAATAAGTATTTTAATATTAAGTAAAATTTGTTTTGATAAAGTTAAAGTTATTTACTGCTAGACATTTAATTTATACTATTTGTTAATACTAATTATTTTTAAAAATATATATATAGTTTATTCATTTTTTTACAGACAGGAAGGGAGAGGGAGAGAGAGTCAGAAACATTGATGAGAGAGAAACATCTACCAGCTGCCTCCTGCACACCCCCTATTGGGGATATGCCCGCAACCATTGTACATGCCCTTGACCAGAATTGAACCTGGGACCCTTCAGTCCTCAAGGCGACACTCTATCCACTGATCCTAACCGGTTAGGGCAATACTGATTATTTTTTAAAAGAGTTCTGGCACAGAAGAGAAGAAAGGGTAGGAATTAATATTTTTTGAATTTCTAAACTATACTAGACACTGAGGGAAGTACTTTATTCCATTATTTAATTTAATCTGAACATCATTACAATGTAGGTATTATCCTTCCCAATCTGCAGATATGTCTTAAACTGGCTAAATGATGACATGTCAATATCTTAGAGCAGGTATCTAAAGAAGCTATGATCTAGCTCAGGGGTCCTCAAACTTTTTAAAGTGGGGGCCAGATCACGGTCCCTCAGAGAGCTGGAGGGCCGGACTATATGAACTACTAATTCCTACTGTAACACCTCGGCTGCGCTCACTGCCCAAAAAACCTGGCGGGCCAGATCAGACTCCTCTGCGGGCAGCATGTGGCCCGCGGGCCGTAGTTTGAAGACTCTAGCTTCTAACAATACCTGTCATTATACTGTACTATTTACTATGCCAAACTTTAAGAGATCTTTTGCAATTAGGAATATTATATAGTACAATGACAAGAATATAAATGTACTCCCTAAACATTTAAAGCACCACATAAAGAAGTATTTTTTGATATTTTAAGTAAACTACATAATAATACCTATTATTTACAAAAGAAACATATTAGTAAAGTTACCTTTAAAGGAATAACTTTGTCAAGTCTGATTTCAGCAATATCACTGGGTGAATCATCTGTTGTATAGGTTCCTTTGACTAATTCTAGAGATGTCCATCTATGAGAATGAGTTGAATCTCCTGCATGTTCACTCTAATTAAAACAAAACGAAGTCCACCACACTCTTTATTACACAAACAATTTTGACATATAATCCATAATTGTTTTAAAGCATATAACATTAGGTATTAGCATTTCCTCACATATATCACACAAAAAAATTTTTGTACTCTGTAAACTATTTACTTCTATCTGATTTCTTGTGGAGTTTAAAACCTAAATCATATAAATGTGCTTTTCTCATCTGATGTCCTCAAAGGATTCCTAGTTCTTCATAAGAATAATGCTATATCTAATTATAAAGCCCACTGAAATAGAGAAAGAATTAATTTAACTGTTTAAAAACATAAAACAAAGACAGATTGCTATATATTAGGAAAAACTACGTTCTGTTCCACTAATAAAGCTTTGTGAAAACTCAGATACTTTTATTTAAATCATATAGCAAAATAGAGTTAAAACAATCATTAAGTATCTTCACTAAGAATCATCTATTGTATTATTAGCACACTGACAAAATTGCTTAACCATGGATACAGGTAGTAATATTAGTCTGAATATTGTTCTTGTTTCTGGAGAACTTACAATAGCATAGAAAATTTTACTCAAGATTATAATCAGAGGCTCAGCTATATAATTTCCAATCTTTTCATTTAAAACCTTTCCTGAAAGTGTAAAAAATATGAGACGGGAGTGATCCAAGATGGCACATAATCAATCAGGTAGAATAACTCTCTTTCAATTTCGTTAAAATCTTCCCTCTATGATTGATCTACCCTCAATGATTTGGACTATCATATTATGATAAGACATCCTGACACACAACCCACACAGCAACATGAACTCTGTGAGAGTGGTACTTACATCATCAACCAGCACCTCTAATTCATATTCATGAATCCCACCTCCTCCATAGACAGAAAAACCAACCACAACTATTCCAGGCTTGTCAACTGAAAAACAGATTGCATCAGGAGACCCATTCCCAGTGTTCCAACTTCTTCCCTGACTTGTTTTTGTGAATCGGTTGGCACTAGCTTTAACAGAGTGCAGAGAATTAAGTCCATCGATCTGTGAATGACAAAAGCAATTACAACAGTAGTCTACCTGAGTGTTAATAACATACTTTTAAAAACACTAAGCAAAGGTTTCTAAGTTCAGTTAAGTAACCTACATTTAACAAGTGAGGTAAAACCTTCCAAATGGTACATTTTTATTAAAAGATTAACCACCAATAAAACCAGATCTCCTCATTCTATATTTATACACTAGTGGCCCGGTGCACAAAATTCATGCACAGGGGCAGTGTCCCTCAGCCCAGCCTGCACCCTCTCCAATCTGGGACCCCTCGAGGGATGTCCGGTAGGATCAGGCCTAAATGGGCAGTCAGACATCCCTCTCCCAACTTCTTGCCTATCTGCCTTCCTGATTGCCCCTAACTGCTTCTGCCTGCCTGCCTGTTAACCCCCTAACCACTCCCTAGCCAGCCTGATTGATGTCTAACTATCACCCCCTAACCATTTGATATATAACTAGCATATATCAATGATATATATATTATACATTTTAATAAATTCAGAGAGAGAGGAAGGGAGACAGAGAGAGAAACATGGATTGGCTGCCTCCTGCATGCCTCCCACTGGGAATCGAGCTGGCAATCTTGACATGTGCCCTGACTGGGAATCTCAAACCGATGACCCTCAGGTGCATGTGACGATACTCAACTAACTGAGCAATACCAGCCAGGGCCAAATTTGCATTTACTGGGATATGATAGTGGGGTTGTGCAATGAAGCAGCTAAGAGAAAAACGTATATATTTGCATATTGTGACATCCTGGGTAAACTGGTAAGAGAGGAAGCAAATAAGAGCAAAGAAGAGGTAAAAGGAAGGGGAAAAACAGCCTAGTTAGCTTAAATGTATTTTTTTAAGGAAAAAAACAAAACCAACAATGGTAGGATTGAAATCAGTTTCTATGAAGTCAAAATATATGAAAAAAAGAAACTATGTGGAATGTTTAAACATGTCCTTATTATCTAATCTCAAAGTAGAACATTACCTCAGATCCTAGGGCTGAGGCTGTCAGTTCACTGACAATACTGGCCAGTAAACCACAGGTATTGTAGACCAGGTGGGATGAGAACAGCTCATTTTCCCTCCTCAGGCTGTTCCTGACTGGGAGCACAACAATAACCAGCATTTTCTCCAAAACTTCACGGAAGCTTGTCATCCCAGAGATGTTCTCTTCACTCTGTGATACATTAAAAACAAACAAACATAAACAAACAAACAAAAAACAGTTCCAAGATACTGCTTTCTTTTCCTTCTCATGGGCACTCCATTTCAAAATCTTGTCTTTCTAGATGACAACATTAAAATTCAGACTTGAGTCTAATTCCGTAAGTCTATCCAGTTGTATGTGGAGTCATTATATCTACTTTTCATTTAGCAGTTCTTTTTAAATTATTAGCCTCTCTGTATCATAAAAGTATCACACATTTACAAGCTTTGTTTTATTAGCTTTTTGGTATTTTCACTTATTTTCTTAACTTATCAGTAATAATTCTTATGACAAACAGAATAAAACTCTTCCCATTTAAAAGGCTTTCTCTATAGACAAGATTCCAATCTCAGATAATTATTTTTGGTATATTTAGAGGTAAAGAAACTAAGAAATACTGTAATCTCTGAAAATCTATTTTCAAACAAAATTCTTTCTGAACATGCATGTAATAAAAATATGTAATTCTGTAACTATTCCTATAAAACTTTTTAACTTTTATATATTTGACTTCATAAGCAAAGAGAAAAATTCCAACCTCTACCAATGGAAAAAGATCAAGATAAGAAATTACAGAATCTCATTAAAGACCAATGGGAAGTCCAACCAGCATGGCTTAGTAGTTGAGTACTGACTTATGAACCAACAGGTCATGGTTCAATTCCCAGATAGGGCACATGCCCAGGTTGTGGACTCCACCCCCCAATGGGGGTGGGCAGGAGGCAACCAATTAATGATTGATGTTTCTATCTCTCTCTTTCCTTCTCTGCTCTGAAATCAATAAAAATACATATATATTTTTAAAAAAATACTTTTTTTCTCCCAGAAAAGAAAGGTAAAAGATGATGATTTTAATTGATACTCAGCATGAACATTATCTATTTCCTTTACCACCCTCAATATTTCTTAGTCAATTGTGGACAGAAAACAAAATGTATTTAATTTCATCAAAGTATCAGTGGGAGGAGGGAGATATATGTAATACTTTCACAATAAAGATTTAATTTTAAAATGATAAAGAATATTCCATCACTTGTTTTGTATTGCTTATTTTAATGTAACAAACTGTTTTAGAAAATGTTTTAAAAGTTATTTATTTCTTTATAATTCTATCTTGGCAATATAAAATATATTAGAAGATAGTTTTTTATATCTACAATTTTCAAATGATTCATCCAAAAAAAGTTATACAGGAATGCATTATATAACACTCAAATTTCTTACAGGTTAGAAATCATTAAAAAAAAAAATAGAGGAAAAAGGAATACTTATTTATAGGTAAACATGAGCCTGTTTTTTTTTTTGTTGTTGTTTTTTTTTTGCTTTAATTTTAGTCCTTTTGTGAAACACAATTACTTGGTAAATATATTTACTGATATAGAATAATAATCACTAAGTCAAATATGTCTCCATTTGACAGTTTTATTGCTTCAATATAAAAGTTATTCTAGAAAACCTACCTGGCTGAGTTTTTCCATCTGTGCTACCAAAAGGGGAAAACGGTGAACTAGTGTTGAGTCATTCTCTGTGCTAACTTGTTTAACAATTGATCGTAGTAGTACTTCTCCATCATAAGCAATAGGGAAGATAGAAGTCAGCTTAACAGAGGTGTGACAAAGAGCTGACATCACAGCTGCTAGGAGTCGACTACTTGATGTCTTGAAGTTTGCTTCTTGAATGTCCTTTTAAAAACAAAAATACGTAACTCACTAAAAAAACACTGCATCAATATAATCCAAAGTTTCTGGATATACAAATGGGAAACACCATTTTAAATTATACCAAAATTTTCTAGAGTTCAATCATTATAATTGTGTTGTTACAGAATAATGTTACATCAATACATTTAAACACTTGTTTAAGTTATTACCCAATGAAGATGTAAAACTATTAAATGTGGTCAAGAAAAATCAACTCCTGTTCTCTAGTAAATGAGTTTATATATATTTCTGTATCTTCAAAATCACAGTTCTGTCCAGCAATTCTCAAGGACAAAAAAAAAAAAGGCCCTAAATTAGTATACATCTAAGGCATTTCCAGTAACAAGCACTGAAACTACTTTTCTCAAATAAATTATATTGTAATTCTGTGCTCCTATAACATTTCACTAATGTTAACATTTCATAGGATCACAGAATTATGCCATCACATTGCACAGTTTATTCAGGAAAAGTAGTAGCAAACATGTAACATTTTATAACAAAGATTTAAAAAGTTATCCACACAGGATATCCTAATTCACAAAGGAATTTGTGTATGCCCTGCACACATTACTTAGTTCATTAAACATGTGTTACAAGGACAGGCTAAAAGTAAAACGACATTCTAAATGTTACACCAATGTTTGTCAAAGTCAGTCTACTCAGCAGCACTTATCTATGAAAGGTTAAGTGCTAGAGATCTGCTACATAACATTGTACCTACAGATAACAATATTGTGCTGTACACTCAATATGTGTTGAGAGGGTACAACTTATGTAAAGTGCCCTTACCACAATAACAGTTTTTTAGAATGCCAAGAAAAATAAGGTCAGTAACCACATGGCTACATAAAATAAAAACAAAGTTGCCCACTCAGATGTCATTATTAGAATACCTTTTCATGAGGATAGCATACCCCCGTGACTGATACCAGTGAATTTCTTTTTTTGTGGGAGAGGTGAGGTTGAGAGGAGTGGGGAGAATAGATACCTTGTACATTGTTCCCATTTTTAGAGAAACAATAAATATTTCACCATTAATTTTTATGTTAGCTGTAGATATCCCTTGTCAGATTTAGAAAGTTTCCTTAAATCCTAGTTTGCTGAATTTTTATCGCTGAATAAAATTTTGTCAAATACTACTTTCGATCTGCAGTTGGGAATCTACGTATTTGAAGTGCTGACTTTATTAATTTCTCTATTTATTATTTTACAAACTTCTGTCCTTACCTTTCTTATTTCCTTTCTTTCTCTTTGTTACTTCCTTCTTTCTTTGCATTTGATTTGTTTTTCTTTCTGGCTTCTTAAGATAAAAACTAAGATCACTGGCTTTAAACCTTTCTTTGTTAATACAAGCATGTAAAAGCTTACATTTCCTCTATAGGTGATGTTATAGCTACTTCTTACAAATTTTTGTTATATTATTATCTTTCAGTGTGAAATATTTTTTAATTTACTTGAATTTCTGCTTTGATTTATTGGCTTTTACAAGTGTGTCTATTTTCCAAATATTTGGTGCTTTTCTTGATTTTGCTGTTTATTTCTATTGTGCTCTGAAAACACTTCCCTTAAAGTTTTAATATTATAAAGTTTACTAAGACATTTTATGACTCACAATCTGATCTATCTTTGTAAATATTACATGTACTAGAGGCCCAGTGCACAAAATTTGTGCATGGTGGGGGAGAGGGGTCTCCTCAGCCCAGCATGCACCCTCTCCAATCTGGGACCCATTGGGGGATGTCTGACTGCCGGTTTAGGCCCGATCCACAGGTTCGGTCCTAAACCGGCAGTCAGATATCCCTTTAATAATCCTGGACCACTGGCTCCTAATCACTCATCTGCATGCCTGCCTGGTCTCCCCTAACTGCCCCTCCACTGCCAGCCTGATCACCCTTCTCTGCCTCTGTGTGCTGGCCTGATTGCCTCTGACTGCCCCCCTCTGCCTGCCTGGTCACCCCAACTGCCCCCCTATGCCAGCATGGTTGCCACTAACTGCCCCATCCCATCGGCCTGGTCACCCCTACTGTCCCCCCACTGGCCTACTCTCCCCTCACTCCCCCCCCCCCCCAAGACTAACTGCTCCAACTCCCTCCCCTCCCCCCTGCTGGTATGGTTGCTCCCAACTGCCTCCCTGCAGGCCTGGTCACTCCACACAGCCTGCTGTTCAGTCATTTGGTCGTCCCTCACTAACCCCCCTGCCGGCCTGGTTGCCCCACACAGCCTGCTGTTCAGTCGCTTGGTCATTCCTCACTGACCCCCCTGACAGTCTAGTTGTAGGCAGCCATCTTGTAAGGATGTGAGGGTCAATTTGCATATAACCTCTTTATTATATAGGATAGTTGGAAAGAATATGTACTATATATTGCACTTGAACATTCTGCTTTTTAAATGTCACTTAGATCAAGGGGGTTGATAGTATTGTTCAAATCTCTATAAACCTACTGATTTTTTTTTGGTCTGATTGTTCTATAAATTACTGAATAAGCAGTATTAAAGTTTCCAACTATCAATGTGAATTTGTCTATTTTTCTCTTTAGTTTTATAGATGTTTTGCCTTAGATGGTTTGAAATTGTGATTTGGGACATATGCACTTATGAGGGTTGTGTTTTCCTTATGAGGGAATGGATGATGCCAATGTGCAAATTCACTCCCAGCTCTCTCTCCTGACTGTTCTGCAGTTATTGAATGGTGGACGCTGTTCTAGTGCTGTCCCAGCTCTCACATATTCACTCACTGTTCCTTTCCTTTTATACACACACACACAGGTTTAAAGAGCAAATCAGCAGCTGCACATCACGACTGCCAATTTTATAACTAAAAATAATAATAAAGTAAATAGAAAAAAATATTTTTTGAACTTTGGATTAGGAATGTTTTATTTTTATTAAATCTCACATATCAAACTAATTTCCTGATTTACCTTTTATAAAAGTTAGACTGAAGCAACTGATATTTATTATCTTGAAGAGAACTTATTAAGTAAGTATACCATATTTTCATCTAACATTTTATAAACTTAAATTACCTGATCCAAACAATTCAGCAGGTCACAAAGGCAAGCCCACTGTAAGGCAGGGGTTGGATAGAAGGAATGAAAACAAGCAGTAAAGGTATTATGACATTCCTGAAGTACAGCTTCTAGGAGACTCAAGGGTTGACTGAGATATCCTTGAGGATCATTATCCAGCTTCACCATGCAGTGATCAACTCCTTCTGATAAGATTTTCCTTAACAAAGTTCTGGTTTTCCCAATACATTCTGCTAATTTGCTAGTTTCTTCTACAACTGCTTTTCCTGTAGCTTTAAGGGAACAAAACAGACTGTTAATTGAATAGAATAATAAATATTCATGAAAACATTCAATATAATTTATGTAATTTCCTATATAGCTAAAAATCACAAGTACTCATAACCTAGAAAGGAAACAATTTAAAGATTAAGTATGGTCCAAATTTATTTCTTTTTAAAACCTATATAGAAAAATAAACAAAACAAAACACTGGTTTCAGCATGTAAATCCAAATCATTTGTTCAAAAATTTCTATTTGACAAAACCTGTTTAAAATAACACTTTATTAGAGTATTTAATTTTAGTATAACATGACTTTTTATTATCAGAATGACATTTTATTCTTTACAAGCATCACAGCAAGCTGACTTTCTCCTCTCTTTTAAGAAGCATGCTGAAGGCAGCTAGGGATTTTTTAATTTATTTTTAATTTTTATTTTTTAATATATTTTATTGATTTTTTACAGAGAGAAAGGAAGAGATATAGAGAGCTAGAAACATCGATGAGAGAGAGACATCGACCAGCTGCCTCTTGCACACCCCCTACCGGGGATGTGCCTGCAACCAATGTACATGCCCTTGACCGGAATCGAACCTGGGACCCTTCAATCCGCAGACCGAGGCTCTACCCACTGAGCCAAACCGGTTTCGGCGCTAGGGATTTTTTTAAAAATTGAATTTATTGGAGTGAGATTAGTTAATAAAATTATATAGGTTTCAGGTGTACAATTCTATAATACATCATCTGTATATTGTATTGTGTATTCACCAAGGAATCTTAAACTCTTGGCTATCACTACATAAACTTACTCAATTCTCAAATATTTTATCCTCAAAGTCATTTAAAAAAATGATCATACCTGACACTGGGTAAATTTCACAGGTATAGACACGCAGTAACCTCAGACAACAGGTACCCACAAAGCGCAGTCTCTCCAAATCTAGAAGGGTAGCTGTGAACTGGAATCCTTTTAGTCCTCTAAGTTCTTCAACTCCTAAGACTAAGGTGGTCCAGCTCCAGTGAAGAATACTCAACAATGACTCAAAACATTCCTAATCCAAAACATGAAGAAATAGATACCAATTAGTCCAAATGATACTATAGGATGAATCAAATGGAAAGCTTTATTTTAACTTGACATTTTTTTTTTGAGTTTTGGTAGACCAATTAAAAGAGATCTTACTAGTTTATTCATTAAATTATCATTAGAAACATTTTTGAAGCTTGACAAAAATAGTAATGTAGTTAGGCATCCATAAAACAATATCTTCAATATTTTCCTATTTAAAAATACATTTCTAAGTTTCTCTGCTACCAACCTATTTAGTTTATCATATAAATAAAGAAATAAAAGAAAATCACTTATAAATATACTAGAGGCCTGGTGCACAAATTTGTGCATGGGTAGGGCCTGGCAGCCCACCCTGATCGGGCCCAACGGGCTGGGCCGGCCAGAGGGAGGGGATGCAGGCAGTTGGCCAGCCAGCCCTGTCCCTGATAAGGGGTTGAGAGGTCTTATAGGGGGTGGAGGAAGCTGGCTGGGGTCGAGATCCTGGTCGAGGGAACAATTTGCATATTAATCTTCTATTATATACAATGTTCCCTTGAAAGGAAAATTACATTCTACGTTTTCAAGGTAGTAATATGTAAATAAACCAAAAGTATTTAACACTTGAATAATTTTTAATATAATAAACCATTTTAGCATATCAACAACATAAAAAGCTTATTTTATATCTACCTATTAAATTTCACCGGGACCAGTTTGGCTCAATGGATAAAGCGTCGGCTTGGAGATTGAAGGGTCCCGGGTTCGATTCCGGTCAAGGGCATGTACCTTGGTTGCGGGCATGTCCCCAGTGGGGGGGGTGCAGGAGGCAGCTGATCGATGACTCTCTCTCATCGATGTTTCTACCTCTCTGTCTCTCTCCCTTCCTCTCTGTATAAAATCAATAAAATATATTTTAAAATAAATAAATAAATAAATTTTACACTACAACCTAAGTCAATTTTAAAAAAATATATTTTATTGATATTTTACAGAGAGGAAGAGAGAAGAATAGAGGGTTAGAAACATTGATCAGCTGCCTCTTGCACACTCCCGACTGGGGATGTGCCTGCAACCAAGGTACATGCCCTTGACTGGAATCGAACCTGGAACCTTTCAGTCTGCAGGCTGATGCTCTATCCACTGAGCCAAATGGGTTTCGGCCCTTAGCCAATTCTTGATAAACAGTTAATAGAAGATAAAAAGTGACTATAAAAATAATAAAAATTCTTATTTTTAAAATTCTTAATTTTAAAATTCCAAAATATGGGTTTGGGGGGGTGGACCATCCCTGTAGTTCTAGTTGGTCTGCAGGTTTTGTTATGCTTACATGAATCTTAAAGAAAAGCATTTATTCTCTCACTCCCACCAAATTCTCATCCTCTGGTATAGTAATACCAAGAATAAGATTTTATACCTTAACTTTTAAAGAAATAATTGATAAGTTTCCTACATAAAGATTTTCATTACCTAATAACCACAAAACCACTCATACATAAATACAAAAAAATTATTAACCACAGAATAAAAGATCATTAAAAAACACACACAACAAAATCAAAGATCAAAAGATACCAAAATTATCATAATACTAAAAGGATCCAAGTTACCAAGTAGCCAAAATTCTTATACTCTTTTATTCAAAGCACATTCTCTGTAAATTGCCCTATCTCTTTTGGAAGGAATAGAGTCCAATAATTTAGCATGCAGTGGGTCTTCAAATAACGTCATTTCATTCAACATCATTTTGTTTTAATATTAATGAGACGTGTAGGAGCTTAGCTCTTATTTATATCAATTAGCCTATGGTAAAACTGGTTTCATTATACAACATTTACGTTAAGGTGCAGAACCTATTATCGATAACATTAAGTGAGAACTTACTGTACAACCATTCTATGGAATATGACGCAACATTAGAAAATATTAAAATAGGGCCAAATATGTCCACAGCATATACTAGAAAATCTTAAAAAGGAAAATGCAAAACTAAAAGTATGATGAAACACAAATAAGAAGGTTCATAGCATATTGTACCCGTATTTTCCGGCATATAAGACGACTTTTGAAACGAAAAAAAGTCAACCGAAAATCGGGGGCAAAAGACCAAAATTGCACAAAAATTACCTGCAGATCTTGACAGCAAAGTAAGTCTTTTCTTTGAAATGGGGGGTAGTCTTATACAGCGAATATAGGCTTAAACCTATGTTTTAACTGTAAAATTAGGGGGTCGTCTTATACACCAGAAAATACGGTATATTCAAGTAATAAATACGTGTATGTATAAAAATATAGCCTGGAAGAATATACATCAAAATGTAAATAGTAGTTATATCCTATCCTATCTATTAAAGAGGTAATTACAAATTGACCGTCACTTCAACACACAAATTGGCCACCCCCATGTGGTCAAAGATGGCCGCCAAAAGATGGCCAGCAGGGGAGGACAGTTGGGAGAGACCAGGCCTGCAAAGGAGAGCAGCTGGGGGGACCAGGCTGGCAAGGGAGGGCAATTGGGAGAGACCAGGCCTGCAGGGGAGGGCAGTTTAGGGTGAACAGCCAGCATGGGAGGGCAGTTAGGGGTGACCAGAACAGCATAGGAGAGAAGTTAGGGGTGACCAGGTTGGTAAGGGAGAGCAGTTAGGGGTGACCAGGCTGGCAAGGGAGGGCAGTTGGGAGGAACCAGGCTGGCAAGAAAGGGCAGTTGGGGGCGACCAGGCCTGCAGGGGAGGGCAGTTAGGAGATACCAGGCTAGCAAGGAAGGTCAGTTAGGGATGACCAGGCCAGCAGGGGAAGGTAGTTAATGGCAATCGGACTGGCAGAGGAAGGCAGTTGAGGGGGACCAGGCCTGAAGAGAAGGGCAGTTGAGGGGGACCAGGCCTGCAGGGAAGGGCAGTTAGGGGAAACGAGGCTGGCAGGGGAGGGCAGTTAGGGGTGACCATGCCGGAAGTGGGGGGCAGTTAGGGACAATTGGGCAAGCAGGGGAGCAGTTAGGCATTGATTAGGTTGGCAGGCAGAAGCTGTTAAGAGCAAGAAGGCAAGCAGGTAGGCAAGCAGTTTGGAGCCAGCAGTCCTGGATTGTGAGGGATATCCGACTAGCTGTTTAGGCCGAATCCCACTGGGGTTGGTCCTAAAAGGGCAGTCGGACATCCTTCAAGGGGGTCCCAGATTTGAGAGGGTCCAGGCTGGGCTGAGGGACACTTCCTCCCATTCCCATGCATGAATTTTGTGTACCGGACCTCTAGTATAATAATAATAATAGGGTGACTGTGAGGGAAAGTTTAATATACATTTAGCTTGGTTTATTCTTTCTCTACCCTATTCCCACCAGGAATATGTATTAATTTTGTTTTTAAAAAATTAATAAAAAAAGAATAAAAGCATTTCCCAAAGCCTTTTACAGAACAGACTACAGCTACATTAGTAAATCAGTCATATACTGACTTACAATTTTAAAAGAATTTTTGCATTCCTTATGTCATTAAAATTTATAATGATGCATTGACATAGTTTGTGCAGATAAGTTGCGTAATCATCTAAAACTAATAAATGAAAGAGCAAGACTTCCTGAACATACCATATTTCAATTATATCATGCTGACTTTCCATTCTACAAAGGTAGCCCCAATAGCATGTTGTATCTTTAAATGTAGAATGGTGATATCAAGTAACTTAGAGTTAGATATAAGTCTCTTTTATTTCCTAAAGCAATAAAATAAAACTTTTTGGTCTACACTGTCCTTAAGTTATCTTTCACTTTCTAATTATTCCAGCATATATATTCATTCATACCTGATTTATCAGAGAATTTACCAGTTAAGTCAGAAATAGCAAGACATGATAAAATCAGTCACGATCTCTATTTTCCCATTATTTAAAATGCATGCTATTTGGCCCAGAATGTTAATGCCAATACAAAAACAAATCTGAGTTCATAAAGCATATTGCTAGGTTGAAATAACAACTTAGAAGAGTGGCTAATGCAAAAGGATTAAAATGAAACTGAGCACTGGATAGAAAAGCTGAAATTTACAAAAAATGGCTCACCACTGAGACAGTTCTTGCAAAAGATCTCTTTAAAATGTGTACTGGTTCACTGGTTTGCTGTTTGCCTTTTGAAGCACTGCCATCACTGGTTGGAAGTCTGAAGGTAGCAGACAAATATAAATTTATGCTGCAAAGGTCAATGACATTTTCCTTTTCATAACATACATTTATGCAATAATAAAACATTGAGTCATGTATTTAAAGATTTCTGTTAAGTAAAATTACAATATGGGGCTTTTACAAAACATTTTCTAAATGATAAACAATATTTCTAGCACCTGAGCATTTCAGCATTTAAGTCCCATATTTGTAAGACTGGGTAGTAAAGAATCTCTTACTAGACTACATATGTAACTTAAGTTCTGTAGTAATGCAAATTCTACTACTTAAAAGTTATTCAACAAGTATACCCAGAAGTCACCCCAGCAACTTGTTATGTTCATAATACTACATATTACAAATAGTAACTATAATAAAGTGCATAAAAACAAAAATCCTTTCTTGGGTAAATGAAGTTTATATGTATCATACAAAGTCTTTAAGTGATTACTAGAAAGGAAGATATAGGAGACAGAGAATCACTGTTCTAGAAGTATTTCCTTTGATTTTTACTACTTCAAGTAAGAATGACATTTTTTTAGTGAGGTTTTATATCTATATGCATACTTCATTCTAAAACTTATTGCAGTAAACATCTACAGATAGGTGGACACAAACATATGCCTCTATGTATGTATCAATTAACTCTTAAATATTGGTAAAATATAATAAATAGTATACATAAGCAAGTTATTATTTGATATACCAAGCAGAGGTAAAAATTTTCAACAGTAAGAGATTTTCCAATTCACTGCATCACAAGATGAACAAAAAACATAAGACTGCAGCAGATAAATCAGGCCTACTCCAAAGTCCCTATCTAACACCATAATTTAATTTTTCTAAGACAAATTTTATTAGTTTACAACATTCTAAAATTTGTAAAATAATAAAGACATTAAAAATACAGGGTGGGGTAAAAGTAGGTTTTCAGCTGTTCATAGAGAAAATAAATAATATAAGAATAAACTCTGTTTCACATACTCACAACTATAAACCTACATCTGCCCCAACTTGTTTAAGTCATTAAAATGTTACTGGCATAATACAGATAATCTGAGTTATGGAGTAAATTTTAAAATTAAGCTTGATGTAGAAAATATTCTAAAATATACAAAACATTAAATGATTTTGATAAATGCACCTATATTCCTATATTAAAATGTTCTAAATACTTCAAATTTTTATATATTTTATAGTGATCCTAGTTCATTATAGCAAAGGAATAAATCTTATTAATTAACAATGAATATGCTAAATACCTGTATAGTAATTGAGGTATCTGACCAGCGTTAACGTCTGTACCATTATTTGATTTCTTTGAACTCTTAAATTGGAAAACAACCCTAAGAAGAGAAAAAATAACAATGATACCAAAACCAACATGGTTCAGGATTCATTGAAAGTAATTAGTAAGCCAACAATGTTTTCAAATTCTTTTTTTTAAAAATATATTTTATTGATTTTTTACAGAGAGGAAGGGAGAGGGATAGAGAGCTAGAAATATTGATGAGAGAGAAACATGGACCAGCTGCCTCCTGCACATCCCCCAATGTACATGCCCCTGACCAGAATGGAACCTGGGACTTTTCAATCCACAGACCAACGCTCTACCACAGAGCCAAACTGGTTTCAGCTGTTTTAAAATTCTTACGCTAATGAACTGAGATGCATTCTTTCAGGAAAATAATACAAGTAAAAAGGTATTGTTCTGATTTTAGTTCTAACTCTGAATGGCTTAATAAACAAAATGGAAGGAATTGAACCTGATCAGGAACTATGAGGTTCAATTTTCTGTCCCCTTCCTTAGTTCTTCTAGCTCAACTTTAACAAGAGCAATAGGCTTTTAACCAAATATTTCAACTTACAGTTTAAAAGCTGCTCAATTAGTGAAATTACTAATAGCTTGGGATATCATAGCTCCAAAATGCTATGATATCCCAAGGTAGAAGTGCATATGAAAATCATTCAGTCCATGATCAAAGCAGTCTTCCCAGTTCTAGCACAGTCTTATAGTAAGTGAGAAGGACACATACAATACAAGACAGTTTTCCTGTAGCATTCTACTTGAGTATTCAGCAACATGGAATTCACCTCAAAAATTAGTTTGTTCTTCTCTTGGTCAGCTTTGTTATGAGTTAAATGAAACTATCTGAAATATACTATTATATAATTTTTAAATGATATTTATTTAACTCATATAACATTTCAAATAGTTTATGCTCAATAATAATAAAAAATTAATTTCTTTTATAAATTATGGTCCTTCAAACACACAAATCATAGTACAGGGTATGAAGAAGGTTAGTTTTAGAGTCAAGAGACTCCAGAACCAGATTTGTGTCTGCCACACAGTAATTATATGACTTAAAGCAAATAATTTCACCTTTTATTTCTCCATTTCTTTGTGTAAAATGGGGCTAATAATTGCCTCACAAAGTTGTTGAGGGCACCAAATAAGATAATATATTCTAAAGTGTTTCTGAAACTGCAAAGCAACTCCATATATAAAATGTAAACAGTAAAATTCCTGCCCAGCCAGAGTGGTTCAGTGGTTGAAAGCCAACCTATGAACCAGGAAGAAGGTCATAGTTTGATTCCTGGTCAGGGCACATGGTTGGGTTGCAGGCTCAATCCCCAGCAGCCCAGTAAACTGTTTTCATAAGCAAATTTTATAACACGTATATATTTCTTTTTTTACGGTTTCCAAACTCTCCCACTATCATTGTCACTTTCCTCTATATGATTTCTAATTTAGTAATGTAATACAACAGCCAGAAATATATACAAATGCCACCCGGTAAGAGCAAAGAATTGTAGTGCCATTATCTTCCTTTACTATCTAGACTTCAATTTGGTATGAGATTATATAAATTTATCATAATTTTCGAAGACATATTAAGCTCTAGCCTTACTTACGATTTTATCCTACCAAAAATACTTCTGAGATTTCTAAACAATATTCCACTACCAAAAATGCTTAAGGAACACTTAAATATTCCACTTACCCATCATCTGTGGTGATAGAAGCCTGTCCATGAGATCCACAGTCACTGCTAGGTCCTGACACTCGAGCCCAGGCTACGTACCACCACCCAGCTTGCAGAAGAACTGGTTCATCAAACATCATTGCATATTTTTCTCTGAGAGAAAAATAGTGAGTCAAAGAGAATGCCTTTGTATTTCCACTACAAACATTTGTCTTTAAAATCCTTTATTAATAAAACATGAAATCGATTGCATTGTAAAACTTGTGTCAAATATTTAAAACCTTTTTTTTTAAAAAATGCCTAGACAACAACACAAATAAAATTTACTTGTGTTATGGTCATAGCAAGACATTTCTTTCTTCTCCATCTTGAATTCTAAAACTTGCTTAAATGCTATAAAATTTTCATATTAAGACCAAATTTTTAAAAATTGTTTTTAAAAAACACAGTCAAGTCAACTCCCTTCCTCCAAGTGTGTTATAATCAAGCAGATATTATATGTATAATGTTAGAGTATACAGTTGTTCTGAATTATGGCCCAGTATGACTATTTGACATTATATATATATATAATGTTAGGTAGTAAATAATTGTATTGCATCAATAGAACATTAGTATATTAGGTGTTTTCTAAACAATGCATAAAAATAAGTGTGTAAAATATATGTATACAATCTTTTCATCTTATCTTCAAAGTAGGAATACTATTATTTTTAATGCAGCATTGTTAAAGGCAACACATTACCTAATAAATAATTTAATTTCTCAAGTATGTGATCACTGATTACTTAAAACTTCCTTTTAAAATTATGTTTATTTATTGATAAATTTTTTCACATTATTTGTAAGGACTACACTGAATAATGAAGAAATCATTACCTAGCAGCACAGTCATAAGCCAACACATCAGTCTCTGCAAGAAGGTCTCCATCAGTTTCATGATCTCCTCCATCAGGACCCAACTCAAATAGCTGGGGAAAGGAGAAAAACATACTGTGCTCAATCTTTCAGTAACATAAATTTGCTGAATAATATGCTTACAATTTTGCATGTGTCAATATTTTCTGGACCCTATAAAATGTGAAAAATCAGAGCATCTCTTTTTAAACGTTATTAAGTAAAATATACAGACATATATAATTAAGTCAAGAAACACATACCATGACTTACAATCTATATTAACCTGTTTTCCTTCCTTATATATTCCACTATTTATGTCAAGTGATCCAAATAGTTCAGTACCAAATATAAACCTCTGAAGGAGAGAAGTTTATAAATTTGAAGAGAGAACTCAACCAAAGTATATATCAAAGGGAGGTTGAATCTTGTTTCAAGATTTACTTGCTGAGAGACCCTACGACCCAGTTTTCTTATTCATAAAAAAGAGGTGGATACTAACACAACCTACTTCAATAATGTGTGTGAAAATTAAATGAAATAATATTTGTGGGAAAATGCTCAGAAAAATACCCAGCAAAAAAAGGCTAGAAAATGTTAGCTATGGAGAGAGAGAGAAATAACAGAAAATAAAAATCCTTAAAAACACATTTAATGAAAAAACAGTTCAAAATAATATGGCATAGGAAAAGGAGAGATGAAGAGTGTGAATAAAATGGTTATAAAAAGGGAGAGAACTCAGAGTCTCTGAGTAAAGGAATAAAAGAGAAGATATAGAAGATATGAGATCAAGTAAAAATAGAGAATTATGAGGAAGAGTTTAATTTTTTTAATGAACTAATATATATAAAATATTCCCTGTTTCTCTGAAGAATTAAAGCAGGCAAACTATAAGAAAGGTGGATAAAATACTGAGAAGGAAAAGAGAGATGCATTAAAATTTACTGAACAATTATTGTGTGCATGTCTTGATTTTTTCAATTATCTGTAATAGAAGTGTAATATGCTAATTAGACCGGATATCCCTCTGGACGACCTTCCAGACAAAGCCAGGGCTGCAAGGGAAGCCTGGGTCCCCGGTGCCAGAGGGAAGCCAGTGCCAGCAGCCGGGGGAAGGTAGGCCTATTCTTGCATGAATTTCGTGCTAATAATTTGAAATCCATCTCCAGTGCAGATCTTAATCTCCACAGCCGAATGATTCCCCCCAGCAGCGCCATCTCACTTATTCTGAAGTGACTCACCTCTCCCTCCTCCTGCCTTCCACGTTCTGATAAATGGTGCTATGGTTCTTTGCTAGTTACTGAGAGAAGAGACCTGAAATGCTCTCTTTTTCCATCTCTCTCTACCATCACTATGTCCACTCTATTCCTGGTACCAAAGCTTGTCGGTTCACCCATATCCACTGGTACTAGCTAGAATAGCTCAATAACAATTAGTCTGATCTCCTTTATCTCCTTGCTCGAATACATATTCCACAAGGCTAAGGGTTTCTTCTTTTAATGTTTTAAAATGAACATCTGATTAGCATACTTCCTTAAAGTTATGTAGCAGTTTCTCATTTCCGTCTTTGCAACATGATATAAAACTCCTGAATAAGTTGCCCCAACTTGGCTCCCTTGCTTATTTTCAACAACTCTCTTTTAATACATACAGCTCTAGGAACTGGGAATACAGGGGTGAATGATACAAACAAAAAATAAGGGCTGGAAATGCAGGCACCCTCTTAAAGGGATAAGCCACAAAATCTGGTTTGTAGCTGCTCACCTTGGGCTCTGACAGAGGGAGGGCAGAGTGGAATGGAGCTGTGTGAGCAAAAGCCAGAGTCGGGGACCCTTGGATTAGAGCTCAGAAAGCAGAACCCTGATTTGTGCTGAATCATTATTCATACTGCAAAGGACATCTTTCTCTAGAGACCTTTACCATCCAAGCAGTTTTGCCTGAGGAGGAATCAAATGCTCCACTCTATTGGAAACCCCTATGCCCACCCTGTGGAGTTTCTGAGGCCCATTAAGAGACTAAAAACCAGCTTATATACAGATGCAACTGCCCAACCCTGTTGTAAAACCTCTTGCTCCACACTGTGGTGGATAACAGACTAATCAAAACCGAGTAACAATTGGACAATAGAGAGCTGTGTACCTCTCGAGGCTTTGAGTCTTTGCCTGATCTAATTGAGGTGTAGGGGCTAGGAAAAGCAGACATTGGTGCACATAGTGGTCCTTTCCAAAAGTTTCCAGTCCCAGCTGATAGAGCCACAACTGTGGATTGCTGACAGATCCAAAAAAGGTACTCAGGGCCAGTCACAAACAGCTTTTGACACTGTCTTGCACTAGAGACTGGGATTTATAGCAGATCTATCAAATACAAAGACACAAACCCAAATAGGCAGCCAAAATGGGGAGACAAAAAAACAAGCCCCAAAGGAAAGAACAAGAGAATTCTCTAGAAAAATAGCTAAATAAAATAGAGATAAGAAATTTATCAGATATAGAGATTAGAATTATGATGGCAAAGATGCTCAATATCATGAGAAAATATATATTAACAAATAAAAGACCAATGAGAAATTAAGAATGACATACCACTAATAAAGAACATAGTGGAAGGAATACACAGCAGATTAGGGGAAGTCAAGGATTGTATCAGTGAATAAGGAAACAGGATAGAGGAAAATCACTCAGAGAACCAAAAAGAAAAAAAAAAAACAATTAAAAACAGGAGGACAGACAAAGGGAGCTGCGGGACACTATGAAACATACCAATATTTGCATCGGAAAGTACCAAGAGATGAAGGAAGTGAGCAAGGGATAGAGAAACTTAAGAAATAATGGCAGAAAACATCCCAAACCTGGTGAAGGAAAAAGTCACAGAAGTCCAAGAGGCACAGAGAGTCCCAAAGAAGAACCACCCAAACAGGTCCATCCCCAGACACTTCATAATTAAAATTCCAAAACTTAAAAACAAACAGAGAATCTTAAGGGCAGCAAAAGAAAAGCAGTTAGTTACCTACAAAGGAGCTCCCATAAGACTATAAGTGATTTCTCATCAGAAACTTTATAGGTCAGAAGGGAACGGCATGAAGTATTCAAGGTAATGAAAAGGAAGGAACTGAAACCAACATTATTATAGCCGGCAAGGCTATTAAAAAAATCATTTTTCACTTATTTGATCCCTTCTTACTTAACTTTCAAGTTTTTAATGAATTAATGACTTAGTATTATTGTACACTAGAGGCCCGGTGCACGAAATTCATACACAGGGTGTGTGTGTTGGGGGTTGTTGCTCAGCCCAACCTGTACCCTCTCCAATCTGGGACCCCTTGAGGGATTTCCAAACTGCCCATTTAATCACTTCTGCCTGACTTCCTGATCACCCCTAATCACTCCCTTGCCAACCTGTTCGATGCCTAACTGCTCCCCTGCTGCCCAAAAGCCCTAACTGCCCTCCCTTGCCAGCCTGGTCGCCCTAACTGCCTTCCCCAGCTGGTCATCTTATGGCGGCCACCTTGTGTCCACATGTGGGTGGCTATTGTTGACCACATGGGGATGCCCGTCTTGTGTGTTGGAGTGATGATCAATTTGCCTATTACCTCTTTATTATATAGGATAAGATTTGAGTAGTATATAAGTATTAATACTTATAAATTTTATCCGTTTTTGCAAGTCCTTTTTAAAAAAAAGCAATATGTAAAAAAAAAATAAAGTCAACATTAACATTTTCAAACAAAAAGAACAATGAACTGCTTACCTTAATTTTAGCAGTATATTCTCCTCTACCACCAAACAGACCAAGGCCACCAAGTAAAATATCAGTGTCAGCACTAAAACGTATAGCTTCTACTGAATGAGCAGAGTAACCCCAGCCCCCTCCATGACCTAAAAAAAAAAAATGATTCATGTTTTAAAATAGTTAGACATATTTCAGTTAGAAGACAATATCTCCTAAATGTAAATATACATACTTTCAAACCTGTTCACTACACTATAATCTTCTTTGGAATAAACCTTCATTACTGCTTGAGTCTCCTCCTCTGTACTTGTAACACCCATTTTTAAGTCCTGCATTGTTGCCAAGGTATCAAGACAACCTAAAAACAAATAAGGAAGAATTCAATTCCTTGAAATTATAATTTCCACAATAAAAATGAGATAAGATACTATAGGGGATAAATAAAATTAATAAAGTATAAGTGTGCTCAACAAATGTATCCTAAGCCTTGAACAGCATTTCATGGACATATGCATTGAATAACACTCTCCATTGTGTCATTATTATATTTAAAAACATACTGTATGACAATGTACTGCACCAAACTGTATCTCTGAAAAGATGAAACTGCTTAATCTTTGAGTCCTTACAAACTTCTTCCTTTTATGAAACTCTGAATTATTTTAGTTTCATTCTTAAAATACTATAAGAAGAAGACACATTAGCCTGAGATAACCTTAACTGACCTTAGTTCTGGATGTTCACAATGGTTACCAGATGAAACTTGTGAAAAAAAAAGCAAGCAATTACATTTGTGATCTAGTAATTATGGTTAGAAATATGATTTCACCATTGAAAATTCTACATAAACATAATTAAGTATTTTTAAGGATATTTTTAAAGCAATGGAATAAGTAGTTATATGTAAAAGTATAAAAATTTCTACAACAGCGCATATACCCTATCTAATAAAATAGCAATATGCAAATTGACTGTACCTCCGCTACACCCACAGTCACGCCCCCCAGCCAATCAGAAAGAAGTATATAAATGAACCCAACAAAGATGGTTGCGGCCATAGAGAGAGCAGGAGGCTTGGGTTTCCCCCGCAATGGAGGAAGCCAAGCTTTCCGCATACCCTGGCCGGCCCAGGCCTCCACTCAAGGCTACAAAGTTTCAATTATAGAAGATAAATAAATTCCAAATACCAGGGCCTCTGCTTGGGTCACTGGGAGGCATGGCCAGCCTGAAAACCACCACAGGCCCCTGGCCCAGGCCCCAAGGGAATCCCCCCCACTGTGATCCAGGACACCCTTCAGGGAAAACCAGCCAGCCCCCACCCATGCACTAGGCCTCTATCCTATTTAATCCTATCTAATAAAAAAATAATATGCAAATTGACTGTCACTCCTACACACAAGATGTCTACCCCATGTGGTCAGAGATGACTGCCCCCATATGGATACAAGATAGCCACCACAAGATGGCCAGCAGGGGAGAGCATTTGAGAGAGACCAGGTCTGCAAGGGAGGGCAGTTGGGGGTGATCAATCCTGCAGGGGAGGGCCGTTAGGGGCAAACAGGTTGGCAGGGGAGCAGTTAGGCATCAATCAGGCTGACTGGGGAGCTGTTAGGGGTGAGCAGGCTGGCAGGCAGAAGCAATTAGGGGCAAGCAGGAAGGCAGGCAGGCGAGCAGTTTGGAGCCAGCAGTCTTGGATTGTGAGAGGAATGTCTGATCAGGCCTCAAGGGGACCCAGATTGGAGAGGGTGCAGGCTGGGCTGAGGGTCAAACATACCCATGCACAAATTTTGTGCACCGGGCCTCTAGTATATAGCATATATAGGCACATACACACACACACACACACACACACACACACATATATATATATAAAGAGAGAGAGAATGCTATATTCCTAATTAATTAAATAGAAATGAAGTTGATGTGCTGCGGAAAACTATTGTATAAAGAGAAGTTGTATTTATAAAATTAATATAATATTTTATAGAATTTATTTTAAAATAATGTATATAAATTAAATATACTTTTACACTTGAATATCCAGTGTAGATCTCTAAACTTTATGTATTTGGGTTGAACTAAAATTAGTTTTAAAAATCTACAATAGTTATATTGGAAAATTATATCCAGGCTGCTTTATATTTGGCATGAATGAATCTTTCATGGTTTTGGTACAAGTTTGAGGTATTATTTTCTGTAGGATAAATCTCTTAATAAGATATAACCTATTTTACATTTAGCATATTATTTAACAAACATGACAAAATAATATACAAAATTAAATTCTCTTTAAAAATACTCGACACACAATGGAAATTAGCTAAAATTATTTGATCATCATATAGCAACCCTACCTAGAATGTGCAAAGCTGCATGAGATCGGGTGGTGAGAGCCCTTGATCCTGTTGGTAATGCAAGTTCAGGACTTAGAATACTGCATCTGGACTGCATGTCTGTTGCAGAAGGAAGTCTGGCATCAGCAACCACTGCATTGTAACACCACAGTTCTTTAGTATTTGGTCGAAACCTTTTAAGAGAGAGAATAATTATAGCACCTCAACATACAGTTTAATTTCTAAAACATAATTGAGGATACAAAGAGAAAAAGGCAGTTTAGACAGGACAAATGTAGCTCATTATTTTCCATATCTAAACTAAATATATATACAGAATTTATGTCACTTATAAGTAAAACAATTTAAATATAGCAATATAGATCATAATACTTCATGAATATAGAACAATATACTTAACAGATGCATACATATAGGTATGTAGCATGTGTACAATAAAAATTCCATTTTAAAAGAAAGTATGATAAAACAATATCCAGAATTATAAAAGCTCCTGAAAGCCAGTAGGAGACAATCAAAAGTGGTCAAAAGACATGGAATGCTGTTCTCAAAAAGCAAGCACAAAGAGAATTATGCAGATGTTCAAACTTACTAAAAGTAAAGCAGCAATATATAATAATAAAGGCGTAATATGCAAATCAACCGAACAGCTGAACAGCAGAACGATCCTTCTGGATAAAGCCAGGGCTGCAAGGGCCAAGGCAGCCAGGGCCACGAGGGCCAAGGCAGCTGGGGTTGGGAAGGCCTACTCTTGCACACATTTCATGCATTGGGCCTCTTGTAAAAATGATAAGAAATCCAAAATGCCTTACGAGCTGTAAACCACAAATATACTACTAAAAAACACGAAGCAGCCAGAAGTTAGGATAATAAAATGAAAGTCTGATTCTAATGAAAGAAAAACGCCTTCTAGCTAGTTTACTAAAACAGAGAGAAGACTGTCCTTCATCTTTTAATCTCTATTTTGGGTCAAGGACCTGGCAAGGTATTTAAGATCATCTGTCTCACTGCTGTCACCATTTGTGAAAAAGGCAAGGTTTAACCAACTATACACTACACTTCACACTTCGGAGTGCTGCTAAGACCCCTGGCTGTTTAGAATCTTAGTTCTACTATAATCTAGTTTAGAGAATACATTTCTAATTTACTGAATGTACCTAGAAACAAATTGCAAACTGCCAATTTTTATTTTTTGTTAATGCAAATTTACTTCATTTTAAAATAAAACATAAGGAATATAAAAAATAAAACGAAATATCTAGTATATTAACTTATTTTTAACCTTAGCATTTTTATTTTTTTATTTTTTATTTTTTTTCTCATTTTTTTTATTAAGGTATTATATGTGCACATACCTTACCAATCCCCACCCCAGCCCCACTCTCATACATGTCCTCCCTCCCCAGAGTTTTTCATCTATTGGTTATGCTTATATGAATGCATACAAGTCCTTCAGTTGATCTCTTATCTTCCCCCATATCTCCCTACCCTCCCTGCTGTAATTTGACAGTATATTGACTTTTAATCAGTGAATAATTCTTTCTGTACACAATTCACTTCTCTATCCCTGCCATTCTATCCATTCTATTGCACTATAAACACTCTTAATTTTGGTTCTTAGTACCTCATTGTCTTCATTCTTCATAAGAATTAGTACACAACTCACCTCTAGTCTCTTGTTATTTAATTTATATTGTATAAAGCTTCCAGGGAGATTCAAAAGTACTACTCAACTCAATTATGGCCTCCAGAGCATCTAATGAAATGCCCAAATAAGATAGTAAGCTGATCAGCAACCTGGAGAGCACTGTAATTCCTTCTCTCTGAATGCAGGCCTCAGGACTGATTAAAAAAACATCCCTCTTAAGACTTGGTGGACTGATAGAAATGAAAGCAGGCATGGGCAGAAGAAAGACAATGAAAAAGTCTTTCCCCTTCCTCACTCATACCACATCAACCTTTCAACTTATCTGAATTCAGGCCTATTAAACTATGCAGGCCAAATAAACTATTCAAGAGGGGGGAAAATAAAAAAAGCTTTGATGAGCTACCCTAGTAATGGCAGGATACAATTCCTATAGCATTCAAAGCAAAAACCTCTGAGGAGAACTTTTTTCTCTACTCATTTTGTATATAAAGCACCATAATAAATTATGGTGCCTATATTCACCTCTCCATTTTTTATCATTTCTAGAGTTTAATAACCCTACATATTTCTCTACTAATATGGGAATTTAGTTATATACATTCCTGAAGGGCAAGCTCATATCTTATTCTCGAATGTCCTTGGCATAATTTCTGCTACAGAGTTGGTAATAATTAAGATATTTGAATTCTATACAATTTTAGATAACAATGCTGACAGACTAAAATAGACAACAAAACTCTCGAAAGTAAAACTTCTAATTATAAAGACAGTATCCAACACTTCTATAGCACTTACTATAGAAGTGCCTCTGTTCTAAATTCCCCAATTCTCATACGAATCTAAGAAGTAGATTGACTATTATCTATACTAAAAGAAGAGTAATATGCTAATTGACTGGATAGACCAGATTTCCTTCCTGACAAAGCTGGGGCCCGGTCTGGGGAAGCTGCCATTGGTTCCAGGTGCCTTCCACCTGCTCGGGGGAAGCTGGCCCGGGTTCTGAATGCCTGTGGGCGGTTGGAAGGAGGGAAGCTGATGCCAACAGCCAGGGGAAGGAAGGAAGGCCTACTCTTGCACAGATTTTCCTGTATCGGGCCTCTAGTTATTTTATAAGTGAAAAAAGTGAGGAACACAGAGTCACAATAACTTTTCCAAAGGCACACAGAAAGTAAATTGTGGAGCTGGAATATACTTATAGGCAGTTTGGTCTAGAACACTTGCTCTAAGTCACTACACTATACTGTAAGAGTCCCTGTGAATCACTATGATAAAAGTTGGTTAATAGTTAAACAGGAAAGTTCTAAGATATGAAAAATCTATCCACACATAAATTTCATAGTACCACAAGAACAGAATTTAATCAAAATTTATTTACTATTCTAGTTTATAAACAGAGCTTACCTCCAAATGACATCATACACAGGATCAAGACACACACCAAATCCTTGCAGATCCTCTTGTTCAGAGTCATTAAAAGTTTTACAACTCCCATCCACTTTATTTATCAGAAGACATTTAAATGGAGGAGGTTCTGACATAGAAGCAGGTACCAAGCCTTGAGAAAAGATAGTTACATATTTAAAAGATGCATTACCTTTTTATATTTCCCCAACTTATAAGGTATTATTATTTTCTTCATTTTACAGATGAAGAAACTGAAACTTAGAGGTTAAATGAAAACCCTTTAAATAGCAGAATCAGGATTAATATCTCAGGCTGTCTAGATCTACAACACATGCTGTTAGTTTCTACACTATACTACTCTATTATATAATCAACTAGAGGCCTGGTGCACCAAATTTGTGCATGAGGGGTGACAGGGAGGGGGGGGACCTCTCAGGTGATGTCCAACTGCTGAACATCATGCTTGCAATCCAGGATACTGGCACATAACTGCCTCTGCCTGCCTGATCACCCCTAAGCACTCTGCCTGACTGATTGCCCCTAACCACCTCTGCCTGCCTGATTGCCCCCAACCGCCTGTGCCTCCCTGATCACTCTTAAGCACTCTGCCTGATTGCCCATAACCACTCACTAGAGGGCTGCCGGATGGGAAAAAGGACTGTGGTCATTTCTGTCACTTGGATTTTATTATATAGAATGGTATCATGGACACAAGTATGGATTGATAAGTTTGACTTATGAAACCTTCTAAAATTAATTTCTATAATATATTAAGAACCAATACAGAAAAATCCCTCCTTTCAATTAGGTTAAAATGTAGCTTATATTTCTACTACTCTCTAGCTTATAAATAATTTGTCTCTAGATCTCTCAATTATTGCATTCTTCCAGCAAACAGACAAATTTAAAAAAGACACTCAGACGCTTCTTTTAAATTTATTCAGAGAAAGAAAAAAACAACTATAAGATTATATCTCATAATAGGGAAAAATGAACCATTTACTATTAATCAAGATAAAGATTTATGGTGGGGATGTCAGTTTGTTTTGGGTATTACCTATTATGTGTTTACTGGCAAAAATTTCTGATGTAGCAAGCACATGAGAATTAATAAGTGCTTCATCAATTCGTAAGAAAGTCTGGTCCCCACTTGCACCTATCCATGTAGCTTTTCTTCCATATTTTGATCCAATGTTAGGCATAGGAGCTGGTTTTGCATTCCAATATGGCACATCCAGAATTGGTCTGCCCAGCTGTCCTTTCTGAAAGATTAAATGCATCAATATTAACAGTATTACTAAATAAATAATCTATACTTTTTATAAAGTGAGACAGTAGATAAAAACAGTTCTATGAGACATTATTAGTCATAAATTAAATTCACGTGAAATTTATACCAAACATATATAAAAGTATAAAATAATTTTCATTATTCCTAGGAATTCTAACCCTAATAGATCACAGTGTATTATTTTTAAAAAACATATTTTTATTGATTTCAGAGAGGAAGGGAGAGGGAGAATCATTAATGATGAGAGAGAATCATTGATTGGCTGCCTCCTGCACACCTCCTACTGTAAGATCAAGCGCACAACCCGGGCATGTGCCCTGACCAGGAATCAAACCAGCAACTTCCTGGTTCATAGATAGATGCTCAACTACTGAGCCATGCTGGCCAGGCACAAAGTGTATTAATAAAAAATAATTAAGAAACTTGAAATATTTTTCCATGTAAGAAATCACCTTGAAATACTGTGACTGTCTTCATTTACATTTAAATGAAAAATATATAAATACATAATATACTTAAAAATTAGTGTTACAAATAGCTCATTAAAAAAAAATCACTTTGACATTTTAAGTTACAGTATCACAGAAAATCTACTTAATTCACACAATCTGGAAACATTTGGGTAAAAGACCAAAATAACAAATACCACAATTGTGGATACAACTAGAAAAACACATTTTTTTCAGATGATCATCAAGTAACTTCATTTATGGTTCAATACAAACAACAGAATCAACAATAAGGTATGATATCTTAAGTAAGTAATTGCTAACTCACTTATTTGCTGTCTGTTGATACCTGGATAGGTAAAAGCTTAATTTGAAAAGTAACAGGAAATTTCTCTATGCTACTAGCTGTAAAAGAATGTAGATAGATTGGCAAATATTTATCCACTCTTGGCACAGGATCTTTCTCTCTCTCCACAGTGTCCCTCTTCCAAAAATCATCTGGAGAGCAGAAAATGCTGTATCATAGTACCCAAGGATATTTACAAGTGATGGGAATTATAAACTAGAGAAAAGGAAAAAAGAACAAAAATGCCTGTGTACTGCCAATAGCTTAGTTCTCAGCCAACTACCAGGTTTCTAATGGTCTTTGTTGTTATTCCTTCACCACCACAGAAAGAAAATACAGCTATAAACTGACTGTAAAAGCACTTTTGGATCAACCCCTTGATAAACCGGGGAAGGTAAAATGGCTGGAAGCAGCCAAAAATATTCAAGCACGTGACTGGAGAAGAAGCCAAAAAAATTCAATGCTCATTTCCCACTTCTTTCAATGACTATCCTTATTTTTTGACAAAGAAAAAGAAAAGCACAAAAATGTAAACAGTGAGCAAAATACATCATATTCAGGGATATATTATGCTTTGGGAGAGAAGAAATATTTTTCCTTGACTATTGAACTAAATATCTATTCCTTTACTATCAACCAACTAATGAGAAAAGCAGACCAAAAATATGATAAATGCCTGATTATAAATAAACCATATTTAAATTCATTAAAGTTCACAAATAGGACTTTTGGGGCTAGAGGATAATAATGACTGTTTGATTTCAAGTATTATCACTCACATTCCCCACAAAACCAATACACAGACCAAATAAAACCACTCACAAATCAAGCCGTCAGCAGTTTTAGGAAAAAGCAGATTTCATAACCTCTGTAACCAGAGAAAAAAAACTAATTCAACGGAGTTTTCTTCACCCACCTGCCGCAAGTCTGCGGGGTGGAGAGCACAAAGGGGGTTGTGGTGGGAGCTTGAGAAAGAGAGCAGAAGAGTATGCAGGTCTTAGCAAAGCATCCCCACAAAAAGAAAATCCTACCCTTAATGTCAGAAAACTAAATACGAGTAAAGACTTGAAGGTTCACAGCACTAACTACAAGAAAAAGACTTCACAGTATTTAGGGCCATTTTTCCACCCATCTGACTGATGCAAATTAAAAGGTAAGATAACACATTTTGTTGACAAGATTGTGGAGAAACAGGCAACCTCACATACTGCTGGTGAGAATACAAAAGAGAAGGGAACTGATAATATCTCACAAAACTACACAGGTATTTAACCTGCAACCCAGCAATCTTACTTCTAAAAATTTTCCTTAAAAATACATCTCTAACAATATTTATTGCTATCACTACAAAATACTGGAAAGTACTTAAATGTCCAAGCATAAAAATTGAGTTACCAGATCAAAGGTAACAAAAACCACTTAAATCAGAATGGCCTGAAACATGAGGAATAGGTTTTATTTTACTATAACCAGCTCAAAGACATAAACTTTTGAACTTTTCCATGTATATCAATTCCTGAAGATAAGTATATAAATCCTATAGATTATGCTCTGAAGAATTTAGGAAAGAATGTTCATGTGTCTAGACCACTGTTCATCTGGAAGACTGCCATCTAAAACTAATCCAGAAGCCAAAATTGTAGGACTTACTCATCTCAAGAATGTACTTTTTACTATAAAAACTGTCAATTTTTATCTTTTCTTCAGAATACGTTGGGTGCTATCTGCTCCTGTTTTATGATTTGCAAATCTTCAGACCCTTGAATAAAATTTTGTCATTTAATTATATAAAAAAATTAATTGAGCCAAAACCGGTTTGGCTCAGTGGATAGAGTGTCGGCCTGCGGACTGAAGGGTCCCCGGTTCGATTCCGGTCAAGGGCATGTACCTTGGTTGCAGGCACATTCCCAGTAGGGGAAGTGCAAGAGGCAGCTGATTGATGACTCTCTCATCGATGTTTCTAACTCTCTATCTCTCTCCTTTCCTCTCTGTGAAAAATCAATAAAATATATTAAAAAAAATTTAATTGAAAAAACTATAGTATATATTCACAGTGGAATATTATATAGATGTAAAAAAAAGAATAAGATTTTGAGACTTCTGGTCAAGAGGGCATAGAAGGTAAGCTCTGAGCTAGCCTTCTCCCATGAGCACATCAAAATTATAACTAAATTCTAAAACAACAATCACTGATAACCACTGAAGACTAGCTGAACAGGATAAAAAGAAGAAACCACGTCTAGACTGGTAGGAGGGTTGGAGATGCAGACTGGGCAGGTCCCACACCAACATGTGGCTATTAAGAATCAGGAAGGCCCTAGCAGGTTTGGCTCAGTAGACAGAGCAGCAGCCTGGTTTGATTCTGGTCAAGGGCACGTGACCAGGTTGAGGGCTCCATCTCTAGTAGGGGGTGTGCAGGAGGCAGCCAATCAATTATTCTCTCTCATCATTATTATTTCTCTCTCTCTCCCCCTCTCCCTTCTTCTCTGAAATCAATAAAGAAATATATTTTAAAAAAAGTGATAACAGCTTCAGAGGTTTCAGCCCCAGCCCAGGGACCAGCCATAACAGTTGGCTGTCAGACCAGTGGGGGTTATGTCTGAGAAAGACAAAGGACTGTGGGAGACTGAGATGCTCCCCTTAAAGAGCTGGCCCATGAAGTCGCTCGCTTATAAATTCACTCCCAGCACAGAGACAGCAGCTCAAAATTTTCAGGGACATAACTAGAGGAACTACACAACCTTTTTATATGCTTCAAATAATTTCTAAATAAAAGATTTTTTAAAGTTCACTTAAATTTTTTTTTTTAAATAATAAAGAGCTGCAAATTGTATCCCAATGACTTAGGTTACAGAGTTCTGAATATTTATCTATATCAGAGATATTACAGGTTTATTAGCAATCTTATGGAGCTGTTCCTTGATCTCTACTGTAGTCAAGAGAAAAAGAATGAAGCAGACAGGCAAATGGAGAAAGAAGAAAAAGGAAACTATAATTTTAAACAAATCTAATAAGAAAACTAGACTTTTAAAAAGTTCTAAGATAGAATTCTATATGTTAAAGAAAAATGAATCTTTTACAAATTAGATGAGAAATTAGTTTTCAAATGATAGAATTAGCTCTACTGAAAGCTTAAAGGACTTTGACCTGGAATAAACATTCTAATTATAACACAGCTTTTTATTAAATTCAATAAATTCTAATGCTAAACTAGAAAACCAAATTATTTCAAAGTAATGTCATTCAAGTTTTGTGTGTTTTAAGGGCAGAGACAGGAAATACGCATATGCAATAATTATAAGAATTTCACTGAAAAAAAAAATAGGCTCATGTAGACAAATTGTAAGACAATGATACAATGAATATTATCAATGCTTTAAAATTCCTTACAGAAAAACTTCCAAATGTGAAGACCTGTCCATCCATTAAAAGTACTGCCGTATGGTTGCTGCCTGCAGTAACTTGTGTGCTAGGACCTGGCAATGCTTGAACAAGAGTGGGACATCCCCTAGGTTAAAAAAAAAATTAAGTCAATATCTTAAAAGACCCAACTGAAATAATAAACAAGCAATGCATAAGGAAAAGAGATAATAGGCACTAATATAAATATTCAGTAAAAACTTATTTAAGTGCTATGTTACTGTCTCCATTCTAAGTGCTCAGGATACAAAGATGAAAATGGCATAATTATTTTAAGGAGATTATTCAAAAGATTTCCTGAATTTATTATCCTAATTATAGACACAATTTTTAATTGTTCTGAAAGACTGGTGCTACTTTTGTTATAGAAGAAAATTTCTTTAATCTTTATCAGTGAATAGCATTGTTGGAGATCTCTATAAGTATTTATTGGATGATATAATCATGCAATAATTTAACAGGAATTCAATTCAGGAACTATAAAAAACAACTGATTTTATGTCCTGTTCTCTATTTTTCTTCACTGGGCTATAACTTAAGATTTTTATATAGTAGTTAATGAATCAGAATGCAGTATCCTGAGAGGCTATGCAGCAGTTGCTAAAAGCTTAAGCTTAGAGATTTGGGTGTAAATCCTGGCTCCAACAAGTAACACCAACATGACCATGACTTTGAACAAGTTACTCATCCTTTCTGCATCTCATTTTTCTCTGTTATAGCACAGAAGATAATAATAATCCATAAGGTTCTTATGAACAATAAGGTTCTTATGAACAATATGTCAAGTGCTTGGCACAGAGTTAACATAATAAATGATAACAATTATGATAAATAGCATCCTTAGATCCGTTCTTGTATCACTCTATTTACCATTTATTAACCATTTTTAGTAATCATTATCTGTAATTAGAATGATCATCTATTATAGAAATAATCCATACATAACAGAAGGGCTCAATTTTGAGACAATGTTATTATGATACTTTAAAATATTTTTAATAGTTTTTCAGTATGCAATGAAAAATGAATGGAAAGAGGCAAGATTAACAGGTGGAAACCTAGTTTAAAAAAATTCACAATAAATGGGTGAGTTAAGATCGAGGCACAAACTAGGAACAGAGTAAATTGAAAACAATGAACTTGACAGCTATGTAAAAATAATAATAACTGATTGGACTTGGCAAATGATTGATATGAGGCCAGGAAGGATTTTTGCTTATTCAACAAGGTACACGGTGGTAACATTTTTAAACTATAAAAATGAATGAAGATGATTAAAAAGAGAAAAGAAGAAATCCTGGTTTTCATTCTGAATCTCTTCTAACACTATCAGTATGGACAGAGAAAGAAAAACTAGTAGAAATCTAGGACATACCAATGAGGAATAATGAATTCTGAAAAAGGAAGGGAGTTATTGGAAAAGAAGGTTTCAAGAAGGGGGAAATAATCTACATGCTAAGTGCTTTAGAGAGACATCAACTGACCACTCAACTTTTTAGCAAGAAGAAAGTCTCTGGTAGGAGTAGGCACAACACTGTAGCAGATGAGATGCTAACAGTGGGGTCAGAGAATATGTAAAATCCCTTGAGGCATCTCAGCAGGAAAGAGAAAAAGAAAAAACCAACAACTAAAGGGAAAATGAAGTTGAAGGAAAGACTTTGGTCCTTTAAAATGATGGAGAGTTGAAGTTTAAAAGAGTAAAAATAATGAGGCTAACTAAACAGGTCAGAGAGGAGACGAGAAACAGAACTTGATCTCTAAGGAAAAGATATAGATAGGCTTCATAAATATTACATTAAAAGCAGCAAAGTAGTAGTATGGATGCAAGTGTGTTTGTAAAGTTGGTGGGCTAAAGAATTTCCCACCTAACAGTATTTATTTTTGTTCTAATAGAGGTCATGTGCTGAGATGAAAAAGGAAGCAGAGAATCTGAAGATTACAGAAAAGGTACGATGCTGAATGGAACAAATAAAGTACCGAGATAAGAAGTTTTTAAACCTGATCCAAAGGGCTTCTGGGAATTCTTTTAATGAGCTTCAGGAGATATGTGAATCTCCTAAATCTGTAAGTCAATTTCTGTGTATATGTTCTTGTATCTATTTATTCTGAAAAGAAAGCACATATCTTTCATCAAATTCTCAAAAGATCTTAAACCAAATAGTCTAAAACTACAAAACAGGAGGATTACTGCCCATCATAGTGAAATTAATTGGATCTGGAAACCATATGACAAACTATACATGTGTATATTTTTTTCTGAAACCTAAGTAAGACATGAAAAATACAGACAGATTGATTCATGCCTAAAGTTTTGCCATGCTTTAGCATCAAGACCAGGAGGGTAAGGGAATTGAGGATACTGCTAAGAGTATACGTGAAGAGAATAAATAATCTCTAACTTAGGTAAAATGAAACTTTTACCTAAAAAAAGAAAGAGTAAAAAAGCAGAGGGCAATAGAGATGAGTACTGATAATGTCAATGGCCAACTAAAGTTAAGTAAAGCTAAGTAGAAGAAGGAGAAATTGTGATCAGATTATGGTTGTGTAAACTTAAAGAATTCAAAGTTTGAGATGTGCCAGATTCAGAATGGGTGCTGGGAATAACCATAATGAATGTGGAAGTAAAGTTTACAAGATATAAGGGTTTCATATAATTATATTGTATGATGTCATTCACATAGATATTGAAGTAACTCATGAGTGTGACAAAACTCAGACTGAGAAAACACTGAGGCAGACACTAAATTTTAAATGAATGAAAGACAATGACTGAAGGGCTGATAGGTAATAAAAGGGAAGAAGAGCAGGATGGCCATGCCTCAAAAGAGCACTAGTGGTTATTTTATTTTATTTTATTTTATTTTGTTTTATTTTATTTTATTTTATAATGGAGTAATACAGCTAAGAACATAAGTGAAAGACAAAATAGTTCTCAACTCAGATATGGAGAGTTTGGCAAATAAATAATTATCCCTTCACAATTCTACATAAAATATGTCATTGATTGCTAAAATAACTATATGAGTAGATCTGAAGAACTTAAAAAGATTTTTTCAAGAGTTGGTGGCAGGTCTTCTAATACCTAGTCTTTGATCTCTTTCCCTGATGCTAGTGAGCCCATGTATTAAATTACTAGTAGCCCGGTGCACAAAATTAGTTTACGGGGGAGAGGGAGAGTGGGAAGGGTATCACTCAGCCCAGCCTGCACCCTCTCCAATCTGGGACCCCTCAGGGGATAACTGGCAGTTGGACATCCCTCTCACAATCCACAACTAGTACTGCTGGCTCCTAACCACTCGCCTGCCTGCCTGCCTGCCTGCCTGATTGCCCCTAACTTCTCCTGCCTGCCAGCCTGATTGTCCCTAACTGCTCCTCTGCTAACTTGATTGACCTTACTAACTACCTCTGCCTCGGCCCCACATCTGAGACCGAAGATTCCCTCCTCCAGCCGACCACAGGCACCAGGGATGTGGGCTTCCCTCCCTCTGGTCAGCCATAGGTGCCCAGGCCGGCTGCAGCCAAAAGAGATAGTGGGCAGGTGGCTTCCCCTGGGCTGTAGCCGCAAGTGCTGTATTTTGGCCTGAGATCAGGGGGAAGGCGGCATGAGGGGAGGCTGCTGCCATATTTTCAGGTTAATTTGCATACTCACTGACTGGCTGGTAGCATAGTGGAATGACAATAATTTGCATGTTTCTCTTTTATTAGTGTTGATATGGAAAACATAGGAAGAGCAGAAGAGAAAAATCCTGCGTGCGGATGTGTGTGTGTGTGTGTGTGTGTGTGTGTGTGTGTGTGTGTTTTGTGTATGTGTAGGTGCATGTCAGGCACTTTACATATACCATATTAATTCCTCAACAATCGTTATTTAAACTAAGGCTTAGTAAATTATAGTCATATAGTTAGTAAGAGATGAAGCAAAAATTTGAACCTTGTCTAAATTGTTCCAGACACAATGATGGTATAATAGTGGTCTTCAACCTTGTAATGCCATGACCCTTTAATACCGTTTCTCATATTGTGGTAACCCCCAACCATAAAATTATTTTCATTGCTACTTCATAACTATAATTTTCTACTGTTATGGATCATAATGTAAATATCTGTATTCTCCGATGGTCTTAGGCTCTACAGCAGTGGTTCTCAACCTGTGGGTCACCTAAGATGATCGAAAAATACAGATATTTACATTATGATTCATTAACAGTAGCAAAATTACAGTTATGAAGTAGCAACAAAAATAATTTTATGGTTGGGGGTCACCACAAAATGAGGAACTGTATTAAAAGGTCGTGGCGTCACAAAGGTTGAGAACCACTGGTAAAGAATATTAATGCAGAAGGAGCACAGTATAGCAAGAAAAAGATAAAACTCAGAAACATTTAAAAAATAGCAAAATTCTATTGGAAAAGGAGAAAACATCTCAACTATATAGTCTATTTCCCAACATCCAGGTTTAAATTTATTGAAAATGGTGAAAGAATTTGGAATTCAGAAATTTAGAAGCATACTGGACAAAATAAGCAAAAAAGTAGGTTGGTAGAGTCAAGTCATGAGTGAATGTATAAAAGCCATCATAAGCTTTTCTTACATTCACTTTAAGACAATAATAACAGCTAACATTTATTGAGCACTTACCATGGGCTATGCTCTGTGCTAAGTAAATAACATGAATCATCTCACTGAATTCTCACAACAACCTTCTGAGGCAAATATACTTACTCCCATTTAATAGAGAAAGCAAATGAGACATAGGAAAGTCATATAACTTGGCCAAGGTTATATATCGATAGATAACAAGTGACAGAATCAGGACCCAAACTAGAGACTGAGCTCAGTAATTTTGGCAAGTCAATACATTAAATAAAGAGAATATGAATAATACATATCTATCTTTATCATCATGCACACTGCAATATTTATCTGACATTAATCACACATTATCAATGTGTGCTATACAATAAATTCCAGTTAAAAGCACTTGATTACTGGAAACTTAAAAAAAGACTCACCAACTATACACTATTTCAACTGTCTATAAATGTTTTGCTTTGTGGTAGTTAATATGTATGCTATAGGGACTTTGTCTCCTGGGATTGCTCCTCCATAAAAGTGAATCAATTTCTTCCTGAATTAATAACCCAGCTCTTTACTCCTGCCTTCCAAATCCTAATACATCTAGACAAAGAGAGTAACTAGAATGCTTACAGCAGAAATGGTTTTGAATAATTGCTTAATCCACCAAGCACAGTGTGAAGGCATTATTTCACTGGGCTATCCATCGTAACTCTCCACACAGCACATATATTCAACCTTACAGTTACAACTCAATCAATGGAAATAGAAGTGGACATTTACACATTAGAAAAGAACAACTTTGGGCAGTTATAGCAAATCTCACTAGAATTTAATTTTCTTAACAGATCCTAATATTTTATTTTCAACACCAAAAGCTATCATATTCAGGATATTTAACATACTTAGAAGATTGTATTATCACCTGAACAAGTCATTGCTAATCAAGGAGTGGTACTCACTGGTATAATCAAGACTATGAGGTCAAGTTTTTGGGTAACCTCTTGATATTAAAAGCTAACACAAGCACCTTCCTTTTCAATAGCCATTATACCTCAATATGGTATGGCAGGATCTTGGCTTATGCTGTTCATTCTTCATATTTCAGTTACCAGAGGTCTGTGATTTGATTATATTCATGATTTTCACAATTTCCCTTCCAAGAAGTCAAGACCATGAAATATAATAATGATTTACCAATTTTCTATAGAATGACAACCAAGTACAGATCTGTGGAGAATTGCCCTCCTTGTTGCACACATGATTGATGCTCCATCATGTCTAACTATAATGCACCTTTCCCAGTTTATATCATGACTCACAAAATAATCACCAGCTAACTAACAGCAGCAACACTGATGTCATAATAATAAACCCTCTTGTTCTGTTTTGAGTCTTCAGTGAGAAACAGAACTAAAATTTGCTAAATTCTCTTCCACACAAACTATAAGCCCTGACTCAGTATCTACATTATCAGCGAAGCCATTCAAAGGTGAAGCAAAATATATGCTGCCCGTAACACCTGTGAAAGTAATTGCTCAACCTGCAAGCCATTCATATTGGGTCATATGCAGTGTCCAATATCCATGTCACATCTTGTGACATTTGATAAAAGTAATTTTGCCAAAGACCTTTTGCTCTTTACAAGCACAGTATTTGTCATTAAGATTGTGATAATCTTACAAACCTCTTGACAAATGTATGTTGCTCTGGTCCTTTTAGTAAGAAGTTCAACTCAATTATACCTCAATCATCCCTTCTTATTAGCAACAACATTCATCAAAGTAACTGAGGACATTCTATTTCATCCTTATTTTATGTGCAAATGAACCTGACCCAAATCTCTTAAGGACAGACAGGCATTCATTGCAAATGAACCTGACCCCATCCTCTTAAGGACAGACAGGACAAGCATTAGTATCTGGAGTTTTTAAAAGACAGATGCTGCCATTCTATATAGGACTGCACTAGCTGCCTCTAATACCAACCCTCACCCCCAACACAAACCTCTTAGAAATTCTAGCTGTAGAACATGTACATGGTATTTCTGAAGTCACCCAAGTAAATTTAGTGTGCAGCCACGATTAAGAGTCACGGATCTTGGAACAGAGTTGTTCACAGTATTTTTTTTTATAATTGTTGGTATTTCTGTGGGATCGGTTGTTACTTCACCTCCTGCATTTCTGATTTTATTTGGGTCCTTTCTCTTTGCTTCTTAGTGAGCCTGGCTAGAGGTTCATCAATCTTGTTTATCCTTTCAAAGAACAAGCTCTTGCTTTTGTTGATTTTTTGCATTATGATGTTTTTTTGTCTCTGTCCTTAATCTCCGCTCTGATCTTTATTATTTCCTTCCTTCTGCTTACACTGGGCTTTTTTTTATTGCTCTCTAACTCCTTTGAGTTGTAAGGTTAGATAATTTATTACCATTTTTTCTTGTTTTTTTTACATAGGTCAGTAGAACTATGAACTTCCCTCTCAAGACAAATGCTTTCACTGTGTCCCATAGATTTTGGATTGCTGTGTTATCATTGTCATTTGTTGCCATGATGTCTTTTATTTCTTCTTTGATCTCTTTGGTAACCCAATCATTCTTTAATAGCATGCTATTTAGCCTCCAGGTGTTTGATTTTTTAAATGTTTTTATTGTAATTGATTTCTAGTTTTTTGCCATTGTGATCTGAGAAGATGCTTGATATGATTTCTATCTTCTTGAATTTGAAGAGAGTTTGCCTGTGTCCCAATATGTGGTTTATCTTTGAAAATGACCCATACAATGGACAACCTAGATGAAATGGACATATTCTTAGAAAAATACAAGCTCCCAAAACTCAGTCAAGAAGAACCAAAAAACTTGAATAGGCCAATAACTACCAAAGAAATTGAAACAGCAATTAAAACTCTTCCAGCAAATAAAAGCCCTGGTCTGGATGACTTTATAGGGGAGTTCTACCAAGCATTCAAAGAAGAACTAAAAACTATCCTCTTCAGACTACACCAAGAATTTCAAGAGAAAGGCACACTTCCAAGCTCTTTCTATGAAGCCAGTATTACCCTAATACCAAAACCAGATAAAGACACCAAAAAAGAAAACTATAGACCAGTATCCTTGATGAACATAGATGCTAAATCCTTAACAAAATTCTAGCAAATCGGATTCAGCATTACATTAAAATGATCATACAACATGACTAAGTGGGGTTTATTCCAGGCATGCAAGGATGGTACAAAATCTGTAAATCAATAAATGTGAAATATCATATAAACAAACTGAGAGACAAAAATGACATAATCTTATCAATTGATGCAGAAAAAGCATTTGACAAAATCCAACACCCTTTCCTGATAAAAACTCGCAGCAAAGTGGGAATAGAGGGATCATACATCAATATAATAAAAGCTTATATAACAAACCTACAGCCAACATCATACTTAATGGGCAAAAACTAAACTCATTTCCCCTAAGAACAGGAATAAGACAAGGATGCCCACTTTCACTATTTCTATTCCATACAGTACTGCAAGTACTAGCCATAGCAATCAAACAACAAGAAGAAATAAAATGCTTCCAAATTGGAAATGAAGAAGTAAAACTATCCTTATTTGCAGATGACATGATACTATACACAGAAAATCCCAAAGACTCCATCCATCAAAAAACTACTAGACCTAATAAATGAATTTGGCAATGTAGCAGGATACAAAATTAACACCCAGAAATCTATGGTCTTTTTATACACCAATAATAAACTCACAGAAAGAGAAACAAACAAAAAATCTCATTTACCATTGCACCAAAAAAATTAAGATACCTAGGAATAAACTTAACTAAGGACGTAAAAGACCTGTACTCAGAAAACTACAGAACATTAAAAAAAAAAAAAAAAAAAAAAAAAAAGAGAGAGAGAGAGAGATAGAGATAGAGGAAGACATAAACAACTGAAAAAACATACCATCTTCATGGATTGGTAGAATCAACATCATTAAAATGCCCATACTACCCAAAGCAATTTACAGATTCAATGCAATCCCCATTAAAATACCAACGGCATATTTCAAAGATCTAGAACAAACACTCCACAAATTCATCTGGAATAAAAAGACTCCGAATTGCCACAGCAATCCTGAGAAAGAAGAGCAAAGTTGGAGGGGTCACATTACCAGATATCAGGCTATATTACCAAGCCACAGTTCTCAAAAAGGCCTGGTACTGGCACAATAACAGATGCATAGACCAATGGAAGACAATAGAGAACCCAGAAATCAACGTAAGCCATTATGCTCAATTAATATTTGAAAAAGAAGGCAGGAGCATACAATGGAGTCAAACAGTCGCTTTAAAAATGGTGCTGGGAAATTTGGACAGATACATGCCAAAAAATGAAACTAGATCACCAACTTACACCACACACAAAAGCAAACTCAAAATTGGTTAAGGACTTGAATGTAAGATGGGCAACCATAAAAATCCTACAAGACTCCATAGGCAGCAAAATAGTAGACATGTGTCCTAGCAATATTTTTAAAAACACAGTTCCTAGGGCAATGGAAACTACGAAGAAAATAAGCAAATGGGACTACATCAAAATAAAAAGCTTTTTCACAGCAAAAGAAACCATCAATAAAACAACAAGAAAGCCCACTGCATGGGAGGAATTATTTGCCAATGTTATCTCCGATAAGGGTTTAATCTCCAACATTTTCAGGGAACTCATACAAATTAACAAAAGGAAGATAAAGAATCAAATAAAAAAAAAAAAGGGCAATGGACCTAAATAGATACTTTTCTAAAAAAGACAGAAGGAAGGCCAAGCGACATATGAAAACATGCTCAAAGTCACTAATTATCCAAGAGATGCAAATCAAAACAACATTGTGGTATCATCTCACACCTGTCAGAATGGCTATCATCAACAAATCAACAAATAACAAGTGTTGGAGAGGGTCTGGAGAAAAAGGAACCCTTTTGCACTGCTGGTTGGAATGCAGACTGGTTCAGCCACTGTGGAGAACAGTATGGAGTTTCCTCAAAAAACTAAAAATGGAACTCCCATCTGACCCTGGGATCCCTCTTCTAGGAATATATTCCAATAAGCTAGAAACACCAATCAGAAAGGATATATGCACCCCTATGTTCATAGCAGCATAATTCACCATAGCTAAGATTTGTTAACAGCCTAAATGCCCATCAGCAGATGAGTGGATTAGAAAACTGGGATACAGTTTCTCTGAGAGATCATTATGTTTTACTTAAAAAAATATTCAAAAGCTTCAATATCTTCTTTTTAATTCTGGGCCAACATCAAGGAATATAAATGAATCTACTACTAATTTTAAAAATGCAATCTGGAGATATTCACTGTCTTTTTCATTGCCACGAGCAATCTTTAAAAAAATAATTATTAAAAATATAGGATTTTTGTGATAATCATAATCACTTATATTTAAAATGTGTGAAATGTAAATAACTTTTTCTATTGAAACTATTGTACTAATCTATCCCCACAAAAATCACTCAACCATAAAATCAAGAATCACCTGTAATTTTTACGGGCCACACTCTTTAAAACTGTGGTATAAATACTATTTTAAATATAGAAATATATATTTAGACAAAAAAAGGAGAAAAGGAAAAGAAAAAAAAACAAATACACACAGTATCTTCAAACAATATGTCAGAGCAGCAATCGCCAAACTATCAGACCTCACGGACCACTAGTGGTCTGCAGACCACCAGTTGGCAACCGCTGAGTCAGAGTACCTGGAATTGACATCTCCATGTCCTAGCTGCCCATGCTGTCCATATCCAAATGTATAGACATCTCCATTTTCCATTAAAACCACTGAAACCGAAAGGAAGAGCTTTATTATTTCATTATGTACATTTTATATTTCTATCACACTATAGTAAAAGTAGTGCAATTTTCGCTACTTAAAATTTATAGGGCCATTAAAATAAGCAATTGAAGCATAAGTTTATATTTAATGAAAAGTATAATTTTAGGTCAGATTTTTATAGTGCAGTGTTTTTCATAATAAATACTGTTAAATTTAAATAAACGTCATTTAATAAGAATAAACATTGGTTTGGGTCAACTGTAAAGTTTGTAATAGTAACTACATATAAAATATTTTTCTCTCACATCTAGGATAATTATATAAGTACATACACACAGATTTGAACTCTGCATAATTATGTAAAACATCAATAAACTGTCAGAACTTCAATAACTGCCAATGCCTTATTGAATGAGGAAATATATTTGGCATCAAAAAAAAATTTAACATTTTTCCTTTTTATAAAGGTTGAATAGTACAACCTAAGCTATCTAACCTAAATGCAATAATTTACTAAGCATTTAATTACTTTTAACATTTAAAAAAAATAAGGAAATTGCATTTCTCATTAAACAGTAACAAAATAAGTGACCTGATTATAAAAATTAAGAATTCTAGAGTCTAAAAAAATTTCAGGGATTATTTCATTTTCAGAAATTTTCTAAATAGAATTATAATGTAAGTTCATCAGAAGACAGAATAAAAGTTAGATCTCGCCGAAACCGGTTTGGCTCAATGGATAGAGCGTCGGCTTGGGGACTGAAAGGTCCCGGGTTCGATTCCGGTCAAGGGCATGTACCTTGGTTGCGGGCATATCCCCGGTGTGGGGGTGTGCAGGAGGCAGCTGATCGATGTCTCTCTCTCATCGATGTTTCTAGCTCTCTGTCTCTCTCCCTTCCTCTCTGTACAAAATCAAAAAAAAAAAAAAAAAAAAGTTACATCTCAAGACAAGTACTTATTTCATCATGCCCTAGTTTTTAAAAGGAATTCTGTAATAAATACAAAGCTTTTTTTTTTTTTTTTTAAATATTTGAGAGGTATTGCCACACTACAGATTTTAACACAAATTAACAGACTTCATTAGTCTATACTAAACAAATAACTGATTTAGCACAATTGTAAAAATGCAGTTATACCCTAAAGTTCCAGCTGCTACCTGAATGGTGAAATCCACAGCTGACTTGTACTGCCCGGAGCTCACAATCAAATCGCACAGACCCTGGAGGATATGTTGTGATTTTGCTTGCATCCTTTTCTCCTCGTTCTCCACTTCCATCTGTAAGTGTTATAATTTGTAAGTAAGCCATTATTCATCTTCAAAATAAAATTTTTAATCAGTTTACTATAAAGAACAAGAGAAAAATGTTAAAAGGAACAAGCAAGAAGAATCTGCAATTGTTAGAAGTGATAGATTAAGAATCTACCTGCAAAGAAGCAATTTTGAAAAGAAAATAGTACTATACATTTCTGCTTGCAAATACTGCTAAATCAATAAAAACAGAAATCTAATTATGAATAAAACCTATTAAGCTAATCAGTTATGTAATATAAATTTATGTTATAAAAATAAAATTATAAATAATTTGTATGGAAAAATTTAGTTTGCACAAAAAATAACTTCATGCAATGTCATTTAACAATTATTTTATACTTAGTGATACTGTTAGTTCTAGCCATTAAAAAAATTCCAAGTTGACTAAAAAATAACAGATTTCCCAATCTTAGAAAGGTTACCCTATTTATCAGTATTGCTAAGCTCAATTAAACTTTTAAAAATGTATGAACACTAATTAGTTCATTCCTTTCCCGTTCTATCTTTTGACCCCAACCAATAACTACTCTCAGCCAAAACCTTCTGCTTTCATTTCTTTTTCCTCCTCCCTTCTTATAATTTCCTCCCTTAAACTTGCTTTACACCTTCCCAGATTTCTACATTTGATTTTAAATATTCTGGCATTCTAACTATAAAGTTAAAAAAAAAAAAACCACACTCCAGAATATAAATATTTTTATTTAGAATGTATAAGAAAGGGAGATAATCTATTTTTCCTAATCTAAAACTACTCATCACTAAAACGTGACCTCTGTATCACCAAGATTTAAATTCCTTGTACATTTGTATAAGGAATTTATTCCTTGGAATAATGTCAACCTAAGCCACTCTACTGTGGCATAGCAACTCTAAACAAATCTATATAACATGCAGGTGTACATGTGGATCTACAGACACATATTTTTAATTCTACATTTTCATTGCCCATTTTAGAAAGCTAAACAGAATAACATCAAATCACGTTCATGTTAGCCTTTCTTTTTTTATCTACTATTTCTCACATTAATAATATTCAGGTCAGACCAACTTGGCTTACATAACTTACGACTTTCCTTTCTATAAGAAAAATGACTATCATTCTGAAAAGCTTTCCACTCCTTATAACACTAGGACAGTAAAACCTCACTAATTCGGAATAACATAGAAAGGTTTGGCCTATATGATTTACTGAAAAGGTATCAATCATAGAACCTTTAAGAGAAAATTCAACTTTATTACCTGGAAGCAGTACAGACTGTAAACTAAATGCTACAATAAATGAAAAGTGGTTACCTACATTATAATTCAAAATAGGCCTATGTTACATAAAAATGTACTATAAACATAAAAGTCCTTTAACATACAAGAATTAATTGCTCGACACAGAGGTTGAAGGCACGTTGAAGGAATCCTTCATTTCTTGAGCCCTTGGTTTGAAAAGCTAGTGATTTTAGACAGGTTTCCCCTTATAAGTATGACCCTGAAAATTCAGAGGAAGAAATTACTTTGAATTTTTACTCAAAAAAGATCACAAATACTGCATCTGTAGTATAATAAATTCTGAATTAGTGAGAGGTTTTACTTTAATAGGATAAAGAATACGATTCCACTTCTGCTAAATTATCTAATGTGGGTTTGACAAGATTGGATGGGCTACAAAAAAAAATTACATTAGTTTCACTCTACCCAAAACAAAATATACCCTTAGTTCAAAGATTCCTCAACTTGGAAAGACAGTGGAATGGTTAAACATAAACAAAGGCCTATATAAAAGAAATAAGCAGCTTCCAAAGACTATTTAGAGAAGATGAAAGATGTATAGAAATTTCACAGCTTCATCTCCATTGTTAAAAATATCTAATTACTAAAACCAAATCTGATTTAACATAGAAAACAGTGTTCATACGATGTTACCAAATTTAACTAAATTCAATATTACAAATGTCATTCCACTTTATATGAATGGATTAAGGCCCAGTACAATCTTTTACCTCTGAATTTAGCAATTTACCCTCTTCCTTAAGTCAGAGATTAAATATAGATGCAAATCCCACAATAGAGACATAGCATCAGGGAAGGAGGAAAAAAAGCCTAGTAATTTACTGATTAAAACCACAGTAATTAAAAGAGTTTCAGCTAGTATTTAAAGGTAAAAATACAAGAAACATTCAAGTTCATCTAAACAAAGCTATATCTATATAAATTCTCAATTATTATAGCTGGTTACAATATTATTATAGTTGGTTAAAAGAAAAAAAAATAAGGATGAGGCTTTTGATCATTTCAGCAGCAGTGGCAGAATTAAAAAGATATCTGTATTTGATGTCAATTAAATCCAATACAATTCTAATAACTTAGAAATTTATTAAAGTTTATTTTAAAATGTGCCTAATATGTAGGCAAAAATTTAGTATAAATTCCAAGTGAAACTCAGGGAGATTAATTCTGCTCAAGTTCATTATTCAGTAATGTGTTAATAAGCAGCAGTAAAATTAATCTCACATTTGTATGAAAAATCATTGTTCTTAATATTCTTATAAGTGGCCATTTAGGTATAAGAGTATCTATATTTTCCCTAATGTAAGTGGTTCATATATACATTATATGATATTGAAATTATAGCTATAAAGTTTTGACAGATGTATCTAAAATATTGTAAAGATATGTATATGTATATATAGAGTTCATGCACATTTGTATACACACATAAAGAAAGATTCAGTATCTAAATGACTCCAACTTATTTTAATTTTTATTTAAATCTGTACTCTTTGGTCATGTATATCACAAAATGTATCATAGAACACAGTGAGTACTTTAAGCAAAATCACCAAATAAAAGAGTAAAGCAGTAGCAAGTGCAATTTACTAACCACTTGGCTCTGTGCTACACACTGAAACTTAAATAGCACAGTGGATAAGTGCTTTGGGGCACTAGAGCCTAAGAGACCTGGATTAGAATTCTAGCTCTCCTATTTACAAGTTGTATGATGTCTGTATTTTGTAAGTCTTACTTAGCTTTCCCATCTATTAAATAGCAATAATGGTACACGACCTCACAAGGCTCTTATGAAGATTAAGTAAAATAATGTACAAAAAGTGCTCAATCAATATTCACTACTGTTGCTTCCTTTAATCAATACAATAATCTGATGACATAGGTACTGTTATTGCATTTTGCAGTTGGGAAAAACTAAGGCTTACAAATAGTAGGACAATTTTAGAGCCTGATAAAAAATAAGGTTCATGCGTTTTACTACCACCAACTGGCTTACACTTTAAACTTTTTTTTTGTAAAAATAAACTAATAATGTATTTAACAAATCTCAAATTTTGTAACTTTAGAATAATAATAAAAGAGAAAGCAAAAAATTCAATTTAAAGAATTAAAGTATTCATGGAGGATTTCTATAATATATACGGGAGGAATATATACATGTGTTTATATACATCATCATTTATATCTTAATATTCATATCCACATAGTCAGAAATTATCATTTTTATTTTTAAAATAAGAAAACTAAAGCCAAAAAAAATTAATAATTTATGAATGGCCACACAGTCCTAGTACATGGAAAATTTAGAATTAAAACTAAAACCTTTCAAGACTAACTCCAAAACAATTCAGATGTTCCTAACTAAAATACTATGTTAATATGCTTTTATATGCAAGGCACTAAACTGCTATTAAAAAAAAAACAAAAACAAAAACAAAAACAAACAAACAAACAAAAAAAAACCTAGATATCTCTTCAAAATATAGTCTATGGTTACATTTAAAAAATAACTTACTATAGCCGAAACCGGTTTGACTCAGTGGATAGAGCGTCGGCCTGCGGACTGAAAGGTCCCAGGTTTGATTCCGGTCAAGGGCATGTACTGTGGTTGCGGGCACATCCCCGGTGGGGGGTGTGCAGGAGGCAGCTGATCGATGATTCTCTCTCATCAATATTTCTAACTATCCCACTCTCTTCCTCTCTGTAAAAAATCAATAAAATATATTTAAAAAAATAACTTACTATATATTACATGGACTATATATATATATATATATATATATATATTATACTTATTGATTCAGCCTTAAATACTCTATTATGCCTCTAATCTAAATTTGCCTGCTTAGGATGGATTCCGTGACCTCTGAATTCTCTCCAATCAGCCAGAAGCTCTCCAACATTCCATCTTAGAACTCACTCCTGTTAACAATAAATCCACAGTGCTTACCCTCCACACCACCCCCACACAAAAAATCATAATCTAGAAAATTTTACCATCAACATAATTGAATGTAAAACAGAACACAGCAATATATATAGTGAATTTTTCACTGGATAAAAATAGAGTTGAGAAAGAATGGGGGGGGGGGGGGGAAGAGAAAGAAAATGTAGAAAAATATTATTAAAAGATTGACTATGCCCTAGCAGGGTAGCTTAGTTGGTTAAAGCATCATCCCAATATGCCAAAATTGCAGGTTCAATCCCTGGCTAGGGCACATACAAGAATCAACCAAGGAATGGGTAAATAAGTGGAACAAGAAATCGATGTTTGTCTATCTCTTTCTCTCACTCTCTAAAAATAAAAAATTTTAAAGTAAATCAATAAAATTGTTTAAAAGACAGTAAGTATATGTATTAGGAGTAAAAAGCAGTGAATAGTGAGATAATTAAATGCCAGTTACTAATAGTGAATGCTATAGGGGAAAAGAGAGAGGGATTTAATTAGAAAGGGTTAATATTCTTTATATAAAATAGAGCACCATTACTTTAAATTTTGGTAGTAAAGAGATAAATTGTTTCACCCAATGAAACTATAAAACCTGATTTTAGAAAACTGTCCCTCTACCATATTATAAAATAAGTCCTTTCAAAAAGGTTGCTACGAATATACAAAGAGTCTTGTTATAAAATAATCCTGTGGCAGAAAAGATGGAGGGCTAGCTATTGTTGAGTAATTTCTATAGCTAATCAATGTGACACTGTAAAATGTGTTTTAAATTTGTGACTTTAGTCTTCATTTGGCATTTCATTTTAATTTTTTAGAAATTAAAGATATTTGTCCACAAGGAGCTGAAACATGGAGCTGAAAAGGTTTTAAAGTGTTTTATGTATTGCCAATATTTAACCTCAGGTAAAGCATTGGAAAAACTTCGCTTTTATGTAATTAGGGGCAGAAGGAGAGACACTGAGAATATCTGTTCTACAAGTGGCATAGTTGAAAATGTAAGATCAGAGATTCTGGCAAATACTAAAATATTTTTACATAGCATGCCCCAAATATCATTCTTTATATTTAAATATTTATGGTATTGTTTCAGCACTCAGTAAATAAAGCATTCACAAATCTTCCTCTGATTAATAACATTGGATTTAAAATACTCTCAATTTTTAATTCTGCAGAATGCATCTTACGGATTGCTCTACTTGTTTTTTATACTAAAAACGGGTTTTGTCTCTTTAGTTTTTGCTTTGAGTGGCAAACTGACAAAGTGAGATAAATAAAAATAAAGTTGATTATATTTTATGTGAAAGTTTAAAAATAAAATTAGTCTATAACAGTTTTGCAAACCCCCCAAAATTTGAAGGCAGACACATTAGATAAATTTGACTATATAGAATGTGTGATTTTAAAACTTTCTATTCTATTTGGTGGTATTTAAGAAAATAGCAAGTGTAAGTTTCACTAGTCAAAGAACCCCTGGTTCATATGCTAGGATTCAAGGCAAAATTTATATATCAATTTATAAATTATCTACATTCAATTCTTTCATAATCTTAGTTGACCTATGATCTGTGATTTAAAAGTAAATAAGCTTGTTTTAGAAATATTTTTAATTAACACATAACTCTGATACCTCAAAGAATTGTGCATAAACAGTTTCCTAGTTCCTCACCAACTTTTTTAGACTTCTGTCATTTTCTGAGAGTTACAGTAGGTTTACATAACTGTTTGCTTACACCTATCACTACTTTACCCTCCACTGCCAAGTAACTCAGGGGTGTTGTATATTAAAACATAAAATTTAATATTAAAACAATGGAAAAGTGCAATCTCAGTCAACTCATTATTACTTTATAAATGATAAATGAATTGAATAGTTTTGTTAATTCTAAAGCAAATAAACAGCATTTTAAACAAGTAAAATGCCAGATGGCAATCAATTAAGAAGAGATAACAAAGGATAAAAATAGAAAGCAATAATTACTTTTCCCACATTCCTTTATTAATTATATGAAAATTGAAAAGAAATGGAAAAGAAAAAGATATACCATAAAATGACTTAAAATTAACAACAAAAAAAGAAATAAGATTGATAGTCATCAACAAACAGTACAACTTCCAGCATGTTCTTTCTCCTCAGGCTATATATAGTAATGAGAGAAGCAAAGTGGAAGAATTAGGTTTGTACATTTTCCCAGAGGTGAAGCTCAAATGAGTGGAAGAAATTGGGAAAGTGTCCCACCTAGTGACAAGGAAGACCAAATACCTTTGTGCTTGTCCCGTTTATGCTTTAGCTGTGCTGGCTGGGATCTGAGTCTGGCTAGAGCCTGTTCTCGATGGTTCATAAAAATAGGACCAGCAAATACAAGGGGGCCTGAGGAGAAACATTTTGTATGTGCATAGACAAGCTCACAAAATGAAAACACTACAATGAAAAAAATTAAGTCAAACTAAAAAGCATGGAAATTTATTCTTTATTGTTTTAGACATTATACTTCTCTCCCAATTCCCCCACATTAACCCTCCCACCTCCAACCATAACCTATTTACTATTCCATACACAACTTTTAATATCTTATAGTTTATACAGTACAAATTCTGTTTTCTATACTTATGAAATTACCAGATAGCTACTAACCGTCTCAAGTAAACAATTAGAAAGCCCAAACAGAATAAAATATTTTACCTTACAAATATTTTTAACATTATATATATTCAAATTTAGTAATCTACATGATCATTAAAAACAATTATCTTTCATTCTACAATACCAAATATCAACTAATTTTTAAATTCAGGATTAAATTTAAATAGGATCTTGAAGATTTAATATCCATATCAGTCTTACTGCAAAACTAAGGTAAGTGTTATGACTTAACTACATTCTATCATAGAAGTTAAGGAAACAAGACGGCCAAAACAAAAAAACACACAAAAATTTTAGTATGATCTTAATACAGACGTATTTAATTTCTAAAAACATTACATCTAAATTTATAATTTCTTTAACCACATACACAAAATCAAAAACAAGGATAAACTGAGCTTCAGATTGATGCTGAAGAGGGGAATCTAAACCCAGTAGCATTTATGGAACAGTAGTCATCTCTCATAAAATAATTTCTTTCTGAAGATCCACTATGTACATACACATACATACACAAATACATAGTCACATAGATCACCATTATTTCCACTTTTTAGTATTCAATTTAAAAAATGGACAGCCAAATTAATTTCAATAAAATTTAAAAACTGCTTTTCCCCATTAACATAAGCTTGAAAAGAAACTTTAAATTATACCTTAAGTTTTCAGTTCTTTTTTTTTTTTTATATAGAACAGAACTGCAGCTTCCTTAAGTTTTAGCAATATGCTTACAAATTTCAAAACACTCTGAATTTGACAGTTAGGAACTATTTGAAAAGAAAATTGACAGTATATAATAGAAAACATTTTTAATTTAAGCAATTTTCTTCATAACTCTCTACAGATCTTCAGCTATAATTACTTTTTCTAACAATGGAACTAAACAAAACTACTGTCCTTTTATAAAATTTGACAAATGTCAAATTAAAATACCAAAATACCCTTTATAAATATTTATAAATAGGTACAAAAATATATTTCATTATGTCTTTAGATATAAAAATACAAGCAGTACCAGTTCTATTTGAAAAAAAAACACACACACACAAGATTAACAAACATATTCTATGATTATTACAAGAAATACACTAATCCAATAACAAATGGGGCAAAAGTAGGTTTATAGTTGTGAGTATACAAAACAGTTTAAACTTGTATTATTTATTACTGTATTATTTTGCACATGAATAACTGTAAACCTACTTTTGCCCACCCTGTATTATTTCCCAGTAATACAAGTATCAATTCTTTTTAGTCTAAAGTTATTTAAATTGAGCTCTTTTTGAAATGTAGTGAATGAGGAGAACCATGATGGCAGTGTAGGTAAATACAGTACTCACATCCTCCCACAACCGCATCAAAATTACAATTAAAAAATAGAACAACCCTCTTTCAGAGCCATTTGAATCTGGCTGAATGAAAGTTCTACAACTAAGAAATTAAAGAAGCCACATTGAGACTGGTACAAGAGGCAGAGGCTCACCAGGGGGTGGCCCCACACCCAGGTTCGGTGGATAAAAATCAGGAGTGATGCCTTGGCTGTGGAGGTCCCCCTGAGGAGCATGGGGTCCCAGTCCCACACCAGGCTCCTCAAGCTCAGGATCCCAGTCCCTGGAAGTAAGTCCCTGTAAGTTCTAGCTGTGAAAACCAGCCGGGTAAAGGCTGAATGAGAGTATGGGCTGCTGCAGTCCCAGGCAGCTCCTCTTAAAAGGCCAGCACACAGAGTCACTTTCTCTGAGCTTCAGCACAAGGACAGCAGCTTGAAAGGCACCAGAGACACTGAATTGTTTGGGATCCGATTGAGAGCTGGAGGGACAGCTTTCTCCTAGACAGAAGTGCTGACAGAAGGCATTATTCCTTTGATGAGCCCTCCCTTTTAGAGCTATATCTGAGACTCCATCAACTGGGCTCACAGGGTTTGCAGCACACTGTTGATTCCCTGAAACCCTTCTCACCCAACTGTCGGGCCCACCCAAGCTGTTTCCACTGGCTTTCCCATTGGAATGGCCTGTCTTGGCTCATGCTTCAGATTTAACTAAAATCTCTCCAAATGAGCAGCATCTGGTCTCAGCAAGCCCTATACCTCTAGCTAAGTGGCCACAAGCCTGGAACTAGAAGCAGCTGGCCTTACCTGGTTCACAGGTTGGCCTTACCTAGGCTCCTTCAAACACAAGAAACAGGCATCTGCAGGTCACTTTGTAGCTTATGCCTGGTGGCTCTTGGCAGAACACAGGCAATGGTTGACCTTGGCCTGTACCATTGAGAAGGCTCCAGAGCCAGTGCACCCAGTTGACAGTTACAAATCACGTCAAAGCACCACCACCCAACCACCTCCATAAGCAACACACATAGGCAGACTCAGCGGGTATCAGAGCCCTGATGAAGTAAGTCCTGCTCTGTGTAGTGGGCCACTGCACAGCTGAACCTCCAAGGAGGTTGGAGGTCAAAGCCAGTCCTTGATTGGCCTGGATAAATCTTTCCCTTTGACATGCCAACAGCAATCAAGACTTAACTACAGCCAAAACCAGTTTGGCTCAGTAGTAGAGCGTCGGTCTGCAGACTGAAAGGTCCCAGGTTCGATTCCAGTCAAGGGCATGTACATTGGTTGCGGGCACATCCCTGATAGGGGGTGTGCAAGAGGCAGCTGGTTGACGTTTCTCTCTCATCGACGTTTCTAGCTCTCTATTCCTCTCCCTTCCTCTCTGTAAAAAATCAATAAAATAAAAAAAAATTAAAAAAAGACTTAACTACAATAGGAGGGTGTACAGTCCACATGGGGAGCCCACCACAAATGCTCAGCTGGGATGATCAAGAGGCTGTGCCTCTGGACCCTACAGGACATCTACTATATTGCATTAGTCCAAGCTATCAAGCCTGGGAGATGTAGCAGCTCTACTTAATACATAGAAACAAACACAGGGAGACTGCCACAATGAGGAGACAAAGAAACATGGCCCAAATTAAACAATAGAACAAAACTCCAGAAAAATAATTAAACAAAATTGAGATAAGCAATCTACTAGATGCAGAGTTCAAAACACTGGTTATAAGGATGCTCAAGGAACTTAGTGAGGGCCTCAACAGCATAAAAAAAAGAACCAGTTAGAAATGAAGGCTATACTAATTAAAATAAAGACTAATTTATAGGGAATCAACAGTAGAGCAGATGATGCTGAGATTCAATCAGCAAATGGGAATATAAGGAAGAAAAAAATACCCAATGAGAATGGCAATAAATAAATAAATAAATAAATAAATAAATAAAATAATGAGGATAGTTTAAGGAGCCTCTGTGTACCAATATTTGCATCATGGGGATGCCAGAGGAGAAGAGAGAGAGCAAGAAATTGAAAACTTATTTGAAAAAATAATGACATAAAACTTCCCTAACTTGGTGAAAGAAAAATATACAAGTCCAGGAAGCACAGATAGTTTCAAACAAGATGAACCTTAAAAGACCCACACCAAGATACATTATAATTAAAATGCAAAAGATTAAAGATAAAGAGAGAATCTTAAGAGCAACAAGAGAAATGCAGTTAGTTACCTACCAGGGAGCTCCCATAAGACTGTCAGTTGTTTTCTCAATAGAAACATTGTAGGCAAGAAAGGAGTGACAAGAAAAATTCAAAGTGATAAAAAGCAATGACCTACAACCAAGATTACTTGACCCTGCAAAGCTATCATTTAGAATCAGAGGACAGATAAATCTCTTCAAGAAAAAGCTAAAGGAGTCCAGTAGCACCAAACCAATATTATATGAAACTAGAGGTTCAGTGCACAAAATTCGTACACAGGTAGGGTCCCTCCTGGCTGGGGCCTTCCTTCGTTCTGTGCCACCCCCTGGTGGTCAGCGCACATTAAAGTGAGCAATCAAATTTGGGTCGGTCAAACTCCCAAGGGAACACTTTGCATATTATGCTTTTATATATATATGTTAAAAGGTTTTTATGCTTTTATATATATTATGCTTTTATATATATGTTAAAAGGTTTTATTTAAGAAGAAAAGAGATCACTGGCTGGTGTGGCTCAGAGGTTGAGCATGAACCTATGAACCAGAAGATCATGGTTTTGATTCCCAGTCAGGGCATATGCCCAGGTTGTGGGTACAATCACCAGTAGGGGGCATGCAGAAGGAAGCCAATTAATGATTCTCTTTCATCATTGATGTTTCCATCTCTCTCCCTCCCTCTCCCTTCTTCTCTCTGTGATGAATTAAAAATAAATAAGAAAGAAAAAAGATAAAAAATAGGAACAATAAAATGGCATTAAATACATATCTAGCAACTCAATCTTGAAACAAAATGAACAAGCAGAACACAACGGACACAAAGATACAGAGAATTTTGTGTTGGTTGTCACAAGTGTGGTCCTAAAATTTTGATGCACTTTGAAACAGTTAACACAAGTTTGGTAAAGAAGATAAGATAAGCAAATCAAGTAAAAATATTTAACATAATATATCCCTGAAGTTAAGAAATTTCAACATAGATAAAAGCCAATTACTAATGAGCATAATTATTAACATATTATTAAACTGTTAATATCTAAAAAGGTAACAAGCAAAAGTCCAGAAGAAAAACAAAACGTACATATGGCAGTTGGAACACTAAATTTTTTTTTTAAGTTCCTGTTCCTCATGAGTACAAAACAAGACTAACAATCCTAGCATGGTACAGTGCTGTGACTCAAATCTGTATACTGGACTCTCATGCAGAAATTCTACTTCATTAGACCCATTTGATGCTGATGTAGAAAATCCCTAGAGCAGTGGTTCTCACACTTCAGCACCAACAGCATCACCTGGTGGGCTTGTTTAAATAGTTTGCTGAGTCCTTAGTTTCTGATTCAGTAATTCTGGGATGGGATCTGAGAACAGGTAATTGTGTGTTTTTGTGTGTTTTTTAAGTACTACATTTCTTGACTAATTGTTATGGGTACACTTTTTGAAATATATTTTTATTGATTTGAGAGAGAAAAAGGAAGAGGGAGAGAAAGAGAGAGAGAGAGAAAGGGAATAAAAAACAAAAAGTTAACTGCCACCTGCACACACCCCGCCTGGAGAAGAAACCCACAACCTGGGTATGTGCTCTGACCTGGAATTGAATCTATGACCTCTTGGTGCATGGAATGATGCTCAACCAAGTGAGCCAGGGCAAGAATAGGCAATTGTAACTAGAGCCCAAGTCATGCTGAGCACTTTAATAACCCCTGACTGGAAATAATTAAAGCATAATACCTAAAAGGGATTCCTCCATCCAATTAAAATAAATTTTTTTTAAAAAAACAAAGTTAAAATATATATGCCTTAGAACCAGTCTCTCTCTCTCTCTCTCTCTCTCTCTCTCTCTCTCTCTCTCTCTCTCTCTCACTATATGTGTGTGTGTGCGCGCGTGTGTGTGTGTGTGTGTGTGTGTGTGTGTGTGTGTATATATATATATATATATATATATATATATATATATATATTTTTTTTTTTTTTTGATCCTCACCTGAGAATGTTTATTGAATTTTTTAAGAGAGAGAGAGAGAGAAATGGAGAATGGAGAGAGAGGCAGAGAAACATCGATGTGAGAGAGAAACATCTATTGTTTGCCTCCCAACCTGAAACCTAAGTCTGTGCTTATGAAATCAGATACACTAACATAAATTCTATAAATACTTAAATAATTGAGTTTTTAATCTTTATGAAAGATTAGACTTTACATTTTAAAAATAAATGGTAAGAGAATATTCTGCAATTACAAAGTTTTGTTGAATAACCAATGCATAAATCAATGTCTTTATTTTTGATATGCAGAATATACTATAGTGAGAGAAGAACAGCTTTTTATAGAAAAAGATTAACAAAATATACAGAATTAGGCAAGTGATTAAATGTCATCACAAGGATTTGGCGAGTTTTGTAGGTCAATTCATATGATTCAACCTAATAGTTCTAAAAAGAGAAAAAACAGGTAGTAAAAAGATACACTGATAAGTAACTTTAGGCAAATCATATCGTTATATAAAGGAATTATCACTCAATTACCATATGTTATTAAGACCCAAAAGTTAAATTTTATTCTATTTCTATAAAACATTTAATGTGCAATTTTTCACATATTTATATTATGTAAATAATGACAGTATATACATTAATCTAATTAAAATATCATTTAAAGGCAAATATGTAAACAAAGCCAAACTAACAGCAAATAATCACTGTTACCAATTAAACAACACTGCTTATCAGGCTCTTATAAAGAATAATTCAAGCATATATTTTACAACTTAAATGTAATAAAAACGGAATATATCACTTGTGCTATATATTTTATTGCTTATTACATTAAAAATGCCTAGAAAAAACAACTTGCAATGATGGTTAATGTATAATAGTTTCTATATTATGTATTAAATAATATATAATTTCTAATAAAAATTTAAAACATACAACATCAGTAAATGTTTCTGATCAATCTTTTGCCTAGCAGAGAAATAAAATCATAGACCTCTGCAATAATCCATCTTAATCCTACAACAAAACAATTCTATTAGGCATAAAGAGCTTTAGTAACACATATTTATTTCTGTTAATTGGATATATACGCAAACATCTATTATAACCACCATTAAATGTATCTTAGCTTCAAAAATTATCACAGTGAGGTCTAAATAAATAATAAATCTATCTTCACAATTAAAACCTGCAGACACTCCTTCTTGTACATAACCAGAATAAGATTTTCAAACAAAAACAAAAGACATATAAAAGCATAGTTATGCACTGGATTGAAATGAAGAGTAGTAGGACTATGCCCAAATGATAATGATTACAAATCGTAAGAAAACAGAAAAATCCAGTTTATAATTAAACTAGAGGCCCAGTGCACAAAATCCGTACATGATAGGGTCCCTAGGCCTGGCTGGCAATCAGGGCCAATCAGGTTCCCCACCTCCCTACCTCCTCCTTCCCTCGACACCCACATACCACCACCACGTGGTACCCACTTCCCAGCCTCCCAGCTTTCCCACCTCCTCCTCCCCCTGCTCCCTCAGCACCCACCTCCACCGCTAGTTACCTACCATGCTCCACCCTGCCCTCTTGTGGTCAGCGCACCTCATAGTGAGCAATCAAAATCTCAGTCTGCTGGTTGAACTCCCAAGGGAACAATTTGCATATTAGCCTTTTATTATATAGAATAGATGAGTCCAAAATCTGGGAGAACTAGGCCTTAGAATTTATAGTTTTTAAATAATTGCCATTGCTAATAGTTTTTAAAGCTTGTCTGATGGCATAACAATTCTTAAAACAGTGATTTTTGCCATAAATACTCCATTGAATTAAATATATGTTATTAATTAGCACAATCATAAATACCCTGAATATTTTCACGAGTACTAGAATTTACTAATTTTAACTTCAATTTCTTACCAAATCAGCCTATTCTGTATCTTTCAGTTGTCTCAGTAAAGGGTAAGAAAATGTATTTTCAAATACTTTTTCTCTGCAGCTACATCTTACCTCTTCCTTCATCTAATCTGTGTCTCCTGACTACTCGCTGCCGTTTTTCTTCTTGTCTTAACTGAAGATGTTCTTCAATGTTAACCCCAGGCACTGGGACAGCTAATGATTGATCAAAAAAAATTTATATATAGACATGTAAATATATATACATGTGTGTTTATACACACAAACACATAATATAATAGATATAATATATATAACAGAACTATATAAAATTCAAGAACATAAGAGCTAACAACAACAGTCTAAAACAAATTATTTTTAATGCAAAAATCTTAGCAAAAAAGAAAGTGTTTCTTCCCTTTATTAATGACATATTTTCAGTTACAATACATGCGGTATTATATTATTAACTACTAGAGGCAGTGCATTAAATTCATGCACGGGTAGGCCCTAGGCCTGGCCATCCATCAGGGCCTATTAGGGCCTTCTGGCTGCTGACCAGGACCTTTCTTCATTCAGAGCTGCCCCTGGTAATGAGTGCAAGTCATAGGGAGCAGTTAAACTCCCAATCTGTCAGACTCCTGAGAGGACAATTTGCATATTAGCCCTTTATTATATAGGATTATCTTTACTTTTTAGCACATGTCTAATAGAAATTATTTAAACTATCCTTATTACTGAGCTGAGGACAAGATTTTTGGTATAATAAAGCAAATTACCTAATAGAAGGTCTAAAGGTATCATCTCTTTCACTGCATCAAGAATTCCTCTTTGTCTTGCCTCTTGACCATCCAACTCTCTTGCACAAGCTTTGCAACATCCACACACAGCACAGCCAGATTCTCCGGAACCACAACCACAGATACTTAAAAAAAAAAAAAAGAAAAGAAAAAAGAAAAGAAAAAAAAGAATTAATTGAAATCCTTCTACTCTTTCCTTAAAACACTTTTCTGTATGAAGTACCATCTCACACCTGTCAGAATGGCTATCATCAACAAATCAACAAACGACAAGTTCTGGAGAGAATGTGGAGAAAAAGGAACTCTCATACACTACTGATGGTAATGCAGATTGGTGCAGCCACTGTGGAGAAGAGTATGGAGTTTCCTTAAAAAATTAAAAATGGAACTCCTATTTGACCAGTAATCCCACTCCTAGGATTATATCCCAAAAAGTCAGAAACACCAATCAGAAAAAACATATGCATCTCTATGTTCATAACCAATGGACACAGACAATGGGTGGTGTGGGGAGACCGGGGCTGGGGGGAAGGGGCAGGCTGGGAGAGGACAATCGGGGGCAGGGGCAGGGGACAATATCTAATACTTTCAACAACAAAGAATTGAAAAAAAAACACTTTTCTGCATTTTTGAGATTAAATTAAATGAGGCAAAAATGAAATCAACTGTTCAGATTAGGATCAGGATGTGTCAATTTTAAGGAAAGGTATGAATTTATATATATAAAAGCCTAAGTGACTGGACAACCAGATAGAAGCTATCATGAGCACTGACCACCAGGGAGGCAGATGTGCAAAGCAGGAGCTGCCCCCTAGTGGTCATTGGGCTTCCACGGCAGGAGCACCGCTTTGCTGACAGACTAGTGCTAGACACCCAGGCTGATGGCTGGCAAGTGCAGCTGCGACTGCATGAGCCTCTCCCTCAGACATCTCCCCTGCACAACTGAGCAGCAGAAGCAGACACAGCTAGGCTGGGATGAGTGGGAGTGGTGCAGCGCTACAGCCAGCCCAGCCTCGGGCTCCTCCCCCACTGCCTCTTCCTTCCCGCACTACTTCCTACTGTGCAGGATCAATGCAGACAGTGGGCTGGAGCTCAACAAGCTGGTGGGTAAGGCCAGGCTGCTGTGGCACAGAGGTCCACTGATACCCACAGGCCAGGCCAAAGGACCCCACCGGTGCATGAATCCATGCCCCAGGCCTCTACTAGATGAATAATTAAAAACAAAAGTTTATTATTAAGTTCCTCAATTTCTACAAAAAATACAAATGTATTCTATCTTCAAAGCTGCTATTAACAAATATTCTTCACTTTTTCACAATTAGTGAAGGACCAGCAGCTTTACTATTAAGTGGTCTGGATGGCTTGGTTAGTAGACAAACAAAACATTCCTACCTACCAGATAAGTTAAGGGAGGTGCGGGCAGCCCACTGGCTAGCTTAATGCATTAATCTCCATTTCCCTCCCTATTCTTTATATTCTATCATCTCCCATTAGCTCCTTTCACTGTGTCCAATTTCATGTTCTTTTTGCTCTTCTTTATCCTTTCACATCAGCTGTGAACTAAGTATATGGCATTTGATTAAAATATAAAGAAGACAAGAACAGTCCCGGAAGTTAGTTAGATGGTCAGTGAACAATTAATTTCTTAGTCACATATTTTACAGATGCAGAAGTTATAGCTTTAAAGGTATTAGTTGGATAAGTCCTAAAAAACTTTAGACAGCTTTACGGAAACCCTTGTTATCCAGATTTGCAGAGGTTCATGAGGAAGGACTTATCTGGCAGTAGACTTGAAAGACATAGCCAGGTGCCCTGTGAAACTTATAGCTTTCAAATGCAAACACTACTGACAACTGGAGGATCACTAACTACAACATTAAAAACTGATACAATAAAAAGCCCTACTGAATTGTATGTGGGCACTATTTAAAAAATAATGTCTATTTTTAAACCTATTGTAAGATATATAGTCAAAATTTTATAACTGAAGTCATTTTTATTTTTTTAATATATTTTATTGTTTTTTTACATAGAGAGGAAGAGAGAGGGATAGTTAGAAACATAGATGAGAGAGAATCATCGATCAGCTGCCTTTTGCACACCCCCCACTGGGGATGTGCCCGCAACCAAGGTACACGCCCTTGACCGGAATCGAACCTGGGACCTTTCAGTTCACAGGCCGACACTATCCATTGAGCCAAACTGGTCTTGGCAATTGAAATCATTTTTAATAGTGCTTAGTGTCCCGGCACAAATTCCTATGTTGACTTGATTCATGTATTCATTTCTGCTTCATTAGTAAAGAAATCATTGTACTTGGTTAGGTATTGTCCATTTGATCTATAAATGATTATTGAAAACAGACAGTAAATCTTGGGGGAGAGAGGGAAGCATATAAAGAAGAATGAATAATTTCAGGAAGGAGAAGAGAATAATAAATTCATTTATAATATGCATCGATTACTTAAGTTCAGACATTGGGGACATTATTTGGGAAGAAGCACCTAACTATAAAGGAGGTGTCAAATAGGAAGGGCTGTCCTCACCATGGCTGATATTTTTTCCCCAAGATTCCCTTTAATTTCCAAATTAAGCTAATTATCAAAATCTTATCTTAAAAAGATCAGATCTATCATAATACAAAGAACTATCATAATTAATTTAATCTTTTTAAAAATATATATTTTATTGATTTTTTACAGAGAGGAAGGGGAAGAGATAGAGAGCTAGAAACGTTGATGAGAGAGAAACATCGACCAGCTGCCTCTTGCACACCCCCTACCGGGGATGTGCTCGCAACCAAGGTACATGCTCTTGACCGGAATCGAACCCGGGACCTTTCAGTCTGCAGACCGATGCTCTGCCTCTGAGCCAAATAGGTTTCGGCATAATTAATCTTACAAAGGATAGCCCATTATGTTACATTGGCTACAAAAGGCAACACAAAAATAAGAATCAAAATCTTCCCTAACATTCTAGGGAAAAAATCTGCATTCTGATTGTGTCTAACTCATACCTTAACTTTATTTTATTTTTTTTAAAGATTATTATATAGTATTTTATTTATTTATTTATTTATTTATTTATTTATTTATATTTTATTGATTTTTCACAGAGAGGAAGGGAAAGGGATAGATAGCTAGATTTTCATCGATGAGAGAAAATCATCAACTAGCTGCCTCCTGCACACCCCCTACCGGGGATGTGCCCGCAACCAATGTACATGCCCTTAACCAGAATCAAACCTGGGATCTTTCAGTCCTCAGACCGAAGCTCTATTCACTGGCCAAACCGGTTTCAGCTCATACCTTAACTTTAAAATGAAAAAACAGACCCTGAAAAAAAAATAGTGGTAAAGCAAGAATAAAAACTATATATAAAAGGAGCAATGCAACTTTAGCCACGATAGTTCCTAGAATTCCTAAAATTGCAAAGAGTCAATTCAATTTAAAATAATATATCCCTAATAAAACAACCTATATGGTTTTTTTTTTTATATATAATTCTACTCAGAAAAAAATTCATATGTGTTATTAAAGCAGTCTTAGAAAGTATACAAATGGCTCAGTGGTTGAGCTTCGACCTATGAACCAGGAGATTATGGTTTGATTCCTGGTCAGGGCACATGCCCCAGTTGCAGGCTCAATCCCCAGTATGGGGCGTGTAGGATGTAACCCGTCAATGACTCTCACTCATCATTGTCACTTTCCCTTCCTCTCTCTGAAATCAATAAAGACATATTTTTAAAAAGAATACAAATGAAGGCATAACCCAACCCTTGAAAAAGATGACCTTTTTAAAAATGATGCTTTAAATGGATCAAATGATATAAAAATGACACTAAAATAGAATTTATTTTAATTCCCCAACCCTGCTCTAAGTATGTCCTCAGGTAAGGATTAAAAATGAAAAATAAAAAAAGAAATAACACAGAATACTCTGAAATAATTTTTAAAAGAAATGTGTTGTATGCATTTTCTAGTAATGTTTTATTTCTTCAGTATTAATTCTTTTTCTTACCCTCCAGGAACTCTGTCTGGACGCCCACTACTGACACAGCTGGCTCCATAACCTGTACAGTCTCCACAGACAGTACACACCATGCACTGCTCCAGCTTCCACTTATGCATGCCTGGAGGGCACATCATAGACTTCTCATCTTTTTCATCTAGTTCTTCTTCTAGGTCTTCATCCATTGCTGTGGCCATATTTTCAACTCCAAACCCTATTTGAGAGAACAATTTATAATTTTTAGATTATACATTCTAGATTATTCCCATGTCTAAAAAACTGACATTTATTATTTCCCAATTAAATATGTATATATAACATATACTAATCCAAACGACTATGCAAAGAAATGCTAAAATATAAGAGCAAGAAAAATAAAATTTACTTGAGGGCCTATTAATAAGTGCTCTCCACGTTTCCATTTCTGCAAAAAGAGTCAGGGAAGACAGAAACATCTCATAGCTGTTGTTGCTTCTTGTCAATCACACTTTTAATTTTTTGGGATTTTAATTTTAGTCCCTCCTTTCCATCTTCACTGCCAACATTTTTGTCCAACAGACTAAAGAATGATTACTAACCACACTTTAAGCCAAGAGTCCCTCCAATCTAGACCATCCTTCCACTGCTAGCAATCAGCTTTGTAAAACATATACTTTAATCCTATGACTTCATAATTTATAAAATTCTTCAGCAAGATACAGTCATTCACGATATGGCTCCCAATTTTCTCCAAACTACTTCTTCCATGCAAACTACATTCTATCTAAACCTATATTCCCTCTGCTTTCTAAACATCCTATGTCCTTTCTCATACTCTGGGCCTTTGCTCATTCCTGCTCTCTCCCTTTTTCTACCTCATATACCTACCTATCCATACCCCATCAACCAGAGTTTTTCAGACCTCAAAAACTCAGCTCAGAAGTCATTTCCAAGGAAAGCACTGACCACTTTTCTGAAGGAAACAGTCACTATCTTCTCAAACCTGTTTATACCTCACTTACAACTTAATTGCGCTATAATTCCTTCAACTTTAAAAAAATATATATTTTATTGATCTTTTACAGAGAGGAAGAGAGAGGGATAGAGAGTTAGAAACATCAACTAGAGAGAATCATTGATCAGCTGCCTCTTGCACACCCCCTACTGGGGATGTGCCCACAACCAAGGTACATGCCCTGGACCGGAATCGAACCCAGGACCTTTCAGTTCGCAAGCCGACGCTCTATCCACTGAGCCAAACCAGTTTCAGCTTTTTTTTTTTTTTAGCCTGGAAGGCCATACAAAAAAACAGGCTACTGAGCAGATGGCTCATAGGTCTCTGCTTTAGGCACTGAGGACTATGATAATGAACTATTTATTATACACCTTATAACTTAGTGATAAATACACACATTAATTAAATAGCCAAACAGAAAAGAGTAAATATATAACTTTGATAGACTTAAAAAGGAATATATAGTGCTATAAGAGCATATAATAAAAGAACAAATCTGTGGAAATCAGGTAATTATTTTTAATCTTTGTCTTTTCTACTAGACTTAGATCCTCAAAGACAAGGTATTACCTTATTCACTTTACCTCTTAACTTAGTTAACCTTACTCTCTTTTATCACTTATACCTATAATAGACTCAGTATATATAGGTCTGTCTAATCAAGAAATTGATGGGATATATAACTTTTTTTTTATTTTTGCCACTTCTAATCTATGGACAAGTTGGAAAATTAGATAACCATGTATTGGATAACTAAGCCTGTCTAGTTAAAATAAAGCAATCCCCAGGAAGACCAAAGTGACTATTATTCATAAGAATAGGAACTAAAATATTTTGGGCACTTACCTGGGTCTACATATATTAATCTTCCCAATTGTACTATAATTATTATCCTCATATTAATCCCTAAAATTCAAAGCAATATCAATCACAATACCAAGTAGAAAAGCTCACTCTCATACACATGGAAAAAAAGGCCCCAACCTAACTACATAAAGCAAAAATTTATTAAAAAAAAAAGACAAAAAAAACAACAGCAACTTGCCAGCAAAATTGAAAAATTATCAATATAAACAAGTAAACGATAAATATAAAAAAGAATCCACAAATTAGTAAAAAATATTTATAACACATACAACATAATATATAAAATACTGTTACAAATTAATAAGAAAAAGCTAGAAAAATAAGAAAAATTTGAAAAGATGGTCTAACTCACAATTCATAACCAATGGAATGTAAATTAAAAAAAAAAAAATGAGAGACAGAGCAATTTTCCTTCTAACTGTACACCCCAAAGAAATGCAAACATATTTTCACTAATATTTATTAGAAATGTTCAGAGCAACATTATTCATAATAATCCAGACTAGAAACTACCCAAATGTCTTTAATACTAGCAAAAGTTTTAAAACTGTGATATATTTACACAACTTAATACTACATGATGAGAATGAACAATTTACAGCTAACCATATCAACATAGATGAATCTCATAAAAGTAAAGCTGAGTGTAAAGAAACCAGACATTAAAGAATTGATACTACATGATTCCATCTATAAAGTGTAAAATTAATGTACAGTGTTAACTGGAGAGGAGGATAGCAACTGGAGAGGAATATAAGGGGGTTTTCTTGGGTACTGTTAAGAAACTTTCTTGATCTGGGTGCTGATTACAAGAATATGTTCAGTTTGTGAAAATTCATAAAAATATATATCTATGCTAGGTGATTTTTCTGCATATATGTTATATTTCAATACAACAAATAAAAAATTACAATGTCATAGCCATTACACTGGCAAAAATCAGTGTCTGTCAATAATGACTACTTGAGTAATGTGGAAAATCAAATTCTATTAGTAAGAGTACAAATTGGTATAAGCTCTTCTAAGAAAAATCTAGCACAAAGCTGAAATTTACAGCATAGTAATTTCACTAGAGAAAGTCTCACATGTTTACCAGGAAATGTGTATAAAGGTTTTAAAATTATTTATAATAGTGAAAAATTATAAATTTATCTATTAGCAGAATCATCTAGATTTATGTGTACCAACATGGACATATTTCAAGCATAATGATGAAAAGACAAAAAAAAATTGCAGAAAAATATGAATAGACTAGAGGCCCAGTGCATGAATTCACGCATAGGTGGGGTCCCTTGGCCTGGCCAGCCCCCAAACAAGGCTGAAGGAGGTTGGCCAGGGAAAGGGGCCTCAGGAGCTTGGCAGATTGCAGGAGGTTGGCTATGGGAGCGCACTGACCACCAGAGGTCAGCTCTTACGTTGAGCGTCTTCCCCCTGGTGGTCAGTGAGCGTCATAGCAACTGGTTGACTGGTCATTTGGTCACTTATAGATAAGCACTTATAAATATATGTGCGTAATGTATTTCACATAAAATATAAGAACAATCTACAGGGAGTACACATATCACTGTAAGCTGATTTCTCAACAGAAACTATGCAGGCCAGAAGGAAGTGGCAAGAAATATTCAAAGTGATGAATAAATAGCAAGGACCTACAACCAAGATTACTCTACCCAGCAAAGCTATCATTTAGAATTGAAGGTCAGATAAAGAGCTTCACAGAGGGAAAAAAAAGCTAAAGGAGTTCATCACCAAACCAGTATTGCATGAAACATTAAAAGGTATTCTTTAAGAAGAGGAAGAAGAAAAAAAAAGAAAAAGATAAAAAATATGAACAATAAAAAGGCAATAAATACCTATCTATCAACAATTGATTCTAAAAATCAGAATAAAGGAATAAAACATCTAATGAACAGAATAAACTGGTGAATAAAATAGAATCAGAGACATGGAAATGGAACCGACTGATGATTCCCAGAGGGAAGAGAGTGAGGGGGGTGCGAAAAGATTAAATAATGACCTTATATGCATATTTGCATTACCTATGAACACAGACAATAGGGTGGCAAAAGCTTGGGGCAGGGAGGGAACTGGGTGAAGTGGGGTAATGGGGGAATAAAAGGACATCTGTAATACTCTCAATAATAAAGATTTTAAAATAAACAAGCAAACAAATAAGTAAATAAAATTTAAAAAGAAAAAATAAATAGAACACGATTGAAAGGCTATTAATCAAAATCATGATGTGGTTAGTTCTGGAGAGAGATATAGAGTATAATATTAAGCCTTGGAATAGGAATACAGGACACTGGAATCTTATCTATAATTTTTTTAATTGAAAAATTATAAGACATGGTGGCAGACATACAACTTTTTAATATTTCAATATTATGTTCTATACTTTTCGAGTTTTTTAAACTTTTAATAATGACTTTATGTTCTTTATGAGTCAGCAATCTATATTCATTATGTGTCTTACACTACTATACTGGCATGCTTTCTAATTTAATACTCACAGAATAAGTGTGATTTATAGTAAATAAAAAATGTTTTAACAATTTAATTTTGGTTATTACAAAATTTACACTAAGAATCTACAATATAGTTGTAAATGTATGCCAAATTTCACAAAAGTTTCAGAATAATTAAGAAACAACTTTGTTCAGCTCACAACTCTTATAAAACATACTTTGAATAGATACTTAAATAGAGAAAACTAAAAAGGTTCTCTCCTCTTTGCCTAGGTATTATCCAAAATTGTGGCTCACTAGTTTAGCAATATTTCTATTTTGAAGTTATCCATTTCTTTTTTTCTTTTGTTCTTCCTTCTTTTAAAAAAAAATTAATATTCCTCTAATAGACTTACTCTTTTAAAAACAAAAGAATTAAAAAAAACAACTAAAGAATTTTAAATACATAAGTACATATATAAATAAGCTAAGGGGGTAAAAAACAGTAGACTTTAATATCCATATGAGTCTGTCATCAAGAAGACCCCCAAAGAACTAAATTTATTTTTGTTAATTTATACAAATATTAATTCTGAAACTATGCAGGCCACAATTTAAAGTATTTGTACTTTAAACACAGCTTAATACTTAATTCTAATAATATGTATCTATTTCCTATTTTCAAGGCCACATAAAATTTAAAAAAGACATTTGAGGGAAGGGTATAGGAAGTCACTGATAGCAGCTACAGTAAAACATAAGAGTAAGAATGAAGTAAACACAAACAATTACAAAAACAAAATCGCAGCAAGCATGGATCAACGCCTCTCTTACCCTTCAATACCTTTAGTTTTTAGGCAAAGGATACGGTGGATGGGAGGCATCCACAATTTATGACTTGATAAAGGGTCAAGTATTTTTAAGGATCATCTTAATTGTTAAGAACTGACTGAATTATAGGCAGTGTATACTGTTAAACAGGAAGATAATATTTGCCAGAGAGATTGCTGCCAAAAATGATTTGAAAATGCTTTTTAAGAAAAATTTAGTCACCAAAGATACTAAATCAAAGAGGTGCTCTTATCTATATAGAGCGCCAGGGTCCGTAACGTCCAAAATGACTGAACAGCCACCGGGAAGTCAGTCCCTGCACTGGTTGCCATAGTGGCTGTAGATCAGGCCTGGAGAGAAGCAGCTCCATGGCAGCTGTTGATCAGCCCATGCCTCTCTTTCTCTTCAGGCCTTACCAGCAGCCGCAGGGGCTGCTGATCAGCCCTGCCTCTCTGATCAGGCTCAGAGACACTGACTGGCATAGAAACAGACCAATCAGAATCTAATCTGGGAGAACTGTGAAGACAAAACCTAAGGTGGGGGCTGAGGAGGGATTTTAAGGGCAACAGTTGTTTGGTGTAAGGTGTAAGAAAGCGGTTCAATTTTTTAATGACCGGTTTGGCAGTATAATGCATATGGCTGGCTATCAGTCCAGATATAGGGATTATGTATTTTTGTCAGTCAAGAGCATCTCTTCTTGCTAAAAAAGACTTTTTCCTCCTATTTAAGAAATCCCATTCTATATAATCTAGTTATACTAATAAAAGGGTAATACCCTAATTAGACCAGGTCTACCGGCCATCTTCTGGACATCCGGCTTCCTTCTGGACAAAGCCATGGTGGTGGGGCCAAGGCAGAGGCAGTTAGGGGCCATCAGGCCAGCAGGGGAGGGTAGTTGGGGGCGAGATCAGGCTGGCAGGGGAGCATCTTTGGGGGCGAGATTAGGCTTGGTAGGGAAGGGGAATTGGGGGTGACCAAACCAGCAGGGGAGGGCAGTTGGGGGTGAGCTCAGGCCTGCAGGGGAAGGCAGTTGGGGGTGAGATCAGGCCAGCATGGGAGGGCAGCTAGGGATGATTAGACAGGCAGAGGCAGTTAGGAGTGATCAGGAAGGCAGGCGAGCGGTTAGGAGCCAGCAGTCCCAGATTGTGAGAGGGGTGTCTGACTGCAGGTTTAGGTGTGATTGAGCCTAAATCAGCAATCGGATATCCCCCAAGGGGTCCCAAATTGGAGAGGGTGAGACTAAGGAACCCGCCCCACCCTCCCTCCACACCAATTTCATGCACCAGGCCACTAGTAATTATATAAAATTAAGAAGGCATACAAGTAAAAAACATTTGCTCAGAAATTAAAGGTATAAAGTATATTTGGTTATTTCAGTGATATACTGTCAAATAAACAAATTTCCTAATTTGTGAGTGTGAAATCAAGGAATCATTTGTTTTGAAAATAGTAAGATTCTTTACCATGTTGTTCTGAAAAGCTAATGCAAAGGCTACACACAATTTAACAATACAGTAACACCTACCTTTCCCACCTTGGTTCATGGCACCTGTGTCTCGTCCACACTGTCCTTTATTATTTACACCAAAGGTCCAAACTTCGCCATTCTTCATTAAAACACAAGTGTGTGCTTTGCCCATAGCTACCTGAATTACAAAATGGCCCTTCAAATCTGTTACCAAACCTACAGGAAAGATATGTATTTAGTAAGAACAACAAAAAAGCCTTTCTGAGCCTACTACCTCAATGCAGAACTTTTTTCTTTTTTTTTTTAATCCTCACTCAAAGATACTTTTAAAATTGATTTTAGAGAATGGGAGGGTAGGAGAAGGGGGAGAAACATCGATGTGAGACAGACACTGGTTGCCTCCCACACTCCCCAACTGGAACTGGGTTTCAAACACGCCCTTGACAGGGAACTAAACTGTGACCCTTGAGTTCAAGGGTCAATGCTCTAACCACTTAGCATAGTAAGATCAGGGCTCAATGCTGAACTTTTCATTTCTGGGATAAAATAAACTCACCAAAATGAGAAATAAGTGGCCATAAGACTGGCAGTAAATTAATTTGTGATGTTATAATGAAACTCTAGCCAAAAGGATTTTAGCAAGTAAGAGTTACACTGAGTATTATTTTTAAACTGTACATGAGCCCATCTAAAATTCTTGACTTATTTGACATTAAGGCCAACTACAAATGTAATTATACCACATTAAGCAATTCACATATCACCTGAGCACAGTTCAACTTAACTGTTATGAATGTTTGATATGTCATTTCCCTAGGCCCATGGTCGGCAAACTGCAGCTCGCGAGCCACATGCAGCTCTTTGGCCCCTTGAGTGTGGCTCTTACACAAAATACCACAGCCTGGGCAAGTCTATTTTGAAGAAGTGGCGTTAGAAGAAGTTTAAGTTTAAAAATTTTGGCTCTCAAAAGAAATTTCAATCGTTGTACTGTTGATATTTGGCTCTGTTGACTAATGAGTTTACCGACCACTGCCTTAGGCTTTACATATTTACTTCATATAAACACCTTCTAAGTGGGTTGTCCAATCATTATACTTAATTCTAAGTGCCAGATAGAAAACCTAACAACCAAATATGTTTTTAAAAATCAAAATTCATAAATATAAAACTCTTTATCTGGTTAGTTCATATTCACTTCTTAAACTTCTGTTTTACATGTCACTCAATTACTCAACAAGTAATTCTTGAGCCCCTATTATGCACCAGATACTGTGCTGGGCACTGGGAATATAATCCTATAAAAGCCTAATATGCTATGTGTCCAATCATTCATTTGACCATTCAACCAGTCGCTATGACGTACACTGAACACCAGGGGGCAAATACTTTGAACAGTAGGTTAGCTTGCTGCTGGGGTCCAGACAATCGGGAATGGGTGAGATGGGCCCAACATGCCCAGAAGCCCTCCCGTGGTCTCTCCCCAGCCCTGATCATGAATTGGTGGGGTCCCTCTGACTGGCCTACACCCTCTCACAATCTGGGACCCCTTGAAGGATGTAGGAGAGCCGGTTTTGGCCTGATTCCTGTAGGCCGGGCCAAGGGACCCCACCAATGCACAAATCCATGCGCCAAGCCTCCAGTAGTAAATAAGGGAAAGAGAATCTCTCCCTTCCTAACGGGAAGGGAGGAAATAAGTAATTCATCAACTATAAACCAGCCATGTTATAAAAATAATTTCCCCACGACACTACCAGAAACATGTCACATGAGCATCTAACTGAGCTTAGGGAAAGCTTTCCAGAGAAAGTAACAGCTGAAATAGAGCTACACTAGCCAAGTGCCATAATTCATTCTGATAAAACTAGAGTGTTCCCAGAAATAATACAGGAAGGAATCACAAAATGTTGTATTTGTAAATGTGAAAAATGTAGAGAAAGCATTCTACAAATAATTTTCTAGACATATCTATGCAATACGTGATGTCTAGTCTTGAACTTTCTTTGCATAAAATTGAAATAGTTTTTAAATTTAACTTACTTGAACTATCAGAGTAAATGGCATCTTTTCCAAACATGTATAACTCTCCATCTTTAGAAATGACAGAACTACTTCCATTATTGCAGGCTGTATACACCACAATTTTTCCTTCCATCTTAATTATCTTTTTAGGTTTATAGGGTTTTGATTGTCGTCGGCTCTTAGCTTTAAAAAAGTTAAATTAAATTAAGACATCAATGTACAAATAAAAATAATTTGTATATGAACCACAAGGGAAAAACACATGTTGTTTGCACTTTATGATACACTTTATTTTCACAAAGGCCTAGGTTTCCCAACGTATTAATTAAAATGTGTCAACCTTGCAAGCCTCATCTAGTTAATTATATTTAGGCTATCAGTGTCATATTTTCTCCTTCGTGGCACAATGAAATTCCCAATGGGAAACACAATTTTCTATGAAACTTCTGGGAAGCCCAATCTCAAGATTAGCTAGTTACATTATCAAAACCATTCCATTATCATATATTTAAAAATCCCTTTCTCTTAAACTCTATCTCACATACATTCTTATGCTAGAACCTTGAAAGTAAAATCAGTTCCTCATTCATTCGAAACATATGTATTAAGTAGCTACACATGGTCAATGAGAGACTGTAAGAAAGGGAAATATACATAAGGAGGGGAAGTAAATAAATTAAAGGTGAATTCAAGCAACCTCTGCTTTCAAATCTAAATCCCTAAAATCAGTAAAATATGGGAAATATCAACCTTCCTATTTCTTTATTCAACCCGAATTTTGCATGCCTTTCAGAATAAAACATTTTGCTGTGCGGGGTACCGTTCTGGGACTTTAAAATACCATTATGTATTTTCATATAACATAGCAACTGTTTTATCTGGTACTCTGAATGCTAGAAGGAAAAAGTGGCTATGCTAAAGTTTCTGACTATTTTAAGGGATTTCTTTCAAGGTCTTTTTATTTACACATGATTTTTACATTAAATATCGACTTCAAACCTACTCCTCATAAGATGCTACCCCAGTGTGCTACACTGTATATAATAAATGAGAAGTTACAAAAAGAGAAACATGACACTTTGAGGAAGACTTCATTGCTAAGGGTTTGCTTTCATCTTAAAGAAATAACAGTGACCCATCAATAACTGACACTAATACAGAAGGTTACATAAGGTTTCCTTTATTCTGAAATATATATATTACTCTCAAAATTTGGGGTTACTTAAAATAACATATTGAAATAAGTTTGTAAAAATAATATCTGACAAAAACAAAGAAATAACTAAATAAACACAAAGCATATAAAAATTCATAAGTATGAACTGCAGAATACAATCTGCAATCACAGTTCTTTAATGAACAGTATACCACCACAATTAACTGAATAAGCCCCAATGTAAAATCCTCTATTACCTTGGTGAGGTAACTGCGGTTGAAATTGATATGCCTTATGTTAATAAATTCTACACTATTTTTACTGACTGTCCAGTTGATTAGTTAACTTACTTGACTCTCCATCTTCTCCTTTACTAGCAGATCCTGTAAAAAATATGCTTCCATCTTCTGCAACTAAAAGGGCATGAGAGCCATCATGTCCAACGGAGAAATGCACAATCTTTGGAGATTTTGTAATTGGTAGTTCAACCCATTTTCCTGCTGATGGACCACCTTGTTTGATTCCAAGACTCTGGTATTTTCCAGTGTAATATATCTGATAATGTTAAAAAAAAAAAAAAAAAAAAAAAAAAAAAAAAAAAGAAGAAGAAGAGGAAGAAGAGGAAGAAGAAAGAAGGAAGAAGGAAGAAGGGAGAAGGGAGAAGAGAGGGGGGGGGGAGGAGGAGGAGGAGGAGGAGGAGGAGGAGGAGGAGGAGGAGGAGGAAGAGGAGGAGGAGGAGGAGGAGGAGGGAGGGGGAGGAGGAATAGAAAACAGGAATTATGACGACTTTTGGAGTAATGCACCAGGTTTTACTTGAGAAAAAAAAAACAACCTTCCATATTTTATTGAAGAACAAAAATAACAAAAACCCAAACTCTTGAATACTATTTGACTTATGTGAGCTGAGAGAAAAACAGGCATATTTTTCCAAAAAGGCAGAGTTCATAATAGGTTTTTCCTATCTATTCAGAATACTTATCTTTTGTCTCTCAATTTTATTTTAGTTTTCAGTATTTCTTTTAAAAAACTTATTTATCTTTATTGTTGATGCTCCCCATTTCCCCCCACTGCCCAACCCCAGGCCTTCACCAAGTTATTGCCTGTGTCCATGGATTATGCATATATGCATATAAGTTATTTAGTTATTCTCTGTGTGTCCCCCTCAAACTACCCCCCACCCCCAACACACACACACTCTTTCCTCTGAGATTCATCAGTCCCAACCATGCTTCCATGCCTCTGGGCCTATTTCGTTCCTTGGTTTACTTTACAACTCAAACTCAACAAAAAGAAGACAAATAATTCAATTTAAAAGTGGGCAAAGGCCGAAACCGGTTTGGCTCAGTGGATAGAACATCTGCCTGCGTACTGAAAGGTCCCGGGTTCGATTCCAGTCAAGGGCATATACCTTGGCTGCGGGCACATCCCCAGTAGGAAGTGTGCAAGAGGCAGCTGATTGATGTTTCTCTCTCATCAATGTTTCTGACTCTCTGTCCCTCTCTCTTCCTCTCTGTAAAAAAACAATAAAATATATATTAAAAAAAAACACCTCAAATTAAAAAAAATAATAATAAATAAATAAATAAACAAATAAATAAATAAAAGTGGGCAAAGGATATAAATAAACACTTTTCCAAAAAGAACATGACAGAATATAAATAAGTGCTCAAAGGCACTAATCATCAGAGAGATTCAAATTAAAATGACAATAAGGTACCACCTCACACCTGCCAGATTGGCTACTGCCAGTAAATCCACAAGCAAGTGCTGGCAAGGAAACAGAAAAGGGAATCCTAGTACACTACTGGTGGGAATGCAAACTGGTTCAGCCACTATGGAAAAGAATATGGAATTTCCTAAAAAATTTAAATATGTGATCAGTGATCCCACTTACAGGAATATATCCTAAGAATCCAGAAAGAATATATGCACCCCTAGGTTCACAACAATGCTATTTATAATAGCTAAGATTTGAAAACATCCTAACTGTCCAAAGTAGATGAGAAGATAAAAAAAAGCTGTGATCCATTTACAGAATGGAATACTATGCAGCTGTACAAAAGAAGGATGTCTTATCCTTTGAGACACCATGGAGGGACCTGGAGAGTATTATGCTAAGTCAGAGAAAGACAAGTATCACATGATTTCACTTATAGGTGTAATCTAATGAACAAAATAAACTGATAAAACAAAATAGGCCCATAGACAAGGAAGTATGGCACAGATTGACAGATCATCTTTCAATTTTATAAGATACTTTATAAGTATCCTCGAGAAGAAAAAAAATGTTTAATAAGTATACTCAAAACACTTAACAAGTTCAGAAAATTCTCAAGTCAATTTCTCCAGTATAAAAAGCCCTACATACAAAAACACTGTGTTTGCATAGAAATTTTAGAATTCTTGAAATTATCTTACTTTATCCTCACAGGCACCAGGATAAGAAAAATGTTTTCAACTCCATAGATTGACCTCTAAATTCTATTACTGAATTACACATGCTCCTACTTCCTCTGACTTATAATCAGTATATTTCTGCTCCTTTATAGAAATGTGCAATGAATAGTCTATTTATCAAAACAAAGACAAAATGTGAACTTATCCCCAACTCAGAAAATTATACGGAGTTCCAATCAAAATTTAAAATGATTGTTTAAACATGTGAACTATATACTAGTAAACTACTCAACTGATGTACCGACTATTTTAAAGCAGAGAATGTCAATTTTTAATCCTAAAATAGTAATTTACCTTTCCATTTGCTGTTTTCATTAATGCAAACTCTCGTCCTGCACCAAGAATTGCTGACTCCTCATCAAATCCTGTACCTGATAATACAACAAGATTAATAAATTCTATTATTTTAATAGAAATAAGTTCACACACAACTTGCACTATTTTGAGTTAACAGTCAATTCACTTAATATAAACAAAAACAAGTATGACAAAATGTCATATGCCTGAATTTAAAAAAAATATATTAATAATATGTACGTTACTCCAAAGCTTCTTCATTGGTTACCATAAGCTTCTTAATTTGTTACCATAAGCTTCTTAATTTGTTCCAAACTAATGCCAGATTAATTTTTTAAATATAAGTTTTTTAAAGCAATGCCAGCAATATCCCTTGAATTATTGAATGAATAGTAACATATTTTTAGTGTGCAGACATAACTTATTCTATTTGATCCTCACAATTATACCTTCTAGCTTGTAAATAAACAAATATAAAGCTTGACGAGGTTTGTCCAGGCCTTTGAGCATGATAATGCCAGGCAAATATCTGAATTAAGGTAATTCAGATTCTCCATTCCATGCTTTTTACTACAAAACACTTTTATGAATTTGAGTACATATGTGTGCATTTTCAAATTATAAAACTAATAGTAAATAATTATATGTGGCACATTTTATGATTTTTGTCTAATTACACAAATTACTAATTAGCTCATGGCCTTATTAAATTTAAAAACTATAATTTCAATTCAATATCTTTCTATGAAAAAATACTATATAATTCAATTAGTATGCAAAGTAAATCACTAATGTCAAGTTTATTAAATTTAATGAGATAGTCAAAGATGTGGGTCTTGCAAAGAATCTTGTAAGTTAAAAAATGGCACTATTAAACCTGCAGCAGGTTTAACCCAAAAGTGAAACCCCCCATGGAAACTAGTAGTATTAAGTACTACTGTGACATTGTAAGAATAATTACCATACACTAAGTCTGAGAAGTACACTGAGGTTGTCTGTATATCTGTATTAAAATGAAAGATTATTAATCAACTTGCTAGGTAAATTACCATTTTCACAATTTATAGGATCATTCTATATAGCTATCCTGAAAATATAGTCAAACCAAAATTAAATGTTTCAAAAATATTAACTATGTATATTACTGTAGTTAAATTTTACAAATGATGTTTTCAAATTTTAAACAACTGAATACAGACGGAACACATAAATTAATGATGTCCACAATTGTTGTCCACCTAAATCTTACCAAATGTAAACTTATTTTCTTTTGATCTTTTGAAAATGAAAATGGAAAATTATTAGTCACTTCCTTAAAATGGCTCTGTTTCAAAACCATATTTCCTGGCTACTTATACATATTAATTCATAAGTGTGCTTTAAAGTAACAGACAGCAAAATAGCTGCTAAAATATAAGCTACACGGCTGAAAACAGAGCTAGTCCTCAAAAGAATAAAGAAATTAAAAATTAAAATATGAAATAAAGGCTTATTTGACCATCCTACTTATAATATGCAAGTCCTTTTCCAGATCAAATAGCGAGATACCACAGGCATGTAAACATTTTCTGGCCAGTTTAAGTTGTAATTCTTGTTGTAGAACAGGTTCAGTGCTTGTGGCAAATATTCTGACAACAAAGCCATCCTAAAACAAAACATCAACAGTATTAGGTTGCATATTTAAGGCTCTATATTCCATTTAACATAGAATAATATTTAAGAAAGGGATTCCATTTACATCAGCTACTCATGATTCAGAGTACTTACATCTCTTGAAGCAGCTATCTGATTAATATATTCTCCATCAGTGAATAAAATATTTTGACCTTCAGTATGGCAATCTGTGCAGAAGGAAGAAAAAGTAATTATTTTACAATATAAACCAACACCTCACAAAATGACTTTACTCCTCTGATGAAGTCAGAATGAGAGTTTTCCACACAATAGGATAAACTTAAACTCAAAGGGAGACTGTGCTTTTTAATAAAGAACTATAAATTAACAGGAACTAAATAATTCAACTAGTAATACTTACTACATTTTGTGCTTACATTTATAAATCTTTTATAATCTAGAAACTCAGGGCCCACCTGCTTTCAAAATGAATTAGTATTAAAGTCTGATCATAAACATGCACCACGATAAACAATCTATAGTCACTGGTTATAATCATTTCAATACAATCACATGCGAATATAAGCAACACTCTTCCTCGGACATACATAACAGTTGTTAGTGTCACAGAAAAATACAGACAGACCTAAAACTTCTGTACTTGAGTCTATGGTGTCCAACTACTGATATCCCTTGCTTTATAAAATAGAACTGGGTTTACAATTTCTACTTAAGATGTTTCATGCTTATTCCTAGCATTTTTAGCAACGTGTTATATAATTTTTTAATGTTCATCCTTTATACAATAGACAAATCTATGCTTATGTAGTTCTTTTTGTCTGAAAGCGTTCATATGTTTTGGCTGGAATACCATATTTTGTCAACATGTCCATATGTGGAACAGTATACTATATACTTTGATAAAAATAATGCATGAGCTTGATTATAACAAGGGATACCAGTATTACATAAGGACCACTGAGGCATGTGTTAGTGACTGCTACTAAATAACATGAAACTACAAGCAAAATTAACATCTAAGTATAAACTGTATCCTTTTGGAAAAATAAATATTCAGCAAGCAAGAAAAAAAGCACACACACTCCCAAAATAACTGCAGAGAACTAGGATGAATCACTCCATTAATTTACAATACCAAGAAAATAATATTTCATTTCTATTTGCACCTGAATCAACAAAACATAAAATTCTGTTTTTGGAATGCAGTAATGGAACCCACCCAAATAAGATGGATTACTCTATATCTTTGCCCAGGAGCTTCATACTAGCATACTTCTTTATTACAAATATGCAAAACACAGGCAGACCCTTACCAAATAGAGAATTCAGTGATCACAAACTGGAAATAGAAACTGGGAGACAAGGCCCACTGGTAGCCCAAGAGACTTGGTAATCAAAGAGAGGAGAAATCGAAAGAAAGAGTTCCTAGTCCACTGTACAGAATACAAAGAGGCGCAAGAAAGATGCTTCTCAAGCTCTAAGCAGTAAGATTTTAAACTAAAAAGCAAAGAAGAAAAACTCATTATAATTCAGGTAATTGCAGGAGTCAGGACTGAAGCGGCGCAAGAAGAGTAGCAAAAACCCTCATGATCTGACGCAACCTGACACCAGACATGTAGAGTAAATGACATAAGGATACAATACAAAAGATATGCCAACACATAAAAGCTAAGATGACAATTAATAGGGGAAAAAAACCTACGTTTTAAGTTCATCAATGCTAGGTTTAAAACAACTAATTTATAAACTAGACTAAAAGACAAGGTGGATCATGAAGATCAAAGAATTACCAGATTTATATCAATTTTAAACATGATGTACAATTCTGTCTATATCCTGACAATTCACTTCTGCTTGTACTTGATAGAAAGCTACAGGTTAGAGCTGCCTGTAGCCAGAAAGAGAGAAAAATAAAAGTGCTATCGAAGAAATTGCAGTCCAGGTCAAAGAAATAGAAAGATGGAAAAGGCTTCTTCAGGCTTGAAGGCAAGTCTTCCTGTTGTGTGGTTTCAAAAAGGTTTTCTCTTTATTTTTTCTTTATCGATCATGTAATGTTATAAGACAGCATCTTCAGGAAAATATCAAGCAACATCTGCCAGTTCGGAAGACACATGTCATGGGACTATCCTCCCAAAGTTTGCTTCATTCTTCACCATGAATACAATATATATTTATGAAGCACAGAAAGCCACACTTGTATTGGTAAAAAGCCGCATTTCATATGTTAAATAATGTAAGCTGAAGACAGTAATAAGTTATTTTTTATCATGATGTAATAAATACAACAGCTGAAGGCAGACCATTTGAAAATGGTCTTCTCATTCAATCTCTATTAAATGAGGGTTTCTCAGAAGTAAATTGTTTACATTAGTATCCACCTATTGGACGAAGGTTAAGAATTTCTTTCAGTATATTATCCTAAAATAATTTGAACAAAGACAGAATAGGGACACTCATTATGTTGTAATTCATGTTAGAAAAAAATTGGAAGAAACTTCCATTTCAATATGTTAATGAATGGAATATATTTTGTAATATTAAAATTATATTGTGGAAGACTAATAGCCTGGAAATTTACTCATAATGATTAGTGAACAGGATAGGTTAAAACGCAGTATGTAGCATAAAATCACTTTTTTATAAGTATTTCACATACATAGGAAAAAGATAGGAAGGGCATTCACCAATATGTTATAACGTTTATATATGGGAAGTGGAGTTACAATGAATTTTGTTCATTTGTTTAGATGATACAATAAATACAAGGTGGGACAAAAGTAGGTTTACAGTTGTTTGTATGGAAAATGCAATAATTAATAAATAATAATATAAGAACAAATTGTGTTTCTTACAATTATAAATTTACTTTCCCTACTCTGTATAATCCCTTTTATATGGGGGCACACTTTATTATTATAAATTATGTAATATTACTATTATTATTATTATTCGAACTAGAGACAAGGTCCAAACTTGTGATATTAAAAAAAATTCTGTACAAATAACTAAAAACAGATGACTATTTACAAATTGTTTTAATAAGTCATTTGTTTTCCAAAGTAGCTTTTTTGTGAAATACACATAAAATATGGCATTTTCTTTAGCCGAGTGTCATTTATACTAATTTGGATACGTGTATATATATAGCAATGCTTAAATAAATGTTTGATGAAGTTATAAAAATATATTAAAAAATTAACAAGCAGGCTGGCAGCAACTATCCTTCCCAATGTGATCTCCAGAAATAGTTCTCCATCATTTTCAGATCACCGAGTGCACAAGAGGAATATTGCTGCTTACCATGAAATTATTGATAAATATATTAAGTATTCAATATGTTAATATAAAGTCTTTTAGAATCTATTAATGGTAAAAACAAAATCTATTAATGGTAAAAAAAAAAAAAAAAGACTTCCCAATTGAGAATTTATTATACATCTGCCCAATATTAAACAGAATTTAAGATCTACTTTAGACAGCTGAGTGATTTGAGTGATAAATATACTAAGTAAAATCTCACAATTAAACCAAAGGAGTTGTTCCCAAAGTGCCTTATCAGAGTATTATTAAAAGTATAAATGATGGAATTTTAAAAACTTCCTGACCTGCCCTGAAATCTTTGTCTATGAAAAACCTTTAAAAATAGAAGAAAACCCAAAGTGCATTGTTAAAGTAAAATAAACAGGAGGTTCTTTATTCCAGCTATATGAGAGCCAGAGCTGTGGTTTAATCAAGAACAACAAAATCACCCCACTTCAGCAGCTGAAATAGCCTTGATGGGGGATCAGGCTGCAGAAGGGCAAGAACTTAAAATAAAATATTAAAACACTTTATACTATATCCTTGATGTTTGTTTTCCTTGATGTATTAACTTTATATAGACTATAAAATATTTTGCATGTCAAGATTTTTTTAACCTATTTGTAAGCAAGCATTTTTTTCTTGCTACTCATTCTTTATATGTCCAAATGGCCTAACATGCACATCTCTTAAAATCAAATGTGAAGAAAAAAATGAGGTGTTCACTAACATACCTGGTAACATGACAGTACCATCTTGTTCCAGTGTTTCAGGGCTTATTCTTATGGCTGTCATGCTGTGGTTATTCACATCTCTATACAATAAATAACCCTGATAACAACAAAAAATTTTGCTATATTATGTGTCAATTTTTTTTCCATTACCAACTTATCAGTAAAAGCAGTCAAACAGTTGTGTATTATAGTTTTTTGAGATACAGTAATACATCACTATTGATGTGTAAAATAGGTTACAGATTAAAAATATAAGAACATGGGTAAACTTTAATAAGAGGAGAAATTATGTATCGCTGGGTATCAATTAACCTGTTATATTCTCAGATACATTCATTAGACACTAGAGGCCCAGTGCAAGAATTCATGCATGGGGGTAGGGTGGGGGCACAATGGGAGGTTGGCCAGCTGGGGAAGGGACTGTGAGTGGTTGGCTGGCGATGGGGGAGGGACCACAGGAGGTTGGCGAGCCAGAGGAAGGGACCGCAGGAGGTTTGCGGGGGAGGGGGAGGGGCTGCGGGAGGTTGGCTGGACAGTGGGGAGGGACCACGGGAGGTTGGCTGGCCAAGGGAAGTTGGCTGTGGGAGTGCACTGACCACCAGGTGGAAGCTCCTGCATTGAGCGTCTGACCCTGGTGGTCACTATGCATCATAGCAACCAGTTGTTCCAGTCGTTCGGTCATAATGGTCTCTTAGGCTTTTATATATATAGATTCTGCATAGGACAGCACATTTTGTTCAAAATTATTATATCACTTGTAACTAAATGATAGAAATGACCACTGTTAGTTTTACAAATATTTTAAAGAAAAATAACTGAAATATTTAAGTTAATATTTAAAAATAGTTTTAGATAGTGATATGCCCCTGAATATATTTTTGTAATGATTATTTTCTATGGCATTATTTCTTAGATAAAATATAGTAATGGCAAATAAAAATTCAATGAGACATTTTAAATCAGGTTAAGTTTTAAGAGACAATTACTGAGAAACTGACATTTAAAATTTTAATTTCAAAATCTCAATAATCGGTATAGCAGGATTATTTTTCATTTAACAATAGTAATTTCTGTAATTTTCAAAATTCTTTTGAACATTTTTTGCTATTTGATACTAACAACAAACAGTGAGCTGGGCAAGGGACATCTTTATTCTGTATCTTCCACAAGGGACCTTGGCTTCACCTCTCAAGTGGGGATAGTATAGAAATTAACACTTCTACCGCCTCTGTGCATCGCTTATTTGCTTCTCTCCAGAGGAGGAGTGATGTATCTGATTGTGGACACCCATTTGGTAAGACATGTTAGTCAGGTGGTAAGACAGCAGCATTAAGAAAGCAACATAGGCCCAGCTCTTTTTCTCTTTGGTGATACTAAGCATGATCCTCTATGCAGGTAGCTATCTACTGGAAAGACCATACACTGTTCCCTGGAAGGTGCTAGTTTAGATGAAGAATAAATGAGTTTCCAGGAAGAAGTTCTAACTTGGCCTCAGGTTACAGCTATATTCCCATTGCTTGCTAATATAAAGGCAGTTTTTAATTTTTATCTAGAGGCTCACTTAAAAGAGAAGTCCAACAGAAGAAATTTTTATTCCCATTTCACAGCTAAATCACAGACAAACAAATAATTTAACTGAGATTTCCAAAGTCACATAGCTAGTAAAAAGCAGGGCCAAAACTAAAAGTAGACATCTAATGAATTCTAAGCCAAGTTCTTTACACTATACCATGCCACTGTTATAGGCATATTATTAAAAATATGGCATGTCTATTTAAATAGAAGCGATACTATTTATTAATTAAACAAGTATAAACCACATGTTTTTAAAAAATATGAAAGAAAAGTTTGGTTTATTGTTGATATTCTCCTACCTGAGCATACCCTAACCAAGACTTTTTTTCTTTTCTGTTTCTGATGCGAGATGTAGAATTATATATATGGCCCTGCAAAATAACAAAAAGTTAGTCTACCAATAGTTTCATCATAAATAATGAATAAAAAATAGATGAATGACATTTAACATGCTTGTTCCCATTATAATTTTTCAAAGAAATACTATTATATCAAAATTAGATGGTACTCTGAAAATGAAACTAGAAACAAACAGAACACAAATCAGTGTGGATAAAACTTCTGTTATGATTAAGAATTATAAGAAATCACATTACCCTAACTGTTCCACTGTATCCAGAGCCTATTTTGTATAATCCATCCTTGCATAACAGATAAAGAAAAAATCCATCATTCTGAAGTAGACACTGATCATCTTCATCAACAGATATTTCTTTTAATGGCCACCTGTGCATTAAAGCTGCTTTCTTAATGCCATTGCTAAACCAGTCTTGAATTTGAATTTTTCCCACCAACACTGCCTGCACACTTCTCTGTAGTGAATTTAGTATTGTTGGCACCTATACAAAAAAAGGGGAAAAAACATACATAAAAAGTCATTGTTAAATGTTGCAAACATAAAAGAGACAAAATAAAGACACTTTAATCATGTATCATCATTTATAAGAAAATAAATTGTTACAGTTGCATCAATAGAATAATATACCTAGGGATAAATTTAACCAGTGATGTTAAAGTCCTGTAACCTGAAAACCAGAAGACACTAATGAAAGAAATTGAAGACAACACAATAAATGGAAAAATATACTGTGTTCATAGATTAGAATATTGTTAAAATGCCAATACTATCCAAGTAATCTACAGATTCAATGAAATCCCTATCAAAATACCAATGACATTTTTCACAGAAATAGAAAAATAGTCCTAAAATGTATATAAAGTCACAAAAGACCCTGAATAGCCAAAGCAATCTTGAGAAAGAAGAACAAAGCTAAAGATATCACATGGCCTGATTTCAAACTATACTACAAAGCTATAGTAACCAAAACAGTATGATGCTGGCACAAAAACAGACATAGAAATTAATGGAACAGAATAGAGAGGCCAGAAATAAACCCATGTTTACATGGTTAATAAATCTCTGACAAAAAAAGCAAGAGTATACAATGAGGAAAAGTAAGACTCTTCAATAAGTGTTGTTGGCAAAACTGGACAGATATATACCAAGGCATGAAATAAGACCACTTCCTTACATCACATATAAAAATAAATTTGAATGGATTAAAGACTAAAATATACAATGTGAAATCAAAAAATTCTTCTAAAAAATCATAAGCAACAAATGCTTTGACATCAGTCTTAGCAATATTTTTTTGGATTTGTCTCCTATGGCAAGGGGAACAAAAGCAAAAAATAAACAATGGGACTATATGGAACTAAAAAGCTTTCAATAGTGAAGAAAATAATCAACAAAATGAAAAGGCAACCTAATAAATAAGAGAAGATATTTGCAAATGCTATATCAGATATCCAAAATATATAAAGAACCCATACAATTAAATAGAAAAATAATCTGATCAAAAATGGGCAGAGGCCAAAACCAGTTTGGCTCAGTGGATAGAGTGTTGGCCTGCGGACTGAACGGTTCTGGGTTCGATTCCGGTCAAGGGCATGTACCCTGGATGCGGGCACATCCCCGGTAGGGTGTGTGCAAGAGGCAGCTGATCGATGATTCTCTCTCATCGATGTTTCTAACTCTCTATCCCTCTCTTTTCCTCTCTGTAAAAAAAAAAAAAAAAAAATCAATAAAATATATTTTTAAAAAATGGGCAGAGGACCTAAATAGATATTTTTTCAAAGAAGATATACAAATGACCAACAGATACATGAAAAGATGCTCAATATCACTAATCGTCAGGGAAATGCAAATTAAAACCACAGTGAGATATCACTTCACACCTGTGGAAATGACTATCATCATAAAAATAATTAGCAATAGTGTTGGCAAGGATCTGGCAAAAAGAAAACCCTTGTGCACTGTTAGTGAGAATGTAAATTGGTACAGCCACTATGGAAAACTGTGAGCCTCTCTCACATTGATGTTTCTCTCTCTGTCTCTCCCTTCCCTTCCACTCTCTCTAAAAATCAATGGAAAAATACCCTAGGGTGAGGATTAACAACAACAAAAATGAAGGATCGTAAAAAGGGAAAAGAGGATTTCAGGCTGGGCAGAAAGAGGAAAAAGAGTAAGAACAGAAAACTAAAGTAAGGGCACAACTCATGTTTGACAAGGAGAGTACAGTTATCACTGGGTAAGTCCCAGAAAATGACCCATTATACTCCTTTTGCTATCTCTGGCCTGCTTTAAACAGGATTGAGGGAGCCTTTCCAAGCGCTGTGGAACTTATCCAAGGGGCCAGAAGAATAATAGAGACTTAAAATTGTAACTTCTTACTCAATTTCCAAAACTGTCCAAAATAATTAAATGAAGTTTACATATTAGCATATTTCCCACCACTAACAATGACAGAAAGTTTATTCCATAAATATTAAAAGCTTAAAATGTAATACGCAAACCTAAAGTAGCTCAGAAATAAATTATGAAAAACTATAATCAACCGATCAAAAATACAATAGAATAATACCATATCTTTTTCTTTCAACAGAGAAAATATGTTTGTAAACTATGAAGAAATTCCATACTTGAAAAGTTAAGGCAAAAGAGGAGGTGTGAGAAGATGGAGATCAAGATGCCACAGAGAAAGATGAGGCTGTGGTGCTGACACAAAACTAAGCTCAAGATTTGTATTTTTGCCAAATTTCATTTATTACCTTTAATGCTACAGTTAAACACACATGTAGCTTAGCTTGAATATTATACATTACTTATATATCAACTTTGGACAGATCAAACTATTACATAGAATGATAAAAATCAGGAACTCCTACGGGTAGAAATCAAGATGAATTAGGCATCTTATAATTTTCAAAGCAGCTATAAATATGAAATACCTGAATAGTTTGGCAAGCATGGCTGCCATTGTTGGTGAGGATAGCAGAGATGGCCTGAAGTGTCCTTCCTGTTTCTCCCCAAGAAGCCACCAGACTAAAGAGGCAAGCACAGGAAAGTGCTGTCAGAGACTGCCCTGTGCTGTCATTCATGCCAGTACTTCGAACAGTGATTTCCAAAAGGAGCTGGAAGAGAGACTCTGTAGATAAAATAGAATTCAATTATATTCACTCAACAGACAGAAGATTATATGCATATATTTATTTATTTTTACCTTTGCCTCATTACAAAAAAAACAGAATATTTAAGGCAACTTTGAATACTTATTTTGCATTAGTTCCCCTCTAGTTATCCTTTTTTCAAAGAAGTTACAAGATTTATATAAAAAGGACCTTAGAAAACATTAGTTTAGTTCTTCATTTTTATAAAGACATGGAATATATCCAAGGTAATTTATAAGAAACTTTCCTTGAGTGAATACATATGCCAGAAACATCATATTAAATAATAGACTATTTATTGCACTGATTTTACCTTTAAGAGAAAAATACGAGCTTCTTAAAATGTTAAGTGCCCAGAAATTTACGTATTTATTTGCAAAACAACAGAATACATAAAATATGTGCAGTAACTTACTTTATTATAAAATCACCTTTATTGCTAACATAGCAGTTCACACTTACAAGGTGATATGTAATTCATTTTATAACCTAGAAAAACCTCCAATTCAATAAAACAGATGTCCTCCTCTTTTGATTAGTAATGAAAATGGAAGCACAGGGAGGTTAAAAGATTCTCCCTAAATCATAAAGCCATTTAATGGCAAAGATGGGAAAATAACACACATGGCTATCAGAAGTCTCCACACAAAATTCCCTTGAACAACTCTGCCCAAGATTTAATCAACAGACTTCTGGATACCTCTTCCCTAGAAGGGAAGGGGAATTTGAAAATCCTTAAAAAGTGATTACTCAGAATCAGAAAAAGACAGAAAAATTGAGAAAAATGAATAGATGGAGAAGGAAAGGGGAGGGAAGAAGGAGAACACAAGAAAGAGAATTAATGTATCACAATTCTCTTAAAATTACAAGGCCGTGTGTGTTTGTGTGTTTGTGTGTGTGTGTGTGTGTGTGTGTGTGTGTGTTTGGTATGTTTTTTGTGGGGTGTGGGGGGTTTTCTAACTCATGGAAAACTAGGTTTCCTCGATTCCTCATCAATCCATACCTAATCCCTAATTAAGTCCTATCAATTTTGCTTCTTAGTTAATTGCTCCACTTTTTCTATCTCATTACTATCGTCCCAACCCATGTTGTTTTCATCTCTTAATTACTTACTAAAAAGTGTTCATAAATTTTAGTTCCTACCATTCACTTCCTCTTTATAGCCAAAGAGAATTTTCAAACTAAAAATCTGGTTTTCCACTTAGTACCCATTTTTCTTGGTTAATTAGTTTCTATCCCTTCACTTGTATTTCCTTTTCCCATCTAACCTTCCCCTTTGCCTTCTCTTCACCTTTCCCTCCAACTATCCTTCTTTCCATCCTTTGTCCTTCCTTCCTTCTATTATTATCCTTCAGCCCATTAATCTTTTAATTATTCAGCAAATATTTGCTGAGTTCTTCCCATACATCAGGATCTATTCAAAGTTAGCATAGTACATTGGCAAACAAGACAAAGAATGTCCTCTGTCATCAAAATGTTAAATTCAAGTGAAAGGAAACAATGTAAGTGATGATAATGTTTTTAAAGCATAAGGAAATAGAGGGTAATTTTCCATTCCTCCCCAGAGCACTAACCAGACTCCTTCAGCATGGCCTATAAAACTCCACATGATCTAGTCCCTGACTTTCCTCACCTTTGGCAAATCTTGTCTCTCTTTTAGTCATTTTCCTTCCCATCTCAGAGACTTCCCATATGCTGTCCTTTCTGCCTAGAAACTTAGTTAATTGCTTCCTATTCATCCTTTAAATCTCAAATGCTACATCTTGAGGGAAGCCTGTTATAGACTCTCAGAATTCCCTCTACTTTCTCCTATGCTATTCCACATTTGAAATCATGTATGTGAACAAATGTCTGAAGCAAAGTCCCATAACAGCAACAACAATGTCTGGATTGATTACCCTTGAGTGATAGCTCTTAGCACAGAACATAGGAGGTGCTATTGCATTTAAGAAACTACTTGAGAACATATATTATAACCTTAAATTAAACAGGAATTTTTGCTTCCTAGTTAATTCCTCCACTTTTTCTATCTCATTACTATCGCCCCAACCCATGCTATTTTCATCTCTTAATTACCTAGTAAAAAGTGTTCATAAATTTTAGCTCCTACCATTCACTTCCTCATTATAGGAATTTTTTTTTTATTTAACTATACAATTTTTTTGTATTTGTTTAACTATACAATGGATATTTGTTTAACTATACAATTGTAAACCAAAATCCATTTATAAAAAAGAAACTTGGTGTATAATAACCATCAAACTATTCCAATAGTAAGAGTGAAACATATACATACATTTCATAAAATATACCAAAATAGGAAAAAAGTATAACTAAGGTGGTTATGTTAGAGCAAAAGAGAAAAGCAGACAGATTCCAATGTAAATTTAGTTTTTAAAAAACAAATTACTTACACCTTTGATCTAATGAAACAAAATAAAATATATGAAGTGATCATAAATCCTTCAAAATAAAAATAAATCAAAGTAGTAATCAGAAAGCACTTAAAGGATAGAAGAAACTAGCAAATTAAATCAACAATGTGATTTTTTTTAAAAATACAGGAGATAATGTAATCCATTGTATAGTTAAACAAATACAAAATATTTCCTCAATAGGTATTGTATCATCAAATTTCAATCCTAAAATTAAGTTATGAATTTAATTCAATACCAAAAATGTTTTTTTTTCTTTTAAATGAATCCTAAAATATATGTGGAAGAATAAATAAGTATTGAAGTATTAAAAAGAATGATATAAGAGAACAAAGACAGTAGAGCAACATTTGAAGCTGTTAACAAGAAAATAAAGGCAAACAAATTAATCAGGTGGAAATTTTGAAGATGATTAAACTAAAGCACACATAATTTCAAAACCCAGTATTATGAACAAGATCTACTTTTAAAAGAATAAAAGAGAGTATTTAGGTATAGATGGATACAGAAAAAAAGTATATAAACAACTGATAAAAGATAGCAAAATAAGTAAAAGTTCTAGGAAAAAAATGACTAGCATGCTGTTCAAAGTAAGAAATAGAATATACAGGTGTTAGTGGATATCCTATATAATAAAGAGATAATATACAAATTGACCCTCGCGCCATTGCACAAGATGGCTGCCCCATGTGGTCAAAGATAACCATCACAACATGGCTGGTAAGGGAGGGTAGTTGTGGGCTACCCTCAAGGAGAGCAGTTAGGGGCAATCAGGCTGGCAGGGAGGGCAGATGGGGGTGACCATGCCTGCAGGGAAAGGCAGTTGAGGGGGACCAGTCCGGCAGGGGAGGGCAGTTAGGAGAGAGGACCAGGCCTGCAGGGGAGGGCAGTTGGGGGCAATTAGACCAGCAGGGGAGGGCAGTTAGGCATCGATCAGGCTGGCAGGGGAGTGGTTAGGGGCAATCAGGCTGGCAGGCAGGCGAGTGGTTGGGAGCCAGTAGTCCCAGATTGAGAGAGAGATGTCTGACTGGGATGGGGTCTAAACCGGCAGTCAGATATCCCCTGAGGGGTCCCAGATTGGAGAGGGTGAAGTCTGAAGGACACCCTCCACCAAGTGCACAAATTTCATGCACCAACACTCTAGTTTTTTTTATATATATATATTATTGATTTTTTACAGAGAGGAAGGGAGAGAGATAGAGCTAGAAACGTCGATGAGAGAGAAACATTGATCAGCTGCCTCTTGCACACCCCCTACCGGGGATGTGCCCGCAACCAAGGTACATGCCCTTGACCGGAATTGAACCAGGGACCTTTCAGTCCGCAGACCGACACTCTACCGCTGAGCCAAACCGGTTTCGGCAACACTCTAGTTTTTAATACTATAATCTGATAATTGACAAACAATAGCTAAGAATAACTAGTAAAATATTTTTAAGTAAAATTAATCAGTTAATCAATAAATTCTTCAGTAAAATGCCATGAAGCCAAGTAGTGCATTATAACAGAAATACTTGTGTTAGCATGATAATAACCAACAAGGATTACAGCTTTTATTTGGTAGCAGCACTTAATAACATGGGGTGGGAAGTTAGGGGTATTGGGGGTGGCTATTGTTTTTAAAAATCCTCAGCTTGCTTTGCCATGGCCAGCACTCCCTTCCCCCGCTAAAACAAAACAACAAACATCAAATACAAAAACTAATCACCATATATGACCAAAAAGGAATAATCTGACATGTAATTAGGTTCATGACATTACTTCTCACATGTAGATCTAGTAAAATCCACATAGTCAAGTAGAGAAGAATGATCAAACTCTAGTCCAAATCAGCAGTGTGATCCCCAGTCTGGGAGTATTGGCATCAGCCAAAAACTATTCCAAAGGCAAATTCTTGGGCCCCACCCCAAATCTAGAAAACCAGAAATTCCACATGTAGGGCCCATGTGACTGACACATGCTCATGCTTGAGATTTAAAAAAAAAAAAAAGCAAACTCTTCAAAGGCGTGGTTAGCATCAGAGAAAAGCAATTACCAATTTCACAATTAGGTCTCCATCTCTATTTCTATTTCTTGAGAACTCCTAAGTCATTGGCATGTAAGCAAGTATTTATAGAATTCTAATACATTTTAAAAGCAAGCAAAGATTTTTGTTTAATAGAAGTTGCTACTAATTTAGAAGCTTTATAACAAAACTATACTTTTATCTATTAGGAATTTTAAAAAAAGCCTTTTGTTTAAAAACATATTGTATTGTTTGGGTTGGTAGTATTTGTCTTCTTTTTCCTTTTTAAGTGTCCAGAGCAACATGTAAAGCTAGAAAAAGTTAATATTAGATATTTTGGCCAAAAGTCTAATAAGAATAATTTAAGTTAATAGTGACTATAAAGCTTGAGGATTACTTCTGTGTACCAAGGATTTATGTTTTGCTATTTATCATCAGAATAATGAAAATATGTCTGTCTGTACATGAATTGTAACTCTTGAACCATTAACTATGATAGAATATAGCAAAACACTTTAAAATTTATATCCTTGCTATTTCAATACCATAAATAAACAAAGACTGCATCACAGGTTGCTATATGTGCTTCATAAGAAATGCTTTGCATTAAAGACTTCAATGCCCCTTACCTAGGACCTCTGGTGGCTCTGACTGGAGGCCTTCTGGCTGCTGACCCTGAAGCACGTTCAGCAGGGCTTGGAGACTCCTGAGGCACAAGGATGGATGAGAAAATCGTGTCTCCTTGATCAGTTCAAAAACTTCACAAAGTCCAACCTCAATTATCTATTTAAGATGAAAAAAAAATTATACATTTTAACCAGGCAGTTTAATAGAAACAGCTTACTTCCAAAGCAAATTATTAGTGCTGCAATATTTAAAAAGCAAAAATAAAAAGAAACACCTTTTTTTTAAAAAAGGAAAACCCACTATGTTTAGTTTTAAGATTTAGGTTTAAAAAGCCAGTCAGTTACATGGCTGGTTAAAAAATAGTGACACTGTTTAAAAAGCAATTTTAGAATGAAGCCATAATAAATTATCATGAAAATTGTTTATAACAGTAAATTAAGTACTATAGAATGAATTCACTCATAAAAATAAACTATTATTTACAGAGTTCATTTAGCTGTACTCAAGCAAATCAGCATTCCTTTTTTTAAAGTCATGTTAATTGCTACTTACAGCGCCCCTCCCCCCCCCCCCCCAAAAAAAAAGTCAACAAAGCATACAAGGTGAAAAGATGAAAGTAGGAGCTTTTCACCTTAGTCTTTCCTATAATGGCACAATTGTCATAATATTATTTATAGACAGTGCCCCTTCTTCTTTTAGGTTTTATCATGAAAAGAAATTAAAACTGCCTCGCTAAAATATCACTACTACTTGTACTTTATCTTATCATACCTTATCAGGATATAGCCAAAAATAAATAAGTCAGTAACTAAAGAATTAGAGAGAAATGTGATGAACTGGTATAAGGAGATAACTTCAGAAGACTGATATAACAATAGATAAAGAAACTCCACTTCTCAGTAAATGCCAGATATATGATATTTTCAGGTGTTAAATTATTTGAATAAGTAACATAAAAAGTTAAAGAATAATTAGTATAAATTTATCAAAGCATTAATACCATTAGACATAACAATGAAAGAGTATTCTCTCTATTGAGATGTGTGCATTAATTCATACACATTATATAAATATTTCTTAAGCACCTATTTTGTATAACTTGCTACAGGAGATATAAAGATGAATTATACTGGACCGTGGCCTCTAAAAGTTCATAATGTAACAATGTAAATGAGCCTTATATATAGCTACAGGCCTGTTGCAGGAAAATTCCTGCAAGAATAGGGCTTCTGGCGGGCTTCCCTGCCAGCTCTCCCACACTCCCCCCGGCCCCGTGCTTTCCCTCCCACCACTGCTGCCCTGTGCTTGTGCTTTCCCTTCCATTGCCACCCTGCACTTTGCCCCCTTGAGCAAAGTCTTGCCCAGGCTTTCCCTCGAGCAGCTGTCTTGCTTTCCGCTTTCCCTCCCTCTTCTTTCTATGCTGTCTTCGGTCTTCACTCCTCCCTCCTTCAGTGTATGCAAATTAACCTCCATCTTTGTTGGCTTAATTTGCCTACTCACTGATTGGCTGTGGGCACAGCGAAGGTATAGTCAATTAGCATTTTTCTCTTTTATTAATGTAGATTCTTATCCAGTCCAGCCTTCCATTATAGCATTTATTATGTTACTAGAGGCCCAGTGCATGAAATTCGTGCACTGGAGGGGGGGTGTCTCTCAGCCCAGCCTGCACCCTCTATAATCTAGGACCCCTCAGGGGATGTCCAACTGCCAGTATAGGCCCAATCCCTGCGGTTAGGGATCAGGTCTAAACCAGCAGTTGGACATCCCTCTCACAATCCAGGACTGTTGGCTCCCAACTGCTCGCCTGCCTGCCTTTCTGATTGCCCCTAACCACTTCTGCCTGCCAGCCTGGTCACTCCCTAACCACTCTCCTGCCAACCTAATTGATGGCTAACTTTCCCCTCCAAGCCTGGTCACCCCCAACTGCCCTCCTCTGCCAGCCAGTCCCCCCCAACTGTCCTCCCCCTTCAGGCCTGGGTTCTCCCAACTGCTCTTCCCTGCTGGCCTGATTGCCCACAACTACCCTACCCTGCCAGCCATCTTGTGGTGGCCAACCTCTGACTACATAGGGGCAGCCATCTTGTGAGAGGGTGTGACAGTCAACTTGCAAATTACCTTTTTATTACATAGGATAGTATAACTGACTGTTTTTATTTTCACAGTTAGACTGTGGTCTCCTTATGGACAAGGAGCATGCCTTCACAAGCTTCATATCTCCCATTACTAACCCAGTGCCTGGCACATGATAGGCACACAATAAATATTTAATTACTCTCTCAGTTATGTGCTAAAAACTACTGCAACTCAGAAATATATTTTCCAGACAAAGGTCAAATATTGCAGGCAAGTAGGTTGCAATTCTGATTATCATTTGCAGTATTTCTGAAAAATACAAATATTACTGAGAAGTCAAAATAACTATTATGGCAATCTTTTGGGAAGTTATCTAAAATACTAGCAGACTTGATTGTAGCTAAGATTACAAAAATGCTTGTGTAGAGTTTTAATTGATTAAAATATACTAAGTAATGAAAATTTTTCATTTGATATAATTTCTTTTCCTGGAATAGACTAGAAAATAAAAACATGTTGTCCAAATTTTCCATCTGCTTATATACTTGCAGGAAACAAATCTAAAGTCAAACATCTCATAATAAATAGAGAACATGGGGCTCTGATCTCAGGCAGATGGGAGACTACTACATCCTATCAGTTTTTAAGATTGCTAGCTCTACATCTACCAATCCTGACTTTTCATTATTCAAAGAAATTCTACACAGATGACATTTTTGGCTAGGGTTTGTTTATGTAACTAACATTTCTTTAGCAATAAAGTATTGAATCTTGCCAAAAACAATAAAGCTACTTACTGAACAAGATCCTGAGTTATCTGGTAAGTTTAAGGTGTAATAACAAATGTCTGACAACAGGCAACTCAGAAAGACTCCTAGGAACAGAGCACCAGCTGGTTTTGGTGAGACATACCCATAAAATGTTAGTCATAATGACCTTGACAGAGAATTATCCATCTGTCTAAGTTAACCATTGTGGATTCTCACTAATCATCTATATCCTACTTCAATGTAGATTTTTTTAATAAGGAGGAAAATTAATTCATTTCCAGAATAGTTATAGCCAACATGCAACAGAATAAAACTCAATCTCAATTTTATCAATCACATTTACTTTCAAATTATTGAGCAAGGGAATAAAACATATGGTGAAATATGTTTTTCCCCCTTAAGTTTGGCTGAGAGTATTTTATATGTATGAACTTTGAAATTCACTTTACACTTTGAAGCCTATTTACAGTCACTGATAACAGCACACTTTACTTCCTGCTCCCTCAATGTTAGGGAGAAAGAGTATATAAAGGAGAAAACTATGTAATACATCGAATACAGTATGATTTCATTGGTGCAGACATATACACTGAGTGACCAGATTATTATGATCTCTGAATGCATAATCATCTGGCCACTCAGTGTATATCTATAAAAGAGTAATAAGCTAATTACACCGGGAGACCTCTGGATGTCCTTCCAAACAAAGGCAGAGGCAGTTAGGAGCAATCAGGACAGCTGGGGAGAGCAGTTAGGGGGATCAGACCACCAGGGGAGGTCAGTCAGGGAATCAAGCTGGAAGGGGAAGGCAGTTGGGGGTGATCAGGCTGGAAGAGGAAGACAGTTGGGAGCAATCAGGCAAGCAGGCAGGGACAGTAGGGGGCAATCAGGCAGGCAGGCAGAGAGGTTAGGGGCGATCAGGTAGGCAGAAAGAGAGGTTAGGGACAATCAGGCAGAGGCAGTTAGGGCCAATCAGGCAGGTAGGCAGGTGAGCGGTTAGGAGCCAGTAGTCCCAGATTGCGAGAGGGATCGGGCCTAAACTGGCAGTCAGTTATCCCCCTAGGCAGGGGTCCTCAAACTTTTTAAAGTGGGGGCCAGATCACGGTCCCTCAGAGAGCTGGAGGGCCGGACTATATGAACTACTAATTCCTACTGTAACACCTCGGCTGCGCTCACTGCCCAAAAAACCTGGCGGGCCGGATCAGACTCCTCTGCGGGCCGCATGTGGCCCGCGGGCCGTAGTTTGAAGACCCCTGCAGAGGTTCCTGATTGGAAAGGGTGCAGGCTGGGCTGAGGGAACCCCCCCACCTTGCATGAATTTCATGTACTGGGCCACAATTTAGCAAAATAAATCAATAAATGTAACTTTTAAATAGTTCATTATATTAATCAGATAACACAGTAAGCTTTAATAATCTCAATAATAAACCATAATCACCAATGAACATGGTCCTCCACTTCTCTTCAGAAAGTCTTTTATAAATTTTCTGAATTTTACCTTTACTGTCGCTTTCAAATAATTAAATTATGATGACTCTCTATTATACCTGAATAAAATCCAAATAACTCCCTGATACAATCAATCCAATATGACTTCTGGGAAAAGTGAGATAAAAAGATATTTGGCCTAAGAAAAATGACTGCATGAGTCTTTCGAAGTTCTATTTTCCTCTCCTCATATATTTCCAAAGGTTATTTTATTATTTCACTAAGTGTGAACATGAGAATTTAATTACATTACATTTAGATTTAATAATTACCTCTTTGCCATGAGAACTTGTATTCTATTACAATCCTGATATCAGTTCTAGTACTTCCAAAATACATTCTTAAAAGTTCAAGAGGTTTATATACCACTATCGAGTGAAGTACACTCTTTAAAATTTTTTATATGAGTTTGCCTGCCGGAACCGGTTTGGCTCAGTGGTAGAGCATTGGTCTGCGGGCTGAAAGGTCCCAGGTTCGATTCCGGTCAAGGGCATGTACCTTGGTTGCGGGTACATCCCCGGTAGGGGGTGTGCAGGAGGCAACTGGTCGATGTTTCTCTCTCATCGACGTTTCTAGCTCTCTATCTCTCTCCCTTTCTCTCTGTAAAAAATCAATAAAATATATTTTTTTAAAAATTTTTTATATGAAATATCTGGTACAGACAACATTTACAAATAACAAAAAAATAAAAATCTATAGGGGAGAGAGAGGCAGTCAGAATGCTATGGATTAGGGTATGGGTGAGGAGTGAAGCAGGTGGTTTTTTGGCGGCCATTTATATGACATAAAGGATTGACACAGAAGAAGAGATGATGAAGTCTCTAAGGTTTGGAGTGATTGGAATTTTAGGGTAGGCAAGAAAAGTTGGCAGTTTTCTTTTCTTTTGACAGGTCTGTGCCTTTGTTCCAGATGCTAGTCTTTTATGTTAGTTCTTTCATTTTCTCTTACTCCTCCTGAATGTATGACTGTTGCTTTCCTTCTCCTCACCTAAGGTTTCTTTCTCTCTTCATTGTTCTCTCACATAATGAAGACAGTTTTTTGTCATTGTTAAAAAAAAGTATCCTTTTGAAACAGTTTCCTCTCTTTTTGACTTTTAGAAGTTAAAGTGAATTTGACTGTCATATAGACCTTGCTTGTCAGGGATTTTTTTGCTTTATGATTTTTGTGGGTCATTAATCATTAACATTTTAAAAAGGACTTTTTTTATCCCCACCTAAATTTTCTATATTGCTTTTTTACTCAAAACACATTTTTACACAGCTTAAATTGTCTTTAGTTATCTAATTTCCAGATCCTCTAAAGAGTTCCAAATATTATAGCTACATAATTTTTTAATTTTTATTGATTTCAGAGAGAGAAAGGAAGAGGGAGAGCGGGATAGAAGCATCCATGATGAGAGAGAATCACTGATTGGCTGCCTTCTGTATGTCCCCTACTGGGAATGGAGAATGCAACCCGGGCATGTACCCTGACCGGGAATCTAACTATGATCTCCTAGTTCATGGGTCCACACTCAATCACTAAACCACACCAGCCTCAGTAGCTACGCAATTTTTAATAATAAAATTTAGGAGTCACACTTCCCATCTAGTCATATTTGAGGATAGATATGCCAAATAATTTATTAAAAGAGGTAGACTAACAGAGTAATTTATTTACTTCTTAATTCAGTAAAAGTTTTTAAGTTAATAGCTATTATATTATATTATATTATATTATATTATATTATATTCAACATGATGAGACACTGCCCCTACCCTTAAGAAAGTTATGTGTAGTAAGGATAGGAGGCATGTCTAGTGTATTAAGGATTGATGGGGGCATTGTAGGTATAATGGAACACATAGGGGAGTAAGGATGCAACACTGACAGAAGATGTATTTTGAGGCAGAAGAAACAACATCATTAGGAAAGTAACAGTGGTCTATTTTGGCTAGAGTGGAGTGGCTGAATAGGGCAAAAGGCAGAGAGCAGGACTTTGATCCAAGAAAAGCCTTAGATGTCATGTAATCACTTTCAGATTTTGTCTTGTGAATTGGAATTATTGAAGATTTTGAACAAAAGAGTTTGATCAAACTTGTATTTTTTAGTCAAGATGCTTGGTTATTAGTAAGATGATCCATGAGAGAGTGGAGAGATTAGAGCAGTTAGGCAGTACTGCAGTAGTTTAAAAAGTATTAGTGGGGCTAGAATTAGTGTAGTGGCAGTGGTAAGCATACAAGAAGCTCCATTTCCTTGGATATAAAGTATTTCCTAATAAAATGAAGAGTTCCTTGAAAAGTAATAAAATTTATTTGCACCTACACATTTTCTTGTTTGTACCTAACCTGATATTTATAACTACAGGTATCATTTATTGAGCAGGCATGCATTTGACATTTACTAATTCACAGAATCTTCACCACAACTCTAGGTATTATCCCTATTTCATACATGTCAAAACTAAGGCACACGTCGCCGAAACTGGTCTGGCTCAGTGGATAGAGCGTTGGCCTGCAGAATGTAGGGTCCCAGGTTCAATTCCGGTCAAGGGCATGTACCTTGGTTGCAGGACACATCCCCAGTGGGGGGTGTGCGAGATGCAGCTGATTGATGATTCTCTCTCATTGATGTTTCTAACTCTCTATCCCTCTCTCTTCCTCTCTGTAAAAAGTCAATAAAATATATTTTAAAAAAACACTAAGGCACACAGAGGTTGAATAACTTTCCCAGATTCACACAGCTAGTATGTTTAACGGTGAGTGTTTGGACCCACGCAGTTTTACTCTAGTCCCATTTCTTAATCTGTATACCCTTTTTCCTGATGGATCAGTAGTTGATGAAAAACTATTAATTATTTGGATTATCTGATTTTCTTTGAAAGATCCCTTTTGACGCTGAATCATCTTATATGCCATATATATATACACATAAAGACATTTTCAAGGCATAGTTTTAAGGTATTAGTTTAATAAAAGGGCAATATACATGAATAATTTATGAAAAAATAATTTTAAAATGTCTATTTAGAAAAAAGCAGACGCATACATCATTTATGACAAAGGTATATTTTTAAATGTCTACTTTTTTGCCCATTCTTGTTAGAATTACTAATTACACCTATTATACAGAAAAGAAAAAGAATATATAACATTATAGTCTTCAAATATACCAATATTTCAATAGAACAGAGTATTTAAGAATAGTTTGTTCTACTATAGTACCTATTTCTATTACATCAATTAGCTTATATGCCTTTGGTAAATAAGGGAGTGATCACAGAACAATGTGGAAGTTTTATTGGTTCATATGTAATTTTTCCTAGGCAAGGGAGCCAGAATAGTAAGAGTACAACAATAACCTTAGGCAAAAAAGGTAAAAGCTTTCAGCATAGCTGCTGCACAGACAGGAGCCCTTCCTGTTCTATTTCAAGAAAAATAAAAATGTGTACCTGTACAAGAAGTCCTTCCCCAGCAGGCAGCAACCCCAGTTTCCCATGGCTTTTCTTGGCTTTGTGGTAGTTGGCACTTCCTTATGGGCCCACCATAATGGCAGCCCACAGGCTCAGATCCCCACTTGAGTCAGCAATAACTCCATGCCTTCAAAGCACCATTTCCACTGTATAGACTCCAACTCACTGATCTCCCCTTCCTGGACTTTCCAAGTACTCCCTTGTGTTACCAATTATTAACTTTGTTAGCACTCCAGTTATAAAGTTGCATAGAGCTTTCCTGGTCTGCTCCAAAGCTATTTGTACTCTTAAGCCATGTCATTTTTAGTGCACAATCTTATAAAATGCAAGGTATTTTAGCAATGCAAATATATGTGTGATAGCCAAGACACCCATAGGTTATGCTTCTAATTGGAACTTAGTGACTTACCTTTGGAAGCTTGATAGGGGGCTCTTTGGATTCCTCCTCTTCATCACTATCTGATTCTCCACTCTGAACAGAGTTCTTAGATGCAGCTGCCAAAGATGTTTCCTTTTTCTGCCATTCCAGAACGCAATGGCGTACATTGCAATAAATATTAAACGCAGAAGGATTGCTATGTAGTTTGATATCTGGTATGATTACTGTATTCTCCAAGTTTTCAGACTGAAATACAAGATATAATACTTCAATTTCATATTCCTTTCCATCAATTCTAATTTTAAATAAAAATATTACAATTAGACATTCTAGATAACCTACAGAAGTCACATAATTGACAGAGCAAAAATAATCTAAATCTACTTATAATGCCCTTTCTATCATACTTCGTTACTTTCTGAGTAATACAGCAATAACTCAATTCCCCGTAATCACTAATAAACTGCAATGTCCCCTGAGAGGGGACATCCGAGTGATATGCTAGAATTCCGATGTCCCCTAAGAGGGGACAGCGGAGTGCAAAGGGTTAATTGGGGGCTTTTCTAAGGGACACTAAATGTATTGTAGAGTCAATGACTTACCACAAATGTTGTATTACATTTTATTTCTCTTAAAAGTAGATATAGGGATTTAAACAGATATTAGGGCTAAAACGAAAAACCATTAATTTTAATTAATTCTTCAAATTTCATTCTCATTCAAATAGTGGTAATGCTAAGAAAACTGTATGTTATGAATATATGCTTTCCTAAAGCTCTTTCTTAGCTATCAGCCTTGATAAATGCTAAAAATCACATGCTTAGTAACTTAAATGTTAAAATTAAATAATTTCTGTCTTGTCCCATGATTTTATTCATCAGACCACAGCCACTCTTTTATATCAACATTTACATTATAAATATAAAGAGAATTGGTTTAAGATATTCTACAAATGCAAATTCCAATAATTTACAGGAAGTATGCAAGATAAATATGAAACTCAAGTACCAAAAACACTTGATCTCAAAAAATTCTATACTTCTTCCATAAATAATTGGTGAAAAATGAAAAACTCCTTATTAAATAAAAAATGTACTAAAGTTAACTAAGACATAATATGTTAATATGTCCTCTACATATATTTAAAAAAGCAAATGTTAGCAACCCAAATGTAACAATATATAAAAAGATAACAATCATGATAACCCAAAATCAAGGTAGGCTCAACACTGAAAAAGCAGTGTAATTCCCATACGCAATACCATAACTAACATAGTAAAAAAATAATGAGTGCAACTGCAAACAAGGCAAAGATATCTATTCTAAGCAATTTGATTCAAAATTGTACAGATATGACAGTGCACTAAACCAAGAAAAAGAAATAAAAGATATATTTAGAATCTTCTAGAAAACGAATGCCTTTATTTGCAGAAGTTGCTTAAAGAATCTTAAGAAGTCTGCAAATAAAAAAAGCCATTAGAAATAAGGTGTGGACTTAGCAAAGTCACAGGATACCAGCTCTCTATATAAAACTGAGTAATATATCTGTACACTAGGAGTGAATAATTGAAAATGTAATTTAAAAATTACATTACAGTTACAGACTGGGAGCCCTGGCCAGAATGAATCGGTTGAATCAGTTGGTTGAACATCATCCCACATACTAAAAGGTCAGGGCACATTCCTAGGTTTCAAGTTTGATCCCAACCTATTGATGGTCTCTCTCACATCGATGTTCTCCTCTCTCTCTCTCTCTCTCTCTCTCTCTCTCTCTCTCTCTCTCTCTCTCCCTATCTCTCTCTCTCTCTCTCTCTCTCTCTCTCTCTCTCTCTCTCTCTCTCTCTCTCTTCTCTCTCTCTTTCTATCTCTCTCTCTTCTCCCCCCTCCAAAAATCAATAAGCATATCCTTGGGTGAAGATTAAAAATAAAGTTACAGACTGGGAGAAAATATTGGCAAACCACTTACTTGACAAAGGACTAGTATCTAGAATATACAAAGAATTCTCAAAACTCACTAGTAAAAAACTAACAGGTAATCCAGTTTTAAAAAAAAAAATGGGCACTTCCTAAAGCAATCTATAGGTTCAATGCACTCCCCATTAAAATACCAACGGCATATTTCACTGACCTAGAAAGAACTCTCCAAAAGTTCATTTGGAACAATAAAAGACCCCGAATAGCCACAGCAATCCTGAGAAATAAGAGTAAAGTAGGAGGGATCTCAATACCAGACATCAAACTATATTACAAAGCCACTGTTCTCAAAACAGCCTGGTACTGGCACAAGAACAGACATATAGATCAATGGAATCGAATCGAGAACCCAGATATCAACCCAAATCACTATGCTTAATTAATATTTGACAAAGGAGGCACAAATATACAATGGAGTCAAGACAGTCTCTTCAATAAATGGTGTTGGGAAAATTAGACAGATACATGCAAAAGAATGAAACTAGATCACCAACTTACACCATACACAAAAATAAACTCAAAATGGATACAGGACTTAAACATCAGACAGGAAACCATAAAAATACTAGAAGCATCCACAGGCAACAAAATCTCAGACGTATGCCAAAAGAACTTCTTCACTGATACTACCCCTAGGGCAATGGAAGCTAAAGAGAAAATAAACAAATGGGACTACATCAAAATAAAAAGCTTTTTTACAGCAAAAGAAACCATCAACAAAACAACAAGAAAGCCCACTGTGTGGGAGAACATATTTGCAAATGTTACCACTGATAAAGGTTTAATCTCCAACATCTACAAACAGCTTATACAACTAAATAAAAGGAAGATGAATGATCCAATTAAAAAATGGGCAATGGACCTAAATAGAATATTTTCAAAAGAAGACAGAAGGAAGGCCAAAAGGCACATGAAAACATGCTCAAAGTCACTAATTATCCGAGAGATGCAAATCAAAACAACAATGCGGTATCATCTCACACCTGCGGAGAAAAAGGAACCCTCGTGCACTGCTGGTGGGAATGCAGACTGGTGCAACCACTGTGGAGAACAGTGTGGAGTTTCCTCAAAAAACTGAAAATGGAACTCCCATTTGACCCAGTAATCCCACTTCTAGGAATATATCCCAAGAAACTAGAAACATCAATCAGAAAGGATATATGCACCCCTATGTTCATAGCAGCACAATCTACAATAGCCAGAATTTGAAAACAGCCTAAGTGTCCGTCAGCAGATGATTGGATCCAAAAACTATGGTACATCTACACAATGGAATACTATGCTGCCATAAAAAAGAAGGAATTCTCATCATTTGCAGCAACCTGCATGGAATTGGAGAACATCATGCTGAGTGAAATAAGCCAATCAATGAAAGAGAAACACCACATGACCTCACTCATTTGTGGATAATAAAGAACATTATAAACTGATGAACCATAAGATAGATATAGAGACAGTATATCAACAAGTAGACTGTCAAATTACAGCGGGGAGGGGAGGAAGATCTGGGGGAGATAATAGATTAAAAAAAAATAATAATAAAAATAAAAAAAAATGGGCAAACACATTAATAGACATGTCACTAAAGAAGATATACAGAAGGCAAATAAAATAAGCACATGGAAAAAGGTTCAATATCATGAGCCATTAGGAAATATAAATTAAAATTATATATATAACATACCGATCACACTGGCTAGAATAAAATATAGGAAAACAAATGCTGGTGAGAATTTGGAGAAACTGTATCTCTCATACATTGCTTAAAGGAATGTAAAATGATAATGCTACCCTGGAAAAAGTGTGGCAGTTTCTTATAAAATTAAACATGTGCTTACAGTAAATTCCAGTAATTACACTCCTGTGAGGAAAGAGTTAACATGGCAGGTATGATTTCTTATTCCTTGGTCAATCCTTAAGAATGTGATCTTTAGAGTTTTCTCTGTTAGCTATTGATGATTCTGGCTTGTCCTATTGCTTTGTACAAATATCAAGATTGATCCTGAGTTTCAATCTGTGATATACTATGTGATATCACCTGAGATTCACTTGCCATGCTGGCTGCACAGCAGGATATTATTATATGACCAGACCCCGTAAAAGTCTTGGATCATGACTCAGCTAAACTTTCCTGGGCAAAAACATTGCACACATACCCCTGTAGTTCACTGCCTGAGAGGAAGCATATCCAAGGAAGAATTAGGAAGCCTATGCCATAGCTCCTTAAACACCTCCAAAACATTTCTTTTCCCTGCTGCCTACTCTGTATGTACCTTTTGTTGTACTAAGTCATTAGAATAAATTCCTTTTGGGTCTTCTGAATCCTCTCTGGCAAGTCATGGAAGGAAACACTGCCTAATCATTCTATTCCTAGGTATTTACAACACCACCTCTCCAAAAACCCTAAACATATATTCACACAAAGGCTACTAGATAAATGTTCATAAAAGCTTCATCTGCAATGGCCAGAAACTGGACACAACATGTAAATATCAAAGAGGTGAATGGATTAACAAATCAGGATATCCTATATAATAAAAAGGTAATATGCAAATTGACCTTCACTTCATCATGTCCTCATAAGATGGCTGTACCCACAGCGGAGGCAGGGTTCCTGTAACACAAGATGGCTGCGCTCACAGTAGAGGCGGGGTTCCCGTAACGAGACATAATGAGTGATCAGCAGGAACCTGAGGCTGTGTGATGCTGGGCCAGGGGACCTCAGGTCACACCCCCCTCCCCAGTGCTAGGCTGGGAGACCTCAGGCTGCACCTCCCGCCCCAGTGCCAGGGGACCCGAGGTTGCAACCCCAGCCTGGAGAGGCTTGACAGGGGACCTGAGGCTGTGCCCCCCACCAGGCAGGGCTTGACAGGGGTGGGGCCAGCCAGGTATGGATCTCGAGTGATTTTGAGGTGCATGTGGGTGGGCAGACTTGACTCGGGGTCCCACAGCGTGTCCCAGACTCTGACAGGAGGAAGATTTTCATATACATTTTACTAATTTTCTTTAATCTCTGACACTTCTATTATAGAGAAGGCAAACAGCAATATTGAAATATTTCCTCTAATTCCCTTTTAATGTGCACGAATTTTGTGCACTGGGCCACTTGTATCCATATAATGGAATAACTAATTAGCAAAAAATAAACTAAACTGGTTAATATGTACAACATGTACACACCAAAATTACTATTCTGATGGAAAGAAGCCAGATATAAAAAAAGTGCACACTGTATGATCACATTTATATGAAATTCTAGAAAATGACAACTAATATATAACCACAAAAAAGCACATCTGTGGAAGTCTATAACCAGGGCTTCAGGGAGAAATGGAATGCAGCAAAGGATGAGGAAACCCTTAGGGATGATGGAAATTTTCTGATCCTTGTCTGTATCATTCAAAACTCACTAAAATGTACACTTTAAATTCCAGTCTCAGGTTCTGCTATTAAGGATACTGACCTAAGACCCATTTTTTAAGCAAGAAGTTGAAGAAATTTCCTGTGTAATGGATTTTATTTCTCCTATAAAAAAGTGAAGTCATTTGCCGGAGGACAGAATTTATCAGAAGTCTGAGGAGACTAGAAAAGGTGTGAAATAGTAACAGGAGAAAATTAGAGACCTAATTGACCAGAAAAAATAAGAAGGTAGTCTGGCTAAGAAGGTCCATTTGAATATGTACTGGTACCAATTAACTCTTTTTAAACTCCTCTTAGCTGCACATGACATTCACCTGAAGGAAAGAGAAAACAGCTGGATTTGTAGAAGATGGAGTTTTGTAAAATGGATGCAACAAATATAAATGGAGGAAAGGAAGATGTGGTAGGTAGAATAATGGTCTGCAAAAATGTATTCACCCTAATCCCAAGAACCTGTGCCTATATTGCCTCACATGGTAAAAGGGACCTTAAGACATGATTAAATTAAATCTTGGGATGGAGAGATTTTTGTGGATTATCTGGACGGGTCCAATTAACCAAAGGGTCCTTATAAATGAGAGAGGGTGTCAGGACAATCAGAGAAGAAGAAGGTGTTGGGAATGATGCAGGATGAGAAGCCTCAACCAACGATTGCTGGCTTTGAAGATGGAAGAGGGCATAACCCAGGGGATCCAGGCAGCCTCTAAAGCTGGAAAAGGTAAAAAAAAAAAAAAAAAAAAAAAAAAGAAGAAGAAGAAGAATTCTCTCCTAGAAACTCCAGAGGAATTCAGCCTTACATATATATTAACTTCAGTTCAGTGAGACTCATTTTAAACTTCAGACTTTGAGAACTGTAAGATAATTTACATTGTTCTTTTTTTTTTTAAAAATATATTTTATTGATTTTGTACAGAGAGGAAGAGAGAGAGATAGAGAGTTAGAAAGAGTCATTGATCAGCTGCCTCTTGCACACCCCCTACTGGGGATATGCCCGCAACCAAGGTACATGCCCTTGACCGGAATAGAACCCGGGACCCTTCAGTCCCCAAGCCGACGCTCTATCCATTGAGCCAAACCGGTTTCGGCTAATTTACATTGTTCTAAACCATCAAGTTTGCGTGATTAATTAAGCAAGAGTTATTCTAAAACAAAACAAAACTGTGGTAACTAAACTGAATAAAAAGGATATTAAATAAAAGACATGGCTAATGCATGAGGAGAAATAGAGGAGACAATAACAGTAAGAAAGGAGAAATGGTAGTATAGATAAATGGGTGTTTTTTTCTTGTTTTACTGAAAAGAAATGCATGTTTTAAAAAATATATTTTACTATTTTATATACTTATCATAAGTAGGAAATGTTTCTTACTTATCTTTCTATCCCAAATATCTAGCATAATACCTACACAAAGTCAGCATGCCATTAATATTTGAGGAATAAAAGAATGCATTTTTATATCATCCTTATTACAAGCAGCTCCTAAAAAGCAGATAGGAGATATAAAACCTGAAGCTAGATAAGAACAGTGAATTACTAAGGGCACAAAGTTAGAGACAGAATTGAAAGGGACAAAAAAAACCCTTGACTTTCCCACCTTATCCGGATATCATAAACTACCACCTTAAGGAAATCACTAAATTAAAGCTTAAAATAACTTAAAAAGATCTTCAAGATTCCCAGACTAACTCTGCACATAGCTCCAAAAAGTGGAAAAGGGGTAGAGATTGGAAATCTAAATGAGTATCTGTTAAACTTTTTTTATATATAATAAGTATATTAAGAGTATTCTCCACTTTCCTCTTCTATTTCAAAAGCCAAAATAGTAAGAGGTGAGAGTGAAAATATATTATTTGTCCACCCAGCAACAATTTCCTTAGGATAACCATTCCACATGGCCTGCTCATCAGTGTCCTCACCTCTAACCAAAGTACCTAATCTCCAAAGCCAACATAAATGATACAGGTTAATAAAAAAAAAATAATAATTAAAAAAAATCATTCCCAAGACATTCTCCTAGAGCCAGTAGGAGAGATGTCTCTTGCTCAAAGAAAGTGAAGATGAAGCTGCCAGCAACCTTAGTGCTCAGCCATGGGCAAAAAGCCCACACCGAGAGGAAAACAGAAGCAAGAGACAAAGACATAGATATGATGAATCACTTAATCCCTGGGTCCACCTCTGTCTCAAGATAGAGCCACCAAGTAAATTTTGTCCCTTATTCTTTTGTAAGTTCTTTGTTTACTACTTTAAAATTAATTTCTCTCAGTTACTGTAGCAAGAACACTAACTGGAAAGAGCAGGTAACCAAAAGTGGAGCTGTTCAGAAATCATAGTTATGACTCTTCTTTTCCTCCTGGCTAGGCTTCTTAGTACTGTTCAAAAGAAAAGAGACTCTTATATAAAAAGCAGAATCTGGACCCTGAAAATGTTTAAGTAAAAAATTTTATAGCAAAAATTTTTGTATTAGGTAGAAAATTAGATCTTTGATTGCTATGATCCCACCTAATTAAAATATTCTATATTGCATTTCTTTTGCACTGCCACCCACAGCCAAAAGAATCTCAGAGCAATATAGATGCACCAAGATTCTCCCTAATTCATGACACATGCATATGCACATAATGAACCTAAATTCAGGTCCCAACTCACAAGCCAATTTTACTCAGTTTATAGTACAGGTAATCAAAGTGGAAAAGAAAAAGAGAAATGGTTATGATCCCCCCAAATCAAAAATAAGAATAAACAATTTTCAGGATCCATTTATTAACTTCAAGGCTACTGATAAAAATATGAAGCTAAACAGTGTAATTAAATACTAAGAGGCTTCTAAAAAATTACTTTAACATGAAATGGTTTGCTAATTATACTCACACCTTTTTAATCTTGGCATTTTAATTCAAATTACTATATGAAAAAATTCCTTATTTCTGATAAACTGCCAGCAGTTTTACCTTGCTTCTTGTCTTGACTTTTGATTTGCTCTTCTGTTTTCTTTTCAACTTCTTCTTATTTAAAATTTTCTTATTCCTAAAAATGCAAAAAACATAGAAAAATTATGAAAGTTCAATATAAGAACATATTAAGCTATTAAAAATAGGTACTTCCAAAGAAGAGAATTAAATATGTATCCTATAAACTTTCTTCCTATGAAACAATATACCCTAGATATACATGAAAGATACTACCATATAATGTAGCTATTGAAATAATGCAATACTAGATTATCTAAGCAATATATAGCCTATCTAATAAAAGAGTAACATGCAAATTGATTGCACCTGCGCTACACCCAAAAGCCATGCCCACCAGCCAATCAGGAGCAAATATGCAAATAAACCCAACCAAGATTGCTGCAGCCAGAGAGAGCAGAAGGGAGGCTTCGGTTTCCCCAGTGATGGAGGAAGCCAAGCTTTCTGCCTGCCCTTGCCTGCCTAGGCCTCCAACTCAATGCTACAAAGTTTCAATTATAGATCCAAACACAAATGGCAGCAACCACGGAGCTGATAGAGCAAAAGGCTAGGGTTTCCCCTGGCAATGGAGGAAGCCAAGCTTCTAAAGCTGGCCAGTCTAGGCCTCCACTCCAAGCTACAAAGTTTCAATTATAGAAGATACATAAATCCCAACCGAAATGGCTGCCGCCATTAAGCAAGCAGAAGACTTGGCTCCACTCCAGGCTACAAAGGTTCAATTGTAGAAGATAAATAAACCCCAGATACCAGGGCCTCCATTTGGGTCGCCAGGGGATGTGGTCGGCCTACAAACCACCACAGGCCTCTCGTCCAGGCCACCCCATGCCCCAAGGGAACTCCCACCCTGATCCAGGACACCCTTCAGAGCAAACCAGCTGGCCTCCACCCATGCACCAGGTCTCTATTTTATCTAATAATCCTATCTAATAAAAGAGTAATATGCAGATTAACTATCACTCCAATACACAAGATGGCTGCCCCCATGTGATCAAAGATCCTGCCCCCATGTGGACACAAGATGGCCACCACAAGATGGCCAGCAGGGGAGGGCAGTTTGGAGGACCAGGCCTGCAAGGGAAGGCAGTTGGGGGCGATCAAGCCTGCAGGGGAGGGCAGTTAGGGGAGACCAGGCTGGCAGAGGAGCAGTTAGGCATCAATCAGGCTGGCAGGCAGAACCAGTTAGAGGCAATCAGGAAGGCAGGCAGGCAAGCGGTTGGGAGCCAACAGTCCTGGATTGTGAGAGGGAGCTCAGAGACTTGGATAAAAATCAAGAGGGTGCTACTGCTATAATATAATAAAGACAAAATTTGAAGGGGAAGGAGAAAGGGGAAAGAAAGAAGAGGAGAAAGAGAAGAAGAAAGAAACTCTACATGATACAGAGTTCAAATCCATAACACATGTTAACCAATTTAGTGGAAGCTGTAGTAAGGCTAAGTCACTTAGAGGTAGAGATGTCATTCACAAAAGTATGTAAGTCAAGGGGAAGAATTAGTTTGAGAAAGAAAAAAAACACTGGATTTGTTTTTGAATTTGTTTTACTAATGAAAAATATTTTTAAAATTCTAAAATGTTAAGATAGATGTGAACAAGCATATGTAAATATTTTCCTAGACACTTCCTTCAGCTTCAATCTATAAACCAAAATAATCACAAAATCCTGTTAATTTATGACATAGAGTTCTTGAATCCATCTACATCTCTACTGCTTCTATGCCAATAATCTAAGTTACCACCACATCCTGCCTAATCCACTGCAAAACTTTCATAACACATTTCTGCACATTGATATTTGCGCCCTCTTCAATCCATTCTTCACATTAAAAACCCAAGTCAACTTCTTAAAAAACAAATATGAGTAGGTAATTCCCGCACTTAAAACTATTAACAAAAAGAAACAAATGAAAAAAACCCATAAAACAAACAAAAACAACAACATACACATGCCAAACAACTCTATTAATATCTTAGGATAAAGTCTAAAGGAAATGACACAGCTTAAAAGCTCCTCCACCGATATCTGACCAGTCTCTCCTGCCTCATTCTGCAATCATTTCCAACTTGTTCTTCATACTCCAACCACAAAGACATCTTTTTCAACGGTCTGAATTGGCTAAACTTCTCAATGACTTTCACAGAGATTCTTCCTCTACCTAGAATTCTCTCCCACATTTCCTGCTAACCACTCTTATTCTCTGAGGTCCCAGTATGAGTCACATACTCAGGAATGTCCCAGACTGGGTTATTTTCCCTAATATACACTCTCATTTCATTTTGTACTTGTGTTTCATTGTGTAATCTACAACTACAATATATCTGTTAAATGCATCACTGCCTCACAAATTGTATGCCTCAAGAGTACAGAAACTGTGCCTTTCTTGTTTACTGCTCCAGCTCTTTGCCCAGAAAAGTACCTGGAATGCAATACTATTTTGAGAGAAAGAGAAAGCAGGATGAAGGAGAAAGGAAGGGTTGAAAAGAAAGTTCAGAGCTATAGCTATGAGCCTTACACAAAGAGTAAATAAGCAGAGGACCAAGGATAGATCCATAGATACAACAAACATTAAAGAATATCTAGCCAGAAATGTCCAGTAAGGAGTTAACCATGGGATTATTTTATGCAGATTGTGGGGCAAAAAAAGGTAATGGAAACTATGTATGTGAATGAGATTTCCCCAGTAGAGTAAGCTACAAAAGTAAAGGGGGTGACCATCAGCTATCAAATGCTACACATGAGCAGATATACCTGCTTACATAATCTATACAACTACTGTGAAAGCATGAAGAATGTCTACTTCAACTCCACACTGCCAGCATTCACATCAGTGTCTGACACATTGTGATGTTCAAGAAATATTAGATGAACAAACATTAGATGAACAAACAAGAAATATTAGATGAACATTAATGAAAATATTTCTCATATATGGCTTAGGAAACCAACCTCCCTTTATATTAAAGTTTACTTGATTGAAATCAGTTATTTGAGCAACAGGAGTATGTAACTGCTAAAAGATTAGCTCCTCCTATGCAATTTAAAAAGCATCAAAGTTCACTCAAATTGTCAGAGGAATGGAATATATAATCCAAATTAAGATGAACTTCCTGAAGTCTAGTTATCAGGAACCTAAATTTTCACTAGTATACATCAATATTTTTATCTGCTTTGCTTTAATAGACTTTAAAAATATTTTAATTGATTTCAAAGAGAGGAAAGGGAGAGGGAGAGAGAGGGAGAGAGGGAGGGAGGGAGGGAGAGAGAGAGAGAGAGAGAGTGAGAGAGAGAGAGAGAGAGAGAAACATTGATGAGTGGAAGGCTGCTTCCTGCACACCCTCTACAGGGTATCCAGCCTGCAACTAGGGTATGTGCCCTGACCAGGAACTGAACCTGTGACCTCTTGGTGCATGGGATGACACTCAGCCACTTGAGCCACACCAGTTGGGCTTTAATAGACTTCTTAAATGCTTACTAAATTACAAAATAGATTTATTTCTATGCATACGACATTTAACAAGTTACAACAATTTAAATAAAACTGAACCTACTAATTCCTGAATAAAAATCATCTTTCCCAAATCCCCAGAAATTAATTTTACTGTGTGTGTTCTTTGTTGGTTTGGATTGTTTAGAAGTAGAGGGTTGTAAAAAAGAGCCAGTAATAAATTAAAAATTATATAGAGAAAATTCACTTCAATATTAGAAAATAAAAATGCTTCGTTAGTAGTAAAAGATCCCATTATATGACTGCATTTAAAAACTTTTCATAATATCTGAGAATGGATAGATGAAAGAGAAACTTTAGAAACCAGTCTTACTCATGAACAATTCATCTTGGAATTTCTGGTGACTTAGGACTTTAAATCCTGTATCAAATAGGAGCTTAATGAAGAATGTTTGGAATTGATCCTATAAGATTTTTAGTCTTTTCACGAAAAGAACCCTATACCCATGAGATTTGAAAGAATTATCTGTAGTAATGAAAGGCAAAGGCTATTGACATGCTGTAAATATTTATTTTAAAATATTTACTTTAAAAATGCCAAAGAAGGAATATTCGTAATGACAATCACTGTTTAAGGAAAACCAAACACTTCTGCAATATGAATTTTGCAATTTTGTTCCATGATATAGTTCATTAGCTTCTCTACCAGATTACTACTAAGTCTGTTTTCTAACAATACAAAAATTAGTCATAATTTAATTTTAAAATCTCTCTCTGAATCTGTTTCTTCATCTGGAAAATAAAAGATTAAGGAGATTATCTCTAAGATTCCTTTTAATTCTAAAATGCTAGGATTTTAAAAAGTCCAAATTCAAAGAACTTCAGGAATAAGAGGGTTTTGTTTTCTAAAATATATTTTTATTAATTGATTTCAGAGAGGAAGGGAGGAGAAAGAGACAGAAACATCAATGATGAGAAAAAATCACTGACCAGCCCACACTGGGAATCAAGCCCACAACCCAGGTGTATGCCCTGACCTGGAATCAAACTGTGACCTACTGGTTCATAAGTCAACGCTCAACCACAAAGCCATGGGTTTCAATCTTTTGTTTAATTTGCCTTAGCAATGAGAAACTTAAAAATTCCCGAGTCTATTGTCTAAGGCAGGAAAAGACAAATATTTTTTTCTGTAAAAAAAACAGATAGCAAATATTTTATGCTTTGTAGACCACTGAATCTCTGTTGCAACTAATTTACTTTTACAGCATAAAAACAGCCATAGACAGCACATAAATAAATGAGCATAGTTGTAAAACTTTATTTCTGGGAGGATAATTTCTTAGCTCACAGGCCATACAAAAACAGGAATTGTGCTGATTTGTTCTGTGGACCAGTTTGACGACTCCCAGTCTAGAACATATTTTGATTAACAGGCTCATGTCACAAAGAAAAAAAACATATAATTAATAGTATGTGATACATAAAACTATTCAAAACATGACTATGCTTATACAAATAAGCACTCTAAAATTATCTGCCTTTTCTTTTTACCAAGATTAATTCCTGACTTCCATTTTCCTAAAGTATCGATAGATAGGGACAAACCACTACTCTTCCTTTAAATAAAAAAAAATAAGATATCCGCCAGAGGAGACAGATATCACATGATCTCACTCATATGTAGATTCTAATGAATAAAATAAATTGATGAAAAAGTTAAATCCCAAGACATAAAAGCATGAAACAGACTGACAAATATCAGAAGAAAGGGGGAAATGGGGCAGGAGAAGAATAGGCAAAGACAGCCTGGCCAACCCCGAAGAGGCCATAGGGGTGCGGAGCGGGCTCCTCGCAGGCCTGGCACCTGAACGCAGGGACTTCACCAGTGCATGTGAACCGTGGTGTCCCGGGGGAGGGTAGCAGGGGTAGTGAGAGCGAGCTCGGTGGACACCCCACATTCTCTCCTCTTGTCTATCTCCATCACCCCACCCCCAGGTAGCTGGCAAGAGGTTGCAGCTCAAGATCTGCACCTGCCATGTTCCGGGGTCGGCCAGCACACATCATGGCCAGTGGTTGAACTCCCAGTCTCCAGGTCAAATGACCGCCAGAGGAGACAATTTGCATATTTTATTATATAGGTTATACACAACCTATATAATACTGACAATAGTGCCATGAAGGCCTGGGGCGGGGGGAATGTAAAAGGGAGATATCTATAATATTTCAATAAAAAAAGATTAAATTTAAACATAAGCAGATATGGAAGTAATTTAGGACTAGATAAACTAAAAATCCAGAGATGAAAGAGCACTTCCAAGGGTGATCAAATGCAAGGGGACATTTTCAGAGTTTGGTGACAAGTGAAAATCGAGTTTAGCTTAAACAAGGTACTCTACTAAGGGAAACCAGAAGCTACTGGTGCTTTAGATGTCTGCATGGGTTGGAATGATGGTCTTGAAATTAAGAAAAGCCCCAAATATGTGACCAGTTTTCCCAATGGTAAAACTTCTTTGTGATGGGGCACTGAGGAAGAATAAGGTGACTATGCCAACGGGTCAAAGTCAATTTCTCACAATCTCCCAGTGTTTGAAAGACAGAATCCCAGTAGAGAGAGAAGCCTATTTAATCCTTGATTGGACTGAGGTAGTCAATACTTCACCCTACCTGTCTAACACAGCAAAGAGGAAACTTCTCTGAAAGAAAATAACTGTTCTTTTACACACAATGTTAGGCACATAATAAACATATTAAGAGACATCAAAGAAGCAAAAGAATAAACATATTAGGAGACATCCAAAGAAGCAAAAGAACAGATAATCAAGAGGTTTGATGCCCAGGCAGGGTGCACACAAGAGACAAATTATATTCAGCTGATGTGGCTCAGTGACTGTGCATCAACCTATGAACCAGGAGGTTACGGTTTGATTCCCAGTCAGGACATATGCCCAGGTTGCCGGGCTCGATCCCCAATAGGGGGGCATGCAGGAGGCACCTGATTAATGTTTCTCTCTCATTAATGGTTCTATTTCTCTCTCCCTCTCCCTTCCTCTCTGAAACCAATGAAGATATATTCTTTTTAAAAAATATATTGAAAAAGAGAGCAGATGAACAAAATAGAGAGTATAACATGTGGGACATAGTCATATGGTCTCATATTTACATAGCAGGAATCCAAGACCAAAAAAGAAAAAAAGAATGGACCAAAATGTGAAGAGAAAGATAATTCATGACAATTTTACAAAAGTGAGGGGGAAAAATCAACCACTCAGATACAAGGATTCAAGTCCAAGTACTTGTTTTGTAATGTGATCATGAAAAATACTGGTAAAGGAATCAGAAGTGAGATACAGGATGCAGACATGAAAGAATGCATTATTAAGGCAGTTATCCTGAGATGGGCCATTAGAGCATGATCCTACTGGAGAACTCTAGTAGATAGTATAGAACATAGCTCAGTTATCCTAACTAAAGGATGAGAAAAATTAGGTATATATGTGTCAATTCCTCACCCATCACTGGCTGAAGCCTTCCTGAAGTCATTAACCTTCTGTTGTTAATAATCTTCAAGCATGTATCCATGGCCAGTATAAACGTTCTCAGGCAGAAAGTCAAAGATGTAAGTAGATAGTATAGAAATGAATGTCAAAGACATATGGCTAGGACAGTAAGAACACCAGCTACAAAGTCTCTTATCCAAAGATAAAATAATTCTTTGTCTCCTTCTTTTTCTTTAAACATTAATTTCTAAATTCTCTATTCCCTTCTCTAACCTCAATTCCCAATAAAATGTTGCTTCTCCCTGCCTTGTGCACAAAAGGTAGGAGCGAGTTAATGTTAGATCATTAAATGCCAACTTCAAGATAATGTCTCAGACTTTGGTTGAGCTGAACTATAGAAAAAGAGGCAGGTTTTAAGTAATAGTATTCATGAGGAAACTTTGAATATACTGACGGGATTGAGAGACTCCCAGCATTACAACTGTCAAAATCCAGGTATCACAGGAAAGGTTTTAGCTACAAACCACAGACCAGGAAGTCAGAAATATCCTATCAAATAAAAGAGTAAAATGCAAATTGACCATCATTCCAAGACACAAGATGGCCACCTCCATGTGGTCAAAGAAGGCCACCATAAGATGACCTGCAGGGGAGGGCAGTTGTGGGCAATCAAGTCAGCAGGGAAGGGCAGTTAGGATTTACTGGGCTGGCAGAGGGCAGTTGGAGGAGGGCAGTTTGGGGGGACCAGGCCTGCAGGGGAGGGCAGTTGGGGGGAACCAGACCTGCAGAGGAGGGCAGTTAGGGGTAACTGGACCAGCAGGAGAGGGCAGTTGGGAGGCACAGGCCTGCATTGGAGGCAGTTGGGAGGGACCAGGCCTGTAGGGGAGGGCAGTTGGGGGCAACCAGGCCTGCAGGGGAGGGCAGTTAGGGGTAACCTGACTGGCAAGGGAGGGCAGTTAGGAGTGACTGCAGGGGAGGGCAGTTGGGGGCAACCAGGCAGCCAGAGAAGGCCTGCAAGGGATGGCAGTTGGGGGTGACCAGACTGGTAGGGGAGGGCAGTTAGGTGCAATCAAGCAGGCAGGCAGGTGAGAGGTTGGGAGCCAGCAGTCCTGGATTGTGAGAGGGATCCCAGATTGGAGAGGGTGCAGGTCGGGCTGAGGGACACACCCCTCACTGCATGAATTTCATGCACTGGGCCTCTAGTTTAGGCAATAATTGAAATCATAAGACTAACATAAAATAGCCAAGAAAGAAACTTATAGAGAAGAGGTACCAAAAATGCACTCTTGAGAAATTAGTTCTTCCTCCCATACTATCTAGACTCTAGAGGAAAGGCATTAATTATTTCTTGAAATCAAGTTACCTGTTACACATTCTTTCTTCATCCTCTAATATCAAAATCTCTCTCAAATTTGTTCTATGTCATTTGTTCTGACTGCCATTTCTCAGGGTTCACCACCTGTCACTACTGCTACTTTAAAGATAGTCCTGCTTTGGGATCTGCATCTTTTCATCCTCTAGAATGTTATTAGAGACTAGGAGCCTAGTGCATGAAATCGTGTGGCCCCACCCACCCACCCACTGCCACCCTGCCTTGACACCCAAACCTCTCCACACAGAACTACAGCGCGTCTGGCCCAGCCTCCCACCCCTCTGGCCTTCTCTGGCTGCCTCATGCCCCACCCTCGAGTCTCCTTGAGCTGGTCATGCCTTCTCCTTCAGCTTCCCCTCTTCCACCTTGTCTCCGGAGCAATGTGGCAGTTCCACCCCATCATAGTGCTGGAGGAGAGCATGGAAGTATCATGACTGCTGCTCTGTGCTCCTTCCCCTGGCAGGTGGATGGCAGGGCGCTCTGAGTGTAAGCGATGGGTGGCGAAGGACTGATGAGGGTGTGCTACGGACTCTTACCCCACCTTCCCCGGCACCAGATGGTCCCTCCTTCTCTGGTCACCTCCCTGCTTCCGCCCCATCTCCAGAGCAACACCCCACTGCGCACACACAGGTAGCCTCCTGCGATCAGTTCTTACGTGTCATGGAGTCCAACCACTAGCTTATTAGCTCTTTCTTATTATGATACTTTTATAAGTTGAAAGTTTAACTACTGTTCTCAAATAAACCAGGACCTGAAACATAATAACCCAATACTAAACTTTTCTTTCTAGTCTCCTCTACACCCTTATCCTATTCACCCAGTTCCCCAAACTTTAATTATTGCCAATATTTGTGCTTTTCACTTATTTGATTTTACCCCTGAATTCACAATAGTGCTCTAACAACTTTCACTGTCTACCTCAGGAGTCAGCAAACTACAGCCTATATAGAGTCCAAATCTAGCCTGCCAACTATTTTTGTAAATACAATGATAGTGAAACAAAGGAATGCTCCTCTATTTACATACTGACTATGGCTGCTTTCAAACTATAACAACAGAGTAGAATAGTTAAACGAAACTATTATTACCTGAAAAGGCTAAAGAATTTATTATCTTGACCTTTACAAAATAAATGTGCTGACCCCTCAGCCATATCAAGCAGTCTCATATAGGTATAACTGGATTCTCAGAAGGAAATAAGAGGTTGGGTTTTAAATAACATTTGAGGAAATTATGGCCAAAATGTGCCAAATTAAATAAAAATTCACATTATGCAGATCTAAGAAGTTCAATGAACAGGATATACACACAAAAAATATTTAGGCACTGTAATTTAGTAATATTTACTGAAAATTAAATATAAAGAGAAACATCTTAAAAACAGCCAGAGAAGGAATTCTGGTTCCAATGTGATACAGCTTGTTTTTCCCACTGTTTACAACTAAAAACAAGACAAAATACCAAAAAGAAAAGGAAAGAAGGAAGGGAAGAGGGAAGGAAAAGAGAGGGATGATGAATTACTTGAGAACTCTGAAAACCAACAAAAGCATATTGTGGAGGGGAGTCAAACTTAGAGAAATGACCCATAGTGAGAGTGAACTTTCCATCCTGGCTTTGGTTTTTGTTTTTGTTTTTGTTTGTTTGTTTGTTTTGTTTTGTTTTTCTTTTTCTAATAGCTTTGCCCAAAGGCCAAGAAGCAATCACTATATACACAGCAACAATTCAGAAATTAAAACTCCAAGAAAAACCCTATTTTTCTGGCCACAGAAATTGGAGGCTAGGGGCTCATGCCTATTGGAGAAGGTCGAAGAAATCCTGGAAAGGAGAAAAGATGGAAACTAAAGAAAAAATAAACAAATGGGACTACATCAAAATAAAAAGCTTTTTCACAGCAAAAGACACCATCAACAAAACAACAAGAAAGGCCACTGCATAGGAGAACATATTTGCCAATATTATCACTGGTAAAGGTTTAATCTCCAATATTTACAAGGAACACACACAACTTAATAAAAGGAAGATAAATGATCCAATAAGAAGATGGGCAATGGACCTAAATAAAATCTTTTCAAAAGAAGACAGAAGGTAGGCCAAGAGACATATGAAAACATGCTCAAAGTCACTAATTTTCCAAGAGATTCAAATCAAAACGACAATGCGGTACCATCTCACACCTGTCAGAATGGCTATCATCAACAAATCAACAAAGGACAGTGCAGGTGAGGATGCAGAGAAAAAGGAACGCTTGTGTACAGCTGGTGGGAATCCAGACTGGTGCAGCCACTGTGAAGATCAGTATGGAGTTTCCTCAAAAAACTAAAATGGAACTCCCATTTGACCCAGTAATCCCATTTCTAGGAATATATCCCAAGAAACTAGAAACGTTAATCAGAAAGGCTATATATACCCCTATGTTCATAGCAGCATAATTCACCATAGCTAAGATTTGGTAACAGTCTAAATGCCCATCAGCAGATGAGTGGATTATAAAACTATGTTACATCTACACAATGGAATACTACCCTGCTATAAAAAAGAAGGAATTCTTACCATTTGCAGCAGCATGGATGGAACTGGAGAGCATTATGCTAAGTGAAATAAGCCAGGCAGTAAAAGAAAAATACCACATGATCTCACTCATTTATGAAAAATAAAGAACATTATAACCTGATAAACAAAAAGATAGATACAGAGGCAGTAAAGCATCAAACAGACTTTCAAATTACAGCAGGAAGGCTGGGGAGTGTTGGGGAGGGGGGGAAAGAGATCAACCGAAGAACTTTTATGCATGCATATAAACACAACCAATGGACACAAGACATTGGGGAGGGGGAGTAGGATGAGGGCATGCAACAGGAGGTAGGGGTGCCTGGGGGAAGGTCAATGGGGAAAAAAAGGAGATATATGTACTACTATTTGTAATACTTTAAACAATAAAATAAAATGCAAAAATGATATAAAATATATATATGGACAAATTTATTCTATCTAATAAAGCAGGAATATGCTAATTGATCCTCTTGCTGTCGCAAAGATGGTGGCGCCCACCACTAATAAGGAGGAAATATACTAATTGACTGCCATGCCCTCAAAGATAGTGATGCCCACAGCCAATAAGGAGGGAATATGCTAATTGACTGCCATGCCCTCAAAGATGGCAGTGCCCACAGCCAATAAGGAGGCAATATGCAAATTGATTGCCATGCCCTTAAAAATGGCGGTGCCCAGTCTCCTCAGGCTCCCCGCCACCCAGAGCCAGCCCGACGCTCAGATAACCAGGGCTGGCCGAGTCTTGTGCTGCTAGAAGTGGCAGCAGTAGAGGTGTGATTGCCTTCCCCTGATCACCAGGTCGCCTCCCGCCCTTGAAGGCTCCCAGACTACTGTGAGATGGGGCAGTGTGTGCTGAGGGACCCCCCGTTCCAGTGCATGAATTTTCATGCACCATGCCTCTAGAATATATATAAATCCTTAGGCATTAAAAATAAAAGGACAAAGCCAAAAAGGCCAATAGGTATATAAAAATACAATATTAAAATACAATCCAAAAGAAGAGAAACAAAAAAAAAAAAAAAAAAAAGAGGGAAACAGAAGGCAATTAAATGGTATACCTAAATCCAACAATATCAATAACTAATTACATTAAATATTAATATACTACACTCTCCAAATAAAAAGCAAAGATTGACAAGGTGGATTTGAAAAAAACAGCAGCAGCAAAATCCTATACATGTTGCCCACAGGAGAAAAACTTTACATATAATGCTGCAGATAGGTCAAAAGTAAATGATGGAAAAAATTTACCATGCAAACAGTAAGCATAAGAAGGTTGGAGAGGCCATTTTGATGTCAGGTAAAATAAGATCAAGACAAAGAATATTACTAGAGATAAAGAGAGATGTGACATAATGAAATAAAAAAGTAATTCATTAGGGAAGTTTTAACCATTATAAATGTATATAATAGCTGAGCCCCCAAATACATGAAACAAAACTGACAAAATTAAAGGAATAAATACAAATCCATAGTTACAGTGGAATATTTTTAGTACCTCTCTCTCAGCAACTGACAGAACTAGACAAAAAACTAGTATGCATAAAAGATTCAAATAACAGTATCAACTAAACTTAATGATTCACATGCAACTCTATATGCAAAAATGGAAGAACACACATTGTTTTCAAGTGTCAATGGTACAATCTCCAAGGAAAACTTACATATCCTGTGAGATAAAGCACATCTCAATAAATTTTAGAAAGATAAAAATCAGAGAAAATCCTATCTAATAAAATCACTCCAACACACAATATGACCATCCTCATGTGGTTAAAGATGGCCTCCCCCATGTAGACACAAGATGGCCATCACAAGAAGGCCAGCAGGGGAGGGCAGTTGTTGGCAATCAGGCCAGCAGGGGAGGGCAGTTGGGAGGGACCAGGCCTGCAGGGGAGGGCAACTGGGGTGACCAGGCCAGCAGGGGAGGGAAATTAGAGGTGACCAGGCAATCAGGAGGGCAGTTGGGAGTAACCAGGCATGCAGGGGAGGGCAGATGGGGGTGCCAGGCCTGCAGGGGAGGGCTGTTGGAGGCAACCAGGCTGGCAAGGGAGGTCAGTTGGGTTGACAAGGCCGTCAGGGGAGCAGTTAGGTGTCAATCAGCCTAGCAGGGGAGTGGTTAGAGGGTGATGAGGCTGACAGGCAGAAGCAGTTAGGTGCAATCAGGCAGGCTGGCAGGGGAGTGGTTGGGAGCCAGCAGTCCTGGATTGTGAGTTGGACATCCCTCAAGGGGTCCCAAATTGGAGAGGGTGCAGGCTGGACTGAGGGACATATACAACACCCTTCCCCCTGTGCACTAATTTTGTGCACTGGGCGTCTGGTCTATAATAATAATAATCTATAATAATAAAAGTGTAATATGCTAATTAGACCAGAGAGCTGGACAACCTTGTGGACAAAACCACAACTGTGAGGGCCAAGGCAAGCTACTGCCAAGGGGCAAGCCTCTTGCATGAATTTTGTGCATCAGGCCTCTAGTGTGCATATAAATACATAACAATATATAAGGAAATCTCAACTATCTGAAGGTTAAATAAAATAATTCTAAACAATACATGGCACAAAGCTGAGATTACATAGGAAATATTTTACACAAATGACAAAAAATAGAAGGTGGAATAACAGTAGGTTTACAGTTATTCATATGAAAAATAATACAATAATCACTAAATGATAGTATAAGAATAAACTCTTGTACTACAGTTTCACATACAATTGTAAACCTACTTTTGCCCCACCCTCTAAAAAGAGCATCAAAATTTGTGAGATACAACTAAAGCATTGCTTAGATAAAAACTCAGTTTTAAATACTTGGTTCTTTGAACTTATAGATAAAATTGACAAACTTCTAAGCTGATCAAGAAAAAGAGAGAAAACCCTCAATATAAGGAATGAAAAAGAAATTAGCACCACAGATCCCTCAGACATTAAAGAATAAGAATACTATGAATTACTTTATGTCAAAATTTTCTACAATTTAGATAAAATTATGACATAGGTAAATCACTCTAAAAAAAAAAAAATTACCAAATTGACATAAGTAAGAAAAAATCTGAATATCCCTATATCTCTTAAAGAAACTAAATTTGTCAAAAGCTTCCCTAAATGAAAATTCCAGGAACAGATGGTGTCCCTGGTGAATTCTAGCAAATATCAAGAAGAAATAAGATCAATCTGATGCAAACTTTTTAAGAATACAGAAGGGAGCCCTAACCAGTTTGGCTCAGTGGATAGAGCATCAGCCTGTGGACTGAAAGATCCCAGGTTTGATTCCAGTCAAGGGCATATACCTTGGTTGTGGGCACATACCCAGTAGGAGGTTTACAGGAGGCAGCTGATCAATGTTTCTTTCTCATCGATGTTTCTAACTCTCTATCCCTCTCCCTTCCTCTCTGTAAAAAAATCAATAAAATGTATTTTTAAAAAATAAAAATAAAGAAGGGATTACTATCCAACTCATTTCATAAGATAAAGATAACTGTAATACTAAAGCCTAACAAAGCTATTACCAAAAACAGTAATAACAAAAAATATTACAGACCAATATACTTCATGAATATAAACCCAAAAATCCTTTAAAAAATATTAGCAAAACAAATTTAACAATCCATCACATATGAGGTTTTATCCCAGGAATGCAGGGTTGACTTAACATTCAAAAATTATATTTTTCTTTTATTCTCTTACTATATGATCATTTCAATAAATGTAGAAAAAGCATTTGCCAAATTCAATACACATCCTAAAAGGACAATATGCAAAATAACCGTCACTCCAATCTACAAGATGGCTGTCCCCATGTGGACACAAGATGGACACCACAAGATGGCTGGCAGGGCAGGGCAGTTGTAGGTGATCAGGCCAGCAGGAGAGGACAGTAGGGAGGGCCCAGGCCTGCAAGGAGGCACAGTTGGTGGGGACCAAGCCTGCAAGGAAGGGCAGTTGGGGGGAACCAGGTCTGGAGGGGAAGATAGTTGGGGGCAACCAGTCCAGCAGGGGAGGGCATATAGAGGTGACCAGGCCTGCAGGGGAGGACAGTTAGGGGAGACCAGGCCTGCAGGGGCAGGCAGTTGGGGATGACCAGGCTGGCAAGGGGTTACCGGGCCTGCAGGAGAAGGCTGTTAGGGGCAATCGGGCCTGTAGGGGAGCAGTTAGGCATTGATCAGGCTTGCAGGGGAGTGGTTAGAGGGTGATCAGGCTGGCAGGCAGAAGCATTTAGGTGCAATCAGGCAGGCAGGCACGCAAGCGAGTGGTTGGGTGCCAGCAGTCCTGGATTGTAAGAGGGACCTCTGACTGCCCATTTAGGCCTGATCCTGGTGGGGGTCTCAGATTGGAGAGGGTGCAGGCTGGGCTGAAGGAAACCCCCCACCCTATATATATATATATATATATATATATATATATATATATATATATATATATATATATATATATAATATATATATATATTTGGCATATATATATATATATGCCAAAGCAACCAAACAACCAAACGACCAACAGGTCAATCGGTCGCTATGATGTTTACTGATGACCAGGGGATAGATGTTCAATGCAGGAGCTGCCCCCTTGTGGTCAGTACACTCCCACAGAAAGAGTGACACTTGGCAAGCTTATCGAGCTGCACGGTGGCAGGCAAAGTGGGGCTGGGATAAGCGGAGTGGCACACGCTTCTCCCTGGTCACCTGCTGCTTCACGCATTACTACACTCCTTGGGGGATGTCGGCCCTGAAACTGGCAGTCCGACATCCCCCAAGGGGTCCTTTATTGTGAGAGGGCTCCAGGCTGAGGAACTCCACCAGTGCACACATCCATGCACCAGGCCTCTAGTATCCTTATAATTAACAACTTCCCAAAACCTCTTAAAAGCCTGTGATTTTATAACCATCAGCACATTTCCTTCTACAGGAGTCCCATTATAATTCACCACTTATGAAAGTTTTACCAGTTGCACAGCTAAAGGGCATGCCAGGGTTATCAGTACCAGTGCTCCATCTTCTATAACCTGTAGTGGGGCTCGCACAGCCAGCCACCAGCAGATAATCTAGCCCCCAAATCCCATTTTAAAGTCTACTTCCTCAGACCATTCCTGGTACCATAATTGTCTTGGGTAAGGTTCCCCAGGAAATAGACTCTGAACTGGAGATTTGCACACCAGAAGTTTATTGAAGAATGCCTTCCAAATCAACAACTATGGGAGAGTGAAGGAAGTTAAGATCTGAACAGAGAAAGGAGTTGAATCACAATACAATCACAGGATGGCCTCAGCCAATCCCATAGGGAGCTCTGGAGTTGGGATCTTCAAAGTTATCCTGACTTAGTGTAAAAGGGCAAGGTATTTATATCCTCACATAATTCAGGCATTGGCTACTAACTGACCCTGAAGAAGCATGACTGAGTCTTAGAGGGAAGCAGCTCTGTTGGCTAAGGGAATGCCTGGAGAGGGACTTGGAGGCAATCAGTTTTAGCTACCAATATTCACAATAGCTAGGGGAACCTGCACCTGAACAGAGGGATCTGGGTGGTGAGCCATAGCACCTGCCATACTTCTACTGGACTAGTACACCAATTTGACTAACGAAGGGAGATAATGAAGCAATTACCATGATTTCTTAGGAGAAACTATAGCTCATCACCAGTTGATGAGAGAAAACACAGCTTTGCAGAACAGAACCAGCTAATGAACATGGAAGAAATAATAGAATTATAAAAATTATCATTTTGAAAGCCCTAATAAAATTATTAACTCAGACAAGGATTATCAAAGGATGTTAAACCCATTAGGTGAAAGACATACACAGTATGCAAAAGTTATTATTAGCCATGATTACTCACTTACTGCAAATGGAAAAGGCATACATTTATGAAAAAGAGATCTAATGGGTACCATCTTAGCCAAATAATTAGATTGGGCATTATTAAACAGTGAGACAATCTGAAAATCTCTGATGGCCTTAGTCAACATCTGGATAGGATGCAATTTGCAGTGCCCATAGATATATATAAAATACAATTGCTAAACAAATGTTTAACCAAAACCTAATGAAGCTTTAAAACTAACTTCCATTTACAGAAAATATGGGATGGAAGACATAGAGATTAACAATATCTGGGGAACTGTCCTTAAGGAACTAGATTTATAAGACATTCTAGAAAAGTGACAAAAAATGGGCTAGCAGTAGGAGGAGGGAATTAACTGAAGAAACTTTTTAGAGGGATATAAATGTCCTATACTTGACTGATGATAGTTCAAAGACCCCTCATAGAAACTCTTTTAAAGGGTGAATTTTATTGTGTGTAAATTAAACCTCAATTAACAAATCCCCTCCTTCAAAAACCTGAATGTTTAATGTTTTTGAATAAAACAGTGAGACTATTCTGTTTATATTTTTAAGCAAATATTTTAAAGTGCAAAAGTATTTTTAAATTAAAATTTTATTTACTTTATAAGCTCAAAGGCAAATTTTCTCTTATGTTAAGCTAAGAGTGTAATTAACTTCATATTTCTACTTACCAATACACCAAAACCATTGTTTTAACATGTGTGATATACAATTCCATAGATGTAACAGCTATGTGAAACACATTACTACCTATCCACAAATACAGGTATCAATCCTACATCACTTCCTATAATACCCCTACAATAATCTCCAATAGCTCAAACCCATCAGTATCTATTGAATAAAACCAAATTCTTACCTGGCTGTTCAATTTTCCCTGCCCTCTGGCTACAGTCTCCATTTCCAGAATGAATTGCCACTAGTCTGCTTTATAACACCTACATTCCAGCTCTGATGGGATTCTTACCAATACCTACACACAGCTATGCTTTCTCACCTCTTGCTCATGCTTTTTTGAGCCAGCAGGGAATGCTGTCCCTTTGTCATAACACACTAGGCTTTCACAATGGTTTCATTTAACACTTTTATCAGTACCTCCCTTTTGTATCTTTCACCCCCATCTAGACAATAAACAGAAGTATAGAAACTTTGTCTTATAAATCTCTACAGGGCCAATGGTTAGCACTAGTAGTACTAATCCCTGAACCTTTGTTGGATTAACTGACTACTTAACTTCTTACAACCAAAATTCCATGCATCTGAAATACAGGCTCAAATACAATTTTTAACAAAAAAGATATAAAGCATTTAACAGAACTGAGTGGGTTTAGCTTAGAGAAGAAAAGCATTTCCCGCATTAACCACAATACCACTTTTTTTATTTGATCTTCGCTCACACTTCAACTTTGGGGAAGAGGGTGCAGTGAAGAAGGAAACTTGATTTAGTGCAAAACAGTTCAACTGTGATACAGCACAGATGGGAAAATAGCACAAGTGTCGAAGGGTCCTGGGGCCAGACCCCTCTCTGGTCAGACAGGTTTGCTTTGCAATGCATTGTACCTTACAATGATGGTCTTCTCTTACTTTTTGTGCCAGTCTACTTCACTCTGACCTAGGAGACATCTTCCATGCTTCAGCTCAGACAGGAAGACACAGTCTCCATAAATCAATGGGGAGGGAATGTACTTTCAAGAAGCTGGCTCATAAAGATGGGAGTCCCCACCCCTGATCCCTGATTGGTCCATATTCATGCAAATGAGGACTCCAAAACCCTGTAGTTTGGTCAGAAAGGCACTGCCTGATTGAGCAGCTTAGATTGGTCAGAGCTGCACAGCTCTGATTGGATGAGGAAAGCCTCAATCCTAATGGTTGAAATAGGATTCTAAGAAACCTTTATAAGGATTGGCTCAGATGGCAGAAACACAGTATAGGCAGGTAGTTTAGCCCAGGCTTCTCCAGGAAGTGCAATTTGCATGAGAGACTCCTTTGCAGAAATGGCTGATAGGCTCTGTGTTGATTTTTTTTTAAATTTGAGCCCACACTTCAACTTTCAATCAACTCAACTAGCCATTTGTCCATTTCTCTTTCGTGTGGAAAAACCTATATAATCATGCTGATTAGAATATTAAATATGTGATTTTAATGATTATAATAACCATAATGATAACAACAGCAGCAGGAACAGCTAACTTTACTTACTATTAAGCACTTACCATGCACAGGCACAATGTCCTTTCAATACCAATAAAGTTACAAGTAAAAAAACAGACAAAGGAATACTAGTTAACTTGCTCAACTTAAGATAGAAAAAGGTAGAGAACTAGGATTTGAACTAAGGTAGTCTGTCTCCAGAGTAGATTTAGTCACTGAGCTATGGTTTCATCCAAATGCAATGTTATGCTGCCATTCACACACAGAACTGATCAAACATTCCGTTACTCATTTCCTTTCCCATCTCCTTCCCCAACTGAATGTTCTCATTTTGATTGGTTCATTAATACAAAATATATTTATTCAATCGCTGAATAAATGAAATAGTTATTCCCATGTTCAATACAGTCACTGAGACCAAAAATAAAAGAACAAGACACGATCCTTGCCTTCTCTTTAAGTCTCCAAATTCCATACACCCCCTCACTCTCACCAGAAATCAATAACTAATATTTAATAGCACTTAAAGGGCCAAGTACTTTACATATATGGATTCATTTACTCTACAAAAAACAATTCTTATTATCATTAACTTCATTCTATATAAAAGAAAACAAAATGATAAACAAAAGTAAAATAAGTGGAACTACAACGATCTAAAAAGCTCCATGCAGCAAAAAAAAAAAAAAAAAAAATCAACAAAATGAAAAGTCAATTTACAGAATGTGAAAAAAATATTTGCAAATCATATATCTGATAAGAGGTTAATATCCAAATTATATATATTTATATACAAGGTGTGCCAAAAATGTATACAAAAGATGTATAAATGTATACATTTTTGGGAGACAGTCTACACACACACACACACACACACAAACACACTTTAATATAATTCAATAACAACAAAACAAGCAATCCCAGGAAAGAATTCCAAGAAAAAAATGCATATGGCCAACAGGCACATGAAAAAGGGCACTCAACATCACTAATCATCAGGGAAATGCAAATCAAAACCACAATGAGATATCACTTTACACCTGTTAAAATGGCTGTTGTAAAAATAGAGATAACAACTGTGGGTGGCCATGTGGAGAAAAAGGAACTCTTGTGCACTGTTGGTGGGACTGTAATTTGGTGCAAACACTATGGAAAACAGTAAGGAGGTTCCTCAAAAAATTAAAAATTGGACCAGCACATGATCTAGCAATTCTACTTCTAGAATTTTTATTTATCCAATTCATATTTATCCAAAAGGAAAGGAAAACACTAACCCAAAAAGATATCTGCACTTCCCTCCTTGTTCTCGGCAGCAGCATCTACAATAGCCAAGTCTTGGAAACAATGTAAGTCTAAGTGCCCATCATTGGATGAATGGATAAAGAAAACACTATTATTATTCAGCATTAAAAAACAAAAAAGGAAATCTTGCCATTTGCAACATCATAGATAGATCTTAAGAGCATGCTGCTATGTGAAATGCGTCAAAGACAAATACCATATGATCTCACTTATATGTGAAATCCAGAACACAAAAAACAAACTCATAGATACAGAGAATAGATTAGTAGTTGCCAGAAGGGGGTGGGGGGTGGGCCAGGGAGGGAAGATTGGGCAAAATGGGTGAATATGGTCAAAAGGTACAAACTTCCAGATATAAATAAGTCAAGGAGATGCAATGAATAGCAGAGTGACTATAGTTAATAATACAGTATTATATACAGGGTGAGATAAAAGTAGGTTTACAGTTGCAAGTATGCAAAAACACTGAGTTTATTCTTGTATTATTATTTATTAATTATTGCATTATTTTCCATATGAACAACTATAAATCTACTTTTGCCCTGCCCTGTATTTAAAAATGCTGAGAATAAATTTTATTTTCCATCATAAGAAAAAAATTATAACTATGGGTGGTAATGGATGTTAACTAACCTTACTGTGGTGAATCATTTCACAATATATACAAAAAAAGGAATCATTATGTTATATACCTGAAATTAATGTTATAAATAAATATCAATTACATCTCAATAAAAAAAATAAGAAAACTGAGGTATAGAAGTTATGTAACGTATGCAAGGTCACACAGCTTACAAGTGGCAGAGCCAATATTTAAAACTAGTGGACTTCAGAATCCAAGCTCTTACCCACTTCACCATAATGCCATCAAAGTCAGTAACTCCATTAGGCTTGCATCCCTCAAAGTCTCTACTATAAACCTAAGAAATAATCCACAGTAATGAATTCTTTCAATACTGACTGATAACTTACTCACCTTGTTTTGTTCTTTAAACACAAGCTTGTTCTCACCTCAGAGCCTTTATTGTAATTACCTATAAGACTCTTCCTCTAGATCTGTCTTCCCATTATTACAATTTCATGTAAATGTCAATTCCCAGAGAACTATCCTGACCACCCTACCTAAAACACCCCCACTACAAATTATCTATCAATGAAATTAGTTTTATTTTCTCTATATTTACCACTATCTGATATTATCAGTTTTTTATTTCTCCCCACTAGAGTGGAAGTTCCAAGAGAGTAGTTCTCAAGAGAGTAGTCTTTGTGCATCTTGCTCAATGCTGTATCTTATGCACCTAAACCAGTGCCTGGATCATAGGAGGCACTTGATATTTACAGAATGGATGCCAAATTTGTTCTAGATATTTGAATTACCAAAATAAATAGGATATAGTTATTAGTCTCAATAAACTCTTAGTTTTTATATTTTTAAACAGCTCCTCCCCTTGTATATTAAAGACTAGTTCCTAACTTTTTGCAACAGGTAACCACTCTACCTGTCACATAAAAAAAAAAAAAAAGGTTTATTGATTTTAGAGAGGAAGGGAGAGGGATATAAAAGGGAGAGAGAGAGAGAAACATCACTAAGCAAGAATCATTGATCAGCTGCCTCCTGCACTGGAAATCAAGCCTGCAACCCAAGGCATGTGCCCTGACCAGTAATCAAACTGTGTCCTCCTGGTTCATAGTCAATGCTCAACCACTGATCCCCACCTGCGAGGCTCCTCCTGACATCTTAAACCAATCCCTGAGATCTCCCTTTGACCTCTCCCCATCAATTATCCCTCTCTCACTAAATTCTTTAATTTCTCCTTCTTTACTTACTGATAACCTGTTAATCTCCCCATTTCCTCAACATCTCCCACTGACTCTGCACCACATTTCTCTACTATGACCACTTCCTCAAAAGTCATCAATGAGCTGGAAAGTGTTCTCACTTTCTTCAGCATTTAACACTGCTGTGGACTTCCAATCAACTTTCTTAGGACCAGAGGTGATACGATCTCATGGCTCTCTTCCTAATATTTTTATTTTTTTTAAAGCTTTCTTCCTATTCCCTTTCTCTCATCCTTTAAACTTCATGCTCACTAGAGCTTCATCTTCTACTCTTGCTCTCTGTCTCTGAAATATCTCATTTGCTCCTCCAACTTAGCTAGATATAATATTATCCATTCAGTACCTAAATCCCATTTCCACTTTCCCATTATACTTAATAAGAAATGTGATTGCATTTTTAAGCAAATTCTCAATAAATGTTAGTTGCAGGCTAAGACTTAGAAAAAGTAATGTGAACGATAATAAACAATAATGTTCTGAACAAGCTGTTGAAGGTAATATTATACAACTTAAGGCAGTTTCCATGAGTACTTCTTGTTATACTTGAACTAATTTTTCATTAATTTTAACTGAAAGCTTGTACAAGAATGGGCCAAAAGCTAAAAATCATTCACAACTTTTAAAACTTTAATACACTTCTAGATATATAGAAATTGCATTACACAAGTACAGCAGTAAGAAATAAAAATAGGATTATGCCAGTCACAAGTTATTGTGTAAGTCGGGAAATAACATACAAAGTAAATTCAAATTCTTTGGCAGAGCTTTGTAAAGATGTATCCTTAGTACCCTAATTCAGAGACTCACAGCTCAAAATTATACCTAATTATCAGAGCACAGTGTCTAATAAGGTTTTCTGCTATTTTAAAAAACATTAGCAAGAAACAAATTTGTGCCATTTGGCCTTCAGCTTAGATAGCAAAAGGTAGTTACATACACTTATAACCATATGATAAAACTACTCATGCATCTAATCCTGTAAATAATCACAGATATGAGAAGACTGGTTTGACCAGGAAAAAAAAAAATGTGAACAAAACTCCACCTTTACAACTCTGCAATAGATAGAGCCAAGAGTGCATACTGGTAAAATTCCAATACCTGACTCACAAGTTACCCCCTTTCATAATGGGAGAAAATGACATCTGGTTACTGCTTAACAAACTGCGCATTCAATAAATACAGTAAACTCTGTGACATTTAACAAAATTCTACAATGCTTTCCCCATTTCCCCATATATTGCAAGAAGCTGTGAGAAAAATCATGATGCTAACTCCCAAATGCCACTGTCAAAGCCAAGCTGGTGAAACAAGTCAGTCACCCTCCTTCAGGGTGTGTGGCATATAAGGGCATGGGAAAGAAAACAAAAGAAGAGCCCTCAGCAAAAAAGACACCCATGTTTTAAGAAAAAGAAAATGAAAGTGATAGGACTTCTCCTATACCTCAAGGAAGCTAAAGGAGCAGGGAGCCTAGGAAAAGATCTAGGAGCTACTCAAATTTTCTAGTTGGTGCCAGCTGAATACTATCTACCAGCTGTCATATTTTCAAGTTCAGCGTTCCCCTTTTCCCACAAAACCCCGCTCTACTCTAAAGTCTGTAAGTGACAGACTAATGAAATGGTTGATGGGACACCAGAACACAAGAGCAGCTGCAACCACATTTCTAGAAGACCAGTTATCAAAGTGCAGCTCTAAAGATCTGAATCCAATTAAATACCTTTGGCATCCACATAAATCTAACATCTGCATCCCTCTTGCTTAATTCTCTTAATTGAAACTCCATGCCTTATCCCACTGCCTGATTATCTAAAACTCGTCATATACATAAATATATGAATATATGTATGTATATGTATATGTATATGTATATGTACATGTATATAAGAATGACACTATCCTTAGCTTATACTATCCTATCCTTAGGTGAAAGGCAGATTTGGCAGATTTTTATTTTATATTTTTTAAGGGGAACTGGAAAGGGGAGGATGGAATGTCGTGGGGGATGGGAGGGGTGAGAAATTCGTGCAAATACTATTGCGACAGACACTGGAAACGCCACTGCCTTCACCACCCTTGCCAATCCCCTTCATGTATTCATTGCCCTCTTACTCTTTACCCATCATCCCTCCTCCTTTCTCAACAATACACTACACGTGTCATAACTGACCCGCACCACCATCACCTTCTTTTCTGGAACATCGCACGCTATTACACACACACACGCACACACACCCTCGCTAACCACCCACAAAGACACACACACTCAGAGCAGAAACTGCTGCCACCGCACCCTCCTACTTCAATTAGGTGCTTCTCACCACGCAGCACCAAGCGCTTGCTGCAAGGGAGCTCAGTAAATACGTACGTAGACACACGCACGCGCGCGAGCACACACACACACACACACACACACGCACACGCACACGCACGCACACACACACACACACGCACACGGGAGCGCATGCAGCATGTGGCGCAGGGAAGGGCACCCGGACACGCACCTGGAGGCCGAGTGTCCCGCGCCGCTGCCTCCCTGGTCCCTGTCACTGAGCGCCGCCGTGTAGATCCTCCGGTAGCGGTCGGCCAAGGCGCGGCCTGACAGCAGCAGCTGGTAGTGACCCCGGGAGTCGGCGGCGGGCAGCCCCAGCCCCAGCCCCAGCCCCGCGGCGGCCGCGGAACCCTCGGGAACCGGCATGAACAGCGCCCCCGGCGCCGGGAAGGAAGAGATGGTGGCGGCGTGGAAGAATCCGTCCCCGCCGGGCCCGGAGGCGGCGGCGGCGGCGGCGGCGGGGGAGGCAGTGGCTGCGCACATCATCATCCTCGCGGCAGCGGCCGCCGCTGCCTGGTCCCCGCGGGCCGGACGGGCAGACCCGCGCGCGCGCGCGCACACACACCGCGCAGCCCTTTTCCAACGACGACGGCTCCGGCGGTGGCCTCTCGCTTCAGCAGCCGGGAGGCTTACAAAGACAGCGACGACCTCCTCCTTCTTCTCCTCCTTCTTTTCCTCCTCCCCCCCGCACCGCCTTCTTCGCCGCTACTGGGGCCGCTCATCTAACCCCGCCACCTCGGGGAGTGTAAGGAGGAGGCGTAGCCGCCGCTGAAGCTGCCGCCGCCGCTCCCACCGCCCGGACTGAGCCGCAATGGGAAGCTGCCGGCTGCACTGGGCATGCGCGGCTCCCCACGCATGCTCAGTAACGCCAGCCTGTTCTCCTCCCCACCCCCTCCTCTCCACCACTCCCTCTGCCTCTAAGGCTCTGGGTGTGGGGCGGTGAGTCCCTGCCGAACCTGGGAGAAATCCACTTCCCCGGGCTTTCCCAGCAGCTTGAGGAAGAGTAGGGAGAGTGCTAGGCAGGCTGTCAACTTGCAGACGCTGGGCTGCGGGTACTGGTTCCTGACCAGGTGGGAGAGCTGGGCCCTGAAAGCAGAGGGAACATGCCTCCCGCCAGAGTAGGTGTGTTACGTAACCCCCTGCCACCTCTCCAGACTGGAGCAGTGCTGATTAATTCAGAATTCAAGGCCCACAAGGCCAACCGCATTAGAAGTCCCTTTGCAGAATTTTTGTCTTTACGACTGAAGTCCATTTAAAATAGCATTTACTTACAAAAGACAGGTAGTTAATGAGTGCATTCTTTTTTCTTCTTCTTTTTTTTTTTTTTCCTGTTTCTGTGAAAGTAGGATTCACAGTTAGGACAGTATTCACAAGCCAGAGTCATTCAAAAATTATTGCTCTCAACATTTACATCGGAGTTAAATCTTAAGGCATTATACTATTGTTAAATATTCTTTTGTGGAATCTACATTCCTCCTAAAAGTGCACTCTCATCTCTTGTGAGTGGTTACTTAATGGCTTATCTTTTTCTGACCTGACTTACATTACTAAAGATAATTCTTGAATATGGCCTGAAACTGTAATTGTGACTATGTCTGTACACCTGGAAATGTCATAACTACCAAAGATCTTATCATTGTTCTCTATAAAATGTAACACTTGCTGAGTTCCCTCTTCCAAGCTATTCTACTAAACCCCTTCTAAGTAAATACTCTAGAATTATATTTGCCAACGCATGCTTCCTATTAGTCTCATCTTTACTTGAAGAGTATAAATTTATACTCCTGACAAAATCATTAAGTCCTGTCCTCAGTACTAAGTTCTTCATCTAATTACTAGCTCCTATGTCTGTGCCTCTTCTCTGAACATTCTTCTCTTAAAAAGGAAAAAAAAAAACTTGAGTAAGTAAATTAATTCTAGTTGTGGGAGGAGGGATAGGGGAGAAAATGGTAAAGGAATGCATTTTTTTTTTCTGGGACTTTAAATGATAGATGAATGTCATTTTTAATAACATTAAAAAACAAAATAGCCAGAAGTGGGACAATGAAAACATAGGGGCCAAGGGCGGGCCTGCAGAATCATAAGATTTTCGTACAGTGAGTAGCCCTGTTAAACAGCTTTTGTCTTATTTTTTCAACTCTCCTATAAGCTCCTTCAGAGATTCTTATTTATCTGTGTGTCTTCCTCAGCTTCTTGTATAGACCCTTGTACATAGGAAGTATTCAGTAAGTATTTGTTCTTAAGTTTCAGTAGAGTTACAAGTTCAGTATTGAGCAGGAAGCCCTCTTCCCCAACCCTGGGGTGAGAGCTAGAGCACAGGTAGAGAGGCAGCTAAAGGCAGGTGGGATTAAAGGCCTGAACTGCATGTAGGAGCTGCTGTAAGAGCTCCTCACATTGCAGAAGTCAAGAAGGTGGTAGCTAAAGCCTCTAACAGACTAGGATTTGTATCCTAACCCTGCTATTTGTGTCTTTAGGCAAATTTTTCAACCTCTGAATGAATAATGGTCAAAATAATACTGCATGATATTATGGGAGAGCTTCAAGCATCTAGGATGTCCACCTTGGTACATGACTTCATGCAAGTGGTAGCACACAAAACAAAACATTCTAGATATTTTTCATAAGGACAAGAATGGCCTCTGTGTCCCCCCCTTTTTACATTCCCAGATCCTTCCACACAGGCTCTAGCCCCAAGCAGGAGAGAAATTTATAAGGGTTGAATGGATGGACGGAGGATGAATACCCAGAAAAACATTTCCAGCTTAGGTTTCGGTGGTGGCATGTGCAGTCATTGTGCATGTACAGTTTCTAGTGGAGACTGACCCTATGGGCTGCCCGGGTCTCAAGTCCTTCCCGCCATCCCTTCCTTCGTTCACTTGGGTCTTGACCATACCCTCCAGTCCCAGGAAGGCACTTTCCTGAGTCCCTAGGCACACACAAAACCCGGCAACTGGATCCTTTCAGAAGGACCCCGTTGTCATTGAGCCGCACAGCACAGCGAGGCGTGCGCAATGCCCACATTCGCTCACTTAGGTTTCAGACCGAGGATGGCGTATCCTTCCACCGCCGCGGCGGCAACGGCGGGCGGGCGGCAGCTCTCCTCTAAATTAATAGCAGACGCTGCGTTTTCTTCCCTCCTCCCCTCTTCCTGCCTCTGCAGTGTGCACTCCCCGGTCACTGCCACTGCTGCAGCTTCTGCCTCGGCAGCTGGGCACCTTGGAAGGCTTCCCTGGATGGCCGGGAAGAAGGGGGGGAAAAAAACAATAAAACGATTGGAGTTTCCTTTTATTCCACTATCGAGGGGACTTGAAGGGAGGGTGGCCCCCCAAGGCATGTCGCAAGGGTCATCTGAACCGTCCCTGCAGATGGGTGGTTTGGGTTTCTGGCAATAGGCAAAGCAAGCGTCCCCTCCCGCCAATATTGCGCCCCCTGCGACTCAGTGCCTGACGCTGCGGTGCTGGAGGTGAGGTGGGTGGGGTCTGGGTGCTAAAGAAATGTGCAGAATGGAAGGACGTTGCTTTGTTTTTCCTGTCCCGCAGCGTGCGGCTCCTGCACTTTCCGCGCTGCCATCTTAGCTTTATCTCCTCTCAGGCTGGGGTGTGCGCTTGGGTTAGGAGGGGGCGCTGGAGGCTTGGGGGAGAGCGGATGGCTGGAGCACTGGGCAGGTTGGGTGTCAGAATCAAATTGGCTAGATGGGAGTTCTGGGCACAGCTGCCCTCGCTATTGAACTAGGTTTCCACCACTTTGTTATTAAAACACAAGCGTAGTATTTTGTAGTCTTTGTGGTTGGTGTCATGTTCATTTCTCAAAAGCATGTATCTCTCTAGTCTATGATGACATAAGGCTGAGGCCTCATCTTTCATCGGTGTGGTCACAGATTTTGTCACTCTTTACATTGACATTGCAAACGGGCGACCATATGATGTTCTAAACTCTACATATTTACAGATTTTACACTCTGTTTCTTTAAGGTTTTTTTTTTTTTTTTTTGTATTGTATTGTTTTGTTTTTTAGAGAAGGACATCAGCACTGACATATTTAAAAGCCTGGCAGAAACCATGAAGTGTAGTTAAGTGGACAATGATTGATGTTAGATTCATTCTAAAGGTTAATTCTGTACTAATGTTTCAAGATTACAAACACAGGAAGCATGTATGTTATCAGGAACATCTAGACTGCTGAAAATGCTGTGGACAGGAGTCTGAGTTGGTTTCTCCGATTTGCATAATAATGTATTTAAAATAAAATTGGTAGTTGAGAACATTTTAAAGCACATGTGTCAAACACAAGGCCCGCGGGCCAAATCCAGCCCGCCAGGCCTTGCAATGTGGCCGGCACCGCGCTGTCATCACTGCACTCAGCTGTCAGTTTATGACATTGTCAGTTTATGACTGTTCAGTAAACCATTCGGCCCGCGATTTAGGCTGGATTTTAGATTTTGGCCCCTTCTCTGATTGAGTTCGACACCCCTATTTTAAAGCAAACTTGAGAAGGTAAGAACAATGTGGAAGGGAAAAAAATTGCTCAAGCTTAAAGAGAGAAGAAGTGCTTCACCCTTCAGTCATCTTTGCCTTTTAAGGGCCACAGAATTCTGGATCCTTTACAAATATGACCATATTGCACTTTAAAATAAACTATATTTTATATAATCTACTTATAAATAAACAGGAAAATTCAACATGGCGATTGAAATTCTTTTAAACATAAATTACATATTGGCTTCCCTAGAAATCTTGACTCTTGCTTTAAACAGCTGTATTTTTAGAGTCTTAGAGGATTCAGTAATTTATAAGCATGAAGATTGAATCTTTTTCATTTTTACTCATATTAGTTTTTAAAGTTTTACATATATACAAATTATATATCCAAGTTTTCCTACAAGTAAAAAATTTATATTTAGGGGGCCTGACTTATAAATGAACATTTTTGTCCCTGAAAATTTATGCTAAAATATTTGTTAGTGGGTGAGGATATATTCTTTGAAGTAGTGAACTCAATAATATATACAGGGTGTCCCAAAAATAAGTACATACACTTAAACAGCCAATTGCTCAATTTTGAAAATGAAATGTATTTTCAAAAACACTGACTTTATGATTATTCAGAGTGTATATACATTTTTGGAACACTCTATATTTAATATGTCACATTTTGTTAAACCACATTGTTGTGATGCATTTTAGACCATAGGATGCTTTCACAGATGGTATAGAAAGTCATCCTATCTAATAAAAGTAATATGCAAATTGACCATCACTCCAACACACAAGATAGCTGCCCCCATGTGGACACAAGATGGCCGCCACAAGATGGCCAGCAGGGGAGGGCAGTTGGGAGTACCAGGCCTGCAGGGGAGGGCAGGTTAGGTGCAAACATGCTGGCAGGGGAGCAGTTAGGCATCAATCAGGCTGGCAGGAGAGTGGTTAGGGGGTGATCAAGCTGGCAGGCAGAAGCGGTTAGGGGCAATCAGGCAGGCAGGCAAGCAATTGGGAGCCAGCAATCCTGGATTGTGAGAGGAATGTGTGACTGCCCATTTAGGCCCGATCCCAGTCAGACATCCCTCATGGGGTCCCAGATTGGAAAGGGTGCAGGCTGGGCTGAGGGACACACCCTTCCACATCCCCCTGTGTACAAATTTCATGCACCGGGCCTCTAGTATAAAGTATAACTCATTGAAAGAGAGAAATGGAAGAACCACATTACTATAACTTTAAAACTTCTTCAATATAGTGAGGTTTTAGAGGTTTTTAAAAATATATATTTTTATTGATTTCAGAAAGAGGAAGGGAGAGGGAGAGAGAGCTAGAAACATCAATGATAAGAGAGATTCATTGAGCGGCTGCCTCCTACACAACCCCAACTGGGGATGGAGCTCCAAACCCAGGCATGTGGAAGAGGGAGTGGAGGAGGAATCATGACCCTCTGGTTCATGGGTGGGTACTCAACCACTGAACAACACGGGCAGGGTGGGTTGTTACAATTTTAACTAATGGCTGCAATTTGACACACAATAGTTAAAACAGATTATAGTTTCTCATCAAGTTTCTATCGTACACTTTTAGGGTCAAAATTATCATTCATGGCTCACATTCTCTGTTAACTTATTTGTAATAACATCAAAATCTTAGCCCCACCTAGTTCAACTTCCTGTTTTGATCAATATTTTTACTTTTATATTTTGAAAGTAAAAAGGAGTCCGCCGGCACCAGTTTGGCTCAGTGGATAGAGCATCAGCCTGCGGACTGAAAGTCCCGGGTTTGATTCCGGTCAGGGGCATGTACCTTGGTTGCGGGCACATCCCCAGTAGGGGGTGTGCAAAGAGGCAGCTGGTCGATGATTCTCTCTCATCGATGTTTCTAACTCTCTATCCCTCTCTCTTCCTCTCTGTGAAAAATCAATAAAATATATTAAAAAAAAAAAAAAAAAAAGGAATCCATTTACTAGTTGTTCATAAGTAATTCTCTTAAAAATAGTGTTTTTTTTGTTTTGTTTTGTTTTATTTTTTTTTACAAATCATGTCAGGTTTGCCTTTAAACTGGGCCAAAAACTATTTTAAAAGTATTTAGAACACACAATTTATGAAAACTTGTATTTTTTCTAAACTAATTGGTAATATGTGACAGCTTTTCTTCAGTTTAGGCAGAATAATCTTATCTGTAGGATGTCAAATATTAGGAACTGGGTTAATTCTTTATGGGGTAGAGACCACACTGCTTCCAGGAAAGAAAAACAAAACAAAACTGTGGTTTCCCTACCCGTATTCCTAAAGTCCACTTCTACGTGGGTGTGGGATGGTGTGCTAATAGTTTTGTTTGCATTTGAGTCCCTTACTCTTCATTTCCCTGCTCTGCTGTGTACAGCAGGGGAATGACTCCTGCAAACTATATTTTTCCAGGTTCCCTTGCCTGCTAGCTTCAAGTTAGGTTCAACCTGTGGGTGAGATGGAAAGTGGGAAGGGGAGAAATCCCCCTTCTTTGCCTCTTTCCGCTTGCACAATATCATCTCTGCGGCTCCAACTCCTGCCGCGAAGCTTCTCCCTCTATGATCCAGCTCCAGCCAGGTGGACTCTGATGTGGAACCAGTTCTCACTGGGCAGCCCTTGCTCCTGGAATCTGGTAACAGCATTTCCTCCTTGGGTCTCTTCAGCTCTAGGGATTGTAGTGGCTTCCTGCTGATGTTAATCTCTTAGATGCCTCTGTACCTTCTTTGGCTTCTCTGCTCCTTTAATACTCTTGCAATTAGTTCCCCATATGTATTCAGTTCCCTCTTTTAATGACCTGGCATGCACTTCTCTGTTTTCCTGTTTGGATCCTGAATGATACAGATAGTTCTTCCATTCAAATGATAGCCCTGATTTGACTTCTCAGCCAAATGATGGTATCTGTCATTCTCCATCTAGCCTTTGAAGTTTATGGATCTGACCTCAATCAGCAAAACAGAAAAATGCTTTGAAAGCTATATGGATTGACTCACCTATATCTATTCCATATTCCCTTCTTCCTTGCCTGCTTCTACTATAAAGACTAAAAAGTAGGAAATATTCTCTCTATAATCCTCTCCTGCATCTAGGGTTGGCTTTGGGACACAATTTGGACCAGTTAGATCAAAGAAAGTCTGCTGCCACTATTCTCTTTCTTTTTAAAAGACGAGCAGGATGGTTGATGTTGTAGCCATGAGACACTAGGTCTGAGACGAAGGCCAAGAGCAGCACTGACTTAGCCTTGACATTGCAGAGCAATTGAACGAAGTTTCTAACGTATTTTTGTGCAAGAAAAAAAAAACCCTCCAAATTGTCTCAGTGACTGTTATCAAAGTATCCTGTTATTTGTAATTAAAAATGTTTTTACCAGATATACCAATCCCAACATCTTATCAAAGAGGACACTCTCTAGCTTCTATCAGTAGTCTTTGGGAGGGAGGGGGAGCGAGTATTTATGGAAAATAATAAAAAGCATAAAAATCCATTCTCTTTCCTAGGACCTACATTTTTTTGTTTTTGTTTTTGTTTTATTCAAGTCATCCATCAGAAAGTTCCCTCCATTTTATTTTACATCATACCTTTGGTTTGTTCAAGAGTTCTACTGTGATGTGTCTCCCAGATACCCTTCCAGGTCTGAGGCACTGAGTCCCCCAGATGCTGGGAGTTTTGACTGCTGGTTGCTTACAGCTGTGCCTCTTCTCACAAATTGCTCTGGGCCTTAAGTAAATGTCTCACCCAAAGTTCCAACCCTCCCCATGTAGTAGGCAAACACCTGGCCCTCTGCCCTTAATTCAAGATGACTCAGAAGAGTCAACCAATCTCTAGAACTTCCCATGAAGTTAGCTAGCTAAGGCTTTTGTTGCAACTGTATTGCCATTCATTTTCTTTTTTTCTCTTGACTGATCCTGTTTTTCTCACTCATTCACAGGCAACATTATTGAAAGCACTCCACAGTAAACTCCTTGCATGCAAGTCTCTATCTCGGAGTCTGTTTTCCAGGAAGAAATGGACTCTGAAACGGGATTTTGGAGCTGGATCATCCACTGGTTAGGCAGCAATAAGGACCCAATTTGTGACAGATTGTTACTAAGGTGACAGACCCCATGATAGTCATCTCTTCATATCCCAACCCTGTATAAATTTCTCTCCTTCCATGTGGGCAGGACCTACAAATTCCTCCTAACCAACAGAACACAGAATAAGTGACAGGATGTACATGATGACACATATGTGATTAAGTTATATAATATCACACCTCCCATCTTGCTGGGACTCCTCTCCCTTGCTGACTTTGGAGACGTACGCTGCCATATTGTGAGCCAGTACATGGAGAGGTACACGTGGCTAGGCCTGATGGTATCCTCTGGCCAACAATCAACAAGGACCCAGTCCCTCAGCCTGGCAAGGAACTGAATTCCACCAAAAAACATATATGTTTGGAAGTATTTCCTTTCCCAGTTGAGTCTCAGATGAGACTGTAGCCCAAGCTAACACCTTGATTGCAGCCTTGCAGAGGACAGAGCTAAACCATCCCCAGTCTTCTAATGCACAGAAACTGTCAGGTAATTAATGTGCATCTTATTAAGCCACTATGTCTGTGGTAATATTGCTGTGCAGCAATAGAAAACGAATCAACTACCATCGATGATAGATGGAACATTGATAGGCCTGTGCAGCTGAAATTTCACTGGAGGTGAATTAAGATGTGACACTTGCAGGTGGGAATGCACTTGCAAGCTTTTGAGTGGTTCAAGGTAAAAACATTATAAAGATATTGAAGTAGAATTCTTTTGATGACTTCCATAGATGCACTGAAGAAAGACAACGAAATGCTGAAACTTAAGGTTCTGATGGCATGAGACATGATCGACATCTTCTACAAAGTAAAGGGTAATTTATCACATCTTGCACTTCCTACCACAAAGGAGGGGCAATACCCGCTAGGCTTCTCTGGGTGCTGCAGGCATAACATCTACTTGAGAATATTGCTCTGATACATTTCCTGAATGACTGTAAGTGGTGTCCAGAGCAAGAAAGTGCTTAACATTATCTCTTAACTTTGGAGTAAGCATTTCTGCTTCTCAGACCATACAACACAACAGAATCTATGCTATTGGATGTATCAGAGGTGGGGAAAGGTGGTGTAGAATGAATGGGAAGTTTCAATGGAGGAATCCAAAGGTTCTGGACCAAGGCAAAATAAAATGTTTAATTCATTTCAGAGAGAAGAGTGTTGGGGAAAGAAAGAGAGAAAGAGAGAAAGAAACATTGATGTGAGAGAAAAACATAGTGATGCCCCTACTGGGGATCAAACCCACAACCTGGGTATGTGCCCTGGTGTATGGAATGATGCTCCAACCAACTGAGCCACACCAGCCAGGGCCAAAGGCAAACATTTTTTAGCAAACAAACAACAAACAAAAACAAAAACCACACCAAACAAACAAAAAACAAAAACAAAACCACAATAATACTATTTAGAAATGATTCCTGGAAGGCTATTTCAGCCCTGATAGAGGTACCTCACCATGAGATGTCAGGTGTTAATAACTACCCATCAGAAGCTCTGTTTTTTCTAGACCCACCAACTCATAAGGTCTGGTAGACACAGCAAAAACATATGATAAGATGGTGGTAATACACCCAGGATTGGACATGAGCAGGACCAGAATACAAGAAAGCTGCATGAATATGTGGCCAGAGTACTATGTCATTAATCACTATTGCACTGGTACCTGGTCAGATACATGTCTGCACGGGATTGGGGTGACCCTTATGACTGACACCAGAAAAAAAAGGCTGAGCTTGGATCACGCATGGTTGAATTGGTAAGTAGGTGCAAACTGAACTGAGCTGCTGCTGCACATTGACCTGATAGTGATAAAGCAAAATCCTCCCAGTGGTTCAAACTTCATGCACTGTACGTGGGCATCCATTTTGCACATAAGAAGTGGCCTAAAGTAAGAATAGGTAAGACTTCTGGGCGGTGGCATATGGCCTGGCTCTTTCGTAAGTGCCTGGAAGTAGAAATGTTGGATGAGTGAGGAAAAGGAGGTCTGTGGAAGAGACCTGTGAACGGAGCTGTGGGAATGGGCACAAAGTGTGGCTATCTGAATCACCTGGTGTGTCCATCCGGTAATGTACCATCACGTAGACAAGCTAATAATGTCCATTGAATACACTTCTATCACACAAAATGCCACTCAGAACCTGACATTGATAGAATTGCAGATGCTGTTTGGACACAAGCTACACATAATGCACTTTGAGTTAGCAGCTGGGTCTCTAATAGGTAGAACATATGAGTCTGAGAACTCAGCGTGGAAATAGAAGTGGCCCTACTCCCAGTGACCCCTTGAAGAATAGACGCTTTGTGTCCTGCTCAGGCTATTCAGCTTTAGAATTCCTGGTTCCCGAATGTCTGATGCTTTCACCAGAGAACACAGTTAAGAACCCCATTGAACTTTATTTTATTTTTTGCATCACCATTTATCCCCTTGATGCCCTCTTTCACCTCCCTCTCCTCCAACTCCCCGCCCTCCCCCCCCAACCCCCCTTCCCCTTGGCAATGAGTTCTCTTTTTTTTCTTTTTTCGCCCAAGCCCCCCCCCCCCCTCCCCATACACACACACACCACCAGAGCTGTCTGCTTGCTCTGTTAGCATGAGGCTGTCTCTGTTTTGCTTATGGCTGCTTTCAGGCACTTCAGGCTCCTCTGTCCAAGAGACCAGCAGACCAAGAAAGGAGGCCCTATACTGGCAGGAGTAACTGACCCCTGTCATCAGAAGTAGATAGTGTTGCTGTTACATGTGGGAGCAGAGAAGAGTACCTATAGAGGGGCAGGGGCGGGCTGGAAGAGGTCAAGCGGGGGGGGGGGGGGGACATATGTAATACTATCAACAATAAAGATTTTTAAAAGCTGTTGCCTTAATCTGGGGAGAACTCTAGGGATCATCGCAAGTCCAGAGCTTTAACGTGAGTTTGGCTGATGCTTCTCTTTTTTAACTGATCTTCGGTTCCACTTTTCCCTAAACCTACCTAAGCTGTTTCCCTCACTTCTTTACAGATTTTATTCTTTAGGTGAGCCGTGGGTGTGTCTCTCAGTGCTCCTGGCACCATTTTGATTTAAATGAACAGGTACAGTACCCATGGCTTTACCCAGAGCTATCAGGATGAGGGTGCAGGTGACCCTACACGGTAGAGCAACGGTTTTAATTGAGGTGAAGGCAATCTAGAGCGGGGGTGGGGTGGGGGTGGGGGACGAGGCTCAATATGAATTTGTTTTAGAATTGAGTCCAGATGCAGCAATTAGGTCTGTGTTTCATCCCACTTCTCTTCCTCTTTTATGTTTCTGCAGAAAAAAAAAAAAAAAAAAAAAAAAAAAAAAAAAAAAAAAAAAAAGATTACCCAGGGTCCTTGATATAAAGTGAATTCTCCAAAGTAGCAATGCTCTGGGTGGATTGAAATGGATACTACAATTATTGCCCTGATTATTGCCCTTTTGGGATTGAGTCCATTATTTCCCATTGGTTAGAAGTGTTGGCTGCTGACAGCTCTCAGATGAGCCCCTCTCTGAGCATTGTCCTCAGCCGAAGGTTGCTGCCTGAACCACAGTTATGTTTGTTACCTAAGGTGCCATTGCTTCAGTGACTTATTGAAGAGGTACAGAGGCTAGCCATGTTGCCTTAATTTGGGGAGAACTCTAAGGATCATCGCAAGTCCAGAGCTCTCTGTGGGTTTGGCTGATGCTTCTCTTTTTTAACTGATCTTCGGTTCCACTTCTCCCCAAACCTACCTAAAATGTTTCCCTCACTTTACAGATTTTGTTCCTAAGTGTACTCCCTCATGTTCTTCCTGAATTCAAGTGTTTGTTTCAAGCTGACTTCCTGGGGAAGTTAAACTAAAGTGATTACTATGATTAAAATATAATATATAAAATTTGTCATTGCATTTGCTTGAAATACTTTGGTGTGTTTTCTTTTTTTTAAATATATTTTTATTGATTTCTGAGAGGAAGGAAGAGGGGGAGAAAGAGGGAAGAGAGAGAGAGAGAGAGAGAGAGAGAGAGAGAGAGAGAGAGAGAGAGAGAGAGAGAGGAACATTAATGATGAGAGAGAATCATTGATCGGCTGCCTCCTGCACACACACACCCTTCCCCCCCTCCCCACCACTGGGGATCAAGCCTGCAACCCGGGCATGTGTCCTTGACCAGTATTGAACCTGGGACCCTTCAGTCCGCAGGCCAACACTCTATCCACCAAGCAAAATCAGCTAGGGCTACTTTGTTTTGTTTTTGTGGGCTTTTAAAAATCTTTTTTGTTGAAAATATTACATATGTCCTCCCTCCCTCATTGATCTCTTCCAGCCCGCCCCTGCCCCCCACCTTCACCACCCTATTGTCTATGTCCATGGGTGCATATATGCATACAAGTTCTTTGGTTGATCTCTTCCCACCCACCCTCCCTGTCTTTCCTCTGAGGTTTGACAGTCTGTTCCATGTTTCTATGTCTCTGGATCTTTTTTTTGTTGTTGTTGTTCATCTCAGAGTGGCTATTATCAACAAATGAACAAACAACAAGTGTTGGCAAGGATGCTTGAAGTTTTGATGACATTATTTATGACATGCCATATTCCAAATTTTATTTAACATTTAAATACCCAGAAAACAATTACTTTTCCTAAAACCTGTTCTTTTTCATAAGTGATCATGATTCCATTTACATTTAGCTACTGAGGAAATATTTAGTATATTTGCTGTAGTGCCTTTTTGAGTTCTGGGGGGTTGGGGAAGCAGAATGGTTTGTAGCAAATTGAGGCAAAACCTCATCTTCATTACAATAATAAGTGAGAGGACAGAGTTTAATAGAAAACCTGAGAATCAATCTCTCTGCTAAACCCCAAATATTAACAATTTTAGCTGGGCAGTCCCCCTTAAGCAATGGGGAAAAGATTATGTGCTCCTTGAGGTCTCCTACCTCTCAACAGGATAAAAGGAAGAAGGAACTAGGGTATAAAATGCCCAATTTCTGCACCTCACCCTCCCACCCACCCATCCATCCATCTTCTATCATCATTGCTGTACCTAAGGATAGACTGTACCTGGGTACCAGGAACAAAAGATAACAGGCAGTTGTTGTTGTAGTTCACCATGACTTGTTGAGGGCCTCAACTAAGGCAGTAATTATAGAGAGGAGAAGGATGTTCAAGAGGTAGGATGCATAGCAAAACAGTGATCTAATGTGGAGGGTGAGAGACATGGAGGATTCTGATGTGACTCTCAGGTTCTTGGTGGATAACGATGTCGTTCATTGAGATGGGAACCCAGGAAAAGGAAGTTACTTTCAGATAGGAGTTGAAGAGTGCTACTTATCTGTGTCCTGCCAGCACAGCCAAGGGTTCAACAAGCCTGAGGGAGGGCAGCAAAGGATGTAGAAAAGACAGACAAAGAGAGTAAGCTGGATCTTCCTGTGCCTGGCTGAGGCCATAGGGAAAAGATCCAGGCTGCAAGCTGAGGCTTTATTTTTTAGTCAGGTAGTGGTCACCATAGTTACAATGTTCTTGTGAGTTTCACTTGCTTTGGCATCACTTGCTGCACCTCCCACAGCCCATTAGCTACCCAGGAAGGATCTAGGGAGTGTCATAAGGTAAAGCTTAATTATGCTAAGAGAGCTGTGCCCTCTAAGCTGGGACTTGTTTGTTGCTTTGCCATCAGGTCAGTCCGAGGCTTAACCCTATAGCCGCTCCCTATACTTATCACCTCTCACTTATTTCTGGGTCTTAAAATAATTTGAGAGAATGTTTTTAGAGAATGTGATCACTCCCCATCTTAAACACATTCCTCTGCCATTGATTTTTGGCTCACTCCAACCAATTCTCTACACAGCTGTCATCTTTGAAAACTGTACCATATGCAATGAAATATTACTCAGCATTGAAAAGGAACACATGTTATAACATGGATGAACCTTGAAGGTGTTTATGTTAAATTAAAGAAGCCAAACACAGAGGCTACGTGCTATAAGAGTGAATTTAAATCCAGAATAGACAAATGCATTGAAACAGAAAGTAGATTGTTGCTGGCCAGTGGCGGGGAGATGGGGAAAATGAGGAGGGAATACTTGATGAGTATGGGATTTGGGAGGTGGAGAGGATATGATGAAATTTTTCTAAAATTACATAGTGTGGATGATTATCCTATTGTGTGAACATACTAAAAACCACTGAATTGTATGCTTCAAAAGGATGAACTTTGTGTAAATTGTTTAAGAAAACTTATTTTTAAAATCTGCTTTAAAACTTCCAGTGATTTGGTATTAGTGTAATTAAAGCTAGTTGCCACAACAGACGAACCTCAGGAACTACTTACCTTCTCTAACCCCCCTCTCCCATTATACCACCCTTCCTCCCTTCTCCCCCTTGCAGGAGCATCGCCTGGGCTCCCTTGGGGCTGCATTCTGGTTTTGTTTGGCCAGTGGGAACAACCTCTCGGGAGACTACAGGACAGGAGAAGAGGCAGGTCAGGGTACATTGTCCCAGCTCTCCCCCTCCTTCTGGCAGTAGTGGTAATGCTCCATGACCAGAGTTCCCGCTGCTGGCTCCTCCTCCTTGGCACCCATTCTCAGGGCTCTAAGAAGTCTACTTCCTCTCTTTGCTTCTTCAGTTCTAAGAGTGAGAACAGCTTCCTGACGCCCGTGTTTTTTCCCTTCCTTCCCCTGTCCACACCTCTGAAAGGATTTCCTTCATTAGAGTCTCTTCATTTGAACCATATGGAGTGATTTGTTTCCTGGCAGAATTCTGATGGATAGATAACCCCAAAATCTCAGTGGCTTAATACAATAAAAGTGGACCTCTCACATATCTGATACAAGTCAGATAGCTTTCTTTCGACTTGGAGCTTTGCCATGTGGACCATGTGGCCTCTCACATGAGGCAGGAAAAAAAGGGAACTAGATGATTGCAGGGGATGCTATCAAGAACCAGGCCTGCAACTGGCTTACATCTCTTCCATTCACATTCAATGCCCAGAGCAAGTCACAGGGCACCAAGCCAACTGCAAGAGAGGCTGTGATAGTGGTGTGGTGACTATATGACATTCTCTCTGGCTAGGACTACAAAATTCCCTTTAGGTTTAAATGAACTGTTTAGCAAAGCATTAAAGATACATCACCATCTGGCCCCAGCCTATCTTGTTACCCTCCTGGCTGCTAGTGTGTCACTGTGCAAATTTTGCACAAGCTCTTTCCTCTGCCTGAGTTTCCATTCAACCTCTTCTCCAGGTGGCTAACTCAACTCAATAATTAACTCCTTCAGGGAGGTTATCCTGACCCTTCCCAAGGCCAATTTAACTGCTGGTTCTGTGTACTACCACAGGGCCAGGACAGTGTCTCCTGGCACTGTAAAATCTTTATCATTCTGTTGTAATGTCATTCATTTTGTTAGCTTGCCCATTGAGCTGTGAGTTTCTTGACAGTGTGGATTAGATTTCATTTCTATCTTTCTACTCCCTAACATTGTAGTCACTTTACAAATAATGATTCTAGTTAGTGGTTCTTAGCAAAGTCAGTACCATCCCCCTAGAGCAGTGTTTCCAAAATCTTTGACATATGTGTACCCCTTCTATAATTTTCGTAACGCTGAGTACCCCCCATACTCATGAGAACGTAGAATTAGGCACAGCTAAGTACGGTGCAGTGCATATCCCCACCAAACTCCGGTGCAACGCGTACCCCCACCAAACTCTTCTTCACACTTTGGGAAACACTGCGGCCTAGAGAGTATTTTGGAAATTTGTGGAAGTGTTTTTGGTTGTCATAATAACCAGGAAACACTACTGACATTTAGGGTAGGGACTAGAGATAATAAATATCCTGCATATATAGGACAGTCTTTCATAATGAAGAACTCTTTTCTATCTGCAAGACTTTTTTAGGTCCCACTAGATTTTCAAATAGAAAAAAAAATGTGTTGATATGGGGCAGAACCTAGAAACCACTTCAGTTTTACATACCAATGCTGTTTTTATTGCTGTATAATAAAACAGCCCAAAACATAGAGGCTTAAAACAACAGGAGTTCATTGTCTCCCACGGTCCCGTGGCATGACTGGCTCAGAGGGCAGTTTCGTTCCAGGGGATGTTGATCTGCTGCAGTTGGGCTTGAACAACCACTGGCCCTTGGGAGGAGGTTGACCTGGATCTGTCAGGAGCTCCTCCCTCATGTTGTCTCTCCACATGGCTTGGGTGTCTCCTAACATAGTGGCTGGCTCCAAAAGGTGTCACGTGGAAGCTGCCAGTCTCCTTCAGGCTTAAGCTCAGACGTTTCAGAGCAGCACTGGGCTGCTTTCCATTGGTCAAGCCCAGTCCAAACTTAGGTGAGGACAAATAAAAGCCCCCTCTTGGTGTGAGAGGCTGCTTGCCTCTACAGGAAGGAGAAGATATTAAGAGCAATCTTTGGAGAGTAGAGAGAGTAGACACTAAGTGATTTTTGTCCTGTTTTAAGAACTTTCCAGATATATAACAAAGGTATAAATCAAGGGGAAATTGACCTTTGTTTTGTTTGGCATTTTATTCATTGCGTTTGAGTCATCACTATACATAACAGCATCAGTCCGCCTTTGCAGTTGTCACATTCATGGTGAGGCAACATGTACATCCAAGTATCAGATTACTTCTTTAAGTCTCCTAGTGAAATCTTTATATATATATATATATATATATATATATATATATATATATATATGCCTACATATAAGTATAGATATAGATATATGCATGTATTTCACTTTAATACAGTTTAGGCATATTTATATATGAAAATAATTATATTTTACTAGAGGCCCAGTGCACAAAATTCATGCCCTCATAAGGTTCCTAGTGGCTGCTGGCTGCTGGCCGGGTACTTCCTCACTTCCCCTGGTCACCTGCTGCCACTGCTAGCCAGGGCCTCCCTCCCTCCCCCAGCCAGCCCATCCCCTGGTGGAACTCCCAGGAGAACTCTGGTCTAGGGGACAATTTGCATACTATGTTTTTATTATATAGGATAAATTTATCACTATAACTATATTTATTATATATATATATATCACCAAAATATTTACATATAGAAAGGTAGATAGTTATAAACTTTCATTTTTGTTTTTGTTTTTCTTTATCTTAGAGCATTGTATTTTTATTACACATAAAGATGTTATATTTATTAATTTATATCATGATAGTAAAGAAGTTGTTACTACACCTGCTACTCATAGCAAATCTCCTATATAATAAAAGGCTAATATGCAAATAGACTGAACAGCAGAATGACTGGTTACTATGATGCACCCTGACCACCAGGGGACAGATGCTCAATGCAGGAGATGCCTCTTGGTGGTCAGTGAGCTCCCACAGGAGGAGCGCCACTCAGCCAAAAGCCAGGCTCATGGCTGGTGAGCACAGCAGTGGTGGCAGGAGCCTCTGTAGCAGTGTTAAGGATGTAGGACATCCCCCAAAGGCTCCTGGACTACGAGAGGGTACAGGCCTGGCTGAGGGACCCCATCCCTGAGTGCATGAATTTCATGCACCAGGCCTCTAGTATTATATAATAGTGTTGTGAAAGATCACTGATCTATAAGATCCGAACTGTTACTCTGGGATTCTTTTTCAGCTTGCATATTTGTTTTCTTCTTGATCTTAATTGTTTACTCTGATTTATATTTTGTTAACTCACAGTATGTACTCCTGACACAAATCAACTCTAATCTCTAAGGAATAACATAGGGGATATAAATAGATGAATTATTAAGTAAATAGTAGTTCTGTGTCTATATTTCCCCAATTGTTAAAATGTATAATTCTTACAGAAAATAAGGCATTTATTTTTTAAAACTGCGTTTTTTCACAGAAATAGTCATGTGTTACTTTCTAATTTGGACCAGAATAAAAAGAATGTCTAGATATGTGTTATATAACTTATATTTTATTAGTGTACCTAATAAAATATAAATATGATTGTGTAGTAGATATTTATATAAAATATAAATTTATATAAAATATAAATATGATTGTGTAGTAGATAAGTCAAGGAATGATTTATCATTCCTTGACTTATCTACTACACAATCATATTTTTAAAATAAGACTGAAATTATACATAACTATTTTAGATTTCTGGCATTGCAAAGTGCTTTACCTCATATTAAGGGGGGAAAAAATTTCCTCAGGGGAAAAAAAAATCATTATACCTTTTAGTAAAGCCAGCCTATGTACAAATGTACTTATTCCATAGCTTTCCTTAAATATCAAGCTGAATAAATACTGTACTTGGGATACATTTTCCATCTGAAACTGAATTCTATAGAGCCGTAAGTACTGAAATCTATTCCTGTGACCTCGTATTGCTTATACAGGTTTAATACAATACTCTATATTTAAAAGTTTGCTTTCTAATAGTTATACTTTCATACCAAAATATAGAAATGAGTCTGATTATTAAGTCACTAGAATCTCCTATAACATGATTTTTTAATCAAGTAGACAAATATAAAAACCAAGTAAGTTTACTTAATGTGCTGTGACGTGGACTCTGAAAAATGCTACTCACCCTGGTCTGGTAGGCGGAAGTTGTCCTCCCAGTTGCTGGATAGATATTAGGCACCAGAGGCCCAGTGATTTGTGCATGTGTAGGGTCCCTAGGCCTGGCCGGTGATTAGGGATGATCGAGGCCTTCCTTCCAGCTGGCACGGCTGCTGGCCAGGGCCTTCTTTTGTTCTGTGCCACCCTCTGTTGGTCAGCACACATCATAGAGAGCGATTGAACTCCTGCTTTCTGGTTGAACTCTTGGGGGGACACTTTGCATATTAGCCTTTTATATATAAAGATAGATAGATTCTGGTAGACAGATACTACTCTACTGGTCTAATAGATAATGTTCTCCAGATCTGATAGGCAGGTACTGCTGTCCTGGTCTGCTTGGCAGATTCTCCCTTCCTGGTCTGGTAGACTTGTGCTACTTCCTTGTGTATTGATAGATGCTACTTCCTGGTCTAGTAGACAGATTTTGCCCTTTTGGTCTGATAGAGCAGCAAAGGAGCAAGGTCTCAAACTAAAGCTCTTCTATAAACCATCACTCAGATTCTGCTCAGAGTACCAGTAAATGATTTTTTGTTCATTTCCACTGGTGTAAGGCATGAATGGCCCCTAAGAAGTATGTCATGAAAAGGATGGAAGAGACATAATTACTTAACTACTTTTGCCATGGTAGGCTCAGGTAAACACTATCATTTCCCTCCTAAACTACTTTGAGCAGGGGCAGGAGAAATCCAGCTTCTCATCAAACTTTATTGACATACTTCAGTAAGCTGAAGACTAGTGTGAGAACCCCTCGAATGTTCAACCACAAAGAAAATCCCCTCTCTAAGCCAGCCACTATGTCTACTTCAGTTTTCATTTGGGGAACTAGGTCATTCTCTGTTCTGCTGTGATAAGAGAAAAATTAGTCTGGCTCCTTAGAAATGCAAATAGTGACTAATTTAACCGTTAATTCTTAAAACACTGGCAACACAGTATTGAAAGCTATTACAAGTTTTCTTTTTACATACTCATTTCCTTTGTCACTTTTTTATTCCCCCTGACACAAACCATAGAGTTCTTTTCTTCAGTGTGTTAAAAAGTTAACTTTGTGGTGGTGGGGGGCAGATTAATTGGGGAACTTATATGCATATATGTATAGCCCATAGACACAAACAATTGTGTGGCGAAGGCTTGTAAGGCGTCAATGTTGAAAACACACACATACATATATACACACACACACAAACAAAGCAGACATCTATGATACTTTCAACAATAAAAACAAACTCTAAAAAATTTTTATTAATTTTTTTAAAGTTAATTTTGCTTGCCCTGGCCAGTTCACTCAATGGTTAGAGTGTCGGTTTGAGGACTAAAGGGTTGTGGGTTTGATTCTGGGTCAAGGGCACATACTTCTGTTGCAAGCTCAATCCCCAGCCAGTCTGGTGCATGAAAGTAACAACCAATTGATGTGTCTCTCTCACATCAATGTTTCTGTCTCTCTCTCACACAGATAGATGTTTCTCTTCCTCTTTTTCCCCCTCCCTCTTTCCCTCCATCTATTCATTCCGTCCACCCTCTCTAAAAGTCAATGGAAAAATATCCTTGGGTGAGGAGTAAAAAAAAAAAAGTTAACTCTATTTAATCTTTGAATCAAAGAAAATGTAAGAAGAAAGCCAAATAAAGTAAATTTTACAACAACACACCAATATTATTCATAATATGGCTGCATAGACTTTTTGAGTTATTATATCTCTGATATTCTTTAATTTATAATTTCAAAGCAATATAAGGTTCTAGAAGTGAACATCTGGTCTGTTCTAAGGATGTTTACAAAATGCAAGAGAAAATTCTGTTGACAAACAGAAGCATTGTCTCAAAGTGCACGTATGTGTGTGTGTATAATGTCTTGCCTCATGAATCCATTTTCTAGCCACCATCACAGAACGGAGCATCATCCCTATGTCATTACTTTCTTTACTATGGTATAAAAACATAAAATAGTATAAAGGAAAGAATCAACTTCCTATCATGTACAGGGAAAAGGTATCCCCAAATCAAAGTGTAGCATGAGACTCATCTATAATAATAAAAGGGTAATATGCTAATTAGACCAGATGTCCTTCCGGATATCATTCCGGATGTCCTCCCGGACAAAGCTGGTGGCTGGAGGGAAGCCCGGGTCCACGGTGTCAGTTGGAAGCCAGTGTCAACAGCCAGGGAGGCATACTGTTGCATAAATTTCGTGCATCAGGCCTCTAGTTTAAAAATAATAAACACGTTAGTCAATAATACTATTATAATTTAATATTCAAAATATTAAGGTTATTTTATGGATTTTTTCACTTATTAGTTATTAGTATTATATAATTGCACAGTTCTGATAATGATTAAGCTATATAACGCTTACTACTATGATCCCGTACTCTATGTAATTAGTGATAGAACAATACAGTTGTAGAATATCACAGTAAATAGTCTCATATGAAATGAGCTTATTACCGTGTGGGATCATGATGTAGCCCTACTAATAAATTTAAAAAGCCAAAATACATCTGGGGCCATTGTACCATTTAATTTTTCAGACTGCTTAATACAGCTAATATTCAGAAAGAAAACAACCCTAGTTTGTAAAGTGGTAATAATCATGTTGGAGAGATAAAAAGTGAGAGGATAGGACATAAAGATAGCATGAATTTTGAAGAATTCATGGAACATCCCATTCGCATTCCTCTCATTCCATTCCACACACTGCATCTTACGGCGTCACTATGGTATCTTATTCTTTATCGCTATGATAAGGTATTTGTCAAAAAGAACCTCAATAAGCTGATTCATTGTCATGGCTCCCTTCCCAAGGCTGTGAACTTGGAAGGTAGTAACAGTTAAACTTTGTTACTTATTCTAGTTCTGGTGAGATGCATTTTACTTGTAAATCTGCAGGCACACAAACAGCATGCATGTGGGAGAGAGAATGAAAATAATTGGCTAAACTAATTTTCACTTGAAATTTGGCTTTATTACATGCCTCCAAATTTAGAACTTTATTGTACTCTATAGCTATCCCATGTTTTAAAATTTAGCTTCTGCAGCACTAAACTAATGTTAATATCTCTTTTGTATAGCATGCTATAATTTTAAATATAATTGCAAATAATGAAGTGCCATTGCTCTCTTCTAGCGGAGGGAACTTAGTCCAAAAAGTTTAAAAATTGTGCCAGAGATCACAAAATGACAATGTGACTGAGTCCTATATTTCATTCTGTCTCCCAACATATTTTAAAATGCATTTAGAATAGAGTCCCTAAACCATATATGTGTACAACTGAATTTGAATGAAAAAAATTTAAACAACTTGGTCATATTTCTTAATTCTGTACCCCTCAATGTCCTCATCTCTAAAATGGGGATTGTTTCATCTTGCCTCACAAGATTGTGCCAGTTAATCCTTGGAAACTCATACAGCAGTGCTCAGTGAGTGTTAACCTTTGCACTTACTGAGACAACTAAATTTTATATTGCTTTCCTTGGTTCATAAATAATCCTGCGTATTAGGAGATGGCCTTACTTTTCTAAGTTCAAGTCCATGTTCTTCCTTCTATTCCATATATTTGAGGTAGATTTTTTTTTTTTTTTTACAAAATGACTTCCATATTTTTGTTTATGTGTATGTATTATATGTGTACTTCTGTGGTTTTTTTAATTATCATTGCATACAGTTTTATATTAGTTTCAGTTGTATAAAACAGTGATTCAGAGTGATATGCCTTTCAGAGTGATAGCTACAATAAGTCTAGTAACTATCTGTCACTGTACATCAATTATTACAATATTGTTGCCTTTATTCTCTATGCTGTTCATTACATCCCTGCAATTTATAACTGGAAGCTTGTACTTAATCTCCTTTCCCCTTTCACCCAACCTCCCACTTCCCTCCCCTCTGGCAACCATCAGTTAGTACTCTGTAACTGTGAGTTTGTTTCTGTTTCATTTTGTATGTTCATTTATTTTTCAGATCCCACATATAAGTGGAATCATATGGTATTGTCCTTATCTGTACAAGTTACTTCTCCTTATGTCATACTTTGTAGGTCCATCCATCTTGTTGCAAATGGCAAGATTTCATTCTTTTTATAACTGAGTAATATTCCATTGTATATACAGGGGTATACAAAAGTAGGTAAATTATCAGCCATCATTACCTAAAAGATAAAGCATTAGCAAGGATACAAAATAATAATAATAATATGAAAAAGACAAATAATATAAATAAATTATGCAATAATATAAGAATAAATTATTTTTTAAAATATATTTTTATTTATTTCCCAGAGGAAGGGAGAGAGAGAGAGAGAGAGAGAGAGAGAGAAAGAGAGAGAGAGAGAGAGAGAGAGAGAGAAACATCAATAGCAGGAAGGAATCTGTGACTGGCTGTCTCTTGCACACCCCGCAATGGGGATCAAACCCACAACCTAGGCATGTGCCCTGACTGGGAATCGAACTTGGGATCTCTTGGTCCCTGGGATGGTGCTCAGTCCACTGGCCCACTACAGCTGGGCAAGAATAAATTCTTTTGCATACTCACAACTGTAAGTGTACTTCTGGTCATCCTTGTATATATATACACCACATCTTCTTTCACTACTATTGATGGACACCTTGGTTGCTTCTATATTTTGGCTCTTATAACCAATGCTGCAATAAACAGAGGTGCATATATTTTTCTGAATTATAGGTGTTTTTTTTTTAAAATAAAATAAATACCCAGAAGTGGAATTGTTGGTTAAATAGTAGTTATATTTTTAATTCTTAGAGAAATCTTCATACTGTTTTCCATAGTGGTTGAGCTAATTTGGAACCCCACCAATAGTGCATAAAGGTTCCCTTTTCTCCACATCCTTAGTAATACTTATTTGTTGTCTTTTTTATAGTAGCCATTCTGGCAAGTGTGAGGTAATATCTCTTTGTGGTTTTGACTTACATTTCTCTGATGATTAGCATTTTTTCATGTGTCTCTTGGTCACTTATATGTTTCATAGAGAAATGTTTATTCATATCCTCTGCCAAATTTTTAATTGGATTGTTTTCTTTTAATGTTGAGTTATATGAGTTCTTTATATACATTTGGATATTAATCTCTTATTGTATATATCACCTTCAAATATTTTCTATCATTCACTAGCTTGCCTTTTAATCCTGTTGATGGTTTCCTTCATTATGTAAAAGCTTTTTAGTTTTGTGTAGTTCCCTTTTTTATTTTTGGTTTGTTGCCTTGCCCAAGGAGTTATATCCCTCAAAATATTGCAAAGACTGCTCTTAAAGAGTCTTTTGCCTATGCTTTCTTCTAGGAGTAATTTCAGGTCTTACATTTAAGTCTTCAATCCATTTTGAGTTTATTTTTATATATGGTATAAGAAAATTGTTTAGTTTCATTTGCGTGTGTATCTTAGTATACTTAGACTGAGAGTTTCCTTTTTAGTATATTGCCCATTGAAATCTTTCACTGTTTTTAGCTGTGTTCTTTGTCAGTTTGGTTTCTCTAGGAAGTAGATGCTAAGATGGATATATACAGTGACATTTATTATTAACTAGAGGCCCAGTGCACAAAATCGTGCATGGGTAGGGTCTCTAGTGTCTGCCAGTTGCCAGCAAGGGCCTCCCTCTGTTCCCCCTGCCATGTGCCAGCACCAGGTCCTCTCTCCCTTCCCTGGCAGCGTGCTGCCACTGGGGCCTCCTGCCACTAGGGCCTCCCACTCTTTCCCCGGCCGGCCCGTCGCCTGGTCGAACTACCAGAAGAACTCTGGTCAAGGGGACAATTTGCATACTATGCTTTTATTATATAGGAACAGAGGCCCAGTGTATGAAATTCGTGCACAGGTAGGGTCTCTAAGCCTGGCTGGCGATCAGGGCCAATCAGGTTTCCCACCTTCCTGCTCCTTCCCTTGCCACCCGCACCACCACCCACCACCACGCAGTTCCCCTCTTCCCCGAATCCCCATCTCCTTCTTCCTTCACTCCCTCAGAGCCCTGCTGCCACCACTGGTCACTTGCCATGCTCCATGCCGCCCCCTGGTGGTCAGCACATGTCATAGTAAACAAATGAACTGTTTTCCTGATTGAAAGGGGACACTTTGCATATTAGCCTTTTATATATATATAGATTGTAATTTTATAACAAACTTTATGGGGAAAAAAAGGTGAACTACTAGTAGAGTACAATGGGGGAAGGGAGGGTTCTTTTCTGTGTTTGTGTATGTGTGTGCGTGCAGTGAAGCTGTTGCTGTTTCTTTGGCTGTTCATGTTGTAATGAAGTGTTTATCTGTCTGGAGTGGGAAAGATATTGCTGTATCTGTTTCTGCTTTCTGAGATCATTTTTTTACATTATCTTTTAAGAATAGCATCCATTTGCAACAGCATGGATGGAACTGGAGAACATTTTGCTTGCGAAATAAGCCAGTCAGAGAAAGATAAATATCACATGATCTCACTCATATGTGGGATATAATGATCAACATATTTGATGAACAAGAATAGATCCAGAGATAAATGGCAGGGAGGGGTGGGGTTTTAGAAACCAAAGAACTTGTATGTGCATATTAGCACACCAATGGACACAGACACTGGGATGGTGGGCTTGCCAGGGGTGGAAATGTCTTTGGGGGGAAGAGGGTCAAGAGGGGAAAAAGGAGACATAGATGAAACTTTAGACAATAAAAAAAGGAATATAAAAAATACATATATAATCAATACATTAAAAAAAATGCAAGAAAGATCCCAAATAAACAACCCAACTCTATGCCTTAATGGACTAGAAAAAGAAGAACAAACTGAGCCAAAAGATAGCAGAAGGAAGGAAATAACAAAGATTAGAGCAGGAATAAATAAACTAAAAAACAGTAGAAAAGATTAAATAACTAAGAGTTGGTTCTTTGAAAAAGATAAAGAAAATTTATAAAACCTTAGCTAGACCAACCAAGAAAGAAAGAGGACACAAATCAAAGTTAACAATGAAAAAGGAAACATTAGAGCTGATAATACAGAAATACAAAGGGTCATAAGAATCTGCTATGAAAAACTACATGCCAACAAACTGGACAACCTAGAAGAAATGGAAATATTGTTAGAAACATACAACATGCTTTGACCAAGTAAAAAAAAAGTAGAAAATTTTAATAATTACTAATAAGAAGAGTAAAAATATACAAAATGTTGTTATGGGCAAGTAAATTTTAAAAGTAAGTGAATCCAAGAGTTGAGACTTTATTCTTTAATAGGAAACATTATTACTACTATGTCAAAAAAAAGATGCTAAACCTTGACATTTAAAATATCAGATTTATAGTTTTTTATTATACATTAACATGTGCACACTTACAGAAAATTTTGGGAATGCAGTATAAAAATTTACCCATAATTACACAACCCAGAAATAACATGTTAATATTTTGGTGAATTTTTATTTTATTTAATATTTCTTCTCTATGTTTGTATACATTTCTAAAAGTATTCAATGATTATACTATACTAGAGGCCTGGTGCACGAAATTTGTGCGCTGGGGGGTTGGTGTCCTTCAGCCTGGCCTGAGCCCTCTCACAGTCTGGGACCCCTAGGGGGATGTCTGCCTGCTGGCTTAGGCCTGCATGGGGAACAGGTCTAAGCTGGCAGTCGGACATCCCTCTCACAGTCCAGGAGACCTCACTCCTTACCACTGCCTGCTCGCTGCTCTTACTTCTCAACTCACTGCTCTTTAGTGCTGCCACAGAGGTGGGAGAGAATCCTGCCACTGCTGTTGCACTTGCCAGCCATGAGCCCAGCTTCTGGCTGAGTGGTGCTCCCCCTGTGGGAGCACACTGACCACCAAGGGGCAGGTCCGGCATTGAGCGTCTGGCCTCTTGTGGTCAGTGTGCAGCATAGTAATTGGTTGTTCTGGTTGTTCCACCATAATGGTTGCTTAGGCTTTTATTATTTACATATCCAGCACTATATCTTGCTTCCCCCCTAAAAATTATGTTGTAATCATTTTTATATAATTAATAATTGAGAAACTTATTTTAATGGCTGCATAAGCAATGTATGAAAGTTGCTTTCCATTCAATGTTTTATTCAATAATTCCCCTGTTGTTCAATTGTTCCCATTCTTCAACCCTTATAAATAATATTTAAATTTACATTCTTTTTCATAACATTTTATTATGCTCTTAAATTTTATTTCTGTAGGTCTGGTTTCCTGGACATGGACATACTAGATGAACAGGTTTTCGTTTTGAAGATTTTGCATACTATACATTACTTTTAAGAAAGATGGTGTCAATTTTGACTCCCAAGAGCAATCATGGAAACACCGATGTCATAACAATCTTGCCAACAATAAAATAAATTTGCCAAGTTGATAGACAAAATGGATGTGATGTTTGTCATTTTGGTTTACTAGAGTGGTGTTTAAAAAAATATATATGTATATGTATTATGCACATATTTAAAGTATATATGTGTGTGTGCATACATTTACATATACTAGTATGTATAAATATATATGTGCACATATGTTCATATTTGTAAATATATATGTGTACATGTATTCACATTTGTAAATATGTATGTGTGAATACACATACACACACATTTTGTACTGTATTTTCTGGGAATGATTTACTCTTTCCTTTTCTAACCACCACTGGTAATACTCATTTCTATTACTAGTAATTTTTTTTTCCAGATTTGATTAAATAATAAATGTACTAATGTAATATTGGTTAACAGCTGAAAAATTGAGGCTAAACTACCTCAATTAGGCTACTGAGGTAGTTTAGCCTACCAAACAGAATGCATAGTTTGGAGCCAGAGGAACCGAGTTTAAAATTTTTACTAAACAATTTTGTGGTCTGTATCCATACTTCTCTGAACCTCAGTTAACTCAGTTATAAAATGAAAAGGATGATTCTTGTCTTCTGCGGTTGCTGTGACCATTAAGAAATACATAAGAAAATTCAACACATATTAAATCTACAACATTCTATTATCCTCTAAAATCAAACCATAGGAGAACATCTAGATACACAATAGAAAACTCGTTAATGAAAAACTGCAATTACTTTATGCTTTTTCAATTTTTTTTCTCATAATGTATTAGCTTTTATTTAATGGAGCTCTTATATTTCCTGTCAATAGAAGTAAAAGTCTCAAGGTAATACATAAGAACCCTCACTTTATAGACCACTTCCTTTTCTAATTTCTGATTTAACAATACTCTAAACTTTGACACCATTCTTTCTTTTGTTTTGTTAATGCTTCTTGTTCTTAATCATTCAATGTTCCGCTAGATTTATTTCATTTACTAACTAGAGTTCTTTCTTTATCCTTGACTAAGTACTAGCTATTTAATTATTTAAGGCCAAGAATATCGATCTTCCGATTGGGATTGGCATAATTGCTTTCCATTCAACATGTTCCATTTATAAGCTCATTTCACCATAGTAATGAATTAAACAGAATGAAATAACAGAGCAGGTTCTTCAAGTGTTGTTAGTTATAATGCATTCTGTATTTCATATTTGTTTTTGTATAGAAGGAACCATTTTATCCCAAACAATTGCTGTTTTTTTAGCACAGATCTCAACAGAAATAATGTATATTTGTCCACAGAAAGGTTTAAAAACCTGCATTATGGATTTCTACTTCAGTTACCTTGGTCTAAATTGCTCTGAGAGTATCTTCCTTTACAGAACATTTAAAGTATAAACCTTGGAGGCACTCTTCATTTTGAAAATGGTAGGGAAAGTCTCTAAGGATAACCCCTAAAATGAAAAATAAAAAACCACACCCCAAAACGTTAAAGCTGGGGCTAAAGTTTTTTTTGTATGTACTTGAAAATTTCCATAACAAATTAAAAAAAAAAACACTTCAAGGTAGTTGGGGAGAGTTCAAGAAATAGGATGGGGAGGAGGATATGTATTTATTTATTTATATAGTGTTCTAGATCTTGGGTTGGGTGGTATGTTTATGAGTATTTATATTTTATAACAACATACTTATTTTATATATTATTTACTTTTAAATGAAAAGGTTCTTAATTAACTGATAACATTTTTATTTTATTTAAATATAGAGAAAAGTTTAAAGGGTAATTCAAAAAAAATTCATATAACCCCACTAAATTCAACAATTGTTAACATGTTTCCAAATTTAGAAATATTTCAATGTACATGCATAAATTTGATTTCTTGCTGAATAATTTAAAATCATTTGCAGAAATATGCAACTCCACTCATACTACCATAAGGATATTTAATCCCAATGCCATTATTACACCTAAGAAAAATATAATAATAACTTCATATTGTTATTTAATATCCACTCCATATTCAAATTCTCCCAATTATTCCCAAATGCTTTTTATAGATGTACAAAATTTGTGCACATTAAAAGGGGATTAATTAGAGGAAATATTTTAATATTGCTATTTGCTCTTTCTTTTATAATAGAAATGTCAGAGATGAAAGGAAATTAGTAAAATGCATATGAAAATCTTCCTCCTGTCAGAGTCTGGGACACACCATGTGACCCAGAGTCAAGCCCCATTGGTTGGGGGACATGGCCTGAGATTTCCAAGCCCAGTTGGGCAGGGGGTATGGCCTGAGGTCCCCTGTCAAGCCCAACTAGTGGGGGGTGCAGCCTCAGGTCCCCCGTCAAGCCCAGCCAGGCAGGGGGCACACCTTAAGGTCCTCTGTTAAGCCATGCCAGGCAGGGGGTGCAGCATCAGGTCCCCTGGCCTGGTGCCAGGGTGGGGGACATGGCCTGAGGTCCCCTGTCAAGCCCCATGGGTGAGGGTGGAGGGGGATAGGCGGGGCAGTGTAGTCTCAGGTCCTTGTGATTGCTCATTAAGGCTCTATAGGAACTCAGCCTCCACTGTAGGTGCAGCCATTTTGTGTTACAGAAACCCTGCCTCTGCCGTGGGTGCAGCCATCTTGTGTTATGGAAGCTCCCTCCTCCACTGTGGGTGCCACCATCTTTGTGGTGGAGTGATGGTCAATTTGCATATTCCCTCTTCATTAAATAGAATATATTTGGATGCATTGAATTTGATATATTAAATTTTATGGTTGTCTCTTTTAATTCAGAACAAATTTGGCCCCTTTATTCATAACCTTGAAGAATCCAGGCCAGTTGTTTTTGTTTTATATAGTCTGATTATTTCCCATGATGTTCTTTTCTTTTTTTTTTTTTAAAATATATTTTTATTGATTTTGTACAGAGAGGAAGGGAGAGAGATAGAGAGCTAGAAACATAGATGAGAGTCATCGATCAGCTGCCTCTTGCACACCCCCTACCCGGGATATGCCCGCAACCAAGGTACATGCCCTTGACCGGAATCGAACCCGGGACCTCTCAGTCCCCAAGCCGACGCTCTATTCATTGAGCCAAACCAGTTTCGGCTCCCATGATGTTCTTAAGCCTATCCTATATTTCATGTAGACTGAAATTTAGGTCTAGATTTGATTAATTTTAGATAAAACCTATTTTTCCAGAATCCTTCATTCACAACACAGGTAATGTTGTGACTTCACATCTCTTCAGGAGACATATAATTCAGGTTGTCCTACTACTAGTGATACTTTGTATGATTGTTAAATTTGGATGGCTACTGCCAGATTGCCACATAGCAAAGGTGCCTTTTACCTTTGGAATTAATAAGTAATCTGAGAGGTAATACATACTTGGGCACTGTGGGAATATCCTGTTTTCCCAATATCCTCCCATTCAATGGTTTTAGCACCCACTTACTAGGTACTGTGAAATCTCGATTTTCTAATTCTGTCATGCTAAAGGGGAGATTTTTCTTTTCAGTACCTTTATTTTGTTTTAAAGAATTGCATTAGGGTGCTAGGTCTTTAGTTTATATAAATGACTTAAGATTTAACATGATTATCATTTATTATTATTCTGCCATTTCAAAATGCTATAGACTAGGTGACTTAAACAACAGAAAGTTATTTTCTCACAGTTCTAGAGGTTGGATATACAAGAGATCAGGTAGCCAGTATGGTATAAGTCTGGTGAGAGTTCTCTTCCTGGCTTGCAGAGAGACACCTTTTCTGTGTCCTCACTTGATGGGGATTAAGGTTAGAGAAACAAAGGGAAGGAGAGAGAAAGAGAGAGAGAGACTCTCTGGGGTCTCTTAGCAGCCAGGCAGGGGAGCAGTTAGGCCCACTGTGATCAGTCCTAAACGGACAGTTGGACATCCCTCAAGGGATCCCAGATTGGAGAGGGTGCAGGCTGGGCTGAGGGACTCCCCCAACCCCAGTGCACAAATTTTGTGCACCAGGCCTCTAGATATTAATAAAGAGTGAATATTGTTGAGTATACATCTTTCTACTTAATGTAAATTCTTTATCTCCTCCCCCACCTTTTTTTGAGATTTAATTTACATATAGCATTGTGTACCTTTAAGGTATACAATGTGTTAATTTGATATACTTAAATGATTTTCAGTATAGTACTAGCTAACATCTGCAACACATCATATAATTATCATTTCTTTTTTGTGATGAGAATGTTTAAGATCTAGTCTCTTAGCAACTCTCAAGTATATAATACAGTATTAACTATAATCACTATGTTGTATCTTAGATCCCCAGAGCTTACTCACTTAACAACTGGCAGTCTGTATGTTTTGACCAACATCTCTCCTTTCCCTCAGCTTCTGGCAGTTTCCATGTGTTTGGCTTTTATAGATTACATATATTTGATATCACATGGTATTTTCTATCTCTGTCTGACTTATTTTCCTTAGCCTAATGTCCCTCAATGTTGTTGCAAACAGCAGGATGTTCTTCTTGTTCTGAATAATATTCCAGTATGTGTGTATATGTATACATATGTACATCCAATATAATAAAAGGCTAATATACAAATAGACCAAACAGTGGAACAACCAAACAACCAGTTGTTATCATATGATGTGCATTGATCACCAGAGGGTGCGTGTTGAACATGGTGGGCATCGGCAGCAGACGGCAGAGCGTGGAATGTGGTGGCTATTGGTTGTGGCAGGATGGTGGAGCAGGTGAGCAGGAACACCAGACCGAGGCGGGGTACCAGTCGCTGTCATCAGAATGAGCCTCTGGTGGTTACTGAAAATTCTTTGCTTCCATACACCACAGTCCCATCCATTACTCGCACCAGTCCTGATTGCTTGGCGCTGTCAGTGGATATGAGCAGCAGCTGCTGGCTCCGATCACCCCTGAGGGCTTCTCCACTTCCCCCTGTTCCCGAGGGGCAATCCCGCTGCTTGCACCTGCTGATGGTGCCAGCCCTGCTCGCCCCGCGGCTGGCGCTAGTCTCATTTGCTCTGCTTGATCAGCATGTGCAAGCGGGACTGGTGCTGTCAGCGCATGGGAGTGGCAGCGGCAGAAGTGGGACTGCCGGCAGACAAGGGACTGGGGGCCACTGCCGGATGGGCTGGGTGGGAACATGGAAGATGGGCCAAGACCCACCCCTGTGCTCATCACAGCCTCCTGGCCTACAGTTCCTTTCAAGGTGCACGAATTCATGCACTGGGTCCCTAGCCCCATATAATAAAAGGCTAGTATGTAAATTGACCGAACAGTGGAACGACAGGTCACTATGACATTCACTGATCACCAGAGGGCAGATGCTCAATGCAGGATCTGCCCCCCTGGTTGTCAGTGCGTTTCCACAGGGGGAGCACCGCTCAGCCAGAAGCCGGGCTCATGGATGGTAAGCACAGCAGCAGTGGTGGGAGCCTCTCCTGACTCCACAGCAGCACTAAGGATGTCCTGGGGGTAGCATGCCTAAGCCATCAGTTGGATATCCAGAGGGTTCCTGGACTGTGAGAGGGCGCAGGCCAGGCTGAGGGCCTGAGTGCATGAATTTTGTGTACTGGGCCTATACGTATTTTGTTTATTTATTTTTAATATATTTTATTGATTTTTTTACAGAGAGGAAGAGAGGGATAGACAGTTAGAAACATCGATGAGAGAGAAACATAGATCAGCTGCCTCCTGCACACCCCCCACCGGGGATGTGCCCACAACCACAGTACATGCCCTTGACGGGAATCGAATACGTTATTTGTATTCGATTAATAAATACGTATAAAACATCTATATCCATTCATTCATTGTGGACACTGAAGTAGTTTCCATTTGCCATGGTAAATAATGCTGCAGTATACATGGTAGGAGTGCAAATATCTCTTCAAAGTCATGTTTTCATTGCCTTTAGATATCTACCAAGAAGTGAGATTGTTAGATGATGTGATAGTTCTATTTTTAACTCTTTGAGATTTCTCCTACTATTTTTTCATAATGGCTGCACCATTAGGGTAAATTCTTAAAAGTAGAAAAACTTGGTCAAGGTTATAGACCTTAAGGATTAGGATCTGAACTGCTGGTTAGCTTTCCCTAAAGAGTGTATTAAGTTTCAGCTGTCTGTGAGTGTTCATTTAAATATCACACTTCTGCCAAAACCGGTTTGGCTCAGGGGATAGAGCGTCGGCCTGTGGACTGAAAGGTCCCGGGTTCAATTCCGGTCAAGGGCATGTACTGTGGTTGTGGGCACATCCCCGGTGGGGGGTGTGCAGGAGGCAGCTGATCGATGTTTCTCTCTCATCGATGTTTCTAACTGTCTATCCCTCTCTTCCTCTCTGTAAAAAAACAATAAAATATATTAAAAATAAATAAACAAATAAATATCACACTTCTCAATGCTAATCATTTCAATTAAAACTCTTTTCTGAATATAATACAAAATATTTTATTTGTATTTCTTTGTTTACATTTTTCATTTTATTTTGAATAGTATAATTTTTCTGTACATTGTTTTGGTTATATCATTTCCAACTTTTCTACTGCAGTTTCAGTATTTTCTTCTCTTTTTTATGAGCCCAATGCTATTTTTGGACTACAACATTACAAAAAAAAAAGAAAGAAAAGGATAAAAAATGTTGACATAATTTTCCAAATTCAAAATTTTGCAGACATTTGACTTCACATGTTTGATCTGTTTTAATTTGTATAATGAATGTTGACTAATTGTATGTTATATTTCAATGCAAATTATTTTTTCCAGTTTGACTTTTGAGGAAGGCTGTTTCCATGATATTTCCAGCACTAGAGGGATACTAGGAAATGCAGGGGGGAAGTGTTTCTTTGCATCTTGGTTCCAGAAGGTTTGTTTCTAGCACATATATTTGGGGATCAGGCAGGCTAAGTGATTTCAAAGGCAATGCCATTTCTAAGTGTTTTTTTTTTATTTTAGTAAATATTTCTTCAGTGAATCTGAATGTATACTAAGGATCCAAAGCATAGTACTGAGCATGGAACAAGTTTTAAAACTACTTTCATTGCTACTTGTCTCCCTGTAGAATGTCCCTATGGTATTTTTGATATGGTCATGCTTTCAATGATCAGAATCATGTATCCGTGGACATACTGGAGAAATTTTAAAATTATAATTATTCTAGGCCTATTTTTAAAATTGGTATTTTTGAAATGTAAAATTCTCCTTTAAGCACACCCCCTTCCTTCTACAAGCTTTGCTAACTTGAAACCCCGTCCTTCCTTATATATATACACTTCCTCAAAGATGAGAAAACCAAAAATGCTCAACCCTGCTTACCAAATTGTGTTAACTAATATTTCTGTACAGCCTAGTCAAATGGCAGCTTCTTTTTATTTTCTGTAGTGGGTACATCGAATAGTCATTAAACCAAAGCTCAGCTCCTTTTTTAGAGGCAAACAATGCTCTCTGGGCTGAGACCTCTGAATCTCGGTTTTTGTTACCAGCATTATAACCTGTTAAGTTGTTATTACAATGACATCACCTGTGGAAATACGGGATTTTCTTTTTGGTGTTTGCTGGTTGTAATTTGCTGTATTTTGCAATTACTTTTCTATTTGGCTAAAGCTGTTCAATCTCCTTTCAATGTTGTAACGCTCTGACGGCAGAAACATGTCACATTACTTCAGCCGTGCAGAGTCTTATTGTAGATTTTCATTTTAGAAAATTTAACTGATCATCTTATTTTTAGTATATGTTAAAAGTATTTAAAAATAGCTATTGACTCTATCCTGTTTTTAAAAAAATATATAACTTATTGCTTTCTCAGAGGGAATCAATGTCCTTCCCTCAGTTGTGAGTTATTCCAGTTATCCAATGATAATACAATGTTGTAATTATTTATCATGAAAGACTATTTATTTTTGTTTTTATCCTCACCTTAGGATATTTTTTCCATTGATTTTTTTTTTTTTTAGACAGTGGAGGGAAAGGAGGAGGAGGAGAGAGGAAGAGAGAAACAGCAATGTGAGAGACACACACCTTGACTGGTTGCTTCCCACACGAATCCTAACTGGGGTGGAGATCAAGTCTGCAACCAAGGTATGTGCCCTTGACGTGGAACTGAACCTGCAACTCTTTGGTCCGAGGGCAAACACTCTAACCACTGAACCAAACCACCCTGAGCTAGAAAGATGTGACTTTTAATTAAAATTGATATATTAAAAACTATAATCCTGTGGCAATATATACCCACAATTCATAATTCTTAGAGAGCTTCTAATACATAGTTTAAATTCTCCATGCTATAATTTTTGTCTGCCATATGTTACTGAAAATAATTGTTTTCTATCATTTCTAGAAAACATACTCAAAAAGAAGAGTCTGTCTATCTTAAGCCTTTTTTACCTTAGGTCATATAAATTCAACTCCTTTACTCACACTTCTAACTATGAAACTTTATATCTATTCCTTTGGAATGGACTTTCTCAAAATTGCCATGCAGAACTTTACAAAAGTTCTGACTAATGCGTTGTTGTTTGCACAGTGTGAGTCATTTGTATACTTGTGGGATCCAGAGGTCAATGGAATCATAAAAACAAGAGCAAACTTTGGGAATGAAAGAAATTAGTAAAGGCCTATTAACCACCCGCATCAGCCTTCTAGGGCAGAGGGTTTGTTTAATTTGGGTTCCTTTGTATTAATCAGTCATCCTGTGAGCCGAATAGTGAGGAAATGTTTCTGTTCCCTTAGTGTACTGGTATAAGTAGCAAGGAAGTGAGTGCCCATTCAAATTTCCTGAGACACTTGGGATTTTCTGCGAGATTAGATTTTAAGGGACAGATGTAGTCAATGAACTCTAGTTCACTTATATAAAAACACTCAAACTGGTTCACTGAACCATGCATTTAGCATGTGATCTTAATATTGACTTTGACCCAAACATTCTCTTATTTATGCTGGGACTATGATATGACTACATGCCACCTCTGGTGTGTGACCAAACAGCTCAGAACAGCTGATTTACCTTTCTGGCCTTCAGAAAAGTGGCAGTTTCCTCATTAGTTCTGAGCTTGAATAAAGTATCCGGAAATAACTGGCTGAAGATAAAAGTCTTCTGTAGGACCTTCTGCTCTTTTCTCTCTTACATGGCAAAAGTGAATACAAATTTACTTGGGGCCTGTTGATTTTGCCATTTGACTTTACTGTGCAACAACAAACCCTATTTCCTCTTGGTCAGGAGCAGTCCCTCCAGCCAAGTTCACACAGGGGAGGCGAAGAGCCAGGCTTTACATCTTGCAACTCCAATGCCACTGGCACCACCTGATATGCTTGGGCACCCCTGCTGCTGGCACTGACACCACAGTAGTTCCTTGGACACTAGATGCTCCTGGAGATTTATCTGCCATCTCAACATCTTTTTGGCTGTTTATGTCACTAGTTCCAGAGTTTGATCCCGAGGGTTAGCTGAGCTTGCTCATGTATCCATGTCCTAACCTCAACACTGTTAGGTTCTTTGTTGGTTCTTTAGCTAGAGGTAGACTCTGTTGTCTATGAGGCATGAAAGGCAGGGTGCTAGACAAAAACACTGCAAGTTGGGAGATGCTATGTACTAGTATATTCTGGGGATGGAAAACATGGAGAACAAATGGCAAAAACACTCAGAAAGTTGGACTCAGAACAAGGGGGACTCTGGAAATCAAACTAAGGCATTTAGATTTTATTTGGTCGGCGGAAAAAGTCACTGGAAATTTCTGCACGAGATCAAAGTGGGTTTTAGGAATGCTTATGTACGGCAGTTTGTGTAGGAGAGCATTTGGAGAAAGGGGATTTTCAAGGCAGAGAAATGAGCAATCCAAGGAGTTACCCAATTATAAAGTGATAGGTACCCGAACTCAGTATCTGTGACAAAGGAGGTGAAAGAATAGGTGAGATAATTGCAGATATTAAATTCTAGAGCTTCCTTATAGGATCCACTTCTCGCCAGTTTGCCTCATAGATAGAGCACTGGTCTATGGACTGAAGGGTCACAGATTCTATTCCAGTCAATGGCATGCACCTTGGTTGCAGGCTCATTCCCTGGCCCCGGTTGATGGATGCAGCCAATTGATTTGTGTCTCTCATGTTGATGTTTCTCTGTCTTTCTCCCTCCCTTCCACTCTTTCTGAAAGTCAATGGAGAAGTCAAATAGATGTATGGAAAAATGCTCAATGTCAATAATCATCAGAGAGATGCAAATAAAAACAAGGAGGTACCACCTCACACTGTCAGAATGGCTGCCATCAATAAATCAACAAACAACAAATGTCATACAATCTTGTTATTATAATAAAAATCACTAATTCACTTTAAAATGGTTCTTTTTATAGAGGAACATACTGTGTTCATGGATTGGTAGAATCAACATTGGTAGAATCAATAAAGAAATATGCCAGGAAAATACTCCTAAAATGTTAGTGGCTATCAATTAATAAAGTTGCAAAAATGTTTTAAGTAATAGGGTTTGAAGGGTTAAATATTTGATGTCAATCATACAACGATATAAAGTTGGTGACTAGTAGAATGCAAGTTTTCTATTTTTGCTTATGGTCTTGCCAGCCTAGTACCTTTGCCTCATTTATGTTAATGCTTATTAACATAAAACAAAAAATACCTACATTTTCCACTTTCAGCAAAGTTGAATGAACTTAGTGACAGTGAAGAAAGTCATCTGATTTCATGAGACTTGCTGGCATCTCAGGGTATTGATTATTATGAAGAGAAGGAAGCCAGATGAAGGGTGCTTGGAAGTTGAGGGGAGGATGGGGTGAGTGGTAGTCTTATTTTAAAATATATTTTTTTATTGATTTTAGAGAGGAAGGGAGAGGGAGAGAGAGAAATATCAATGATGTGAGAGAATCATTGATTGGCTGCCTCTTGCATGCACCACACTGGGGCTCTAGCCCGAAACTGGGACATGTGCCCTGACTGGGAATTGAACCATGACAACCTGGTTCATAGATTGATGCTCACCTACTGAGCCATGCTGGCTAGGCGAGTGGTAGTCTTTGTGCCAATATCTTGGCAGGGATTGATACTCAAACCATCTGGCTAGAAGTGGCATCATGATTTGTAAAGGTATACTCAGTATGGAGCAGAACTTGGCTATCAGGTCCATTCCCCTAGTAGAGGGACCAGCAAGAATGTCAGAACTGGAGTCATAGCAGGAAAGGGTACAAACCTTTGTCTCAGTGCAGGAGACAGGACTCGGGCCACCAGAGACTAGATGATATTGTGGAGCACGAGGAAAGTTCTTCATTTTAGGATTCATGGAATTCCAAAGTTTGTCTTACATACTAAGCATAGGTTATAGAATTAACTCCAGATCTAATTAGCTAAGATTAAAAAAAAAATCCTAGCCTTTTTGGCTTGGGAGGAATTTCTAAACTGTTGTTAAATGCTTATTCATCTTCCACATGAACTTCTGTTTGCTTTTTGTATAAGTTTTAACAAATCATGGGGATTTACTATTACTGGAAGACAAAATCACTAAATTATTGAATATTAATGAATGACAACACAATACAAATTGTGGGGACACTATACTGACAGCGGAGAAAATGGGGTCACTAAGAAGTGTTAATTATAGAAAACAGGCTTTGTAATTTTGTTGAGTTTCACTGTGTTCTTTAAAATTGGTTTAATTTCTATTTTTAAAAATAACTTTTCTTTTTCATTGAGTACAAGCTTAACAGAAACACAACAGCAATTTGCATAACAATAATTTCCTTGGCTTTAGAAAAGCTTGGCATTTGGGTTTCTCTCTCTTTGTTGGTATATTTTATTGATTTCAGAGAGGAAGGGAGAAAGAGAGATAGAAACATTGATGAGAGAGAGAATCATCTATCTGCTGCCTCCTGAATGCCCTCTATAAGGGATCCAGCCTGCAATTCGGGCATGTGATCTGATAGGGAATTTAACCTTGACCTCAGGTCGACACTCAACCACTGAGCCACACCAGCCAAGCTGGGTTTTTCTTAATGAAAGGTTTGGTGTCTGTAGGACACGTTAATATTTTTAAATTAATATTTTTTAATCTTTCCATTATTTTCTAAAATCTGAATTTGGGTATGTAATATACCATCACACTACCTGTCAGCATGGCTAAATGCCTCTTAAACTTTTGTAATGTGACTCAGCCTCACTTTCCATTTATACCATCTCCCTAGCCACAGAGATTAGACTTCTCCAAATTAGCTGTGGTCTTTAATGTTAGTACAAAATAGGTAATATTTCTTTTTCTTTCCCTGGAATTCTCTTCCCCACCTTAGCCTGACCAGTTTCTGTTCATTTTCTCTGTGAACACAGACCTGGCTCCATTACACAGAATCTCTCTGTTCTTCTAGGCATAGTGTCTGTCAGTGGTTTTTTACACTGTACGTATACACTCTAAGGTAAATGTATGCAGAGGTGCCTCCAGATTTACCTTCCTTCATCGGATAGAGAAAAGAGCAGGTACTATGGAGTCAGACCTGTCTTAGTTGGAATTTAAACTCTATCACTCATTAGCAGGGTAAACTTGATGACTCATTGAGTCTCTCTAACCTTGGTTTCCCACTTGTAAAATCAAACAAAAAATATCTCACTCATTTATGGATAACAAGAAACATTATAAACTGATGAACAAAAGCATAGATACAGAGACAGTAAAAGAAACAGACTGTCAAATTACAGCGGGGTGGGTAGGGAGATATGGAGGAGATAAGAGATCAACCGAAGGACTTGTATGCTTGCATATAAGCATAACCAATGGAAGAAAAACTCTGGGGAGGGAGGGCATGTATGGGAGTGGGGATGCGGTGGGGATTGGTAAGGTATGTACACATACAATACCTTAATAAAAAAGTGAGGAAAAAAAAAACCCTAGCTCATAGGGTCATTGTGAGGATTAAATAGGATTCTGTATCCAATCTGCTACACCCATTAATAGATGCGAACAACTCTTTGCTTCCCCTTTCAGCATATGGCATGTATAATTTAAATATGCTTATATCTCCCACTAGATGATACAGGCAGGGAAAGATGTAGCGCAGCCTCCGGGCCAGAACAAGCACTTGATAAATCTTTGAGGAATTAATGAATAGTGCTGATTTCTCTCAAATTACACAGAAAGTTGTGTGTGTGTTTTTGTTGTTGTTGTTGTTGTTTTGTTTTTTTTAACCAGTTTAAGTGAACAGTTCTGTATTCACACCAAAAACTTGCCCATTTTAAATGGAAAAATGGATAAAGTTCCAGCTATTTAACTGTCTTGCTCATCTCCAACTTGTTTTAGATTCCAAATGGCCATACTCTGGGAAATCTTACATGGAAATTTTAAATAAAAAATATTGTTTTATCATCTATAATAATAGAAGTATAATATGCTAATTAGACCAGACAGCTGAACGACCTTCTGGACATCCTTCCAGACAACCTTCCAGATGAAGCTGCAACCTTCCAGATGAAGCTGCAACCTTCCAGGGGCTGAGGCAGAGGCAGTTAGGAGTGATCAGGCAGCCAGGTGAGCAGTTAGGGGCAATGAAGCAGGCAGGCAGCATAGTTAGGGGTGATGAGGCAGGCAAGTAAGTAGTTAGGGACAATTAGGCAGGCAGGCAATGGTTAGGGGCAATCAGGCAGGCAGGCAAGTGGTTAGGAGCTAGTGGTCCTGGATTGCAAAAGGGTGCAGGCTGGGCTGAAGGACCCCGTCCTTCCCCTCCCCTAGTGCATGAATTTTGTGCACCAGGTCTCTAGTATTTATATGAATTTCATTTAGCTTTTCATTCCATTTAGAATATTTTGCTCTATGTAATTCCCTGACCTATTCTCTCCAGTTTCATCATGGTTGGTTTTCAATTAACAAGGTAATTATTGAGAATCTATAAGTACTTTCTGTTTTCTCTCTCAAAACTAACCAGACTTAATGATGGCTGTATGTTATGAAGTCATTAGATCCTGTAGGTATCCTTACAAAACAAAAAAGTGACAACCTTATTGCTATGAAAAACCTATAAAGATAAATATCTGATGTTTGGGTAATAGGTTTTCATTCGACAAAGAATGAGATATTTAATGGAAGAAGATAGTTTTCTTTCTTTTTTAAAAAAAATATATTTTTATTTATTTCAGTGAGGAAGGGAGAGGAAGAGAAAGAAAAATCAATGATGAGAGAAAATCATTGATTGGCTGCCTCCTGCAAGTCCCACACTGGGGATTGAACCCAGAACCCCTACATGTGCCCCTAAACAGGAATCAAACTGTGACCTCCTGGTTCACAGGTCCACACTCAACCACTGAGCCATACCAGCTTAGTTTTTCTTTCAATGCTACACTAAAATTTTTCATATTTTAAATTTAGAGTTATTGTCTTAGAAAGTACAGTGGTTAGTTCAAGTTTTTATTTTTATCTTTTAGAAAATTTTATTAACCATATTAATTAACCATGTTACTAGAGGCCTGATGCATGAAATCCATGCAAGGGTAAACCTTCACAGCCCCAGCTACCAGGGCCCTCGCAGCCCTGGCTGCCTCATGTCCCTGACCCCTGCCTGCCCCCACCTTGGCCTGGCACTGCCTGTGCCTTCCGCTACTCTCCCCTGGTTCCGCGGAGACCCCCCTATCCTCCCCCTGATCAGTTGCCCTGTAGAGGGTGGCCTGGGCCTCCCTCTTTGGGGCAATCATAGAGCCCAGCCCTGTCCACCTCCCATCGATCGCCCTCTGGCTGGTGGCCTGGGCTTCCCTCTGCTGCGGGATGATTGCAGAGCCCCCGATTGGCCCGGGTCTCCCTTTGTATGGGCAATCATAGGGGTGATGGCTTGATTCTGAACAAACAAGGCACTATATATATATATATATATATATATATATATATATATATATATCTTCAGTCTTTTCATGATCTATAACTTGTTACATATATCTCCCATTTATTCCACAGTAAAAAATAATACCAAGTAGCTTCTTCAAAAATAATTATATGAATTAGGATACTATTGAAAAGATACACTTTTTATTTATTTATTTTTTATATATTTTATTGATTTTTTACAGAGAGGAAGAGAGAGGGACAGAGAGTTAGAAACATAGATGAGAGAGAATCAGCTGCCTCTTGCACACCCCCTACTGGGGATGTGCCCACAACCAAGGTACATGCCCTTGACCGGAATCGAACCCGGGACCCTTCAGTCCGCAGGCCGATGTTCTATCCATTGAGCCAAACTGGTCTCGGCAGATACACTTTTTAATTATTTTAGAAATTTCAGTTCAGAGAAGGGTCTGGCTTTGCTTGGACTGCTTAGAAAAAGCTATGTAGAGTCCATGTTTGAGTGGTGTCTTGAAAAATGAATGGACATCTGCACAATGAGGAAATAGGGAAAGAATTTTGAGTAGAGAAAATACCCTTCACCAGTTGATGTTGGATTTAGCTTTTATGTGATGGTCCTACAACTATTGAAAACAGGTATAATATTATGATGATTCTTAGTCTTTGCTCTTTTTGGAAATGTTCATTTTAAGAGGACGAAAAGAATAGGCAATTTCCTTTAGCTTCTTTTCTCTCCTGGAACAAGTTACTCAGCGAAATGGACTGGGCAAAGTTCCAGGTTGCTTCTAGAATGTTTCTAAGGATGTTAGGTTACTGTCACTTCCAAATAACATCTTAGCTCTGAAACTTTCTTTTCCTGCATTATGTATAAAAATTACAAAAACTACAACTTACACAATGCAACCTTCTAAAACCTGCCTTAGAGGACACACATGGTCTTGCTTGAAACCAGACCTTCAGTGTTTTCATGATGTATAACTTGTTATATAAAACTCCGAAGCTTTAGGCTTAGGCAGTGGGCCCCCCACCTCTCTGATGGCCAGCTCGGAGTGACCTGGGTGTCTAGAATGTTCCAGGGATCCAGGCACATATACAAGTTAACTGCCATCTTTGTTGGGTTAATTTGCGTATTCATTCTGATTGGCTGTGGGTGTAGCAGAGGTACAGTCAATTTGCATGTTTGTCTATTATTAGGTAAGATTGAGTAGAAGAGAGGGAGGGAGTGGGGAGGAAGGAGAGCAAGTGAGAGAAAGAGAGTCCATGTGAGAGAAACACATCAATTGGTTGTCTTCTGCACATGCCCTGATTACTCAAAAATGAACCTGCAATCTAGGTATGTGCTCTTGACCAGGAATCAAATCTGAGAACCTTAGGTGCACAGGTCAACATTCTAACCACTCAGCCCTTTTATACAAGAGAAAGCTTGCTGAGGGATCCCCTTTGACTATTAGAGTTGTTATGTAGATAAGTGTGTGAATTAAACCTTTGTGAAAATAACAAGTGATAGTCACACTGACTTCGTAGTGTTTTTTTTTTTTTTTCTTTTGTTTTCTAAAAAATATATTTTATTGATTTTTCACAGAGAGGAAGAGAGAGGGATAGAGAGTTAGAAACATCGATGAGAGAGAGTCATCGATCAGCTGCCTCTTGCACACCCCCTACTGGGGATGTGCCCACAACCAAGGTACATGCCCTTGACCGGAATCGAACCCGGGACCTTTCAGTCCACAGGCCGACGCTCTATCCACTGAGCCAAACCTGTCCCGGCTGTGGTGTTTTTTTTCAATAGTGAGTCCTAAGAAAGTTCACAGTCCTGTTAGAAATGACAAAAATATCTGATCTTTAGGAAATTCTTGATTTATGAAAGAATAAGATAATCCTAAAATGTTACCGTTGTTATGGTTTTTCAAAAAAGAAACATTCTCTTTTAGTTTATCAGATATTTTATGTTATGATGTATAATTTTTATACTCATACTACTACAAATAAGAGAAGATCTACTGATAGCAATGATACTTTGGTAGTAATCTTAAGGTTCTTCTTTTTTTTTCTTTTTTGTTTCTTCATTGATTAAGTTATTACAAATATTCCTTATTCCCCATTGTTCCCCCCCTCCCAACTTTGCCTTGTCCTCACCCTGACCCCCTGTTGTCTGCGTCCATTGCTTATACTTATACACATGCATACAAGTCCTTTGGTTGATCTAGGTTCTCTTTTAAGGTTGTTTTCTAATTTATACGAGGAATGTATACTTTTGAGGCATATTGAGAAAAATATTTCTCTAGAATGTTCTTTCTTTGTTTTTCTCTTAGAGCTAATTTATTGTTGATAAAAGCTAGACGCTATCATGGTCAGAGTTCAAAAATCATAAGGTAAATGAATGAATGATATTTTCCTTTTTTATATATATATTTTATTGATTTTTCAGAGAGGACGGGAGAGAGCTAGTGAGCTAGAAACATCGATGAGAGAAATACATCGACCAGCTGCCTCTTGCACACCTCCTACTGGGGGTGTGCCCGCAACCAAAGTACATGCCCTTGACCAGAATAGTCACTGGGAATGGAAACCTTGGACCTTTCCATCTGCAGGCTGACGCTCTATCCACTGAGCCAAACTGGTTTCGGCATGAATGATATTTTTCTATACAGCTTTAGAAATAGCTTAATAAAGTGTCAGAACAGCAATATAAAACTAATATATTCATTTATTCTAGTATAAAATATTTGAGTGCCTCCTCTGTTCCAGACCCCACACTAGGCACTAAGCATAGATACTTATCTGTGAAAAACCATTATTATGGGAATATTACTTGTAATATTCATTAAATATATTCATTTATTTAATGTATATATAATTAATATATTTATTTAATGTATATATAATTAATATATATACATTAAATAAATGTATTTTATGTAATATATTCATTTATTCTAGTATAAAATATTTGAGTGCCTCCTCTGTTCCAGACCCCACACTAGGCACTAAGCATAGATACTTATCTGTAAAAACCATTATTATGGGAATATTACTTGTAATCAGGAAGGATATTTAACTACCTATGCACCACAGTACCATGCAATCAGAAGCAAAGCCATCAGTGAACAATAGATTTAGATGGACCAGTGCATCCCAGCAGAGGATCCTAAGACCTACCTTTCCTTGGTTTCATTCACTGGGAATTTTTACTTGCCCCTCAGTCAATACCAGGGCAGCTGGGTCTCCCTCACTCACCTCAACATCCTCTATTCCTATGATTCTGGACTGTGCCAAATATTTTGACCTACCGCTGCTCCTTCAAGTAATTCAATTCTTTTGTTCTAGGTTCTAATCTGAATTTTTGAGTCTTCTACTTCTTCAGCGTCTAGTTACTCCCTTCCTTTTTTGGTCAAATGCTTCTGTACTTCTGATTATATTATAGTATATATTCTACTTCTTCAGTCTCCATTACCGCCTCCCTCTTCTGATCATCATGTGGCAATTCATCTCTACTTTTCTTGGAGTATTTCTCTTGTTTATTTAAGTAAAGTTCATATCATTCCTTCTAAATTGTAAATTCTTTGATAGCAGGGTGAAAGTCTTATAAAATTGGATGTATACCAATCACTTCTAACATTATTGTTACTTTGTTTAGTATGATAATGATATTATGGTTATGGTTTTATAATTCTTTATCTAATAGAGAGATATACTGAAATATTTATAAGATAAAATATGGTATCTGACATTTATTTCGGAGTACCCTAGGAAACATATTTTGGGATACAGAGAAAATAAAATAAGGATAATAAAATAAAATATTGGTAATTATTAAAGCTGGTTGATGAGCACATTTGGGCATTGTACTTTTTCCCCTATTTCCATGAGTTTGAAAATTTCCATAATAAAAGTTAAATTATAAACATAAATTATATATATATTAGATATAAAAAAAAACCTCTAAATGCAAATACTCATTTGTTAACAGAATAAACCCCTGAAATTACTCCTCCTTGTATGATTTGTCCTGTCCTTATCTAAACGGGATGTCATCAAGGTTGGCCACTTTGCCTATAATAGTTTCTCTTTCCTGGAAATGGATCAAAACACAAGAGTGGGCCTCTAATCACCATGCCTATACTATGTGACTACTGAGACTTCAAACACAGTTGACTGATCCAAGTATAGGCAGACAGTTGACCCAAGCTGGACCAATCACACCCTTCTTCTTACAATTTAAAACTTAAAAGAGAAAGGCATGTGGACTAGTCTAACTGGAAACCTGTTGTATTAATGGCTGTACCCAGAGTAAAGGTCTATGAACTCTTGCTCTGGGGTTTCTTAGTTGACCTTGCCCCTGCCTTCCTGGGATTTGGTTGTCTGCTTCTCCCACCAGACCTGTGAGATGCCAGAGCATTCATTCAGTAAATCTCTCTCTCCACTTTTAATGTTCAAGTTATCCAGAATTTGTTTCTTACAATTTTAAAAAGTTTAGTAAATGTATCATGTAAATGAAATAAACTCATTCACATTACAAGGAACAGAATGTCTGAATGTAACACAATTCTGTGTGGGAAAACAGTTTTATATATAACTGTACAGAGGGCTTTTTTTCTTCTGCTCACTTTCCTGCCTTTAGCAAATAATTAATTAGTACCTACTATGTGCTTATACTTTGACAAGGGCTGACTATTCATGATAAGAAAAATGGAGAGAGTCCCTGCCCTCATGGAGTTTAAAGTTTTATGGGGGAGACATGTATTATTGTAAAGATGAATATTCAAAGGAAAGAAATATGTTTCTAACCAGAGAACTTGGTTAAGAGTGGATGTGGAGTCAGGACTAAATTTGAGTTGCAGGCTGAAAGACAAACAATTTATAATTACAAGGGATGCAGATGGGAGTGGGAAGCCATTCTTGAAAGGATGATTTCCAGGATTCTGCTCCATCAGCACAATGGATAGTGGAAAACAGAACCTCTCCATGCGAAAAGATGTTTGTCACTGTCTGGTTAGTAATTAAGACTAAATTGGAATCAGTTCAATGTTCACTATTAGGACAATAGTTAAACTATTACTTTCACTTTATTATAAGAGCAAAAGCTCCCTCAGGTTTCATTTTGTCATGTCTGTCTTCTTGAGGTTAGGTAATAGCAAGGACAGTGGTGATATGGTGAATGGCTTAGAGTCCAATCATGATTCCTGACCCTTGACCTAAAGAAAGGCCCAAGTCTTTACAGCATATGGCTGTTTTATGAGCAAGGAAGTTGATTGAAAGATATGGCTGTTGCTGAGATTACCCACACTGTATAATGCAGATAGGTCAAGTAGCCTGGACCACAGCAGGTCCATGGAAGGGTAGAAATCTGCTTGGAGAACAATTAAAGCAGTACATGTGTTACAGAAAATCAGAGAAAAACCAAGCGACGCTTAGAAAGATGGAGTTACATTTTTTATTATTATTATTATTATTATTATTATTATTATTATTATTACAGGCAGGCCCATAGGAAAATGTCTCTCAAATTCTGGACCCCAACTTGGAGGAACTTTCCCTATTTATGTGTTTTTGCCTTCTTTGTCTCCCAAATATGGGGTGTTTCTGGCCCCCCTTTGCAAGTTCTTAAAGAACCCCTATGTGCTGGGGTCATGAGGCCTCAACCAAAGGCCTGGCCTGGTGCCAGCACTGAAAACCTCATCTGAGGAAGGTTTAATAGCCTCTCTGAAATTGGAGTAGTCTTATTTTCCTTAATATTTAAGCAAGCAAGCAGTTACAGAAGCCAAAATAGTAGGGTTAAAATTTCAAACAGCAATTTTTATATAAGATGGATGCTTCACATGTAAACAACTCTTTTGAAAAGTTTTGTTATAAAAGCTGGAGAGAAATGTAGGGGCCAAGAGAGGTTTGTATGTATATATGTATTTAAGATTGGAGAAATTAGGGCATGTTAAATGTTGACTGGTATGAACCTATAGAAAGGCAAAACTTGAGGTGCAGAAGAGAGAGGAAAGAATAGTTGGAGTGATGGCGATTAAGAGACAGGTGGTGGTAAGAGTGATGCACAGTGGAGGGGTGGGTCTCGGGAGGAAGATATTTCATCCACAGTAATGGCAGGCAAGAAAGAGTCCATGGCCCAGTTGCAGGTAGATGTGTAGGTGAGGTAGTAGGGCTTGCATAAAATTCTCTTCTGGTTGCTTATGTAGAACTCCAGTAGGTAAACCAAATTAATGAATAGGTTTCTTAGGTTAAATTCTTGTTTGGCAGAGAATATTTCATTGTTGATGTTACCCCCAAAGATGATTTCCATGGTGTATCATTTCTGTATTTAACTAGGCTGATTGTTAGTACAGTAAGGTTATCATTCTAAAGCTTGTATTCTAAATACATCCGAGGAATCAGTGCCAGCTTAAAAGAACGAGGTGCTTCACTTTAAAAAAAAATTTCTTTATTAAGGTATTACATATGTGTCCTTATTCCCCCAATAGTGTCCCGTCCCAACTTCCCCATGTAACATTCCTCAGTCAGGACATTCTCACTGCCCTCATTTAGGGCTCAGCAAGCCCTCCCTGGGCCCCTTATCTAAAGTTGCCTATATCTTATCCAGTTACCAGTTTACAAGTATTATTGTATTTTGCTTCTTTGTGGCATTTAACACTAATCAAAGTTGTATTACTTTTTTCTGCATTTTCTGTATTCCAGCAATTAATATAGAGCCTAGTACATAATAGGAGCTCAAACTTTTTTAAACGAGTGCATACAAATGACTGCTTGTATTCTTATTGTATTCAACCTTTTAATAAGTTGATTGGCTCTTAAAGCAAAATATTCCAAAATATATGCAAGTTTTAAGGGGGATCTGTCTAAATCCTCCTTTATTTCTTATTACAATGTTTTGTATCAGGTAGGAGCTTATTAAAAGATTTCTTAAATGACAGAACAAAGAAAACTTGGTTAGAATATACAATATAGTCCTGACTATGATCAAACTTTGGGAAATAAGCCTCAGTGATGAAAACTTGGAGTGTTAGTTTACTCCAACTGGAACAATTTATAAATGGATGTGGTGTCTCAGCAAGCTTAAGTTGTAGAGCTAGAATTCAGAGAAAAGGAAGTACAATGAACACAGAAGTGATGAAAATAAAATAAAATAAATTTAATCTACTAAATAGGAATCCTTAGACATAAAGAAGACTTTCTTAACCTTGAAGGCTTCTAGGCTTTGAAATTGGGTGTTTATAGAGATAATTCTCTTCTATAGACCTCTTCTGTGGAGGAGCCTATGACACAATAGAAACTTCCTAGGATCTTTTAATATGTTTTGGACTAAAATGAACAAATCAAAACATACAAAATAAAGTCCAAATATTTTAGCATAATTCAAGGTCCTTTGCAAAACTAACTCCCAACTTTCTCATTACCTACATGGTTCCTGTCCCACATCCAGTCTGGGTACTGGTCCAGAGACTTTCTGTGTTCTATGGAACTCTAGTGTTTTCTAATATAAAGTGTGTCCCTAAGACAAAAACATCTGATGTTAAAAATATTTCATGGTAAAACAAGTTAAGGAAATGTTTCAAACCACATCCCTAATCCACCTATTAGAAATTCAATGATAAATTAACCCCATTAGTCCAATTAGAACGACATTAACCCAATTAGAGGCTCTGAAGAATTATGCAGTGAGAAACCAGTTTTCAGCATCACTTACCAAACTTAGCTGGCCAAAGAATTTTTTTTGGATGATAGAATATTAACACCATAAAAAGTACTGTGTTCCAAATCAACAAACGACAAGTGTTGGCGAGGTTGCGGAGAAAAAGGAACCCTCGTGCACTGCTGGTGGGAATGCAGACTGGTTCAACCACTGTGGAGAACAGTATGGAGCTTCCTCAAAAAACTGAAAATGGAACTCCCATTTGACCCAGTAATCCCACTTCTAGGAATATATCCCAAGAAACTAGAAACACCAATCAGAAAGGATATATGCACCCCTATGTTCATAGCAGCACAATCTACAATAGCCAGAATTTGGAAACAGCCTAGGTGCCCGTCAGCAGATGATTGGATCCAAAAACTATGGTACATCACAATGGAATACTATGCTGCCATAAAAAAGAAGGAATTCTCATCATTTGCAGCAACCTGGATAGAATTAGAGAACATCATGCTGAGTGAAATAAGCCAATCACATGACCTCACTCATTTATGGATAATAAAGAACATTATAAACTGATGAACCAAAAGATAGATATAGAGACAGTAAAGCAACAGGCAGACTGTCAAATTACAGTGGGGAGGGGAGGAAGATCTGGGGGAGATAATAGATCAACCGAAGGACTTGTATACATGCATATAAGTACAACCAAACTTAACACAAAACTCTGGGGAGGGAGGGTATGTATGGGAGGGAGGGAGGGCAAAAAAAAAATCAATAAAATATATTTTAAAAAAGTACTGTGTTCCCTTGAATATTGTTTGCAAATGCTTTGCTTAACCTGTTTCCCCGAAAATAAGACAGTGTCTTATATTAATTTTTGCTCCCAAAGATGCGCTAGGTCTTACTTTCAGGGGATGTCTTATTTTTTCATGAAGAAGAATATGGTACACATTTATTGTTAAATGAAAATAAAGGAAATTTATTACCTGTATACAGTACGGTAGTACGGTAGTTGTCAACACAAACCAGACAAACTGTGAATCCTACAGTATCAAGAATTTACTCATTTATTCAATGACAATCATTGTCATCATCTTCTGGAACATCATCATAACAATCCAATTCCTGAATTTCCTGGTGAATTTCTTGTGACTCCATTTCTTTCAGAATCAGTGGACCAAATCTCTCATGTTTAGCCTCGGGGGGGGGGGGAACACACTTATTTTCGGGGGGATGCCTTATATTTCACTCAGAAGGAAACCTGTAGGTAGGTCTTATTTTCGGAGGATGTCTTATTTTCGGGGAATCACAGTAGCTGTCATAATGCTTAGAATGTCTTGAATGTCACTCACTTCTGAATGGAATTAATTTGTTTAGAAAAGGACTTGTACTCAAAAAAATATTCCAAGACACATATAAAGCGGAAGGCATAAAAGATGGGGAGGACCTGTGAACTCATTTTGTGACTCAGACCTCGGTCTATCTGCCCTCGAAGGCCTGTGGGCAGCTCTCCACTTTGAAGTTGGAAACACAGTCTTTTTTTTACAGGTGTCCTGTATTCCTTCTTCATTTTGGCTAATTTCAGTCTCTGTGTAATTTGCATTTAAGTTTGGGGAATAAACATTTTTTAGAATCAAAAGACATAGAGCTTACGTGTGACGTAATAGAATAATATTTGAAACAATTCGTTTTCATGAAGTAGATAGGATTTGGTAAGTTTAGTTTTTCAGGATTTATCCAATGAGTACCAATTATTGGAAGAGTGACATACATTTAAAATAATAAAATAAGACGAGAATTTTCCTTGGTGAGCAGAAATGACCTTTGTTGACAGATGCTTTTATTTGGAGAAGTAGAGAATGGATGAACTATTGAGTATTCATTGCTTTGCCTATTTTTCTAAGATGTCCGTAAATTGTGTCATTCACTCATCCCCTGAGTTTTTCAACTTACTATTTAAAGGCAATTTCCAGTGGGTTTCTCGTTTCTCTTTGTATCTTGTTAGCAGAGGCACTGAAAGCCATTTGCTCTGGACGATCTTTTCAAAGATGTTTGGTAGTGAACACAGGGTCTACTAGTAGATAGTATCTGTTTCAGGAGTAGAGGGTCAGTTCTTTTTCTGTCCAGTATAATAAGAATAATGTCTTCCTCTGGAACAACTTTGGACAGGTTTTCTGGCCACCCAATCTTATTATTTTTTAAAATATATTTTTATTTATTCCTAAGAGGAAGGGAAAGGGAGAGAGAACTAGAAATATCAATAATGTGAAAGAATCATTGACCGACTGCCTTCTGCATGCTCCCTACTGGGGATCTGACCTGCAACCTGGCACGTGCCCTTGACTAAAATCGAGCCTGGGACCTTCAGTCTGCAGGCCGTTGCTCTATCCACTCAGCCAAACCAGCTAGGGTCGGAGCAATCTTTTATAATAAAGATTGGGGTTGTCCAACAGGTGTGGCTCAGTGTTTGAGTATCAACTTATGAACCAGGAGGTCACAGTTTGATTTCAGGTCAGGGCACATGTCCAGGTTGTGGGCTTGAGGTCCAGTAGAGGGCATGCAGGAGGTCTATCTCCCTCTCCCTATGCCTTCCTTTCTGAAATCAATAAAAAATATATTTAAAAAAAGGATTGAGTTTCCACAGCTCAGAGTTTCTCAGCTGTGATGCAAACCCAGGCAAATACCAAGTGAACGGGGCTTATCTAGTATGTATTATCTAAGAAAAACCACCTCAGCTCAGTTCAGAGTGGAATGAGGAGTAGTCAGGCTAGGAAATGGGTAGCCCTCAGGTTGGGATGGCCCAGATAAGCACATATCCCAGACCCAGGCTGTTGGAAACAGGTTAGCAGAAACCACCTGATTCCTTTTCATACAGATTGAGTTCTTTTCCCTCATCCAAAGGGACCCTTAAGAGTTTGAATTCTTAAAGTTGCTAAGTTCTTGGACTTTCCTAGCCCCAGACGTGGCAGGCTCTAGTCATTTTCACTATTAGTGTTTAAGGGGAGATGGTGTTTTTGCCCGGTGGGGAATGTTAGCTGAGCCCCAATGAGACTTTCCTTTTTTAGGGTGTGTTGGTTCCTGGTGTCCAGTTGCCCAGGCTCTCTTCCAGGACTGTCTTCCATTCCTGGAGACCAATCACCCTGAGTGTCTGGGTGGAAGTCTGGCACTTTGGCCCTTGAAAGATTACTCTGGAAAAAAAAAAAGTCAATTGTGGCCTAAATAGTAACACATTTCCGAACGATGTGTCATTCAGTTTTCTCAGTATGAACAGTTCTGGTTCCCTCAGGAATTTGGGACTGTTGGCTATGCTCTTTCTAAAGGGGGATGTGGTTAAAATAGCAGCAGTGGCCCAGTCGGTCCAAGCTGGCAGACAAAGTGGTGGCGGTGAAGGCTCTCAGGACTCATAAACAGCCTCATAAAAATGGGCGTCAGGAAATGCAACGGCCACAGTGTGATCACACGAAAGTTTGCGGAGAGCACTCCCGAACTATTTCAAACTCTTAATTTTGGTTTGATTTATGTGACCTAAATAGTTGGTCAGCCATTTAGAATGGGCAAAAAAATAAAACTTGTATTACGTTGAGGGAACTACTTAGGGCTAGTTTAAGTATTTTGGAAGTCTATAATCTCATATGTCACCTTTACTTTGATTACTCTTATATTCGGTGGGAACATGCTTCTAGAAGACGAATTTGGAATAAAAATTTAAAAAAGCAAACGTAAGTGGAAAAATACTCCAAGCAGAGTACAAGTCCTGGTCCAGAGCAGCACTGGCTGCCATAAACCGAATTTGAAAGGGGGTGTGGAAATTGAAGGGCAGTCCAAGAGGACAGATAGAATGACACGGCATCAGGAATTTTGGGTCACACTTCATTTCAAGGACAGCTTGTTAAGGGGGAAGCCCATCTGATCTGAAGTGCAGGAAGACAAAAGAAAGTTTAGCTTCATGGCAGAAACTGGGAAAAGCAAATATGGGCAGAAGGACCATTCAGGCAAATTTGGCAGCTCAGGATAATATAGCAAAACACCACCAGACAGCGAGTGCCTGACCCGACTATTTTAACAAAGCACACAAGGAGGGGAGGGAGCTACTCATAACCTGACAAACTGGAACCCAGTGTGTTCTGGGGCTGGGTGGAACTGCCTGGAGAGAGCAGCGATATTCAGAGCAACTGGAACAAGAAGGGCTGTTTGTATCTCTCTCCTCTGGCTCGAGGACAAAGTTGCCCCAACTGGGAGGTTCCCACCAGGTTTGTGTTGTCAAAAGCCTCTCATCCAAATACAGGGCGAGTACAAGCAGGAGAAGAGCTAAAGTTAAATGCAGTGAGTGATTCAGAGAGACTTGTATACATTGCCAAACTGAAAGGCCAGGAGATACCAGAATTCCTGGAATGGGGTCAGGGATAAGCATCCCTGCTTGCCTTCATCCATTCAGTGTCTAATACAGGGTGGGGCAAAAGTAGGTTGATAGTTGTGTATGCACAAAACACAGTTTATTCTTCCTATTTAGAAATTGTGTTACTTCCCATAAGAACTACTGTAAACCTACTTTTGCCCCACTCTGTACATGCCCTGGTCCTTGCTATACTTTGGGAATACAAAAATATGACATAGCCCCTGCCCTCCAATAGTTTAGAGTCTAGTAGGTCAACTAGACAAGCTGATTGCAATCTAGTATGGTAAGCACAAGGCTAAAGATAAGCACAAGGCCCTCAAGGTGCATGCAAGGTGGTGGTGAGGAATGCAGATTGTGAAGCACAGCTTTCTGTAGGAGGCAGCGATCAAAAAGGATAAGTAGCCCTAGCTCGTTTGGCTCAGTGGATAGAGCGTCAGCCTGTGGACTGAAAGGTCGCAGTTCAATTCTGGTCAAGGGCATGTACCTTGGTTGCGGGCACATCCCCAGTAGGAGGTGTGCAAAAGGCAGCTGATCAATGTTTCTCATTGATGTTTCAAGCTCTCTATCATTCTCCCTTCCTCTCTGTAAAAAATAAATAAAATATATTTTAAAAAAGGATAAGTAAAGGTAGGCAAGTAAAGGTGAATATTGTTCTAAACTGAGGTTTGTGCAAAGCTTGTGACTTCAGAGAGAGTATGATGCATTCAGGAACCTTCAAGATTTCAGGGTAGCGGAGGCTGGAGAGCCATAAGGAGCAAATTGATTTTGGTAGAGACACTCCACCACTCATTTTTAGGTGTCTCAGACCAGCTCCAATCATGGTTGAGAGTGGCTCTCTTAATTATATTTTGGCTCTTCTCTAGGCAAGCTTAACCTTGCTAGGATTTTGTTCTCACCACAAAATAGAGTCCAAGCTCTCTCTTGAAGAGGTAGAGAGGGAGAACAGAAATGACCTCTTCATTGCACATAGACCTACATGCTGAGGTTCTAGCCTCCTCCCTCTCAGGTCTTTGGAATGAAGTCACAAACCAGCTTGCCTGGCTAAACCCATGATGCCCTTTCTCATAGCCCTCCCCTTAGCAGAAGATGTGGACCCATACCTGTCAAAATAAATAGCAGACTCTGAGTCATGTGTTTATGGCAGCTGAGCCTCCCCCCTTCCCCTACCCCATCCCGGAAGACAAAGCTATCATATCCTTTAGGTCCTACAGTCCTTGGGTTGAAGTCATAGTATCTTCCTGTCTGATCTAAAGATGTTACAGAAAATGAGAATGTCATGTTTGTTTACTATTGCTTAGATAGTAGCTATAGTGAAGGATTGTTGCTATGAATATTTGAGTTGCTATGAATGCTTGAGAAGGCAGAGTGTGTGTTAAAAGTGAAAGTGCTAGAATGCTATATTAGCTGCAAGATTCTGATGGCCCTGGTGCTGGAATGCAAATGATGAGGCTTGCCTTGCCCACCTTCAGTGGTTATTTGAAAGGTTAAATTACAGGATGTATGTGAAAATGAAGTGTTACTAGGATGCTGTATAAACATAAGATGTTATTAGTTGACTTGCTCCTAAGCTAGTTGTCTAGCTTTCTAAAAATAATCATTTATTTTTTTCTCTCTGAAATACATCATTTAACTAGGAATGAGTTACCATGGTATTAGAGACACTTCAACGAAACATTGAAATGCAAATGAAAAAAACAACAACTGTTAAAAGTGCTGTCATTTAGGACTTTTTAAATAGTGTCTCAATACTTTGAATAATATTTAGGGTTCTTTTCTTTATCTGTTTTGAGGGCTCTATTTGCAAATGGACAAATATTTGATTCCATAGTCAATATATTTTGATGCAAGAGCATTAAATAGGTAGCATTTAAAAAAAAAAAAGATTAATTGCTTTAAAGGAGAGCTTTAGGTTTCACTGAAAGGTATTGGTAATTTCCAAGGGTGCATTTAAAAATGAGTGCAGAAATCAGACAGGGAGCAGTTCAGATCAGAATTAATGGGAGCAGTAGGAGCAGTAGGAGCAGCATGCCTATCTGTCTTAATAGTTTAAATGTGCAAGGGAGATGAGAGGTGAGGAAATAGGTGGAGGTGGAGGAAGATAAGTGAGATACTTATTATATTTCAACAAAGGGTGGTGCTCCATGCATAAGTATTGTGAAAAAGGCACAGATCTTCCTTTGACAATTATCAATGTCTGGGATAAAATGAACTCCTCCTTCCTGCTTACCAAGCTGTCTTGGACCTCCAGAGAGAATCCTTTGTGAACCTCCAGAGAGAATCCTTTGTGTGTTTTCTGTGGGAAGAAGCATCTTTCTTTCATAGTCACTCCCAGGGTAGTGGACATTATCTTGGGCCTCAAAAAACTGCCAAGGAGAAATTACTAGAGCAGAGATTCTATCCCTGCCCCTGATTTTTCTGTCCTACTAAAGAAGTCATGTAATGACATCAGCGGTGACCTGCTCCCACAGGAATCAAGGTGCAGGGCAGTGTGAGGTTTCTTTGACCCTCCGCGATCAAGGAAATACATTGTTTGTACTCTTAGCAGGGAGATTTGACTTCATATTTATCAAGAGTATTATTTCTAATAATCTATTATAATAAAAGCATAATATGTTTATTAACCTAGACAGCCGAACAACCTTCTGGATGTCCTTCCGGATGACCTTCCAGACGAAGCTAGAACTGTGAGGGAAGCCTGAGTCCCGGGTGCCAGAGGGAAGCCAGTGACGGCACCCAGGGAAAGGAAGGCCTACTCTTGCACAAATTTTGTGCATCGGGAGTCTAGTCTATAATAAAAGCATAACATACTAATTAGATTGGACAGCTGAACGTCCTTCCTGAACAAAGATGGCGTGCCAGAAGCCAATTTCAGCATGTCATAATTATAAGAGTTTCATCAAAAGGTTGATGAAACTTGGGGGTTCAGCAAGGGCTGAGTCATATATGTAATTACCTGTTGGAATGGCTAAAAGGCACTTCCCCCAAACCTGAATAGAATGATTGTTTACTGCCTGACAGCTCAGAACATCTTAATGTACATGTTATTGCCTCCTGTTGGCCAAACACCTGAACAGCTTTAGAATATTCCCCAATCTGACAATACTTCTGTACTCTACCCTTTGAAGTATATTATCTCCACTTTGCCTTAGGACAAATTGTGTTAATAAAAAGCAAGGGTCCTGACTCAAGGAGGGATCTTTAGCTCCTTCAGCTGAACCTCCTCTGACCCCCAATGCCTTTCAAAATTATTTTTATCTTTGGACTCTTACTTTATCTATGAATAGCCTTTCTCCAAATTGCTGAACCCTTCTTAATGCTGGAACAAGAACCCCAGCAACAGGGCTCTGAGGGCTGAGGCAAGCCACAGCGGCTGTGAGGGCCGAGCCACTTGCACAAATTTCGTTCATCAGGCCTCTAATATTTATATCAGTAAGAAATTAGTAATATTTAAACTTATGCTTTTTTATTTTTAGAGAGACATGAAGGGAGAGGGATAGAGAGATAGAAATATGGATGAGAGAGTTCAGTGATCGGCTGCCTCCTGCACACACCTGCACTGGGGGTTGAGCCTACAACCCTGGCATGTGCCCTGACCCAGAATCAAACTGGTGCAATCTCTTGGTTCCTGGGTCCACACTAAACCACTGAACCATACTGGCCTGGCTAAAGTTAGTAATTTAAATGAAGAAGCAATTTCTTAGCATTTTATTTAATATAAATGATATAAATGGACCAATGCCATACTGGTATTTGAAATGAAAGCAAGAAAAATTTGAAGTTCTTAAATATTTAATGCAGTTTGGAATTATGTTTATAATGTTTATCTGATGTTTTCAATGAAGTTTTTCTAATTAGCATTCACAGATCATCTAAATCTATTTATGGGGATATTAAATCTATAATTTGGATATCTTTACAATATACATACAGCCACAACAAAAATGTTTTTAAAATGAAAATTCAAAAGTACACTATGAAAATTACATTTTAGTACTTTAGTACTAGAACTAAAATACTGAATTAATTGTTTTTCTCATAGCAATATTCAATTTCATGAATAGGGTACATTAGTAGTATCAATCAATAGATTATAGTGATAAAATGACCATTGCTTAATAATATAAAACATGCAGCTAATGTAGACTTTTTACTTTATACAGTATTATGTTATGAAAGAATTAGAAGACCGTTGCATGAAATTTGTGCACGAGGGAGGGGGGTGTCCCTCAGCCCAGTCTGTACCCTCTCCAATCTGGGACATCCCTCTCACAATCCAGAATTGCTGGCTACCAACCACTCACTTGCCTGCCTGCCTGATTTCCCTTAACCGCTTCTGCTTGCAAGCCTGATCAATGCCTAACTTCTCCCCTGCTGGCCTGATTGCCCCAAGATGCCCTCCTTTGTTGGCCTGATAACTCCTAATAGCCCTCCCCTGCTAAACTAGCCCTCCCCAATTTCCCTCCCCTGTTGGCTTGGTCACCCCTAACTGCCCTCCCTTGCCAGCCTGGTAGCCCCTAAATGCCCTCCCCTGCAGGCCTGGTCCCTCCCAACTGCCCTCCACAGCAGGCCTGGTCCCTCCCAACTGCCCTCCCTTATAGGCCTGATAGCCCTCAACTGCCCTCCCTTGCAGGCCTGGTCACTCCAAATGTGCTCCTCTGCTGGCCTGGTCAAACCTAACTGCCTCCCCTGCAGACCTGGTCCCAACTACTCTCCCCTGCAGATCTGGTCTCTCCCAACTGCCCTCCCCAGCAGGCCTGGTCCTCCCAACTGTCCTCCCTTGCAGGCTGGTCCCTCCCAACTGCCCGCCCCTACTGGCCCAATTGTCCCCAACTGCCCTCCCTTGCCAGCCATCTTGTGGTGGCCATCTTGTATCCACATGGGCCAGCCATCTTTGACCACATGGAGGTGGCCATCTTGTGTGTTGGATATTACCTTTTCATTATATAGAATATCATATTACCTTTTTATTATATAGGATGTCAGAAACTTTTTAAAGATACTGCCTATGTAATATACTAAGCAAATCTGGTTTTGAGGCTAGGGTAATAACATATGCTAAACATATATTTCTTGCTGAATAAATTTCATATTTCATGGTGAGATGACTATTTGCAAGTAACTGTTTTGGTCCCCCCCCCCCCCCCCTATAAGCCTGTTTCTGGAATTATGAGCCTGAACCATGCAGTGTCTAGTTGTGTGTTTTTTGTTTGTTTTTTGTATGTTTGTTTCTGCTGAAGAATGGTTCTAAATAGACTAACCTAATCTTAGATCATACGTAAAATGGGGGGTGGGAGGTGTGTGGATGCGGGACCCAAACACACCAAAAAAGTCCTTCAACACACTAGGAGATTAGAGTATGCATTAGATTTTATTTTATTTTCATAAAAAATATATTTATGTTGATTTTAGAGAGGGAGGGAGAGAAAGAGACAGAAACATCAATGATGAGAATCATTGATTGGCTGCCTCCTGCATGCCCCACATGGGGATAGAGCCACAACATTTGCCCTAACCAGGAATCTAACTTTGACCCCCTAAACCGTGACCTCCTGGTTCACATCACAGGTCAAAGCTCAACCACTGAGCCATGCCAGCTGGGCTGCATTAGATTTTAAATGCATGCTAAAAAGGGTATAGAGCTGACTGGTTTATCAAGCACATTCGCAGATTTTGAGATCCTTTGATGATGTACAGTATTTTCTTTAAAAAATAAAGTTTTTAGCGGGGTAGGAGATCAACCAAAGGGCTTGTATGCATGCATACAAGCATAACCAATGGACATAGACACTAGGGGGGTGAGGGCATGTGTTGCGGGGTGGGAATGGCTGGGGAACGGTCAATGGGGGAAAAGACATATATAATACTTTAATCAATAAAGAATTTTTAAAAAGTTTTTAAATAAACTTTTAAAAATTGAAGTAGAATATACTTACTTAAAAGAGAAGTTAAAAGTGAATGTTCATTTATTGTGATGGATGTTTGGATCATTGAATTGTAGCCTTTTGTTTCGCAAATGTCAGCATTTAAGGCTTTAAATCACAGTTTTAGTTGCATCTTGAACATTTTGATATGTCACATTTTCTGTTATAATTCAGTTCAAATTTTTTAATTGTGATTTTTTTTTTACCAGTGGGGTAAGAAGTGTATTGCTTTTTACCCAATCATTTGGGCCTTTCTAGTTATATTTTATTATCAATTCCCAGCCTTATTTCATAATATTAATAATTTAAATGCTTTGTAATTTGCTGAGACTTGATTTATGGTACAACATTTGGTTAATTTTGGCAAATGGTTTATGTGCACTTGAAAAATATGTATGCTATTGTATTATACATAGCAGTTAAATGAGGCTCATTAATCATGTCATTAAAATCTTTTAAATCCCATGATTTATTTTTGCTTGTTCTCTCCTTAACTGGAAGAGATGAATTCACACCTTCAGATGTAATTGTGATGCCAATTTTTTCTTTGATTCTATGAGGCTCTGTTATTATTAGCACATTGATTGATTTTTATTCATTAAGTCAATTTGTGGATTGACTCTTCTAGCTTTATAAAATACTAGAGGCCCAGTGCACGAAATTCATGCATGGTGGGGGGCAGTGTCCCTCAACCTGACTTGCACACTTTCCAATCTGGGAGCCCTTAGGGGATGTCCTACTGAGAGCTTAGGCCCGCTTCCCGTGGTTCTCTGCTCTCTGTGGGGCCTGCCTGCTCCACATCATGGCGACTGCCAAGCAGGTCATGCTGGATGCTGCCTGTGGGCTGAGCTTCACTGCTCCCAGATCGCTGAGGCCATGCTGGGAGCTGCCTGTGGACCTTGCATGCCTGCTCTCTGGTTACCATAGCTACCACCAAGCTGGCTGTTCTGGTAGCTGCCTCTTCCCTGCTATCAGTCTCCATGGAGGAGATGAGGTTAATTTGCATACTCACTCCTGATTGGCTGGTGGGCATTGTAAAGTGATGGTCAATTTGCATACTTCTTTTTTATTAGATTTGTTACTTATAGTAATACTTCTTTACTTCCAGATATTAACATAACTATAGCAACTTTTTTTTTTTGCATTGTATCTTTTCCCAGTATTTTGTTTTTAATACTTATCTGTCCTTATGTTTAAGGCATGTCTTTTGTAAGAAATACATAGTTGAGTTTTATTTTTTAATCTAATCTGATGGTCTCTTTAATTAGAAGATTTTATTCAAATTGCTGATATTTTTGAGTTTTAAATTTACCATATTATTGTTTCCTATTAGTCTTTGTATTTTCTTTCATTCTCCTTCTAAACTCTTTTTTTTTTTTTTTTTATTTATTTATTTTTTTAATTTTTTTTTTTAATATATTTTATTGATTTTTTTTTTACCCCCTCCCTCCCTCCCACACATCCCCTCCCTCCCCAGAGTTTTGTGTCCATTGGTTGCACTTATATGCATGTATACAAGTCCTTCGGTTGATCTATTATCTCCCCCAGATCTTCCTCCCGTCCCCACTGTAACTTGACAGTCTACTTGTTGATATACTGTCTCTATATCTATCTTATGGTTCACCAGTTTATAATGTTCTTTATTATCCACAAATGAGTGAGGTCATGTGGTGTTTCTCTTTCATTGATTGGCTTATTTCACTCAGCATGATGTTCTCCAATTCCATCCAGGATGCTGCAAATGATGAGAAATCCTTCTTTTTTATGGCAGCATAGTATTCCATTGTGTAGATGTACCATAGTTTTTGGATCCAATCATCTGCTGACGGACACTTAGGCTGTTTCCAAATTCTGGCTATTGTAGATTGTGCTGCTATGAACATAGGGGTGCATATATCCTTTCTGATTGGTGTTTCAAGTTTCTTGGGATATATTCCTAGAAGTGGGATTACTGGGTCAAATGGGAGTTCCATTTTCAGTTTTTTGAGGAAACTCCACACTGTTCTCCACAGTGGTTGCACCAGTCTGCATTCCCACCAGCAGTGCGCGAGGGTTCCTTTTTCTCCGCAACCTCGCCAACACTTGTCGTTTGTTGATTTGTTGATGTTGGCCATTCTGACAGGTGTGAGATGGTACCGCATTGTTGTTTTGATTTGCATCTCTCGGATAATTAGTGACTTTGAGCATGTTTTCATGTGCTTTTTGGCCTTCCTTCTGTCTTCTTTTGAAAATATTCTATTTAGGTCCATTGCCCATTTTTTAATTGGATCATTCATCTTCCTTTTATTTAGTTGTATAAGCTGTTTGTAGATGTTGGAGATTAAACCTTTATCAGTGGTAACATTTGCAAATATGTTCTCCCACACAGTGGGCTTTCTTGTTGTTTTGTTGATGGTTTCTTTTGCTGTAAAAAAGCTTTTTATTTTGATGTAGTCCCATTTGTTTATTTTCTCTTTAGCTTCCATTGCCCTAGGGGTAGTATCAGTGAAGAAGTTTTTTTGGCATACGTCTGAGATTTTGTTGCCTGTGGATGCTTCAAGTATTTTTATGGTTTCCCGTCTGATGTTTAAGTCCTGTATCCATTTTGAGTTTATTTTTGTGTATGGTGTAAGTTGGTGATCTAGTTTCATTCTTTTGCATGTATCTGTCCAATTTTCCCAACACCATTTATTGAAGAGACTGTCTTGACTCCATTGTATATTAGTGCCTCCTTTGTCAAATATTAATTGAGCATAGTGATTTGGGTTGATATCTGGGTTCTCGATTTGATTCCATTGATCTATATGTCTGTTTTTGTGCCAGTACCAGGCTGTTTTGAGAACAGTGGCTTTGTAATACAGTTTGAAGTCTGGTATTGAGATACCTCCTACTTTACTCTTCTTTCTCAGGATTGCTGTGGCTATTCGGGGTCTTTTATTGTTCCAAATGAACTTTTGGAGAGTTCTTTCTAGGTCAGTGAAATATGCCGTTGGTATTTTAATGGGGAGTGCATTGAACTTATAGATTGCTTTAGGAAGTATGGACATTTTGATGATGTTGATTCTACCAATCCATGAACATGGTATGTTCTTCCATCTGTTTACATCTTCCTCTATTTCTTTTTTCAGTGTCGTGTAGTTTTCCGCAAATAGGTCCTTTACTTCCTTAGTTAAGTTTATTCCTAGGTATCTTAATTTTTTTGGTGCGATCGTAAATGGAATTGCTTTTTTAGTCTCTGTTTCTATAAACTCACTGTTGGTGTATAGAAATGCCATAGATTTCTTGGTGTTAATTTTGTATCCTGCTACATTGCCAAATTCATTTATTAAGCCAATTAGTTTTTTAATGGAGTCTTTTGGGTTTTTTATATACAATATCATGTCGTCTGCAAATAAGGATAACTTTACTTCTTCTTTTCCAATTTGGATGCCTTTTATTTCCTCCTCTTGTCTAATTGCAATGGCTAGTACTTCCAGTACTATGTCAAAGAGGAGTGGCGATAGTGGGCATCCCTGTCTTGTTCCTGTTCTTAGAGGGAATGGTTTTAGTTTTTGCCCATTGAGTATGATGTTTGCTGTGGGTTTATCATATATAGCTTTTATTACGTTGAGGTATGATCCTTGTACTCCCACCTTGTTAAGAGTTTTTATCAGGAAAGGGTGTTGGATTTTATCAAATGCTTTTTCTGCATCAATTGATATGACTATATGATTTTTATCTTTCAACTTGTTTATGTGATGTATCACGTTTATTGATTTGCGGATATTGTACCAACCTTGCATTCCTGGAATAAATCCTACTTGGTCATGGTGTATGATCTTTGTGATGCTCTGCTGGAGCCGATTTGCTAGAATTTTGTTGAGGATTTTGGCATCTATGTTCATGAGGGATATTGGCCTGTAATTCTCTTTCATTGAGTTGTCTTTATCGGGTTTTGGTATTAGGGTGATGCTGGCTTCATAGAAGGAGTTTGGAAGTGTTCCTTCCTCTTGAATTTTTTGGAATAGTCTGAGGAGGATAGGTTTTAGTTCTTCCTTGAATGTTTGGTAAAACTCTCCTGTGAAGCCATCTGGCCCTGGGCTTTTGTTTGCTGGAAGCTTTTTGATGACTGTTTCAATTTCTTCCCAAGTCACTGGTCTATTGAGATTTTTAGATTCTTCCTGATTGAGTTTTGGAAGTTTGTATTTTTCTAGGAATATGTCCATTTCCTCCAGGTTGTTCAGTTTGTTGGAATAGAGTTGTTCGTAGTATTTTGTAACAATCCGTTGTATTTCGGTGGGGTCTGTTGTTATTTCACCTCTTTCATTTCTGATTTTGTTTATTTGGGTCCTCTCTCTTTGTTTCTTGGTTAGCCTGGCTAGAGGTCCATCTATCTTGTTTATTCTTTCAAAGAACCAGCTCTTGGTTTTGTTGATCTTATGTATTGTTTTTTTGGTCTCTATGTCGTTTATCTCTGCTCTGATTTTTGTTATTTCCTTCCTTCTGCTTACACTGGGTTTTTCTTGTTGCTCCTTTTCTAACTCTTTGAGTTGTAGAGTTAGATTATCTGTTACTATTTTTTCTAGTTTTTTGCAATAGGCTTGTAAGGATATGAACTTCCCTCTCAAAACTGCTTTTGCTGTGTCCCAAAGATTTTGGATTGTTGTGCTTTCATTGTCATTTGTTTCCAGGATGTTTTTAATTTCTTCCTTGATTTCTCTGGTAACCCAGTCCTTGTTTAATAGCAAGCTGTTTAGTCTCCATGTGTTTGATTTCTTTGGATTATTTTTATTGTAGTTAATTTCCAGTTTTATGCCATTATGGTCTGAGAAGATACTTGATATGATTTCTATCTTCTTGAATTTGAAGACACTTTGCCTATGTCCCAAAATGTGGTCTATCTTTGAGAATGTCCCATGTGCACTTGAGAAGAATGTATATTCTGTGGCTTTGGGGTGGAGTGTCCTGAAGATGTCAATTAATTCCATCTGGTCTAGTGAGTCATTTAGGATTGATATTTCTTTGCTGATTTTTTGTTTAGATGATTTGTCGAAGGGTGACAGTGGGGTATTAAAATCTCCTACTATGATTGTATTGCTATTAATCTCTCCCTTAATGTCCTCTAGCAGTTTTTTAATGTATTTGGTTGCTCCTGTATTGGGTGCATATATATTTACCAGGGTTATTTCTTCTTGTTGGATTGTTCCCTTTAGTATGATGAAGTGGCCTTCATTATCTCTTGTTATGTCCTTCACTCTGAGATCTAATTTGTCAGATATAAGTATTGCTACCCCAGCTTTTTTTTCATTTCCATTTGCCTGGAAAACTTTTTTCCATCCCTTCACCCTCAGTCTGTGTGCATCTCTTTTTCTGAGGTGGGTTTCTTGTAGACAACAGATGTATGGGTCTTGTTTTCTTATCCAATCTGTTACCCTATGTCTTTTGATTGGAGCATTTAATCCATTTACATTTAAGGTTATTATTGATAGGTACTCATTTGACGCCATTTTTATTCTATACCCGTGTTCCTTCTTCACTTCTTATTTCTTTATTTTTACAGTAGACCCTTTAGCATTTCTTGCATTGCTGGTTTGGTGGAGATAAATTCCTTCAGTCTTTTTTTGTCTGTGAAGCTCCTGATTTCCCCTTCAATTTTGATTGATAGCCTTGCTGGGTACAGTATTCTTGGATTCAGACCCTTCCTTTGCATGACTTTGTATATTTCATCCCATTCCCTTCTGGCCTGATAAGTTTCTGTTGAGAAATCAGTTGCTAGTCTGATGGGGGTTCCTTTGTATGTAACTTTCTGTCTCTCTCTGGCTGCTTTTAAGATTCTTACTTTGTCGTTGTTGTTTGCCAATTTAATTATAATGTGCCTTGGAGTCTGTCTTCTGGGATTCATTTTGCTTGGGACTCTGCGGGCATCTTGGATTTGTGTGGGTTTTTTCTTTTCTATTTCAGGAAAGTTTTCTGTCATTATTTCTTGAAATACTTTTTCCATGTCTACCTCAGTTTCCTTTCCTTCTGGAACCCCTATTATTCGAATATTATTTTGTTTTGTTTTGTCCCAAAGCTCCCGTAGGCTCTCCTCCTGCTTTTTAATCTTTTTTTCTAGAAGTTGCTCTACTTGGGTATTTTTTTCCATCTTATCTTCTAGCTCACTGATGCGGTCCTCTGCTTCATCTAGTCTACTCTTGATGCTTTCTATTGAGTTCTTCATGGTAGCGATGTCACTTTTCATTTCTTCTTGGTTCTTCTTCAGTTCCTCATGGCTCTCCTTCATTTCCTCATGGTTCTTTCTCATTTCTTCTTGGCTTTTGTCAAATTTCTCTTCCATTCTTTTTAGCCATGCTATGATCATTACTCTGAATTCTTGCTCTGGCAGGCTGCTTACCTCTGGCTCGTTTACTTCCTTTTCTGGTGATGCCTGCTTTTCTTTCAAGTGCGGACTATGTTTTTGTCTCCCCATGGCCTCTCTTTTCAGGATGTCTGGTTATGTGGTATTCCTTCTCCTGCGTTGATTTTGAGGTACAAAATACAACACTACCAGGTACAACACAAGCGGCACTTAACAGGAATGTATTTACAATATTAATAACCTCTAATAAAGGTGACCACTAGAGAAAGGCAACTTAGGGGATAGGAGAGAAGGAATAAAGGTAAAAATAAAATAAAGAAAAATTAAAAAAAAATAAAATTAAAATTAAAAAAAAAAATTAAGTAAATTAAAAAAAAAGAGGGATAAAGAGATAGAAAAAGAAGAAGAAGAAAAAAGTAATGACAAAATGAAGTTGGAAAACAGGGAAAAAAAGAAGAGGGAGAGAGAGAGAGAGAAAGAGAGAGAAGAAGCAAACTAAAAGAGAAATGGGAAACAAACTATATATATGTGGAGAAAATTGCCATAGAAAAACCTCTGGACCCAGCCAATGCCAGTAACAATACTTGGAGATTAATACAAACTACAATATCCACTATTATTAAGTAAGGCTATGATATACAGAAGTAAAATAAACAAACAAAAACAGAGGATTTAAAAAAAAATACAAAGCAACAATAACAATACAGGAATAAGCATAACAATTTCACTAAAAGGCATAAAAATTCACAATAATCAACCTTCACACATACAATGCGAAAGGATAGAGGGGAGAATGGATTTTTTTTTTTTTTTTAACTAGTTAATATAGTGCAGAGATTGGTATTTATACACTTGGATCAGGGGTTGGAACTTAGGTCTATAAGTATAGTGAGAGCTTTAGCAGGGGGTATAGAGAGAGAATAGAGGAAAAACTAAAGCCGGAAAGGGATAGGATAAACTGTAGACTAAAGGGTAAAGTTTAGTAAGAGAGTGATAGTGTAAAGGTTGAGTTGAGATAGGGTTGAATGATGCTATAGTAGAGATTAAAATAGAATGAAGGTTACTCCCAATGTAAAATAAAGAAAAAATAAAATGGTACTAGAGAGAGAAAAAAAAGAAAAGAAAGAAAGAAAAAAAAAATAAATAAAAATTTTTTTTAAAAAAATTGCAAAATAGCAGTAGTAATAGTGATAGAGATTGAAAAATGTAGTAATTGAAAAGGTAAAATCAAGTAAGGAAAAAAGAAAAAAAATTGTTTCTTAAGTAAAAGATATGAAAAATGAAAATTAAATAAAAGATGTAAAAAATGAAAATAAAATAAAGTATAGCAAAATTAGCATAAAAATGACCAGTACTGGTCACTCACTTCCTCAGTTAATGTATTTGGCACTTCTGATTCTCGGATCAGACAGTCTTGCAGCTCCCAGCTTTCCACTGCACCTCAGTTTTGTAAGGTAGTCCTTAATTTTTAGTAGACTATATCTTAGATATTTGTGTCCATTTATTTTTGATTAATTAAAAGACAAAAGAAAAGAAAGGAAAAAAAAAAAAAAAAGAAGGGCAGTTTGTAATTCAGCTCTTAGGTGTCAGTGTTTCCGGTTTGACCTCCCAGTCTTTTTGGTTGCTCCGGCCTTCTTTCTCTATGGCTCTAGCTGGCAGGGTGCCAGCTGGCTCCCAGACTATCTCTTCTGGCTCCGATCCCTTGTTTCCAGGGAGGCACTTTCTCCCTGCAAATTCCCTGGATATGCCCAACTAGGCTGATCTTCCCTAGTATTCCGAAGCTAGGGGGTGAAGGGGATCAGGCGCCGAGGTGTCCAGATGTTCCGCCCTTGGCGGGACAGCCGCGATTCTTAACACTCTGTCCCGTGTCCCCTGGCTTTTTTTAAAAAAAAAAAAAAAAAAAAAAAAAAATTCCCGCTTCTGGGGAAGCTTATGCCAAACCCAGCACTAGATGTCGCTGCAGCCTTCTTAGGGCTCAGCTTTGCGGGCGCTCCATGGAGGCGGGGCCGGAACTCCCCGGCTACTGTGGCTGCCGGCACCGCGGGACCGCGATCTCTCAGGCTTTCCCCGCAAATTCTGACCTTTCCGTGGGTGACCGAAGAACTCCTTTGAATCCACGCGCCAGCGCCAACTCGGGCGTCTCAGCTACTGGATGGACCTCTCCGCAGTGGGCTTTCCAGGCCTCAGAGAAGCCACTCCTTTCTCACAGCACCGCCGCCGCTGCTTCTGCCGCCGCCGCAGCCGCCGCGGCCGCCGCTGTGGCAGTGTTGGCCACCGGCTGGAAATCCTGTCCAGCGGATCGCTGCCTAGCTTCCTTGAAACCTCTGCTGCCCCTCAGCTGCCAATCAACCCTCCCTGAGCGACTCAGATGTTACTTTTATCTGTTCTGGGACCAGAGTCAGAACAAGTCCGACTGTTCGGTTGCCATCTTCAAGCTCCGCCCCTAAACTCTTTTGAATTGGTTATTTTTATAAATCTATTTTCTTCTATATTAATTGTTGATTATATTATTTTATAATATTTTCTAGTTGTTACCATTGATATTACAACATGCTTTCTTGACTTACTAGAATATTGTATAAAAAATAGTACTTCTATTACCCATACTAACAATGCCAGGACATTAGAACACTCTGACTCTATATACTACACTCCTGAGAGTTTCCTTATAATTTCATCATATACACATATTTGTACATATTCAAGATTATTATCATTTCTTGTCATTGCAATTACTATAGTTTTTTTTCTATTGCATTTCATTCTCTCTTACATTTCTGTGTTTTTATCTGGAATTTTTTTTTCTGTCTGAAAAACTGCCTTTAATATTTCATTTAATGCTGGCCTGTTAATGATGTATTTTCTTATTTTAAAATGTCTATTTCTTCTTCACCTTTGTTTTAAAAAAAGCCTTAATGAAGTACAATTTACATACACAAAAGTTACCTTATTATTTATTCTATTTTTAACTCTTCTTCACTTTAGCAATATTTATGGTATAATACACAATATAAAAATTTACCATCATAACCATTTTTAATTGTATAGTTCAGTAGTGTTAAGTATATCCATGTTGTCATGAAACCAATATCTAGAACTTTTTCAGCTTACAAAACTCCTTTGCTTTTTATGATTATTTTGGGGGGTATAGAAATATAGCTTGACATTTTTTTCTTTTAACATTTATGGTAAAAGATCAGTCATCAATGTTATTGTTGCTTATTTGAAGGAAATGTTTCTTGTTTCTTTGTCACAAATAATAACTCTTTTATTTGACTATGTGTGGATCCAATTCTGTTGTCCATTTTGTTCCTACTGTTGCTGTTGTTCTTTTGGCTTTTAGTTGTTGGTAATTTAGTCGTGTCTCAAGAATGCCTAATGATTTTTTTTATTGAATACTATATATTAGCTATAAAAGTTATAGACATTTGGATGATTTTATATTTCTTCCAGAGAGGATTTACTTTCCTGTTGGAAGGCAGAAAATCTCTTTGATTTAATCCACAATTAAGGTGATTTGTGGTGGAATTTAAGTCCATAGGGCATATTTTGGTTTGTTCTCAATGCTGGGACACAGTATTTCTGGTTTCTGAGGCAAAGCCAAGATGTGTACCTGATGGTTCTTGAGCATTATTTTTTTTCCTGTCAACATGCTGAAAGCTCTGAGCTGGAAAAGCAAATGTTCTCCCTAAGCCACTAAGCCTTGTGCTGCTTAAATATTAGCCAATTTTTAAAGGGACAAAGTGAAGGGGAATGGCAATCTCACATTTATGTTCTTCCCTTATCTTCCCTCTAAGTGTTGGCTGCCTATATTGCTTTCTAGTGCCTTCCAGTAGTTTATTTCTTTTATAAAAATTTGTCTAGCTTAATGGTAAGAGTGTTGATCTGATACATACCTGGAGATAGATGTCCTCTAGAATTTTTAAGGATCAGGTTGAAGCTAATGTATGCATATTTTCTTACCTGGAAATTCAGGTGTGATCAGAACTTGTAGGTGACTGTTTGTCTCTCTGGAATGTGCCATCACTATGTTTTGTCTCAGTGGAAAAATGGGCAAAGGAAATTAAATTATAGTTCACAGAAATAATATAAAAGTGGTCAGGAAATCTCTAAACAAATGTTCAACCTCAATGAATATTAAGAAAGTGGGAGACAGTTTTCAGTTTTCTTCTATCAGAGAAAACATGTTTTTTTACTATAGGTGGAAATGTACATCAACCCAATCTACATTAACAATAATGATAACTGACATTTATTGAGAACTTCCTGTATGTGTCATGACCTGTTTTATAGGGAGGAAAATACTCTCTACACCAAGTTAAGGGGAAAAATGGGTGTCCCCCCGACCACTTACTACACTCACACAGAACACTTCTATAACCAGGTGTGTGGGGTTTTTGCTGCATTACCAATTCTCTGATACCAGCTGCATGTCCTACAATTCAGTTTGGGTTTGAGACTATCTACCTGGAGTTAGCATCAGATCCCACAAGCAAAAGGTTCAATCCCATAAGACTGCCCACACTTCAGACACAAAAAGAAGTCCCAGGTTGTCACCTCTACAACTGACTAGCTATACATTTTCTAGATTAGCTCACAAAAATCAGGGAAACCCTTACTTACATTTACATTTTATTATAAAGGGAGTAATAAGGGATCCAGATGAAGAGCTAGGTGAAGAGCTACGTAGGAAGAAGCCTCGGAGGTTCTCAGTACAGGAACTTCTGTGGCTGTGGAGTTGGGGTGTGCCACCCTCCCAGTGTGTGTATTTACTAACCTGAAAGTTCTCCAAACCCTGTACTTCAGGGATTTTTATGGAGGCTTCATTGTGTAGGCATTATAATAATTATTAATTCAATTTTTAGCTCCTCTCCGCTCTCCAGAGAATGGGGTAGGGGTGAGGGACTGAAAGTTCCAAGCTTATGATCATGGCTTGGTCTTTCTAGTGGCCAGCCCCCATGCAGGACCCACCAAGTTACATCATTAGAACAAAAGAAGTTGCTATTACCCAGGAAATTCCAACGGATTTTCTGTCTGAGATACTCCTATCACTCAGGAAGTTACAAAGATTTTAGGAGCTCTGTGCCAGGAAATGAGATCAAAGACCAAATAGTAACAGGAACTGGGAACACAGACCAATATTTATATATTTTTTTTATTATTTTCCAGTCATTCTAAATACTTTCTATATTGTAATGTAAATTTATTATAATGTTATGAAGTGAATAAGATTATTGTTGATCCCATTTTCAGGCGGAAAACCAACATTCGGAGAGTTGAACAATATGCCCATGACCATGCAGACGGTCAGTGACAGTTCTGAGAATAGGACCCAGGGAGCCCAATGGAGTGTCCACACCCTTGTCCACTAATTTAGACTGCCTCTCAATTCTATTTGTGAAATCTAATCCTACAGACATGGTCACACACATTCACAAAGAGGCGTGTACAGAACGCTTCCTTGAACTATTGCTGGTAATAGTTAAAAACTGGGAATAGACTAAATATTCATTCATCTGAGACTATAAAAATAAAGTCATCCATGAAAAATATACAAACAATGAATACTCTGCATCAGCTAGTAAGAATAATATAGACTTAAACTTACTGTGATGGTAAAATAGCCAATATATAATTTTAATATAAAAAAGTTAACAAGCATTTTGGTAAAATATTAAATATCTCTATGTAAGTATATATATAGATAGAAATGTCCATATTGGTATACATACCAAATTGTTAATAGTGGTTTCCTCCTATGAGTAGGATTGGGTGATGGAGAACTTTTGCATTTTAACTTGTACATACCTTGTATTATTTGCACTTTCACATGCTGAATATGTATCACTTTTATATTATTTAAAATATCTTTATTATGAAATTTTTTAATGTATGCCATATACAGGGCATAGCAAAGGTAGATTTACAGTTGTTGTATGGAAAATAATACAATAATCCTATGTAATAAAAGCCTAATGTGCAAATCGACCAAACGGCAGAACAACTGGTGGAACAACTGGTCACTATGATGGGCACTGACCACCAGGGGGTCAGGGCGGGTGCCTGCAGGGGCCCTCTGACTGCTCCCTGGGCACCCCACAGAGGGAGGCAACTGGCCAGCAGCAGTGGTAGGGTGATTGGGTGTTGGGGCTGGCAAGCAAGTAATGCCAGGCCGGCCAAGGTGGGTGCCAGTGGTAGCCCCCTGATTGCCCCACCGGTCGCCCCACAGATTGGCCCTGATTGCCGGACAGGCCTCGTGCACCAGGCCTCTAGTTAATAAATAATAACATAAGAATAAACTGTGTTTTGTGTACCCATAACTATAAACCTACTTTTGTCCCACCCTGTATGTATCATAATCGATAATTATCAGGATTTTATCTAATTTACTTTATATAGCCCCAACCTGTTTTTTTCTTTGTAAAATATCTTACAGGTAATCTCAGACAGCATACTATTTCACTCCTAACTCAGTATGCATCTATAAGAATTACAGAAATTTTATTATTCAACCAGTTGCCATTATCTTACCTCACAAATTGACAATAATCCCTTGGTGTCATGTATCACCTCATCCATAATCAGATTTACCAATTGTCTTGAAAATGTCTTTATATAGTTGATTTATTTAAAAGAGGATTTGAACAAGGTTCTCACACTATATTTAATTTTTAGATATTTTCTTCCCTCTTTTAACCTAGAACAGTCTCCCTCAGTGTTTTCATGCCATTAACTTGCTATAATTTAGTAATAATGAAAACAATTAAAAGATGGGTTCCCATAGATACTTAAATTATATGGCAACCCCTGACACATATTAAATTCTATGAAAGTAAGATATTTTAATCCTATTTGTATTTCTTATCCATCAGAAATGTACTTATCAACTAACCAATATTTATTGAATGTTTAAGATGGTTTGAGCAAAGACATTTTGGGAGGATAACAGTAGAGGAAAGGAGGAATACAAAAAGGGAAAAAGACAAAATCATCAATTATTTAAGCTAATTAAATATAAGAGGTGAACTAATTTTAAATTTCTAATACTTTTGTTTTAAATTCAAGCTTGAGTTAATCAATTTCATAATTAAAATGGTCATAAATTTATTTTGTGTTAAATTGTGCATGTAATAGTCTTTGATAAATCACACCCTTGTTTTCCTCCCTCCCTCCCTCCCTCCCTCCCTCCTTCCCTCTCTTCCTTCCTCTCTTCCTCCCTCCCTCCCTCCCTCCCTCCCTCCCTCCCTCCCTCCCTCCCTCCCTTCCTTCCTTCCTTCCTTCCTTCCTTCCTTCCTTCCTTTTTCTTCTATTTTCTTCTCTAGCTACAATCAGAGGTCATTGGTATAAAAGCTGACATCTTTTTCTAATATATTATAGTAAAATTTATATACCTTAGCTTTGAAAAGATCAGAAAGTTTAAGAACTGTCAAGGAAGAGTGGAAAGTCAACATAATTGCAACCTCTGACAGATTATTCAGGACAATTTAAAAGTATTTGGTACATAATACATAGAGCTGTGCATCCTTGTCTTCAGCATTTGAAAGAAAACAACATGATGGAACAGTATTATCTCCCTGACCCAAGGGGACCTAATTAGCACTAATGGGGGCAAAATAGCAAATGAAAGCAGGAGCTCAGTATTATTTTAGGGAAAATGTCCTAATGGACAGATCGATCAGTTAATGGGAAATTCCACAAAGAGGTAATGGTAATGCAATTGAAATATATAATTAAGAGAGCAGAGAACACTGGAGGAGAAATAAATGTACCGTTTGTAATTCTCTACATGTTTTCAGTTTATTAGCATTGAAAACACTATACCATGCTTTCAGTGTGTAACAAAGTTGAAAACAAAAAAACCTGAAGTCTAGTTGATGTTTATTTACTCTAAGAATGTACTCCAGTAAGCTAAATCAGTGTGTATTGATTTAACTTTGGTTCTTGATATTAAAAATAAGCTTTTACAGCATCACTCTGCTTGGTGTAATTGATGTTAACTAAGAATGAGAGAACTGCCCAGCCGGTGAGGCTCAGTTGGTTGAGTATGGTCCATGCACCAGGAGGTCACTGATTTGATTCCTGGTCAGGGTACAAGGCCGGATTGTGGGCTCAATCCCTGGTGGGTGGGAGGCAGCAGATGGATGTTTCTCTCTCTCTCTCCCCCTTCCTCTCTCTGAAATCAATAAAAACTTATTTATTTATTTATTTTGTTTTTAAGGAAAGCCTTTTTGAAAAAAGAAAAAGAATGAGAGAATGAAACAAATAATTTAAAAGTGTTCCGTGACACAGACAGCAGGGTGGTAAGGACATGAATTGGGGAGGGGGGGGGGGGTGAGGGGTAATGGGGGAATAAGGACACATATGTAATACCTTAATCAATAAAGACATTTAAAAAAAAAGTATTATGTAAGAATGGTAATCTAGTTGCTAGCCCAACTAATCTTCGTCTTGATAATAATATATTATTTTGTATTACTAAACTCAGAATATAGTTTTTTTATTGTTCTTTCTTTTTATAGTATTTGGTAGAAAATTTGAAATTATAGACACCTCTTTGAATTAAGATGGGACATGTTAATCAGAGGTACAATATATAATTATTTCTAATTTTATTAGCTGAATTAATTTTTTAACTTTTAGTGGAAGGGACAACTTAGGGTTGAATAGTGACTTAGCTTTCAAATGTTAGCAATATATCTGAATATGAGTTATTCAGATTTACTGTAGCAAGCTTTACTTCCCTGGATCTTCAGGTTTCTCTGTGTTGTGTAGATATGGTTAGAGTATTTATAATTTAAATCAAGTTTTAGAAACAGGATTAAGTGCAAAAAAAAAAAAAAAAAGCTTATTAATGGGAGGGAGGGTTGTTGTGAAAGGTTACACACAAATGACAGGGAAATACCTACCTAGTCACACTCCTTTACCAGTACTACACCCATTAGATGCATTTGTTTACTTAAACCTATTGGTCATAATCTTGGACACAACTATGTAAATTATGCAAAATTTTTTCTAATTTGAGAAATGATCACAGGGGGAGTTAGTTTTCATCCTGGCATCTGCAAAAAATTTTAAAAAACCTTGAAATAGAATTTGAAGTCTATTACCAAGGTAATGAGTCAACTTGGAAACATTCTACAGATGTCAATAGAAAGTCTGTATGAAAGCAGCAATCTTTGCATTTGGCAAGAACAAATTCAATTTAGGCCTAGTGAACAGACAATTTACTACATAATATTAGATTTTAATTTTTTTTGCACCATTTATGTTCTGTGCTTGATTTCTTTTGCATTAAAATGCCTGATTGATAGGGTGTTCCCAAGTCAAAACCATACTCCAGTGATCTTTATTCTTTCATGAACAGAAAACCATCTTCCTTATAAATTCAAAGCAATTATTTCTGCAATTATAGTGTTGCAACTTATTCTTAGCAATATGTATGCTAAATTATGTTAGTTACATAACGGCATTGCTTGTTGATATTAAGATAATGCTAAAGTATGAGTTGCTTCAGGTAGAGACCTTATAATTACTCTTGTATGCTTGGTATACATAGTAGGCCTGGCACATAGTAGAGTGAACGATCTATAATATAGATGAGATAAAAGTGTTACCATCCTATTGCTAAGTCAATGGCTTTCTTTACTCATTTAATGACTAGATTATTAGGTACCTAGTGGGTGGTTAAAACCTTCAGAGGTCATGTTACTAGCATAACTCACTGAAAATGCACTATGTGTGTGTGTTTTTTGTTGTTTTTTTTGGCATTAAAGCTAATCCTTCAAGGATAGTAGACTCCTACTCCAGGATTCCTATAGTCATTCATTCCTTCCTAATTCATTCAAGGCTTTCAACTTAAAAGGTAGTGCTCTGTCTGGTTTTGCTCAGTGGATAGAGTGTTGGGTGGCAGACTGAAGGTCCTAGGGTTTGATTTTGGTCAAGGGCACATGCCCAGATTTGGGCTCAATTCCCAGTAGGAAGTGTGCAGGAGGCAGCCGATCAATGATTCTCTCTCATTATTAATGTTTCTATCTCTCTTTCCCTCTCCTTTCCTCTCTGATATTAATAAAAATATATTTTAAAAGAATAAAAGGTAGTAGTTTAAGATATCCCTGCTTCAAAAAGAGTAGTAATTTGCCATTTTACTGTTTCACTATGATGCAAAATAAGACTTTTAGTAATTCTAAATATTGTAATTCCAAATATCTATTTATTTCAGGCTACTGAAAACTATTTAGAAGTTAGAAAGTTGATATGAATATTGGCAATTTTTAATATTGCTGCCAATTTTGAAACTTCAAGTGATATTTGCCATTTGATAGTCTGGGAAAGATTTTTGTGTGTTTTGTGTGTGTGCTTTTTTTTTAATTTTTATTTTTTTAACAGAATTATTATGGTATAATTGAAATACAATATACTGCATATATTTAAAGTATAAAAGATGATAAGTTTAAGCTTATTTATATACCAGTAGAGGCCCGGTACACTAAATTTGTGCATAGGGTGTGTGTCCTTCAGCCCAACCTTCACCCACTCAAATTTGGGACCCTTCGAGGGATGTCCGACTGCCTGTTTAGGCCTGATCCCAATAGGACATCCCTCTCACAATCCAGGACTGCTAGATCCCAACTGCTCGCCTGTCTGCCTTCCTTCCTGATTGCCTCTAACCATTTCTGCCTGGCAACCTGATCACCTCCTAACCACTCCCCTGTCAGCCTGATTGATGCCTAACTCTCCCCTGCCAGCTTGATTGCCTCCAACTGCCTTTCCCTGGTCACCTCTACCTGCTCTCCCCTTCAGTTCTGGTCATCCCCCCAACTGCCCTTCCCTACAGGCTGGTTCTCCCCCCTTTCCCCTGCCCAACTGCCCTCCCTTGTAGGCCTGGTCCCTCCCAACTATCCTCCCCTGCTGGCTATCTTGTGTCCACATAAAGGTGGCCATCTTTGACCACATGGGGGCAGCCATCTTGTGCGTTGTAGTGATGGTCAATTTGCATATTACTCTTTTATTAGATAGGATAATCATGAGAGTGAATAAATCAACCACAGCTATAAGTTTTTTTGTACCCTCTTATAAATCCTCTCTCTACCCTTCCTCCCTACCTCATATCCCTAAGAAACCATGATCTATTTTTTTTGTCACTATAGATAGATTATTTTGCATGTTTTAGAATTTAATATAAAAGTAATTGTGTATTGTGTACTCTTTGTCTATCTTCTTTCACTTGGCATAATTAGTTTTGATTCATCTTTGTTGGGGAGTGTATCAATAATTCACAACATTTGTGCAAACATAATGGGAGGGTTGGGGGTCAGGATGATGGTTGAGGGGGCGATACTTAGGGAGATACTACTCAACTGAAACTCATTGATGGGCTACATAAGAAATTTTAAAGGAAATCTTCTGACTTCATTGTGTGTGGAGTTAAAGGTAGTTCTGGATATAAGGAGGCTCTGAGGTCAAAGTACAGAGCCTTCCCTCTAACACTGCCCTTGAGTACAACTTAGTCACACTGTGCCTCTCAGTTTTTTTCCGTTGTGCTTTCAACTTACTCATAATAATCTGCTCTTTGTAAATTTAACTCACTTGTATCACATTATAGTTTTCCCATTCATAACCTTTTTGTTTCAGATCTTACTGCTAACTGTTTTTGGTTTAAATTCTCAAGATAGAGCTTATTTTTTGGCTTACTTTATTGGTTCAGATTTGTTTCTGGATTACCTCCCTTAGGGAGATGCCACCTGAGGCTGGGGTGATAAATTGCATATGTTAAAGGGTGTAGGTAGTGTAATTTTATTTAGAAAGACCTAGGCAGATAGGCCACATAACATAACTTTAATAAGGTAAGATTAGGTACCAGAAAATTAACAGTGGAATTTTTGAGTGGTAGGATTATGTTATTTGAATATATATTTTTGTGTTTCACTACTATTTTTTTTTTCTGTAATGATTATTTATGATTTGGGAAATAAGGAAATAAGATCACTACAATATGATTTGTACCTTTTCCTCTGTAGTATGTAGTATTGTACTAATTCCATTTGGTAGAGAATTTTCAAATTCTAGCAGTATGATGTTGTTTTGGAAAGATGAAATGTACTGGCAAAAGAAAGTTTTGTATTTTAACTTATCACAGCCAATACTGGGTATCATTTTGAGTTGCTTAGCTTTATAGCAAAGTGTGTGCTGAGTCTGGAAGGATAGAGATATATACTTTAAGACATGACTTTCAGTTCAGATCAGTAAATCCTTATTGAGTGCTTTAATGCAATAGAGGTCCAGTGATATACAATCACTGCTTCCTCACATAGCTAGCAATCCAGTGAATCATAGGAACAGAAAAATAAAATTAATGTGAAGGTCTGGGGACTGACTTGAGAGTTCAGAGGAGTGAGAAATAATTTCAAGTTTGGATGAATAAAAAGCACTTTATGATAGATGTGGGATTTGAATTGATCCTATTGGATAGGGAATTCTTGGGTAAATGGAAGTATGATAGAAGCCATTATTAGACTGTAGGATTCACAGTTTGTCTGGTTTGTGTTGACAACTACCGTACTACTGTACCATATACAGGTAATAAATTTCCTTTATTTTCATTTAACAATAAATGTGTATTCTTCATGGAAAAATAAGACATCCCCTGAAAATAAGACCTAACGCATCTTTGGGAGCAAAAATTAATATAAGACACTGCCTTATTTTCGGGGAAACAGGGTAGTACTTCGTGGTGATAGCCAGGTAGTGCCTTAGCCCTCTCTTTACAGAAACATGTGTCAGAGCAATCTGTTCATCCATCACTCAGGGTCTGCTGGTCAGCCCCGGCAGGATGAGTGATTTTTATTTGCATGGAATTACATCCTTGGATTTCCAGATGACCATTCCAATCATAAAAGAAGTGCAGCTGGGGTTTCAGTAAAGCTAAAAGCAAAGCTAGAGTCTAAAGTTTCCTTTCCATGTTGGAGCTCGGACCAGTTCAGCACCAGACTACTTTCAGTCCACTAGTCCATTGTGTGTGGGGGTCCACATGGCAGTGGGCCATATAGGCAAACCAAGGAGAGCACATCCTGAGCAATAAGAATCCCAAGGACATAAAAGGAATCAAGAGCATAAGTGCACAAGAGAACCATCTCCTTTGTTTTTGGGATTAAATATCCCAAATTTCAAACCCTTGCCGTAGCCACGCCCATTCTGGCTAATGACCTGTTCGAGGTGTGACTGGCAGACAAATACCTTCCCAACATCACCCAAACTTTATGGGCATGGGTCTATTCTCCTCCCTATCCATCCCTTCCCCCAGTGATCTGCAGAGGGATAGAATGGTGGCTCCCTGAGGAATGTAATATTGTATTTTAGCTTCCTAATGAAGCTGCCTAAAAGACATGCCTCCAATATCTGGCCTTTCCTTTGTGCCTTTCCTGTTATTAATAACTAGGTTAATTACTATGGTATCAGTTTGTTACCTTTCTTTCAAGTGTTTAAAGTATTTCCTGCTTAATTTTGAGGGCTATATTAAGAAATTTGCATAAAAGCACACCTAATGTAGTAAAATTAAATTCTTAATATATAGAGAAACAAGCAGGTTTATGTTTAAGGTGTTAGATGTGCATTTCGTTCTTTTGGTATGAAACACAAGAGCTAATCCAAAGGAATCTGAGACTTATCTGATTCATAATTCATATCTGTAAACTGTTATTCTACACAGTGGTTTAAAAACATCTGATGACTATATTTTTAAACCTTACATTAAATATTACATTTTGAATGAGCACTGACTTCTTATATGAGTCCTATTGGACTAAGTCACCACCTAGATCATATTATTCTAGAAAATATTTAATGCTTCTTATATATAATTCACCCACTATGTTTACTCTGTGGAAGGCCTTATGCTGTAAGGGTTATAAAAATGAGTATGGGATACACAAATGAGTAAAACATAGTGTAAAGGGATTAAGACAATTACACATAGACATGGGCACAAAGCAGGGTAGCCAATACAGTCTGTAAAGGACAAGAAAGCAGTTTTAATAGTAATGGCATGGTCATGGCTAAGAAAAAGAATAGATATATATGCAAATTATGTCCAGCTTAATTATCTCTATCAATTTGAAGAAGCAGACAATCGGGTGTGAAGCCAGATGCTAATACTCCCCTGGGAACACTTAATCTATGTCTTTTTATGGAGGTGGGGGATGTTCAGTGATTTCAGTTGATATTACATTCTTTAGAAGATCTGATCTCAAAAAGTATTTTTCTATCTATGACCTTTACTTGAATGTTCTTTAGCAGCTGCTAAGACAGCCTAGTGGTGTAAAACCCCATATCTTCATGTCAAGCTAATTTAGGGAACATTTCATCACTTAACTTCACAGTATGAAAACATTAATAATTCATTGGCTTGTATACATTTCCATTCATTCTCCTCTCGGAGATGTTTGTACTGCATAACAATGGCACGGAGAGGAGATGGAGGAGTCCGGAAGACCAGCCTTCTGAGTTGAAGTCATGGTTGTGTGGTGTCTCTTTGCTACCCTGTCCCCAGGCCCTTTTTTCTTCTAGGATGTCAGGCTCAGCAACAGGCTTCACTGTTGCTGAAGGAGTGGCTGGGTTTATACTATAATACCTTATGCCAATAAAAACTCCTCATTGATAATATCCTTTTTCTAGCTCTGTCCAGATTATTAAACAATCTTTTAAAAAAGTTTCTTTTCTCATACTTTGGTGCCAGTAAGAATAATGCTTGGTATAAAATTGTTTGTATTGAAACATATGAATATATATATATATATATATATATATATATATATATATATATATATATATATATATATAAATGAAGACAGACTCTGAGAGAAGATTGCAAAGACATGGTATCTTGGGAACTACTCATTTGTGAAAAAATTCTATTTCTGTTGGGTTAGAGGCCTGGCATTGGCAAAATAGACTGCCTCTGCAAGCCATTTATTCTGTCTCCCTGGACAGACTAAATGGTTTTCTAATTGAAGCTATGTCATGACATGAACTGTAAAATGTGGTAGTAATAACTTAAAAGAAATGACAGAAAATTGCTCTTTTAAAAAGCCTTTCTTTTTCAACCAGATGGTGAGATGTTAAAAAGAAATGCTTTCTGCAATATATTTTGCATATTACTTTAAACAACATATTTTGAAATATTTTAAAATAACTTATTAAACATCATTGTGTGTGTTCTTTTGAATATAATTGCTTTTTAATAAGTAAACCAGAGTTTCTTGAGCATACTTCTATTTATCTTTTTAAGCCCTAGAGACCATAGACATTATTGCTGACTTGAAGATGAAGTCTACAGATGGTGTTGGCAAAACTGGACAGACACATGCAAAAAGATAAAACTAGACCACCAACTTACACATACACAATAAACTCAGACCATGAAATGAGCATATTAAAAATTAAAATACTTTTATTTGAAAAGATAAAAATAAAATTTAAAGGTAGGTGAGAAAATGGGAGAAAAATATGTGTAAAGACAAAAGATTAATATCCACATTTTACTAACATTCTACTAATAAATCTGAAAAAGATAATCAATCAAAACGAAAATTGACAAAAATACAAACAGAAATGAAAGAGAGGTTTACAGGTGAGGACTGACCTGAGGCTACATCTGAACTTCCTGTTCAGAGCTCTTTCTGCGAGTCTTCCCAAAAGCCCCATAAAAGACACCAGAATCCCACCCCACAGACCCTACACTGAGACTCTCAGGACTGGGACTCAGGCACAGACACATCCAGAGCACACTTAGGACAGATTTTAAAACCCAGGTTATCTGGTTCCTATGTAGGCAACCTTTCTGTTCTGATTCCCCAGTTACATGTTTCCACCTGGGACCAGATGAAAGCAGCATCATCGCTGCACAGGGCCCCTTGGGCAATCCTTTGTAGCTCCGTGACCTGAGCGTTAGACACCATTGCATCAGCCTCTTCCTTGGGGACTGGCAAGCAGCTCTCAGGCTGCCTCCATGGGGAATCAGCTCTCCTTCCTTCACTCTGTTTGATTCACATTAACATGTTTGGTTACTGTTCACTAATTCACACTCATAAACCTGAGACGTGACCCACCTGCAGTCTGCTCTGAATCCAGCATGGTCTTTGCCTCGAACAGTCATTGTAGACATCGTTGTTTGTGGTTGAGGCAGGTGTCACCTTTTAGCTATTTCAGGCCTTGGGGCACATTTTCCAAAATGCAAAACTGACCGCTCGACACAGCACCAGCAATGTCACAGGGGCACCTCTCCGAAGGGCCTGTTCACTTTTTGTTTGTTTACTGAGAAACAGATGTTCAAACATCAGCTTAAATGTTGTGAAATCTTTTCACAGATTGGCACTTAAGTTCTTACAACATGACAAGGAAGGCTCCTGTTTACCAAAGTAGGACAACTTGTATGTTTAAAAAGGGAATTTAGGGGGCACCCTTCTAGTTGCTAGACTGGATGCTGACTGACTCAGGAATTGTCAAATAAACCCAATCAGATCTTTAAAAAAAAGGGAGAGGAGGGGAATTTGGTAGAATATCTTTCATAGATATTTTTGTAGAATATCTTTGCATATCCATGACAGCAAGTACAATGTTAGCAAAAGCTTTTATGTGTTTATATGAAATACCTTTGCTTGTGTGAAGATCTAAAATTCATTAGTATACTATTACCTTGATTTTTTTTTCATTTTATGGATAAATATAACGTAAAACTTTTATGGAAAACAATTTTGAATAAAATTCAAAATACATCTGAGAGATGAACTGAACTGATAGAGAAGTTATGTTCATGACATTGTCCTTTTTTTCTTCTCCAGTAAAAGATTAGGCAACCTTTCTGATTTTAAAATTATTACATGTCTACATAAACATCTCTAAGGAGCTGCATCTTTACCTATAAACATGCAACAGTAACAGTCCTGCTGTTTTGCTTTCATAATGCAATAGAAAAACATTTGGCTTATAAAATTAAGATAATCTGGTTACATCACAGACCTAATGCTTTATTTTGAATTTGAGTGATTTCTGTCTGATGTCATGTGAAAGAAAATACAATTTTGCCTGTCTTTTAGTAGCAGGCAATTTGCAGATTTTGTTGCTCAATGGCTTATCTTCAGAAAAGATTTTGAAATTGTACCTTGAGACTTGTACTGTTCTGCAGATGAGAGAGTTGAAACGATTTACTGCTAGCTTTATGAAACAGACTGGCTGAAAGTGGAAAATTCAATCACTTAGTTATTTGCCCTCTCTACTCTCAGTCACTGGTTTTAACTGAAGTGTCTAGTTGCTTAGGCATCATGTAGAGCAATTTGGCATGAAGAAATTATTTCTAATTCAATCTCTCTGTTACTTGCTGGGTTAATTTGCTCCAGTTCATACACACACGCACACACACACAAACACATACTCATACACAATGAAATAACAGACATCTTAATCTATTTTAGAGAAAAATAACCATAAAGTAATATTAGAACTCTCTTTTTTTATTTAATATATTTTATTGATTTTTTACAGAGAGGAAGGGAGAGAGATAGAAAGCTAGAAATGTCGATGAGAGAGAAACATCGACCAGTTGCCTCTTGCACACCCCCTACCAGGGATGTGCCCGCAACCAAGGTACACGCCCTTGACCAGAATCAAACCCGGGACCTTTCAGTCTGCAGACCGACGCTCTACCACTGAGCCAAGCCGGTTTCGGCTGTTGTTTTAATTTAAATAATATGTTATCACAAGAGTGATGCTCAAATGCTAGTTTAAGATGTGACATCCACAATGGCAATGCTTTATTGCTTCTTCATGGATATGTTTGGTGACTATGAGTCCTAGTTTAGCTTTTCAGCCCTCACACAAGATAATCACTAGTTGATTTGAAAGACTGTAGATTTGCCCATAGTTAGAAACATATACTAGCTGTATTCAGGTCTCCTACCAAAACCCTGATGGCCTTGCTACTCAATCATTTTCAAAATCCCCACTTTGAGGAATAAAATTAATAAATGTGATTATCTAATATTTCAAATTTAGAATAAAGGAATAATATTCTCATATACATGAATATCTTGCCTGAAGGATCTGCCATTTGTATGTCAAATAAGTAATTCTCATCACTGGGCAAGACAGGCCGCAAGAGAGCTGTATCTTCTGCCTGGACACTTGTTTTGGGTGCTTTATCCTGGGGTGTTAGAACGTCAGCCTAGTCTTCAAAATCTTATGTTCTTTGATACTACAAACATCCAAGTGTTTGGGCAACTTGGACTTTTGCTTGTATCCACCAGCTTGCCTTAAGCGGATTCTGAGTAACTATGTTCAAAGTTGTTTGCCTATGTTCTTTCAGTTTCAGCTTCTTTGTAATCACATGGTAGGTATAAGGAAGGTCACCTATCCACCAGTAAATGTGCCAGTCTTTCCCCTGTGATCGGTGATGAGGTGATGAGTAACAAGCCAGATAGAACAAACAAACAAATGAGGAAGAGCATTGTCTTTTCTTGGCACTCACTTGAAAATGTGATTTTTCCTAAAAAACTATTTCCACTTTGCTTTAAATGTGATTTAAAGATTTTCCATTTTATGTGCCTGATTTGGAGGGAGAGACAAAAAAATAAGAATAATAATAATAAAATAAAAAAGCATCTTGGTGGTCTAAGCAGCTCAGACTATGTCTTTGTTTTAGATAATTAAATAATTGCTTAAATTTTGCTTTTGTTTTGTCTATACAACTATTATCTTCATCACAAATCAAACTTCGAGTAGTGGTCAGGGGATGTTTTGTTTTTTAAAGGCTTTATTAGCATCCATGATCAAATTTTTTTTTTCCAACCATTTTTAGTGAGACAAAGTGCCTTTCCCCACCCTAGTCCCCATTAACCTAGTTCATTGTCATTTAGTAACAGAAAACCGTTGATATTCCACTGGTTTACCGGCTTTTTGTAATCAGGAGGTGTAAAGCACGTCGTTTCCAGTTATGCATGTGAAAGGGAAATGATAGAGTTTTTGCTTTGTCTGAACAAAGTGGTTCCTTCCGCTCATTTTCTAAACCCTTCTGCCAGAACAAGCTGGTTATTCAGGGAAGACAGGGCTTCCAACTGCCATATGCACCCATCTGTTCTCCACAAACATGCCTCGTGTTTCCCACACATCGCCAGTGGGTGCTTGTGGTACCCACTGCAATGCGGACAGGCCAGGCAGACCTCAGCCTGGTAAAGGAGCATTATGGTTAATATGTAATTATAAGAAAACTGTTAAAAAAAAAAAGAGTTTGCCATATATTTAGACCACCCCTGAGCTTTCTAAACACTTGCCCTCAGCCTCCCCAGTTGCTCTTACTCATATTCACTATTTGATCAGGTTTCCTTCTTCACGGCCTTTTCTGTGAGTCTGCAAGGCTGCCCAAGCCTCTTTTTGTGCCTCTATTACAGCATCACTAGTCTCAGATCCCGACCCAAGATTGTGTGGCAGGCTGTCTAAATTGAAGATTCTGAGATGGGGAGGTTGTTGTGGATTATCTAGGTGGGCCCAAATGTAATCAATCGCAAGGAAGGCAGGAGGACCAAAGTCAGAAAAAGGAGTAGTGATCAGAGGACCAGAGGTTGGAGTGATCTTAGTTCTACCATACAGACAAGCTACTTTGACAAGCTGTAACAAAGACAAAGGAAACCATTTACAGAGGAGCATTTAAAAATATATTTTAATTGAATTTTTACAGAGAGGAAGAGAGAGGGATAGAGAGTTAGAAGCATTGATGAGAGAGAATCACCTATCAGCTGCCTTCTGCACACCCCCTACTGGGGATGTGCCCACAACCAAGATACATGCCCTTGACCAGAATTGAACCCATGACCTTTCTGTCCACAGGCTGACGCTCTATCCATTGAGCCAAACCTGTTTTGGCTACAGAGGAGCATTTAGAGTTTAGAGCAGCAGATTATGATGGGCCATTAGCAAGGGCAGAGCATAAGCCAGAAGCCAGCCATCCAGATGGTTTTGAAAAGCTGGAAAAAGGAAAAAAGCAGGTTCTCCCCTGAAGCCTCCAGAAGGATCTGGTCCAGACAACACCTTGATTTTAGAATTCTGACTTCCAGAACCATAAGAAAATAAATGTGCTCATTTAAGCCATTAATTTGATAATTTGTTACAGCAGTCATAGGAAACTAATTATTATTATCCATATCAAATTATTATCACATATAACATAACATCATAGTAGGTATTATATAGTCAACAGGATTGGTTTCTTCTGAGATCTCTCTCTCTGGCTTGCAGATGGCCCCCTTTCTTCCTGTGTCTTCACATGGCCTTCCTCCTGTGCACGTCTATGTCTTAATCTTCTCTTCTAATAAGGGCGAAAGCCACAGTGAGGTAAGGCCCACCCTAATGACTTCATTTTTACCTTAATTACCTTTAAAAGGTCCTATGGCCAAACACAGCCACCTTCCAAGGTACTGAGAATTTGCACTTCAGCATATAAACTAAAGAAGGGTCGAAAAAGAGATGCAGATAAGTTGCTTTGGAAAAATTCAAAGAAGACTGGATGAGATACTCCAGATATTGCAAATAGGATTCCTTTTAAAACCACTGAATTAAGTAGGAACTCCCTACCATGTTTGATTACTGTAAGACTGAGCCACCTCCACCTAGAGAAGACAGAGAAAATGAGACAATCCTGATGAACAGATATGGACGTGGTAACTCAGAGGCTAGGACACACTTGTGTTCTTTCATGAATAGCACTAAGAGGAACAAGGTCTTTTGGTGCTGCTCCTCAAGTCCATTCCCAGGCGACAAATGAAGCCAGCCTCTGAAAAGTGTTCTGGTAAATTTGCCCTTTGGAAGTAAACAAATTTGCTGCAGTGAACATTGCTGTGCTTTTAGGAGCTGTCATGTCAAAGCTTGCATCTTAGTCGAGACAAAAACAAGAAAACAAACAAAAACAAAAAACACATCATATAATATATTGAAAAGCTATTGTTTTAATAAGAGAACCTATTTCAATAGAAAAAAGGATGACATATTTTACATGTCAGGTGAATATAACATGCTTATAACATACTATGTTTCTTAGGTTCATAATTAATACATTTTTTAAGCAACTGAATTTATTGGCAAGCTCTTTCTCTCAGGAACAGACCCATGCCTTTCTCCCCCTCCCTTCTTCCCCCATGTATACTACCTTTACTGTTCTCTCTGCTAAGCTCCAAGGGCCCTTCTTTTGGTTCTGTAACTTGTTTCTTGAGCCTACACAACCCAGCTGGCTCACTTTTTACTACCTCTGCAATGTTCTAATGAAACTTTCTCTTAAAAAATTGACTTTATTGGGGTGACATCAATTAATAAAATTATATAGGTTTCAGGTGTACAATTCTATAGTACACCAACTGTATATTATAGATTTACTACTCCAAGTTGAGTCTCTTTCCATCACCATTTATCCCCTCTACACCTTCTTATTAAAGAAAGGCCCTCCCCACCTGACCAGCGTGGCTCAGTGCTTGAGGGTTGATTCCCAGTCAGAGCACATGCCTGGAGTACAGGCTTGATCCCTAGTGTGGGGTGTGCAGAAGGCAGCCAATCAATGATTCTCTCTCATCATTGATGTTTCTATCTCTCCCTCTCCTTCCCTCTCTGTAAAATCAATTTAAAAAATATATTAAAAAAGAAAGAAAGAAAGAAAGGTCCACCCCAAAGGTCTAGTCAATTTGAGCTAGGATCTAACCCTTTTATGAAAGCAGACAATGTTCACAGAAATCCTTTTATTGCCTTATCAACATAGATGAAAATACTCAAGTTGATGGGAACTCACTGGAGTGGGTAATTTAATCAACTTATTTTGACTCATCATTATGCTAGTGCTACAGATGTGAATATGCAGGCATGGGAAAGTCCCTGGCAAGGAAGATAAGATGTGCACACAAGATAATTCATCCATTAGAAGGCAATAATACAAAGTGAAATATCATGTAGAGAGTATGAAAGAAAGATGATTATGAGCTCTTTTGAATTTCCAGGCATAGGAAAAAAAAAAAAAATAAGAAATTCCCCTTTTAGGTTCTTCATTTGTTTGCCTAAATATTTGCTAATTTTGTACTTTATACATTTCACACTATCCTCTATCATTTCAGATAAATTGTGCTATTAGAGGATTTCAAAAATAATTTAGTTCCCAAATTACAAATAATACTAGTGGTGTAAAATGAATGTTTTCTTGCAAAGAAATAAAATGGGAGAATGTTTAGTAATGATAGTTAAAATGCTGCTTTTGCTAACAGAACTGTTTCGATTGTAGAATAATTTAAGTCATTTGTCTAGATAGTTTACTTGCTAGCAACATAAGAATGTATTTTATGATAGTGTACAATTTTTAGTAGGAGTTATAGGAATGTTGATTCGTTTAAAATCACAGTTTTATAGATAGAATCTGTTAAGTTTTAACAAACAAAAAACCCATAGCTAATTACAGGAAATAAGTATATCACATAAATATTTTCATTGATGATGTTGGTTTTTGTCTTAGATACAGCAATACACTTCCTGTAGTCAAGGAGATATTGTCATATACCTACAGGAAGAAATGTAAATGAACATGTAGGTCTTTCTTTAAGGTACTGAGAAGATGCTTGCAGAAAAGAAGCAACCACTCTCTATTTTAGTTAAATTCAAAGCAATTTTTCTTGAACCAAACCTTTCTATGCTCTATTTCTGTCATCTCTTTTTAAATTTCTTGAACCTCAGTACTTTCTGGAGCTGCAACATTTTGCCTTTCTTGACCTTCTGAAGGTCATTTGTTCTTGGTTAGACTTCCCTTAATGCCTTCAGAACATTGGCATCTTCTCAGTATTCTCTTACCAGAATAATAGAAAACTAGAGGCCTAGTGCATGAAATTCGTGCACAGGGGTGTGTGTCCCTCAGCCCAACCTGCACCCTTTCCAATCTGGGACCCCTCGAGGAATGTCTGACTGCCTGTTTAGGCCTGATCCCAGTAGGACATTCCAGGCAGTTGGACATCTCTCTCACAATCCAGGACTGCTGGCTCCCAACTGCTCTTCTGCCTGCCTTCTTGATTGCCCCTAACGGCTTCTGCCCGCCAGCCTGATCACCCCCTAACCACTCCCCTGCCAGCCTGATTGATGCCTAACTGCTCCCCTGCCAGCCAGATTGACTCTAACTGCCCTCCCCTGCTGGCCTGGTCCCCCAACTGCCCTCCCCTCCTCCGTCACCTCTAACTTCCTTCCCCTGCCAGCCTCATTGCCTCTAACTGCTCTCCCTTGCTGGCTTGGTCCCCTCCAACTTCCCGTGTCTGCTGACCTGATCACCCACAACTGCCCTTCCTTGCAGGCCGGTCCCTCCCAACTATCCTCCCCTGCTAGCCAGATCACCCACAACTGCCATCCCCTGCTGGCCATCTTGTGGTGGCCATCTTTGACCACAGGGGGCAACCATCTTGTGTGTTGGAGTGACAGTCAATTTGAATATTATGCTTTTATTATATGGGATACTACTTTACTTCCAGTGGAAGGGTCCTTATTGCAGTATGGCACCTATTGTTTCTAATGGACTTATTCCCTTTATTTCCAAAATGGTTTCATACGTTCCAATCTATTTTTTTAATTTTTATTTATTCATTTATTTTTGTTAATCCTCACCCTAGGACATTTTTTCATTGATTTTTTTTTGGGGGGGGGGGGGCAGTGGAAGAGAGAAAGAAAGAGAGAAACATCCATGTGAGAGAAACACATTGATTGGTTGAATAGAATCAATTTTGGCTGAATTTACTTAACCATTTGGCTTCAGTACTATGCTACTGGCATATGTATTTTAATTGTCACCCGCTTTCATAAAAATACAATAGGTATAGATTTAAAGCAAATCTATATTCTAATAATCTAAAATTTTATTGGTAGTCTGTGAAACGCTTGAGACACTAAGTCTCACCTAACACATGTCTAAGGAGCTAAGCTGTTGCAAGATTAAGCTATATAGTATCAAATCCTATATAATAAAAGGCTAATATGCAAATTGACCAAACGGCAGAATGACTAGTCGCTATGATGTGTACTCACCAACATGGGGCATATGTTCAATGCAGGAGCTTACCCCCTGGTGGTCAGTGCACAAAAAGCTGGGCCCTTGGCTGGTGAGTGTAGTGACGGTGTTGGGAGCCTCTCCTGCCTCTGCAGCAGCACTAAAGATGTCTGACTGCCGGCAGTTGGACATCCCCCAAGGGCTCCCAGACTGCGAGAGAGTGCAGGCTTGGCTGAGGGACCCCCCCCCCCCCAAATGCATGAATGTCATGCACTGGCTCTCTACTCTCTGTATATAAAAATCCAGCAACTGTAACATTGTAATGATTGAAACAACCAGTCGCTATGATGCCCATTGCGGTTGGGGGGTGGGGCCAGCTGGCCAACCTCCCACAGCCCCTCCCCCTAGCCACTCCACTCCCAATAAGCCCCTACCATTCCGATCAGCCCATGGCCCCTCCCCCAGCTGGCCTGGCCCTGATTGGGCCTCAATAGGGGTGGGCCAGCCAGCCAACCTCCCACCGTCTTCTCCTCCCAACAGGCCTAGCCCCTATTTGTCCTAATTGGGGCCGGGCTGGCTGGACCCCACCCATGCATGAATGTCGTGCACTGAGCCTTTAGTAAAATATAAAATTTACCTCTAAAAAAAATCACTGAGCAGTTCAAATTTGTTCTTTGCAATTTAGGATTTTCTGGTTAATGCAAAAAAGATTAAAATGAAATAAATGTAATTAATATTGTATAGATCTTTGGCTAAACATGTATCATGACTGTATGATTTTACTGTTAAGAAAGCATAAATACATTTTATTAGGATGTCAAGACCTTTTTGAAAGGGCTTTATCATTGTTAGATTTTTAGGATAGAAAAGTCTCCATTGGCAATAACAAACTAAGAACGGTCTTAGCAGTGGATAACTCTTTGATTATTGGATACATTTTAGCCATTAGAATGAATAAATCTGTCAGAATCTCCTATTAATTTATATGTCAACAAATCATGTGTTCCAATCCAAATAACTCCTATAGCCAAAATGTCACTGAGATCTGAAATGTCAAATTCTTGCATTTGCTTTGTCTATTTTGCCAATTGCTCTATGAACGTTGGCAGATTTCAACAATTAAAGTCAAGTTTATGGCTTCATTTTATTTTTGATTCCAATCCTAAAAAGTTTAATAGATAAAAATGTAATTGTGAAGATGAAAAATTATTTTCAGTATGCTTGTGCAAATCATTTCCACTTATTGTTTTGTGTAATTTTATTAAAAGTACAATAAAAATTAAACTAAGATTTTTTTCTGGGATAATCATACATTAAGTCAGTGCTAGTTTTCCTAAAGTGTTTTCCTAAAATTTATCAACTTTACTTTGGACAGTTCTCATCACCATGTATAGCACAACATTCCTTCTCTAAATTTCAAAACAATTTAAAAAATATTTAAGGAATCTTATGGAGGAACAAAGTTTAATAATCTATTATTATTCAACATAGAAACAAAAATGGTTGCAAAAATTAGTGCGGTGAGGCCTGGGGGTGGGGAGTGGTGGGGTGAGGAAGGGGTGGAGAGATTCATTGAGGGGGGAGAAGCGAACATCTGTAATACTTTCAGCAATGAAGATACGTTACAGATAAACATTGATGATTTTGTTAATGGCAAGTCATGGTAAAGTCTCCAATTTGTGTTTTAAATTTTTTACAGCATTTTTATATTTGTTAATGAAGTTAAATTTTCAGTTTCAAAGTAAATTTTGGTTCTCTAGTGCAAATTTTTTTATTGCATTTTTTTTTCTGGTGTCTTCATTAGCTTCTTTTCCCCCTTAGGATTCATTACATATTTCAATTTAAGAATATTTTCCCACATACATTTTGCTCCCATGCTGTCTAATACTAGCCACACCGATTATCATTTCCTTCATTCCATTCATTCCTCCTCCTTTTACTTACTCTGACCCTCTGGCTTAGAGCTTCCTAGTGTGTTTGTTGTAGTCTTTGTAATAATAGCAGGTCTTCCACTGATTCAGCAGATTTATTCAGTACTTGTTATGTTACAACCATCATGCTCGATTTTGAAGATAAGAGAGTTCCTTTGAGGTTTGGGGTTATGTCTTCTTCATCCTTATGTTGGACACACACCTGATCCACAGCAGACCTTTCAGAGAAAGGGGAGTGGGGGCAGGTAGAAGAGGGTGAAGGGGGATAAATGGAATCAGAAGGGAACTGACTTTGGCTGGTCAACACACAATACAATATACAGATGATGTATTTTAGAATTGTACACTGGAAATATGTAATTTTATTACCAATGTCATCTCAATAAATTCAATAACTTTTTTTTTTTTAATAAAGTATCCCCAAAATGCCCATCTTCCCTGGGAAACATTTTAATTCCAATTATGTTTATTCAAATTCTTGAGATGATTCCATATATGGATCAGTTGGGGGAGCAAATATTTTTCTTAGATTTTCAAATGAAATTCACTACTATGGCAACAAATTGCTTGAGTACAAGGAACACTGTGTAAACATGGCTTCAAGGACTTCATTGCAGCATTTGGTTGAATTGCTGACTTTCTGGTTGGGATCTGTTGTAGATAAAGCAGTCTGTGCAGTGCTAGCTTTATGAGGCTGCACCTAAAATATGTCTTTTATTGTGTGATCCAGTGACTAAAAATTTGAGGAATATAGAATGTAAAAAAAATTAGGTTTCACATTTAAAAATCATTCATGTAATTATCTCTATTCTTATGGCAAATGAGAATAACATATGGTAAGATATGTAAAATCAAATCACTCTAAGATACATAAAACCATTGTAAAATTAACTTGATTTTCATTTCTGAGTAAAATAATACATATTTTAAAGCTTCAGAAATGCATACCTGAAATGTTTTATAACTATATCCTGACACTTCTGTGTGGGTAATCACAATGAAGCTGAACTGAGATGACATGTTCACATAAGCAATTATTCACTTCCTGACCTTGCAAACTTAGCTTATGGTCAGACTAATTTTTAGAACTAGGAAAACTAGTATTGAATGTATACTTGAAATAGTTCATTTATGGATTGTATGGCATTGTGTCACATGTCCTTCTGAAGTTTCTGAAGTCTCATTCTTTGCTTTGCCCAACTTCCTTATGAAGAGTGAATAGCCAAGCTGTAATTTATGACTTAGTCTTTATGATTTGCAGGATTTTGCCTTCTTCAAGCTAAGACTTGCTCAGTGCCACTTCTTTCCTTCCATTTGTTTTCTTTAGGAAATTACTCCTTTCAGGAGCAAAGAAGTTGATAAAACATACCTCTCACAGTCAAGTTTGTTTTAGTTTGTTTACCAAGTGAGAATCTGAAAGGAATCTCCCTTCAAGGTGAGGCTCAAGAGACTGAGATGAGAATGGAAGAAAATGGATGTTTAACAAACCACAGTACAAAGACTTGGAACTTGGAGTTAAAAATATGTACCTGTCTGTACATTCCATTTATATTTACTATAACTTTGATCAGAATTTACAATCCATAGAATTTCATGTAAATTCAAAATATTGTTCAGTTTATTTGGACTTCCATTAAAAACAAATTTTGTCAACTATCTTCTTCACAAGGCATTAAAATGATTTAGAAATAAACCCACAACACAGTTCCATCTCCAGAAATACCATTAGGTTTTTTAAAAGTACATCCATCTATTTAGAAGTACAAGCTCAACATTTCTGTGCATATGTTTACATAGATCCCTTTCCCCCCCTATGGGCAGCATGACACAGTGGAAAGAACATGAGATTCTGGAAGTAGAAGAACTGGGCATGAATCCCAGATTCTGCACCACCAGCTGTGTGACCTTGGGTAAGTCACTCAATCCATCTGAGGCTTGTTTTTCTTTCCCATCAAATGAAAAATAAAAGATGCCAACCTTCTGGCTGTATGTGCAGGTTAAATGAGTATTATGTGAAAGTGTTTGTTAATTATGAAGCATTATGCAAAGTATAGTTATTTTAGTTCAGGTTAACTCAAATATTGCTCAAACAAAGGAAGTAACTGCTAATGCCTATAGTAACACTAGCAAACTGTAAATGGTTTAGAATCTTTCAAGAAATCATTATATGTTTGAATCATTCAGTTTGAACAAGAATAAAATATTCTTTTAAGATAACCTGCTTGAAGCAGAATCACTTTACCCTTAACCCAAATTTGGTCCCACATTCTGGAACCAATCCTGGCCTTCTTTAGAAAAGCCCCTTAAGGCCATAGATTATATAAGTGAGAAACATGTGTGAGTAAGAGCACAGGCACACAGGGAAATCTTACTCATTAGGCATTGGGTTCGGTGCCAAGGGCTCCATGAATATGGTTTAATTTCTTTTGAAATTGAAAGAAAAAAATGAACTTTTAGGTCAAAGTCAATTTTTAGAGTGTAACATGAATATATTCATATTTATGCCAATGACTCATAAATGTAATTTTGAATATATATTGAAGTCTTGGGTAACCTAAGGTGAATTCTTGAGGAGTCTGGTTATCTGCAGTTCAAGGCCCACCAGGACCTTGTTTCAACAGTGGTGATGTTTCCAGAAATCACAGGTATAGAGTGATAATTCTAATTTGTGAAATAAGGAAGGCTTTGCAGAGCTGATATTCAAATAAGTTATTTAAGGATAAATATATCTTTACAGGTAGATATATTATCAAGAGCATTTCTGTGAGAAAAAGCAGCATGAACCAAGGGATGGGACTGTGGAGAAAGAGTATTGGAACTTGAGTGATCAGTACTGACAAGGGCCCCTTCAATAAAAAGCCATGGGGGAAAGTCTGTTATGTGTATTGATAAATCTTATGCAAATAGTGTTTGTCCATAATTTTGAATCAAAATATTTTAGGTTAGGGCAAACTTCACAAATTACATGAGCATCTATAGAAATACCTAATGAGTAACAATGGTTTGTTCCAAATAGCTAATGAGCTTACATAGAATAAATAGGGATATTGTGTCAAGAATAAGGCAAAGTATTTTATGTAATAGCTGTTCTCTGATTGCAAATAACAGAAACAGATTCTAGGTAACTCAGACAGAAGAGAAGCAAAAGAGGGAAAGAAGAAAGGAAGCAGGTCCTGCTAACACATATGATAGTCTTTTTGAAGTCAGAATGTTTTTCTCTTTTCCCCACAGCTGAATCAAGTAGTCTCCATCTAGCAGCTTAATTTAACCCAGAGACGCTGGACCAATCCCATCCTTTGTCAGGACCTCCAGGTCAATACTAAGGTTATCAAGCACCAAATAAGCAAGCATCTGATTCATCTTAACTTTAAAGTAACCTCTATGCCTTGCTACAAGATCAATATGGATTAAACAAGCCCTCACATTATAGCTTAGTTTTGTGGTCCTCTATCCTCTTATAAATTTCTCTCTGCTTCTCATCTTCCACACCTCTGTTCCTCATTTCCAAGGGAACTCTGAGCAGGGCTGATAATCATGTTCATGTAGTGCAGTGGACTGTTTACTTACACTGCATCTGTTCTGATGTAATGAGGCTAGACCACGGCAACTGTTCTGACTGGTTGGTGTCTGCAAGTACCAGTGGTCAGATATGTTCCACATTACTCTCATCCATAATCAACATTTAAGTTGTTTTCTGATAGTATCAGTGGAATCTCAGTATGAAGATAGTAAATCTAGATCCTTTATGTGATAAAATATGAGCTCTTTTCTTCCTTTAGGAATCATTTTTCAACCAAAAAATATTGTTTTCAGAATTAGATGGTTTCAATAATTTAAAAGGCCAGCCATGCATAACTCTACCAGAACTGTTCAGTATTTGCATGCCTATGTTCAGGGGACAGATATTAAGGACAAAAGGTGAATTGGACATGGACTATATCTGCTAGGAACTTCTATTCCTGAATTTGCCACTAATTACTTTATTCAGAACCACTCCATCTTATATATTATTTTTATTATTGATTATGGTCTCACATAATTGTCCTTATTTCCCCATTCCCATCCCCAACCCCTCCCTAGATATGCCCCTCCCAACCCCCACTGTCCATGGCCACTGGCTAGGCCCATATGTATGCACACAAGTCCTTTGGTTGATCTCTTCCCCTTACCTCCATCCTCCCTTACTTTCGCTCTGAGGTTTGAGAGTCTGATCGCTGGTTCTCTTTCTCTGGGTCTGTTTGTGTTGTTCATTATTTCCTATAGATGTGTGAGATCATGTGATCCAAGAAATACCCTTGTAAGAACTTAAACTGCAACAAGCTGTAATGGTTATGCTGAGAGGCAAATGAATCAGTCTGTAGTGGGTTCCTTTCTGGGCCAACAGTTCTTTTGCGTCCCAATTTCAATGCCAGATAGTTCCTTATGTGTACATGCCAGCCATGATATTTCAGATCTGGTTGGTGGACAAATGGAGATAATGCATGTCTGCCTGTCTCTGGTTTGGTCCTGGGCATCCTTCAGCAACCCGCAGCTTTTGTGTGCTGGTATGCTGAGGTGTCGTCAGCATCTTCCATCTCTGAATTGTGTCTTGCTGTTCCTAAAGGGTTAACAAAAATTCTTATTGGCAGAGTGTCCCACAGTAAAATTGCGCAACATGTTATGAATCTAAAGTAGTCATAGTGTAGCGCAAATAACTTAAAATGTAAAAGCTATCAAGACTATAGTATAAAATTTCCATTTTACATTTTTAAAGTTTAAAATTGTGGTAGGTTTCTTACTGATTTTTTTGTAATGTAGGTGATTAATTAGATTTAGAAATATATTATATTTGAGACTATCACAATACCTGTATGTTTGAGAGGTAATTAAATAGACCTTCAGAAAAGTTCACCCAAATAATCTCTCAAATGTTCATTTGTCCATCCATCCATTCATCCATCCATCCATCCATCCATTACATCATCTGATCTCTTGTTAGATTCATACATCTGCCAGGAAATATACTTGAAAATGAAAAATTTTCTTTGAAGTCAAATTGGTTTTCTCCTCTAGACTGGTGTAGAAGTAAATACACAAACAATTTCAATGCCGATGTGGATAAAGTCACACGTGGATGAACTCACATAATCCAAGAATCTGGAAGAAGATAGATCTAAATTTGAATTCTGGCTCTACTCTTATTAAAGCTATAGCTTTGAGTGAGTTATTTAACATCTCTCTCTGTCTCAGCCTCCTATATATTATCCTATATAATAAAACCCTAATATGCAAATTGAATGAATGGTGGAATGATTGGAGGAATGACCAGTCGCTATGACGTGCACTGACCACAAGAGGACAGATGCTCAATGCAGGAGCTGCCCCCAGCCTGCAGGCACTGATCAGACTACCAGCGAAGGCAGTGGGGGCCCCCCACAGATTGGCCTTGATTACTGGCTAGGCCTAGGGACCCTACCCATGCACCCGGCCTCAAGTATGTGCATATTGTCACTTATTTGACACATAATAGGTGACCATTATGTTAGCTACCTTCTCTTTATCTCCCTCTCTTCCCTTTCATTCATCTCTAAACTTTGGTTTTATCACAAAAATTAAAGGCTTTAATTTGATTTCTAAGCTCTTTAAGAATCTAAAGGTCTGTAATGTAGGAATGATTCCCTAATCTTGAAGAAGTGCATTGATTATTATTATTTTTTAAATATCTTTTTTATTGATTTTTTACAGAGAGGAAGGGAGATAGATAGAGAGCTATCAATAGAAACGTTGATGAGAGAGAAACATCGACCAGCTGCCTCTTGCACACCCCTTACCGGGGATGTGCCTGCAACCAATGTACATGCCCTTGACCGGAATCGAACCTGGGACCCTTCAGTCTGCAGACCGACGCTCTACCACTGAGCCAAACCGGCTTCGGCAGAAGTGCATTGATTATTAATGGTTAAATAGGCAGTGCTAGAAAGTTGAACAGATTTCAAGATCATAGGAATGCAGCAATGGCTTTTGAATAATTGAATAGAACTGGTCAATAGAAATATTTACTACTAAAGGCTTGGTGCATGGGTTCATGCACTAGTGGGGTCCCTCAGCCTGGCCTGCACCCTCTCCCAATCTGGGACCGCTCTGGGAATATAGTAGTGCTTGAAGCGGAGGAGCCAAGCTTGGGGCTGAGTGCCACTCAGTTCCCGCTCATTCCCAACCCTCTGTGCCTTCCCCACCACTGCCTCTTGGTAGTGCTGCCACAGCTGCGCTTGCCAGTCATGAGCCTGGCATCTGGTGCCCATCAGCTGAGTTACACTCCCACTGTGGGAGTGCACTGACCACCAGGGGGCAGTTCCTGCATTGAGCATCTGCCCCTTTGTGGTCAGTTTGTGTCATAGTAACTGGTCAACCAGTCATTCAGTTGTTTGTTATTTGGTCACTTAGAGATATATATATATATATATATATATATATATATATATATATATATATATATATATATATATATATATATATATATATATATATGATATTTATAATATATATAGCAAAACTTGCGCATTGGTGGGGGGGGATCCCTCAGCCCAGCCTGCACCCTTTCCAATCTGGGACCCCTTGGGGGATGCCCGACTGCTGGTTTAGACCCAATCCCTCTCACAGTCTGGGACTGCTGGTTCCCAACCGCTTCTGCCTGCTAGCATGATCACCCCCTTACCACTCTCCTGCCAGCCTGATCGACACCTAACTGCTCCCCTACCAGCCTGATTGCTCCCAACTGCCCTCCCTTGCAGGCCTGGTCAACCCCATCTTTTCTCACCTGAAGGCCTGTTTCCTCCCAACTGCCCTTTCATGATGGCCTGGTCACCCCTAACTGTCCTCCCCTTCAGCCTGGTCACCCCTAACTACCCTTCCCTGCCAGCCTGGTTTCCCCTAACTGCCCTCCCCTATTGGCTTGATCATCCACAACTTCCCCCACCCCCTGCCATCTTGTGACCATATGGGGGCAGCCATCTTGTGCAAGGTTGTGATGGTCAATTTGCATATTACCTATTTATTATATAGGATTAGGGCATGTTTTTAACATGAGGGAATCTGATCTGTTGTGGAAATGAGATTTTTTTCAGATCTCCTATCTCCTACTAGATCTTAATTTTGCCAGCTTCAGTTAGACAGTCATGGTAGTTTCAGGGGCATGACACCACAAGAGATTACACATTATAATCTATTGTTGCTTTTCTCCATGTCCCAGACTAAAAAGCTCCTTGTGGTCAGGATCTATTTTTTGTTCTTGCTTGTATCAGCATCTGGCATCACCAAGGGACCAATAAATACTTGTTGAGTGAATAAAACATATAAGAAATTGAGCACAAGCAATTTTACATTTAAACAAAGAAAACGTATATCATAACAAATGTGGTCTTTTGATCAGGCCATAGCCAACTTCTATAGGGCCTTTTTCAAGTTAAGGAATTAGGAAAAGTCACCTACTGGGTAAATGTGCTCTGTCTGACTTGGCCCACCTGGCAGAGAGCCTGCTCTAGAGACTCATGGAGTTCATCTGGGCCAGTGGTGGGCAAACTCAGTCAACAGAGCCAAATGTCAACAGTACAACGATTGAAATTTCTTTTGAGAGCCAAATTTTTTTAAACTTAAACTTCTTCTAACGCCACTTCTTCAAAATAGACTCACCCAGGCTGGGGTATTTTGTGAAAGAGCCACACTCAAGGGGCCAAAGAACCATATGTGGCTCGTGAGCTGCAGTTTGCAGACCACAGATCTAAGCAAATAGAGCTTAGATTTCCAACCCATGTGCCCCCTTGCTCAGGCATGTTGAATCAGTGCATAAAAGGTACAACTGGATGGGGTGGTCTAGTTTACTTCATCTCCCCTTGATTTTGGAGAGGAGGGCAAGAGTAATAGTCTGCTCCATTCAAGAGTAATAGTCTGCTCCATTTTAAAAAAGATGTAAAATAATTATATCTTATTGATTGATACCATATTAAACACCCATGTCAGTCTTTTCAGTTCTCAAGGAGAGTGTATTAGGTAGACTAGTTCCTTCCCTCCTTATACTTCAATCTATCAATAATTCTTATAGGATCAGATTTTAGAAAGCAAAAATATTGAACACCAAACCTGGGTATTTTAGGATTGGAGTTCTGCAAATATTCTACTGATCCTGTGCCATTCTTATTTTATGTTAGATGAGCCACTAGGAAAAAAAAAATATTAGCTAAAGCCAGATTCTAAAATACATGAAATCATATTTCTCTTCCAGATTCTCTCTCCATCTCTCTCTCTCTCTCTCTCTCTCTCTCTCTCTCTCTCTCTCTCTCTCTCCCTCTCCTCCCTCTCAGCTTTTCTCATACAGTACTAAGTGGAAATTTAGGGGCAATCTGATTCATAGCAAGAAACAATTTCATTTGGAATTAGTGGTTCTCTAAATATCTCCAATTAATTATAAATGATCATCATACTAAGTTTCTCAGAAAGATTTTATTAAAGCTGAAATGTTAAAACTCAACTTCATATCACTTGAACACACACACACACACACACACACACACACACTACAAAAAATCAAAGAATTAAACCCCAAATTCATTTCTTGATTAAAGGAAAAGCCAATGAAAGCCTTTGGCCTTGAATGTCACTGTGCTATAGCATGCCTTCTAAGAGGGATTTTGTATTTACCTTAAAGACCACAGAATTTTTCAAAGTGTAAGCATTCTTTGTAGAAGAGAATGTTTCAATTTAGTGTGCATGCCCTCAGGTTGGAATATTGATTTTCTGTCCCCAAATGCATTAAAACATGTGATCTCTGTGGATAGATCTTAGTTTCTCTTGTTGTTCCTTATAATCCTCATCTTTTTCCAGAAGTTTCTCATTAATTAGGCTGAAGCAACAGAATGGAAAGATGGTGAGGAAGAGGACTTGTGCTTTCACTAGCTCTGAGGATGATTCAGTTGTGTGGGCAGTGTCTGTGGGTAGAAGCAGGCTCTGCTCTCTCTGTTGATAAACAGGGCCAGAGACAACTCAGTCAGGAGAGCCCTTCTGAGTGTTAGTGAAGTACATAGCTAAGTGTTTGGAAGAAAAGCTAATCCTATGTCGGGACTGTTAAAGCCTATCAATACTGGCTGTCCCTTGCTTTGTTTAGAAGTAACTTTTGGCACCTTTAAAATGATGTGGTTTCTTTTCTGATTCATGTTAGTTTTACTGTTAGCTTTATTGTTAAGGAGGTGCAAACCCTGGATTGACTCCCAGTGAGCTAGCAGGATTGGAGAACAGAGGGTTTGGATCATCTGGAAAACAGTATTGAGTGGCAATTAAAGGGCGGGGGCTTTGGAGATATGATGTGGAGTCCCAGTTTTGTATTTCACTGAAAGAACTTGGACAAATTGTTCAGCCTCTCAAAAGCTTTGTTTTCTTCTTTCGCAATAGTCCCCACCTAAACTGGTTGTTGTAAGGATTAAATTAGATAATATAGGCAAAACACTAGCATAATACCTGGCACATGGGTAGGGCTTTTTCTGTTGTTGACCTGTTATCCAGAAGACTTTTTTTAGTCTAAAATTCCCTTCTCATAGGTTGAATTATAAGTGCTAGGAATAGCTAGGATAAAATGAAAATTTGGAGACTTTTGAATTTGTGCAAAAATATATATATATTGCCAAAAATAATGATCAAGTCAGCCTTAATATGCCCTAACTTGGTTCCAAGGCATTTGTCTAGGTGTTTGCTATAAATAAAAACAATAGTTATAATACTTAAAAAATTAATAATATTGACAATTTCTATTTGTTCAACACAAACTTTATTTGCCAGGCACTTTAAATATATGAATTTAAGTACTTAAGATAATAACACAAATTAAGCTGAGAGATTACTGAACATCTTGAAGGCTGCAACTAGTAATTTGTCCTTCCAGTAACAGGTAGTGAAAATCTCATTAGTGCAAACCAAATATTTGATGCCAATTGCACAGCCTCTGAGGAAATCCTACATTGTCTTCTTTATTAGAATACAGAATTCCTTTAGTTAATTAAGTTATTTTCATAGATGTGAATTTCTATTCAATCTAATAATAACAAGGTACTGTCTTAACAAGGGATTAATTATTGTTAGGGTTTTTTTTTTTTTTTTTTTTTTTTTTTTAGAGGCAATGCTTTCATAACTGTTGAGTCAGATGAATCAGAGGATAACATTATCAACATCTGTTTAGCCCGTAGCAAGGGAAACTTCTATTCTAAGGAATAGTTTTACTTCTCATGGATCATATGATATTTACAAGATGATTTTTTAAAAAGAATCAATACAGTCTTAGAAGAACAAATCACAGTGTTAGGACAGACAAAAGATGAGTAAGACATAGGTAAGTAAAAGAGACAGAGCTAATATTAAGATTAGAGGTAATAGGAGATACAAATATATATAATATAGTAGGAAATAACAAGAGGGAAATGGTCAGGTCCACTTAAAAGTTAAACAATCATCTAACAGAGTATTGAATGATGACTATGTACTTCCAAATGATGGAGGAGAGGAAGAGAGTGTGAAGGGGAGCTAGTGCTCATATCACAAAATCAATTGTCAGACAACTTGGAAAAGATCAATATAAATTATTTAAGAGAGACATAAAACAGAACATAAAATGTTAGATCTATATCTAACCATATCAGTAATTATATTAAATGTTAATGATCTAAACCAGTGTTTTTTAATATGGCTGTCATTGCCACATGTGGCTATTTTAAATTTATTAACATTAAATATAAGTAAAATTCAGTTTCTCAGTGCACTAGCCACATTTCAAGTGCTCGATAGCTACATGTGGAGAGTGACTATAATATTGGATAGTGCAGATGTAAAACATTTCCATCAAGGCAGAAAGTTTTACTAGACAATGTTGGAGACAGAAACAGTCAAAATAAATTTTATTTATTTAATTAATTTATTTTTTCAAAATGGGTTTTTAAATGAAGTGAGACTCAATTATGAATCATGTGCAAGAATACACAAAGATATAGCATACTAACGTAAAACAGGTTTGAAGACAGAGTATCGTTAGAGACAAATAGGAAAATTCTTTATGCTAAAAGAATCAATTCAGCAGAAAACCGTAACAATTATACATGTTTATACACCTGGGTGGTTTTTTCCTGTCACCAACAAATTCTCCAAAACTGCCACCAACTGGGGATCCTACAATTTAATTCAATTCAATTTTGACAGTAACTACCCAGACCTGGTTCAGACGCCACAAGTAAAGAGCGGAAGTCCACAAACTGTCCCAGTTCAGACAACCAGCCACATGAGAGGTCCCGGTGTTGTATCATAAATCAGCGAATGACATACAAGATGCCTTAATGAGCCAATTAATTAGGAGTCATTTATTGCACGTCTCCCTGAGGGAGGTGTTTCTTCCAAATCTCTGAGCACCACATACAGGAAGTTTCCCGTATTTAAACTTTTTGAGCCTCTTTTTTGCAGATATTACAAAGGGCTCTGAGTAAGTTATTGTTACAGACAGTTGTAACCTTGAATACATAATGAGTTAGTACTTGGCATAAGAATATGGGAATTATTATGAATATTAGTCTATATTAGTCTATTACATTGGATGGCTAGCTTGCAAGGTCAGACAGATAAGTTTATCTTTTTCAATTATTTGAACTAAAAACAGTTATTTTATAGAATAAGAGACTGTCTTAAAGTGACAGAGTTTACAATGACAAAGTTTACAGACTAGGGACTATCTAACAATAGTAGAGAATTCAAATAGCAGTTTTATACCAGATGGAGGTTACTATGCTTCACCAGGAGACCTACATTTTTCCAGGTTGACTACAAATTTGGGATTGCCAAGGACCTCCTCCCTCAGAGTCAATAATTCACTAAAATGAATCACAGAACTCAGGAAAGCACTTTACTTACAATTACTGGTTTATTATAAAATAAAAAAACTCAGGAACAGGCAAATGGAAGCAATGCATTGGGCAATGCACAGGGGAAAGCGGTGCAGAGCTCCCGTGCCCTCTCCAGGTGCACCCCCTCCCAGCATGCTGATGTGTTCACCATTCAGAAGCTCCCAACTCTGTCTTACAGGGTTTTAGTGAAAATTTTATTATGTAGGCGATTTATTATCATTAAATCATTAGCCATTGGTGATTGAACTATCTCTAGCTCCTCTTGCTTCCCAGAGGTCTAAACCTCTAGTCAATTGATTGATTTTTCCTGAAGCTATCTAGGGCCCTTCCATGAATCACCTTATAAACATAAAAAAGGTGGTAAATTAGGAGCTCTGTGCCAGGAATTTGGGGCAAAGGTCAAATATTTATTTTTTTATTATACCACAATAGCTAGTAACAGAGACTCCAAATTCACAAAGCAGAATCCACAGAATTTAAAGGAGAAATAAACAATTCCACAATCAATCTGGAGATGTCAAAACTCCATTCCCATTAATCAATAGAGCAACTAGACAAAGGAATCAGTAAGGACATAATAAGATGTGAGCAACACTATCAACCATCACAATCTAGCTGATATTTATAGAACACTACACTCAACAACTGTAAAATGCATATTTTAAGAAATGTACAACATACACTATGCTAGGCTATAAAATAAGCCTCAATAAAATTGAAAGGATTAAAATCATACAGAGTACATTTTCTAACCACAATTCAATTAGGAATTAAGGGGAAGCAGAATTTGCCAACCCCAAATATGCCTTTTTTTTTTTATTATTAAAGATATTTGATTATTTTAAACTGGTTATTTTTAAGAAATAACAGCTTTAGGAAAATTTTTTTTGATATTTCCACCTAACTGCCTAAAAGAATTAGGAAGGGAGCTATTATCATAGATAACTATAGTTTAATATGAACTACATGTGATAGGGAGAAACTAGCAAGGCCCATTTGACCAAAATCCTCTCTATATCCTATTGTTCAAGATAGCAGAACATTTATTTGCCAGACATTTGCTTTTTAATCTCCATGTGAATTGCCTTCCTCCCTCCTCTTTGAAGTCCTCAATCACAAAACTTCCCCTTTCCCTTTCTCCTTTGCTCAAAATGACATATAAGCTTTACTGCCCAATCTGTCCTGGGTCCCATATTCTTAGTGAACCCCGGTATGTACATATATAATAAATTTGGTCATTCTTTTCTATTAATCTGTCTCATATTAATTTGATTTTAGAATAACCAGAAGTACATAGTTGGGTAGAAGAAATATTATTTTTCCTGCCCCCAGAATCACAAAAACGATACCTTTAAGGAAAATCCCAAATTTTGGAAATTAAACAACAGACTTATAAATAACCTATGGATCAAAAAGTAATAAGGAAAATTAGAAAGCACTTCAAACTGAATGAGAACAACATGACAATGTATCTAAATTTGTAAGCTATTATACAACAAAAGCAGGACTTAGAAATTTAAAAATTTAAAGGCTTATATTAGGAAGGAAAAAAGGTCTAAAATCAATTATGTAAAGTATCATCTTAGGAAGATTTGTTGTAGGCGGTGGGAACAGCAGCAGGGCTAGACTGGTGGGGTAGGACCAGACCTAAGTCCAGCAACCTCATTACTTGAGTTCTGGCTAGGAAAGAATTCAGAGGCAAGACCAAACTATAAGAGAACATTTATTTGGAAAATCACAGAGGTAGAAGAAGTAATTTGTAGAAGAAATGGACTTACAAAACAAGTTGTAGAGCTAAAGGAAGGGCTCTTGGAATTTGAGAGTGAGATAAGGTGCCAAGAGGAAAGGGTGAAGGAGAGGGGGAAGGGAAAAGCTCTAGCATGCTCCCAAGAGGAGCATGAGAAAAGGGAAGTCCTTGGGCTCTCTGTCCTAAGAGTTTTAAGGCTGGAGATTTTAGGCGAGGCCCCAGGGGAAGATCTCAATAACATATTCAGCAGCTTTCCAGGTATGTCCTTTCTGGGTCTAGGTCTTCAATGATTCATTGGTTGGTGCCAGGACAGGGGGTCATTATCCTATGCAGTTGGTCCTGAGGTCAGCCAGAGGGTCACATATCAGGTTTTGCTGCTTTCTGGTCTGGAGTTGAAATAGAATGGTGGCCTAGATCAGTGTTTCCCAACCTTCTCTCATGATGAGAATCACCTGGTGGAGTTGTTAAAACACAGACTCCTGAATCCCAACTAAGAAGTGCTAAACTAGAATTTTTGGGAACATAGAGGTAAAATTGCATACCTAACTTAGTGCTCTGTATATAACATCTGTGTTAGAGCACTAGTTAAGTATACAATTTTACCTATATGTTCCCAAAAATTCTAGTTTAGCACTTCTTAGTTGGGATTCAGGAGTCTGTGTTTTAACAACTCCACCAGGTGATTCTCATCATGAGAGAAGGTTGGGAAACACTGGCCTAGATGATATCTTCAGGGAGGAAAGGTCAGGGGTCAACCACAAGACTAGCGATAAGCTAGGAGAGGAAGATCACTGAGGGGTGGTGGTGGTAGTTCTACCCTATAATTGCCTTTTTCTAGGCATGTGGTCTTTGTGGAAAACACCCTGTCATGTGAGGGTTCTTGCTGACACTATTGTTTTGCTTGTATACAAATAGTGTTGTGAGGCATATATTATTTTAACAGCATTTTATAATTTAAAATATTGGCATAATTTTATATCATTCAAAATAAAGGTGGTGACTTCCACTTTTCTATGCTTCTCACTTCTCTCTTTGCCATTCACACAATTGATGAGAACCACTTTATTTTATTACGAGAGGCTCGATGCACAAAATTTGTGCAAGAGTAGGCCTTCCTTCCTCTGGCTGCCGGCACCAGCTTCCCTCTGGCACCCGGGACCCTGGCTGGCTTTCTTCCAGTCGCTGGCAGGAATCAGGAACCTGGGCTTCCCTCATGACCGGCTTCTTCTAGAATGATGTCTTGTCTAATTAGCATATTACCCCTTTATTATTATAGATTTTATTGATTTTAGAGAGAGAAAGGAAGGGGTGAGAGAAACATTGATTTGTTGTTCCATATATTTGTGAATTCATTGGTTGCTTCTTATATGTGCCTTGACCTGGGATTGAACCTGCAACCTTGGTGTATTCAGACGATGAGATGCTCTACTTGGTTTCTCACTCCCATTACCCTTGCTGATTCTCAGCAATATATAAACCAATGAATTTTACATTAAAAATGTAGTGCCCTTAAGGCTGGTTTTGGGCTTAGGGTCTTCAGGAAAACACCATCTAAAAGAGAGGGCTACCTATTCTTGTTTGAGTTTAACATGTTGCTGAAATTTGCAAATGCCATGCACATTTGTAAGAATGTAAGTAACAATACAGTCTATAGGAAATGGCAATTTGACTAATGAAATTTTGGTTGGTTTCCATTTTAATTTGAGCTTCAATTTAAACAGTGTTTTCTTAAGTGGAATTCATAAGACTCAATAAAAGTTTAAGTAATTCATGCATAAGTAATTCTGTTTTTTTCTTATGCCATTTAGCCATAACATTCTTTTGTTCCACTGTGCCTTTCTTGCCTTTTTATCATGGAAATAGAAAGACAAGAAAAAGAAAAAAATTATTTTAAAGTAGATTTTTGACCTCTAAAATGGAAACTAGACAATATAAAACTTTGGTATATAGCAATTTGTGATAGATACAGATTTGGGTATGCCCTATGTCAAATATTTTCTGAAACATAACTACATTTATTTATTTATTTTTTTTACCAAAGCCCATATAAGGTGATTATTATTCAATTCAAAAATACCAGCATTATATAAAGCTCTACTTTGTAGGAGGTGGGATGGGAGAGCAGAAAGAACATGCCTTTGTGTCAAACAGACGTTGTTTCAAATACTAGCTGTGCCACCTACTATTTCTGTAATCTTGACTATGTCCCTTAAAAGGTCAATATTTCTGCTTTGCAAGCTTACAGTGTGCTTTACACAGGGTATCCATCCAAAATTTATGGACACTTTAAGCGTTCAATTTTGAAAATGAAGTGTATTTTAATAAACACTGCCTTTATAATTATTCAAAGTGTGTGTATACATTTTGGGGGACATCCTATATGTGTGTAAATGATGATGCATTTGAAGTGCCTGGCACATAGGAGGTCCTCTGTTTTCTTTCCTCCTTGACCTATAATATAATATACCATTAATCTCTAGTGATTTTTCTGTATTTTCAGGGAGCTAGTGTGGCAGAGTGGAAAGAACAAGGCCTTTGTAGTTGCACAAAACCAGCCTCACTCTCCTTGTCACTCATTGGCTGTCTGACTTCAGCCTCTTTAACTTTCTGTTTCCCCATGTATATAAAAATGATTGGCTCAGGTGGCTCAGGTGGTTGGAGTGTTGTTCATACACCAATAGATTGTGGGTTCAATTCCCAGTCAGGGCATGTATCTAGGTTGTGGTTTTAATCTATGGTCAGTATGAGTATGGTAAGCAACCAATGGATGTTTCTCCCTCACATTGATGTTTCTCTCTCTCTCTCTCTCTCTCTCTCTCTCTCTCTATCTCTCACTCTCTCTCTAAAATCAATAGAAAGAAACATTTCCTCCGGGAAGATAAAAATAAAAAAGATTTTATTTGCAGACACAGGAGTTATGATATTTAAACGTGTAGCACAGTGCCTGGTGTGTTAATTCTTCAGTTAGTTTCCAATGACTTTTCCATAGGAATAGTCTATCTTGGCTCATACTTCGGACTTTCCTAAAATGTCTCTTAAACATGCAGCATCTGACCTTAGCATGCCCTGTATTTCTTGCTAAGTGGCTCTAGGCCCAGCACTAGCGGCAGCTAGCTATGGTTTGCTGTTTGTCCTCTCCTGGACACCTCCAAACCCAGCACAAATAGAAGCCATCTGCAAATTGCTTTGTAGTTCATGCCTGATTGCCCTGGACAAAACACAAGCAGTGGCTGACCTCAGCCTGCACCTCTTGGGAGGTCCCAGTGCTAGCACACTCAGTGGACAGCTTCAGACTATGTTGAAGCACCACCCAACCACCTCCACAAGTGGCATACTCAGGGATGAACTCAGCAGGTGCCAGAGCTTTGCTGAAGTTAATCCTGCTCTGTGGGGTGAGCCCCTGCAGAGTTGATCCTCCATAGAAGTCACAGCCAGTCCTTGCAGCCAGTAGTCCTTGGGATAAATCCCTACCATTGATGTGCCAATAGCACATCAATGCTAGGGCGAGAGTAGATAAACTTAGAGAGAATTTCAATAACATAAAAAAGGACAATGAAACCATAGAAATAATCACTTAGAAATGAAGGATACAGTAACTGGAATGAAGGATGCATTACAAGGAATCAACAGTGGAGTAGATGAAGCAGAGGATTATCTGTCAGTTTGAAAAATAAGAAAGCAGAAAATACCAATTAGAACAGAAAAAAGAATTTAAAAAATGAGGATAGTATAAGGAGCCTCCAAGACAATTCAGGTGTACCAATACTTGTATTATTGGGGTGCCAGAAGGAAAAGAGAAAAAATAAGAAATTGAAAATATATTTGAAAAAATAATGACAGAAATTTTCCTAACCTAGTGAAGGAAATATATATACAAGTTTAGGAAGTGCAGAGTCCCAAAGTGATGAAAAGCAAGAGCCCTACAACCAAGATTACTCAGCAAATCTAGCATTTATAACCAAAGGACATATAAAGAGTTTCTCAGAGTCTTCTAGAAGTAGTAGTAGTAGAAGAAGATGAAGAAGAAAAAGAAATATGAACAATAAAATGTCAATAAATACATATCTGTCAACAATTGAGTCTAAACTCAAAATAAAAAAACAAGCAGAACAGAAATAGACTCATAGATGCAGAAAACATATTGATGTTTCCAGATGGGAGAGAGTTTGGGGGTTGGGTGAAAACCTTGAAGAGATTAAGAATTGGTACAAATTGGTAGTAACAGAATAGTCATGAGGGTCTAAAGAACAGCATAAGGAATCCTATCTAATAAAAGACTAATATGTAAATTGACTACCCTGCTATACACAAAAGCCACACCCACCATCCAATCAGGGACGAGTATGCAAATTAACCCAACCAAGATGGCTGTGGTCATGGAGAGAGCAGGAGGCTTGAGTTTCCCAGCCAATGGAGGAAGCCAAGCTTCCCACACACGTTGGCTGGCCTAGGCCTCCACTGTAGGCTACAAAGTTTCAATTATAGAAGATAAATAAATCCCAGGTATCAGGGCCACTGCTTGGGTCGCTGGGGGGGAAAGCTGGCCTGCAAACCACCACAGGTCCCTCACCCAGGCCACTCCATGCCCAAGGGAACCCCCACCCTGATCCAGGACACCCTTCAGGGCAAACCAGTTGGCCCCTACCTGTGCACCAGGCCTCTATCCTATCTAATGAAAGAGTAATATACAAATTGACAGTCACTCCAACACACAAGATGGCTGCCCCCATGTAGACATAAGATGGCCACCACAAGATGGCCAGCAGGGGAGGGCAGTTGGGAGCGACCAGACCTGCAACGGAGGGCAGTTGTGGGTGATCAGGTAAGCAGGGGAGAGCAGTTAGGCATCAATCAGGCTGACAGGGAAGTGATTAGGGGTGATCAGACTGGCAGGCAGAAGCGGTTAGGGGCAATCAGGAAGGCAGGTGGGTGAGCAGTTGGGAGCCAGCAGTCCTGGATTTCGAGAGGGATCCCAGATTGGAGAGGGTGCAGGCTGGGCTGAGGGACACACCCCTTGTGCACAAATTTTATGCACTGGGCCTCTAGTATAGTCAATAAAATTCTAATAACTATGTATGGTGTCAGCTGCGTATGAGATTTATTAGGATGATCACTTAGTAAATTATGTAATGTCTAATCACTGGAGTGTACACCTGGAACTAATATAATATTGTATGTCAATTATAATTGAAAAATAATAAATGACTTAAAAATTTGCAAATGCATTTTAGGAATGTGAGAAAATCAAAGGCTTACCTTACATAAGTGAAAATGACCTGATTTTGCTACCAAAGATGTGGATTTAATTTTTAAAGAAGTCATGCTAGAGATAGATATAAGCAGTATTAAAACAATTATAGAGGTGGTATAATTGATGTAATCTATTAGGAACTGGGAATTATTTCTGAAGGTATATCCATGATTTCTAGTCCTGGTTCAGATAATTCTCTTAGATTTCTCCATTCCTGTTTACCTACTGTGACATTACAGTTATATGGGGAAAATGAAACCTTAAGGCTATTTTTGAAAGAAGAAATAAGATTTTGATGTGATATGTAATGCTTATGAGTAAATTCTTATAAAATTATAACTGAAAGAAAAAAACAACCAGTCTTGCTATTTTTTTTAAAGAGTAGCTTAAGTTATATCATTATATTAAGATTTTTTAATTGTTTTTTTTCCCCCCTAAGGCACCTTCTATTTTCACTGTGTTCTAGTAATCAAAACCCTTAGGATTAAGATCAGCAATGGTAGAGCTCAGATAAATTTCTGGTTCATGTATTGGATATTCAATTTTATCTCTGCCTCTCTTTATGAGGGCTGGAGAAGCCAATTTCATTGTTCCCTACCCTGCAGAGCAGAAGGCTGCTCATGAGCTCCATGAAGGTTATTTTTTATGGCTCCAAGAACCTAATCTTTATGATTGATGATTGTTGTTTTACTATTAAAAAATTCATCCAAAGAATTCACATCTCAGACTATTGATTTCTATTGCCTGCTTTTCAGTGCGAAGGGGTGAAGGATATGATCCGAGAAGGAAAGAGCAGTGTTTATTTGATTACAATTTCTTCAGCTTGATTTTCTTGTTGCTAGTGGCAACCAACAAAATAATAGATCTAAAATGACAGGCAGCAACCACGATGATTACAGTCCATATTTTTTATTTATTTATTTATTTATTTTATTATTATTTTTTTTTATCTCTCCCTAGTTGTGATTTTAAAATATCCTTCCTAGTGCTTGTAGTCATAAAAACGATTGCTACATGTGCCACTTCAGACTTATTGACAGACCTGTCTACACAACCCTATTCCACTAATGAACTTCTTCCCAGGTCTTGGCAAGTCAACCTCAGGACACATGTGTCATTGCAAAACAAGCTATAAGGAAGATGAAACTAGTGATATTATGCAGACTATTTTCCAAAATGAATTTTCTATCAACTGTATGTCTTGGGTCAGCATGTTATATGTAACAGCAGCATTTACATAGTTTCTATCATTTTGAAAAATAGTATCACTTTCTAAAACAAAACAAAACAAAAAAAACCACCACAACCCTGTATGTGATCTATTTAAAAATTTGGTCATTCTGATATAGATATATTCTGAAGTCTCTAAAGGAGATGAAAAATAAACCCTGGCAGAGCTCTTCATAAATGCAGTGAAATTCTATTGGGGGAACATCTTGGTAAGCAGGAAAATATTAAGTTTACAAAATCATGACACAGAAGCAAACACCCTTGGGATGTTTGTTGGGTATTTCAAAAAACAAACCTGATACACAGAGAAAAAACACACCAGAGGAGCAGCACGTGACATAATATAGTTGTATTTTTCCTCCGTCATCCTGTTTATTTGTAAGGCAATAGAAGGAGTCTTCTAGCACATGATTGGATCTCTGCATGCTGGGATGCCTTTTGTCTGACTCCTGAAGGGTGACATTTCCAGAGACAGGACTTCCAGAGGGGGAGCCATTATCAAATTTACAATAAGACTTCTGCTGGGTGAGAAGTCTTTTTGATGAGAATCATGTATGCCAAGTTGCATTTCTTGAGGCCCAGGAAAGGTCTCTATACAATCCCTGGCGAGGAGGAGCACCTCAGGCTGCGAACAGTGCACAGTGGGAAGAACTGGAAAACTCAGCATTTTCTAGTCAGCTGGGAATAAGGAGGCTCTGAGAAGCAAGATCTGACATAGGAAGATATACAGGGAGCGACTCTCTGAGCTGAGCAAGGCAAGAGGGTAGGGGAGCGAGCCAAGAAGCATGAGAAGATCAAAATCATTTTGTCGACATCGTAAAATTCCCTTAAGCTGGCACTCAAGATATTTTCTAATTAAAAAAAAAAAAGTTTAACCTAGCCAAAGTCATGAGATACAAGTAACAGTTCCCCATTTGACTTTCTTCTAAATTTGTACAGTGTCGCAACCCTCTGCTTAAATTTGCCACAGGCACTGAAGATCTGACCTTCCTGGCTCTGAGCTGGAGTTGGCTCTGAGTGTTGCCGGGGCAACGGCGAGTAAACTAAAGGAGGGATGACTAAACTGTTAACCAAAGGCTAACCTGCTTGCCTCCATCATTACTCAGCCTGGAAATGGATCAGAGCTCTCCCTGTCTCTCCTGGGCACACCGGCTATACCAATGTATTAAACCAGAAAAAAGATTGGTCTCTGGGAAGAAAACTTTGGCTCCAGCCCTGCTTACCAGACATTCCTTCCTTCACTGAGCATGTACATTCATAGCACTGCTCACTGCGCTGGGTACCCTGTGGATGCAACAAACTCCCTTCTCCTTCCCTGGAGCCTACTTCTCTACAGCCTATATTTATTCATGCAACAAATACTTACTAAGCTCCTACTTTACATTAGGTACTATGCTAGGGCCTGGGCATAGAAAAATTAATAAAACTTGATACATGCTTTCAGTGAGATCTCAGTCAAATAAGGCTGTTTTTCTGTACACTTTCTACATCTCGTTCCCATTAATTTTTTTGGTTTTTTTATTTTTTTTCCCCCTTAAGGCACCTTTTTTTGTTTGTTTGTTTGTTTAAACTATTTTTTTTTTCAGTTTTAAAATTTGAATTACTTTCTAGGCTTCATAACGTATTTCCTCTCAGTAGCCCATTTCTACAAAATCCCACAAGCTTTGAAATTTTAAAAACCCTAATGTTTTTTTGAACTTACTGAATTAGATTTCCTTCCACCCTCCCTGCCTCTCTCCCAATTCTCCCTTCCCCCCTCCCTTTCTCTCTCCCGCCTTCCCTTCCACATTGACTTCCTCGAGGTATAAAATTTGGAGTAATTCTTCCAATGTAATTATCAAGTATTTGGAGTGAAGTTTTGAGGGTACAGTGATGTATTAGGTTCTTATTGCTGCTGTAACAAACTGCCACAAAATTAGTGACTCAGAACAACAGTTTTATTATTTATATTTTGGAGATCTAAAATGGGCCTCACTGGGCTAAAAGAAAACTGCTGCTTGCCTTTTCCTACTTCTAGAGGCTGCCTGGGATTCCTTTGCTGGTGGCCTCTTCCGGCTTCAAGCCGGCAACGGCCAGTCATGGCTTTCTCATGCTCATCACTCTGACTTCGTTTCTTTCAAAATTCTCCTTCTCTGACTCTTACACTCCTGCTTTCCTACTTTAATTATAAGGGCACTGTGATTACATTGGGTCCTCCTGGATAATCTCCTCATCTCAAAATTCTTGATTTAATTATATCTTCAAAGTCTCTTTTGTCATTTGAGACGATATAGTCACAAATTCCAGGATTATGACTTAGATATATTGGGGTGGGGGGTGGTGGTGAAAGGGTGATAGTGTTCATTCTTCTGCTTATCTATATCTTATGGATTCTTTAAAAATAAGGTTCTTTATTCCTTTGTGGTGAAATGGGACCTGGATTTACTCAGATCTGACTCTCTAAGTCTTGGCTTAAATTCTTGACTGATCTTCTCTGCCTTAAGTGCAGTAGAACTGCACCTGATATACACTGAATGGCCAGATAATTATGATCTCTGAACGCATAATAATCTGGCCACTCAGTGTATATCTATATAATAAAAGGCTAATATGCAAATTGTCCTCTCAACTAGGAGTTCAACCAGCAGGCAGGCGGGCCAACCACCCAGGTTCCCTCCTCCTGGCCAGGCTGGCCGGACCCCACCCATGCATGGGGCCTCTAATATATAAATATATATATTCTATATATACTGAGTGGCCAGATTATTATGCATTCAGAGATCATAATAATCTAGTCATTCAGTGTAATACTTTTGTGAAAGATTACATTTTATACTAAAATGTCTTCTTTATGTGTGTATGCAGGTATGTAATAAACATTTTAGTGAACTAAAAATGAGTTTGACTCTAAAAAATGTCACCTTATACCTAATTCACACAACTATATGATTGGAATGATGGTGTATGAATGCATTTTTTTTTTTTTACTATTTTCATACTTTATTGTACTAATTTAAACTTCACTATTACCGTAAATACTGAGCCGAAGTATATGCTGACTTATGTTCAGATTTTTGAAATGTAAAGATAAATGGATGGATGGCTTTAGGGATGTGCTATTGTAGACATTGAAGACAATTAAAGAATTAGGGTATGCTAAAATTTTTGTCTAAACACATTTACACATTTATCAGCACAGGTAAGCTATAGGGACAGAAAGACATACATAAAACTTTGGGTTGCAATTGGGAGGAAAAATTATTAGGACTAAACTGAGAGGTTATGCATAGGAGAGAGAATTAGCAACCTGTGAGAGCAACACTCATACAAGAAAATTAAATAATGGTGATTCAAATTGTGTTAGTAGATGACATTCAGACTGCAAACATGGTGGCAAAGATATCTTCTTGGGGACTTAAGGTAAATGTCACTTGCTTAAGTTCATATTTGGAACAAAGAATGTTGACAATTATAATATATTGAAGTAAAATTTTTAATTTGAAAAGTCTTTTAATTTGCTTACATATTTCTTCTTGATATCATATTAAAATATTTGATGATATTAAGAAATAGAAAACAATGTGTAGAACATGAAAATGGATATTGCAGTTGTTATAAAAAAAAAAGTTAAAACAATTAAAATATGGTTTTGATTGTTGGGATTTTTATTTATAAAATATCATTGAGTTCCTAAACCCCAAAGGAATGTGGAAGACATAGGTAGTTATTGTTTTTTTGGTTTTTTTTTTAGTATATTTTATTGATTTTTTACAGAGAGGAAGAGAGAGGGATAGAGAGTTAGAAACATCGATGAGAGAGAATCATCGACCAGCTGCCTCTTGCACACCCCCTACTGGGGATCTGCCCGCAGCTAAGGTACAAGCCCTTGACCAGAATCGAACCTGGGACCTTTCAGTACACAGGCCGATGCTCTATCCAAACCGGTCTCGGCGGTAGTTATTGTTCTTGATGAATGGGAATAATAGGCAGGTCCATAACCATTAATTATAGAATAAATATAATGTAAGTGATAAGTCTTAGAGATATATAGCAGTTACCTATAGTTTATGGAGATAATTACATTAAGATTTAATGATTGGGAAAGAGAGAACAGTAAGAGACTAAGAGTGATTCTTGAGTGACTGCCAAGAAATGCCATTTTAAAGAAAATATCTTCTCTTTTGAATAGATATTGTAAACATAATTCCCTTTGATGGAGTTACTCAAGTAGCTTTATAATAATTTTTTAGGAGAAGGTATGATTAGTTTTATGATAAGTTTCTGTAATCATCTTCTCTTGCATTTGTCAACCCAACCTGAGTTGACTTAGGTTGTAGCTTTGGGAAGAATCTTGTCATTTAATCAAGGTAGAGTTGCTATTCCTCACCTCAAAAGTTGAAAATTTATTCTGTGTGTGTACATGGCTGGAGTCACATTAAATAAGGTTATAGAGACTGGAGCCAGGGCACAAATGATGATGTTTGGGAACTACTACCTTGAGTCAAGAGATCTGCATCCACTTTCCACCCTTAGCCAAACCGTGCTTTATTGCACTTGGAAGTGTAGTTGGCATGTATCAAATGAATATATTGTAATGTATTCTATATTATGACTCTCTCTTTCTCCATATACATATCCTATGTAATCATATATAATAAACATCTAATATGCTAAGTGTCTGACCATTTGATCATTCCACCAGTTGCTATGACATACACTGACCATCAGGGTCAGACAGTCTGACTAGTAGGTTAGCTTGCTGTTGGGGTCCAGCTGATGGGGACTGGGAGAGATGGTCCAGAGACTCCCTGGAGCCCTCCTGCTGTCCCTCTCAAGTCCCAATCATGCAGGCCAGGCCAAGGGACCCCACCGGTGCACGAATCCATGCATCGGGCATCTAGTATCTCTAAAAGTGTGTGTGTGTGTATGTATGTGTGTATGTATGTATGTATGTATGTATGTATCTATCTATCTATCTATCTATCATCATCATCTATCTGTCATCAATCATCAACATTTATTTCCACACTCTTTCATGTTCTCCCCTTCAAAGAGCTGGAAGCCTGAGAACCTTATTTCCCAGACTCCTTTACTTTTGATGTTTTGGGTGCACATTATATTTTGTCAATGAAATGAATTCATACAAGGTTGTGAAGGTAGAAGAAGGCTCATTGAATCCATATATGAAAAAATAAGAATACCTTTGCAATATAAGTAATAATTTTCCCAATTTATTGATTTTTCAAATTTAGAATTGTAAAGGGCAGCGTGTTTCCCCTTTAAAGTAAGGAATCCTGCTTGTTCAGCATTTGCTGCCAGCATTGAATCCTGTAGTAGACAAAAAGGTGAATTAATTTTTCCCCTCTCGCTTACTTTTTATGTGACATTGTTTGAGAGACTAAGCTCTGTATTTTTAAATAGATGACAAAGTGTCACCATTGAGTGGCATAAATTTAATAACAGCAGTAGAATGTTTTATTATGACTTCTTTACAGTATGAACCTCAGAGTTATTCCTCTGTGCCTCCCCGATGAAATCACATTGAGAGGCAGCATTAATTCAGTGACTGGGAAGACAGTTGAGTGTGAGGAGAGCAGTATAATTTTCATCTGAGGAAAGAGCACTAGATGTTTGAGAAGGTAATTGCATGTATTATGGAGCAATGTGATGGCTCTCCCACATGAGTAGTTCACCTCCAACAAGCATTCAATCAGCGGAACTGTCAACAAGATCTGGCCTTTGATAAACACATTCACTTTAATAGCAGTTCTTGAGATGAAAGGTTTGGCTTCTTTCAAGGAAATACAGATTCATGGCACTCAATCTTTGAAGCCTGAAAAGATGAAAAGCTGCCTCTAAACCCATAAAATTATGCAAGAATCTTCTTTTAGACATAAGAAAGACAGAAGATGAAACTAATTAATTCAAATCTCTCTTCTTTTGATAAATTTCTTTCTATTTTATTTTTTTAAATTGAATTTATTATGGTGACATGCTATATAATAAAAGCCCAATGTGCAAATTGTCCCCTCCACTGGGAGTTTAACTGCTCCCTATGATGTGAGCTGACCACCAGGGGGTGGTGCAGGACATGGTGGGCATCAGGGATGTGCTATGACCTCTCGCCTGCTACCTGGGGGTTGGGGTGACAGCAACGGAGGTGCAGTGAAAATTCGGGGTGTCCGCTGAGCTCACTCTCACTCCCCCTGTTACCCACCCCTGGGATGCCAGGGCTCGTGCCCCAGGGAAGCCCCCATGCTCAGGTGCCAAGTGCCTGAGAGGAGCCCTCCCAGCACCTGCGAGGCATCTTCCGGGTGAGTCGGCCACAGCTACCAGGACCACAGGGGCCAGTCTGGCTTCCCATGGGTTCACACAGGAGCCAGTCTGCGAGGCTGGCTGGCTGGCAGAGAGTGCGCTGCCCGCCTGGCTTCCGTGCAGCGCCCAGCCTGCAGCATGTGGCCGCGCTCGCCACATCTCTGCACGGGAACATGGGCACCGTGACTCAGGCAGAGGGGGGTGTGTAGGAGCCTGGGGACCAGGTGCTGTCCAGGGCCCAGAGGTCAGCTGGGACCTGCCCTTCCATGCCAGACTCTTGTGCTTTGATCACTGTCCAGGCCTAGGGATTGCACCTGTGCATTAATTTTGTGCACTAGGCCTCTAGTTGTTTAATAAAATTATATAGATTTCAGGGGGTGCAATTTTATAATGCCTCATCTGTATATTGTATTGTGGGTTTACTACCCCAAGTCAAGTTTCCTTTCATCACTATTCCCCCTATACCCTCTTCTATCTCCTCCTACACTCTCTTTTTCCTCTGCTAATCCCCATACTGCTGTCTTTCTATGAAGTTTATTTTATTTTACCTACTACATTGACCTTTTCTACACACCCACAACTCTCTATTTATTTCTGAAATGATTATGGCAACTGGCTATATAATATCATGGGGGAAATACTACTACTTGGCCTGAAGTAAAATGAGATAATTTCTGAGGTGTCTTCCATATCACACTTTTTATGAAAAAGTTTTGGGAGTCTATTCTTTAAAACTTCATTACAAATTGTTGTCGGAGAATTAGTGGGCCAGGTTTTACCATCGCTCATGGGAATGGAGGTCCTAGGGTACCAGTGAAATGAGCATTTCCAGAAGCTCCCATGGGAGGCTGAGATGTGGTAAAAGACTTTATTTGCACGGAGTTACATTCCTCAGGTTGCAAAGTCTCATGGCCCTTAGCCGAGTCCTGAAATAGGGGCAGCTATGGATTCAGCAAAGCCAGAAGCAAGGCCAATGTCCAGAGCTTCTGTTCCATGTCATAGCGGGGTCCAGTTCAGCTTCCGGCTAATTAAAGTCCATTAGTCTGTTGCGTGGAGTCCACATGGCCGTGGGCCACATGGGTGAATGCAGGAGAGTGTACTCCCTGCAACAGGAGTCCCAAGAGAGCTAGAGGCCAAAAGCCAAAGAGCCAAGAGCCAAAGAGTCCAGAGCCAAGGGTTCAAACTCTCTTTGTCTAGATGTTTAAATATTCAGGTTTTGAACCCTTGCAGTGGCCACTCCTATAGTGGTCAATAACTTGTTCCCAGGTGTGACTGATAGATAAGCACCTTCCCATTCACCCAGACTTTACTGGGCATGCGCCTATTGTCCAGTTCCTTCCCCAATTGATTTGTGGGGAAGGGACTTGGAAAATGTTAAATTACAGCTTTCTGGCAAAGCTGTTTAAATGGCGCGCCTATATTATTTAGCCTTTGCTTTACTCCTTTCCTGTTAAATAATAACCAGATTTTTACAACAGTATCACAGGGACCATATTAAGGTGAAATTAATAATGCATCTCCTTATGTGGGGTTTAAGATGGACTTAAATGCATCCTAGAATCTATGATGTAGTTGGACTGTTGTGATTCTGAAACATACATGTATCCACAAAGTTGATGTAAAATTAGTTCCCTGAAAAATTAGGAAATAAGAGTTTTATTCTCTATTCTTGTTGCTAACTTGGTGAATTTGGCAAATCGTTGTCACAAATTTAGTCAACACGGGAGAATGTTTTTATTATAACCTCTATGTTACATGAATTATAAAGCTAAATAGGAGGGGAGGAGGTTAAGAGGACAGTATGCTTTTCATCTAATAAAAAATCACTCAACTTGTGGGAAGATGATTGTAGGATTACTTAGCAACATGGACTTTCTTCCCTGACTGAACAGATTTCCTCTTGAAGCAAAGGGTGTCTGTTTTACCCTACTGAGAAATTTTTCTAGCCAATATTTTACAAGAAAACATTTTAAAAGACTTTAAGTGGCATAATACATAATAGTCCAAAGATGAAAGTAACCCAGGTAAGTATCATTGACAGATGAAAGGATGAACAAATGTGATATACATACAAGGGACTATTATTATTCAGCCTTAAAAGGGAATGAAATTCTGATGCTTTCTGAAAGCGAAATAAGCCAGTCAGAAAAGAACAAATATTGTGTGATTCCACTTACATGGGGTACTGACTGGTCCAGCTCACAAAGACAGAAGTAGAGTGGTGATTACCAGGGGCTGGGAGAAGGGGGAATTGGGAAGTTAGTGTTCAGTTTCAGAAGTGAAAAAAAGATCTGGAGCTGGGTAGTGGTGATGGTTGCAAAACAATGTGCATGTACTTAAAACCACAGAACTGTGCACAATGGCAAATTTTATGTTATATATATTTTATCACAATTAATAATTTAAGAAAAAAATGACTTCATGCTTATCCCTTTTCCTAATTTAAGAGGGGAGTGTTTCATTTCTCCAAAATTCCGTGGCTCTGAATTCAGATAAGATAGAGTTGTATCAAGTATTTGTTTTCTAATTACAATTACAAATATGGAAGGTCAATTAAGAAAATAATGTTATCATCTTAGAAAATTGCTTTTTGGGAGATTGTGTACCTAACAGTTTCCATTAAAGATGTAATATTACCATGTTTTCTTATTATTGAACATATTTTTAAACGCACATTTCAACATCAAGTTAAAGATACTTATAATAAAATATTTTCTAGAAGCAGCAGCCCTGTAGGTTGCTTGTTTTAATTTTTTTTTCTAATTTCTAAGTGAACCCCACTTATTGAGTTTATGTTTCTTGTTTCCTTATGAATATTTGACCGAATCTTACTTTTACCAGTAGATGATGTTTAAAGTGTTCTAATAATACCCCCTAAAGTTGTTTATTTTTCTATTTATTTTCTGATGTAATAACTACCATGACTACCTTTAAGTTTCATGCCAAATAACACTACAGTTTCATGACAATAACACTAAAGTGAGAATTATTTTTTCATTTTTTTAAAAGAAAGTCACAATAATTTATCATGTGTTTTAAAATTCTGGTTCCCATCCATAAACATGTACAATATTTATTTTAGAAGATGTCACAGTGACACTTCTAGGATGGTGGTAAAAAGGTAGGTGAGAAGACATGACTCTAAGCACGTAGATACTACAGACATACTTTGGATGAAATAGAAAGCATCTTGAAATTTTCCTCTAGATTAGTCCCTTTTTATTATGAGTATATTATTAAATTTTGAGAGATATTTTTTATAAATGCTTAATTCTTTTATAGATAAAACTAGAGGCCTGGTGTATGAAATTCATGCATTGGGGGGGGGCAGGGGAGTCCCATCAGTCCAGCCTGTAGTCTCACCAATCTGTGACCCCTCAGGGGATGTCTGACTGCTGGTTTAGGACTGATCCCATCCAACTGCCCCCTCCCTGCCGTCCTGGTCACTCCTAACAGGCCCCCTCTGCTGGCCTGTTTGCCCCCAACTGCCCCCAGCTGGCCTAGTTGCCCCTCACTTTCCCCCCTGCCAGCCTAAGCACCCCCAACTACCCCATGTGCTGGCCTGGTAACCCACAACTCTTCCCCCCACCCCCCAGCAAGCCTGGTTGCCCCCAACTGCCCCCCTCTGTTGGCCTGGTCACCCCTAACTGCCCACCCCTGCTGGCCTGGTCACCCCCAACTGCCAACTGCCCTCCCCCAGGCCTGGTCACCCCACACAGCCTGCTTGTTCAGTCATTTGGTCATTCTTCACTAACCCCCTGCTGGCCTGATCATAGGGAGCCATCTTGTGAGGGTGTAAGGATCAATTTACATATTATCTCTTTATTATATAGGATAATTTAAAATAAAGCAATTATTACAAAGGATAATCAATAATTGGTAGCACTGTACTGAATTTAAAGGTGAAAACATTTAAAATGCAAGCAAAACACACTTGGAAGTTTTAGGAAAGTTATTAACAGAGAAGTACTGCATGTGCTGAGTGGAAATGGATGGGGATGGGTGAAGCAGAAAAGTATTGTAAAATGCATCTTGGGCAGCAGCAACTCTGTCTTTGAACAGATTTTTTAATTATTTTTTTCCTCCCAAGTCTGTTGCAGAATGGGGAGGTTTTGTTGTTGTTGTTGTTGTTGATACTAGGTTCCCCCTGCCCCTTTGTTCTCCTCTACCTAGCCCCCTCCATACCCCTAGCCTTCATCACATTGTGTGTATGTCCTAGGGCTGTATATGTATATATGTATATGTGTATATGTGTATATGTGTATATGTGTATATGTGTATATGTGTATATGTGTATATATGTTTTTCCATTCCCCTACTTCCCTCCACTCTGATATCTGTCAGTCTGTTCCATATATCCATGCCTCTGGTCCTATTTTATTTGTCAGTTTATTTTGTTTATTAGATTCCACATATACATGAGATTATATGGTATTTGTCTTTCTTTGACTAGCATATTTTGTTTAGCATGATAATTTTCAGGTCCATCCAAGATGTCTCAAAGAGAAAGAGTTTCTTTTTTATAGTCGTATAGTATTCCATTGTGTAAATATGCCAAAGCATTTAAAAAAATTGATTCCAGAGAGAAAACAGCGAAAGAGAGATAGGAAGAGAAAGAGAGAGATGGAGAAAGTGAAAAAGAGAGAAACATTGATATGAGAGAAAACATCATTCAGTTGCCTTCTGCACATGATTCCCAGTCGGGGCTCAAACCCACAACCTAGGTATGTGCCCTGACCTGGAATCGAACCTATGACTTTCTGGTGCAGAGACAATACTCCAACCAACTGAGCCACACTAGTCAGCACTGTACCACAGCTTTACAATGCACTTATGTACTTATGGCACTTGGGCTGTTTCCCGATCTTGGCCATTGTAAATAACGCTGCTAAGAACATAGGGGTGCATTTCTTCTTTCTGATTGGTGAGATTATTAGGATATATTCCAAGAAGTTGGATCACTGGACCAAAAGGCAGTTCTATCTTTATTTTTAAATTTTCACCTAAGACATGTCTTTTCATTGATTTTTAGAGAGCGAGGGGGGTAGGGAGAAAGAAAGAGAGAGAAGACATTGATGTGAGAGAGAGACATCAGAGCAGTGATTGGGGTCTTTAGCAAGACAGTTTTTATAATCTGATCAGGGTAGACCAATTCGGAGGAGAGAGGAGACGAGCATTTCTTTTTTGAAAGTTTAGTTGTGAAGGGGAGTAGAGAAGCAGAGAGGTAACTAGGGATAGATGCAGGAACAAAGAGTTTATTTAAAACATAGAAGTGAGCTGTCTGAATGCTGATGGGAATAATGAGGAGAGAAGGAGATGGAAGATGCCTGGGAGATGAGAGATTCAAGGAGTTGGGGATACCTCTTATTCTGTAATAGGGTAATAAGGGTATTATATACTTTAATCCATTTTAATCCTCACAATACTACTAGGGATAAGTATCACAGTTTTAATATCTTGTTATATTTCAAATGGCTTGAAAGTCTAATGAGAAAGGCCCAGGGCTATATGTCTATTAGGAATCTCCTTGATGTACAAACGAAAATGCAGATGTTGTTCTACTACTCCCTCAGCTGCTTTCCAGTCACTGCCAAGTTAGCGCTCAGAGGGGCTCTCTCCCTCAGTTCTGACTTTATGTCACGGTACTATTTTTACTTCTGTGGGTAAGTTCTCTTTGCACCGTGTCTCTCCTCATTTTGAGAAAGTACCCATGAGACCAACAAAAGTTAATGTTGATCACTTCCCAAAGTGCATCTTGGATTTATTCACCTGAGTAACCACTGTACTATGCACTGCTGAGCAAGCAGGCAAGGAGTTTGTGTTCTAATATATGTTTGTGTGTGTGTGCGTGTGCATGGAGTGGAGGGATGGTGATGCCAATGATTGACAAGTGAACCAATAAATTAAAAATCAAGATAATTTTGGATATTGATGAATTCTCTGAAGAAAATAAATCAGGGAGCCATAGCCAGTTGCTCAGTGGTTAGAGTGTTGACCTACAGACTAAAGGGTCCCAGGTACAATTCCGGTCAAGGGCAGGTTTGATCCCCAGTGCAGAGCGTGCAGGAGACAGCCAATCAATGATTCTTTCTCATAGTTTATGTTTCTTTCTCTCCCTCCCTCTCTCTCTCTCTCTCTCTCTCTCTCTCTCTCTCTCTCTCTCTCTCTCTTCTTTCCTGAAATTAATACACACACACACACACACACACACACACACACACACACACACACACACATATATATATATGTTAGAGGCCCGGTGTATGAATATGTGCATGAGTGGGGTCCAGCCAGCCTGGCCAGGGGGAGAGAACATGGGCCATGGGCGGTTGGGCGGCCTGACTGCTGGTTGAACTCCTGGTAGAAGGGACAATTTGTATATTAGCCTTTTATTATATGGGATATACACTGAGTGGCCAGATTATTATGCGTTCAGAGATCATACTAACCTGGCCACTCAGTGTGTCTGTGTGTGTATAAAATAAACCAGGGAAACATGATGCAGAATTACTGAATTTTTATTTTAGATTGGGAAGTCAATAAAATTCTTAAAATTATATTAAAAATCCCCCTTTTCCAAGGGTGAGGGTGGAAATGAAGAGAACCTGACTTGACTCATGGGATGCAATGGGATGAATCAAAGGAGTGAGGTGGAAAGGAACTTGGACCACCCATTTTATTCTCATTTCACAGAGAAAGATTCAGAGATCAGACTTACCCATCCTACTCAAGGCCCTTTAACTCAAAAGACATAACACGAGAATTCCAGTATATGCCTAGTTTTTCCTTGAACAAAAGCACCAGTTCTAGGCTTGTAATAGTCTCTGGGAAACCTTGGACAAATAACCTACCTTGCTCTGTAAGTGAGGCATTACCAATCTAAGTATTTTAGGGCTACATGATGTATGTACAAGAGCACTGTGAATCTCTTGAAGCTAATGGGCAACATCAGATCAAAATGTTCACTGCCACACCATCTCATCCTTGTAAAATGTCTTTTTTTATTTTTTTTTTACATAGTTGGTCTTACAATTCTGCCAAAGGCCACTTAGTCTTTCCCTTCTCTTCTAGGAAGGAATGTGCCTAATTTTTCCCAGAAATACCGGTGTTCCCTTCAGAGAAATAGATTGCTCAAGCTTGTTCAGTGGCAGCCAACTCTAGAAAAATCACAAAAATTAGGGCATGATTTATTGTTTTCATATCTTACAAAAAGAACCACACAGAAATCTAAGGCACTGCATTGTGGCCTGTGCGTCACTGTGGCAGAGAAAGATTCAGAAGTTGTTATTGCCTGATTGGTGTGATAGTCTCCTCAAGACTCCAGGCAATATCTGGGATATCCTTGAAGTATAACTATGGATCATGGCTTGGGCAAATATGGGGAAGTGCTCCCCCTGGTTAGTCTTTTATTTTATTTAATTAACTTATTTATTTTTAAAATATATTTTATTGATTTTTTACAGAGAGGAAGGGAGAGAGATAGAGAGCTAGAAACGTCGATGAGAGATAAACATCGACCAGCTGTCTCCTGCACAGCCCCCACCAGGATGCGCCCACAATGAAGGGACATACCTTTGACAGGAATCGAACCCGGGACCTTCCAGTCCGCAGGCTGACGCTCTATCCACTGAGCCAAACCGGTTCCGGCCCTGGTTAGTCTTTTAGCTTGTATTCAGTTAGGTGACTTTAATTGGAAATGTCTATGCAAAACCAGGAAATAGCCTATCTATTTTGAAAGAGAGCTAAGGGAATGAAATAACTAGATGGTTAGAAAATAAGACTTATGAGAGAAGATTAAAGAAGATGGGGAATAATGAAGAGAAAACTGAAGGCATCAGATCCAGGATTGATGAGTTTCACTCTTTCCTCCCCCCTCCTGTGTAACTTATTATGTGTTCAGAGATCATAATGATCTGGCTACTCAGTGTGTGTGTGTGTGTGTGTGTGTGTGTGTGTGTGTGTGTGCGTGTGTGTGTGTGTATGACATTTTTCAAGGTCCCTTTGAAAATCCCTGGAGTACCTCAAGGAAACTCTCCAAGTCTGGCTCCCTAAGCCAGTTCTATGCCTCCTTTTTGTGTTATTCTCCCTAAATCTCTGATTTCTTCATACCTGGATTGCTTCTTATTACTCAACTAAGTTAATTGTCTTATTCAGCTATGTGTTTTCTGCATCTCTACGCTTTTTATAAGAACTATTCACCACACCCATTTGGTGATTGATTAAGTGAAGACCCTTCCTGTTAGTTTTCTGGCACATAGCTTGAGCTTACTAAATGTTTTTGAATTGAATATTCACAGTATCTTGGCACAGCTCTCTTGCTTTAGTCTCGTGCCTCATGGACCAGTGACAGAGAGAGGGAGAAAACAGTAGTTCTCTATAGTCACATAAATTCCCAGCAGCTTGGTGTTGCCATTTCAGCTCATGTCCAAGATCTTTAGAACAACATCAGTTTTCTCAGACTGATGCATGAGTTGGAACAGGGCAGCTGCCATAGCACACAATTTAAAAACTTCAACGTTTAACATTTGGATTAAGAATCCAAAATAAAAGCTTATTTGTCACTCTATTACATTCTTAGTTTGGTTGGCTGTCTCTACTGGGCAGCTTTCCTCCAAGCAGCAATGTAGGCTCTGCATCATTCTCTTAATCCTGAGATGTCTCCACTCAATGGGTACAACGGAAAAAAGGAGAGAAATTTGTACATGAGGCCTAAAAGTCATATATATCACAATTCATATATTATTACTATTCACTATGTTCATATTTCATTGACCAACACCCCATCACCAGGCGACATCCAAGTGGAAAGGAGGCTGTGACATATCACTCAGCAGTGCACTTGGAAAGAAAGGAATAATCATTTGGTGAGCAACTACCTCATTGCTGGCACAGATGCCATTAGTGAGTCTCTGTTTCTATTTGTCAAATGATTCAAACTAAAGTGTTAAAGAAAAAGTAAGGTAGTCCTCAAAGATGAGTTGGGAAAACATTATACTCTGATATACCAAATTATATAAATGAAATTAAATATATGAAAGCATATTAAATCTTAAAATATGTATAATTGGTATACCAGAATTATAACTTTGCCACTATATTCAAAATCTCTCATGGCAAAACAATTAACAGTATTATAGCATACACTGAAGACAGTTTGACCCCTTACCATTTCTCTCATTTTTTGTATTTTCAAAAGGAGAAAAGCCCCTTTATCTTATCTGCTTATATGTGTAATCATGAAAAATTGAATGGACAAGTTAAAGAAAGAAAAGGAGGGAGGAAAAAGGAAGGGAGGGAGAAAGGAAGGAAATAAAAAAATTCAGTATATAAGCACTCCCACACTTATGATCAATTTGGTTCTGTTTTCTCATATGATTGATCCCATTTTTAAAATATTTTTTATTGGTTTCAGAGAGGGAGTGAGAGTGACAGAGAGCTAGAAATGTTGATAAGAGATAAACATCGATCAGCTGCCTCCTGTACACCCCCCACTGGGGATATGCCTGCAACCAAAATATATGCCCTGGACCAGAATCAAACCTGGGACCCCTAAGTCTGTAGGCCAATACTCTATCCACTGAGCCAAACTGGTCAGGGCAATTCCATTATTTTTGAAAAATTTCTCCCAACTGTTAATAGATATTAGGCAGAATTTTATTTCAGTGTTTATTTTGGCATCAGGTTTAATTATTTTTCTTTTTTGTTTAGTTATACCAGCACATCCCCCTGTCTATCAGCATTCACTCAGGCAGGACTCCTAGTACAGGAGTTCTGTGTGCTTGTGGTGGCGTAGACACTAAAAATAACAAAGTGCAAGCAATTTCACAAGCACTCTAACCTGGAGGAAGTTTGGGAAGAAGAACAGACAGAGCCTGAAAAGAATAAATAAAAACATAGCTATAAACCTGATAAGAGATCAAAGAACCTGGCATTTTCTTGAAACATTTAACTTTATGAAACTGTTGTCACAGCAGCTAAATGGCTGATTCAAATGGCATTATTGGGCGTGAAGGTGGAAGAGATAGAAAGGGCTCAGAATAGAAAAACAAGTGGCCTCACTAGCAGTCTGACAGGTTTGGTGTTGAAAATTCTTTCTATATTCAAGGAACTAGGGCTTAATGCCTTTTTATCTAGTCATTCTTTTGTTCCTTCCTCTTGCATAGAGCACTTCAATATGAGAGACACTGTACTAGGCACAAGTCAGTCCATACATATTATGAGGAATATCAGTTAACGCTGTCCAGCAGTTCAAGAACCTTAAAGTCACTGGCAAAGAGGCTGAACAGCTGGTGGATCTACCGGGAAAGGCTTGAGACAACACAGACACTGTGATCAAAGTGGAGAGCCAACCATGGATGCTCAGGGTCTTGCTTCTAGATAGAGGATTAAATTGCATAAGAAGCAAAGCACCCAGGGAAGTATATGGGGTGGGCCTTATTCTTTGCTTCCTTCTACCTTGCAATCTCATTCACCCAGTCAACATTTATTGAATTACAAATATGCAAGGCAGCCGGGGGGTAATTGAAGGATATGTGAAACACAACCTGCTCTTTAGGAGTGTACAGTAACTGTAATATAAAATAGATGGGACCATCTGAAAGATACAATTAGGTCCACTGGGGGTGTACATTTCTCTGGTATTTGGCAATACCAGGGAAGCTTCGGAGAGAAATTTCTAGAATCTACTCCACTGCATACTGTAACCGAACCCCTCAAGTCTCAAACTTGGCAGGCATTTTAGAATCATAACTTTTATCCTTGCCTATGACTCATTTTAATTTTACAACCTGTCCCATAGGCTAGGTTTTTTCGCTTGCAGTAGAAACAGATAAGAAAAAACTCTTTGTTGCTCATAATCACTATAGTTTATAAAAGCCTCTTCAGGAATCTTGGGAATCACTAATTCAGGTTTTCTATCTTTTCCAGTAACTAGAATTAATCTAGTGATTCCAAGTGGCCAAATACTGAAGGCATGCCTGATTCTACTGCTCATATGCAACTCTCTTTTATGGAAAGAAAAGGACAGGCAAAGAAAGGTCAGGTGGATTATTGAGGAATTAGAATAAAATGTGGCCAGCAACTCTATTATAAGATGTCTTACATTAGACCCAATGATTTGCTTTTCTACACATTCACTTGAAAAATAAGTATTTCTTGACACAAATATATGTAAATATGTTCAATATATTAACTGCAGTTATAATTCAGACAGATGGTTTAAGAAACTGTCTTGGACCAAGTATCATGCTTTCTCCCTTGTTCCATCAACAAATGAGAATTAGTCATCTCAATCTGGGGAACAGGGAGGTGGTTATTTCCCATTGTCTCAGTTTGAAGTGCCCAGAGCCGTTTCCTTCAAGGAGCCAGGGTGCTGCTAAAGTCCCCACACAGCTGGCAGAGCTCTGCTTCCGGAAGTCAAGATAGATTGGCCCTGACTTCCTTCCTAATACATACACTTATGCCTGCAATTGTTAATGATTCTTAGATACTTTGAACATTTGTAAACCAAAGTTAGAGCCACATTTCCAAGGGCCATTCAGCAGTAGCTGATTTGGAAAATGCTTCTTGCATGTAATGTCATGGCATACAGATTGTTCTACTTTTAAAATGACTGTGAGAAAAATTACAGGCTGGAGAGAATGGAAAATAGTGCATGCTGAGGCCCGCAAATTACTTTTTGGTTTTGAAGTCTAGGGTGCTATGTAATGCTTAGGATTCTTGCTCATGGCTTCCCTTCTCCTAGCCAAATTCTCTTTTTGGAAAGATTTTTTAAAGACTGAGCTGAGTGCTCCTATGTCTGGCACCATTTTATCTGCATTTTCATAAGCATTTTAGCAATCCCCTGAGTCATTTCTTCCTCACTTCCCACAAATAACGTGGGTTAAATAGAGCCACGAGGATTTTTTTTTTTTCAGAGTAAGAATTCTGACTTCAGAATCTAAAAGGACATCACTTACACACACACATAAACAACGAATGACCTACCAATACAGCTGTCTGTAAATGTTCCATGCGGCTGACACCAGTGATTTGTGTTTGGTGAATTATCCTTGATCTTCTATCTTGGAGGCAGTGTTCAATCGCAGTGTGTTGGGAGACTGATCTGACCTCATTACATGGCATGTGCTGAATCACTGTCCTACGACTGCTGTCCCCAAGGCGCCGGGCGGACTTTGCATTGTCGTCCCATGGTCATAAAAATGTGTGCCCGTAAAAATCCTCCCAGGCTTGTGTGCTATTGTTACCGCTGTTTCTCATTAACGGCACATGAATGTGACCAAGAAGATTCTCTCAACACGCCCAGCCCCTTAAACAACCAAATAAATGCTTTAGAAATCCTGCAAAACAGCTTTCATTTTAAAGGTCGGATCTAAGGACTTGCCTCGTCACACACATCCCCAGTGTGTTGACTGTCCTCTAGTGGCTATTCTGAATCCTCTTTTGTTTCAAAAGGAATTTATTGTATTGTTTCTTTCCTGGGTCTCAAATAAAAAAAGCTTGTCTGCCCGGAGTCTCCCTTGAAGAAGGCAATACTTTCATGTTTGAAAAAGAACCGGGAATAAAGATGAATTTTAATCTCTGTTTTGCCTCATCTTTGTTGCAGTTTGAAAACCCCAGACCTCTGAGATGGTTACATAAATTAACCTACCGTCTGTGCAGCCTCCAGCGGTGAGTGCAATAGTTTTTCCTTGTTGTTTGGAAAACAAACTGCTTTTGTCTGCACCACTCAGTTGAAGGGACAGCTACTTCTAGAATCCCTATCCAAGCTCTTCACACTCCGAATGATTTTTACTGCCACTCTAATTATCAGCCAGTGTGCTTATTTGTAATCATCAGCCTTCAATCACTTAAATAGGTCGTTGTTCAGCCAACTATGTTTATTCAAAATGTGACAGAAGTTAAAATTGCATGTTGAAGTTTATCCAGATGCTGTCTCCTTTATGACACACTAACCGATGCAGAGCATTTGTTCATTTACTTATAACGTGTCAGAAGAGCATCTTTACTTTATGAATCTAACCAACAATCTAAAACAAAGTCTTTCATTTATGTGTCGGCTGAGTTGCTCACCAGAACCAGCAGGCAGGGCATGTTGAGGATTATTTCAGCGTGCTGAATCATCAGATATAATCACACCCATAAGTCGTGGTTATTACACTTTAGAGAGGATCTTTCCTTTGCCTATTTGCATTTATACAAGGATTATTTGGGTGGTTACATTTTCACTAATAATAATAAAGACCACTGTAAATAAATTTGTCAATATAAGTATCACTAAATATTTCTGTAAGGCCTCATATGTTCTTTCCCCCCAGTTTTTCTTTTATTTTTTTGTATATAAAATGGAGCAACATCTTAGGGTGAAAAAGAACTAAATCAGACAGAATCCAGATTCCTTAAGAATAAATTTCAAGTATCTTTAAACTTTTTTTTCCTAATCTAGTGATTATTGCCTTCTGGGCCAGCAAAGGAGCTTGCTCTGAAAAGTTCCAAAGTTATAAAATTGCAAAACGGAGAAGTTAGGTTAAACGTTTTTTCTGCTTTGTAAAATTTGTTAATTTTTTGCTAAATCCCCAATTTTACACTAAAGAAGTTTCAGGGAAAGCTTCTGTTGTCCTTCGTTAGGGTTCTTGTTCACAAAAAAAAAATGTCTCCAGGTGGCTAATTGCTATTAGTGAATGCAAATAGAATCAGTTGCCTCAATGCAGCTTAATAGTCCTTTGGCCAGTTCCCCTCTCCTGTCTCTATGTGGCTTTCCCAGGTCTTCATCTCTCTCTTCAAATATCTCAACTCCCTACACTCACATCAGCAGATTACCTTGGCTCTTGGCTAACAGAAGAAAGTCTCTATTTACAACAACTCCTTGAAGTTCCTTCTACTCAATAAACGTATCTATTTCTGCAATGTCAATAGTGGGGTATGGGTGGGGGGCAAGGAGACTCCTGATTTTTCCAAGACCAATCCCTCCACCTCACTCTCATTTCCTCAGAGCCCTTGCTACATCCTTGTCTCTCCTCTCTCATGAATCTTCAACATCCTGCTGGTCACTGACTTAGTTCTCTCAGCATATAAACCTGACACAATCTCTTGCAGAGTAGTATTGACTTAGGGTCCCAGAGGCCAAAGGTGGCTCCATTGACAGAAGCTGCCAACCTTTGGGTTATGAGGCCCTGCCACCATGGCTGGCCTGAGGGAACTGGGTTATGAATAAGGCCATAGCCAATGGCAGTTGAGATAGGAGAGCCAAAACTACGTGGTGTCTGAGTCCTGTTTGGATTCCTGTTCTGGCTAATTTAACCTCAGTAGGATATTCACCAGAAGGATGTCTGTGATTCATGGATCTGCAGTGGCCTGGAGGACTGGGCTTAGAAAAGAAGAAAAAAATCAAGGTGCTCTGAAGAGTGCAGTGGGAAGCACAGCAAAAGTTATGCAAGAAGAACAGTGTGTGAGCCTGCTGCTTCTCTGCTGCCCCTTCGATGGGCAGCTGTCCCTACACTTGTCTGATTGGTCTAGGCCAACGGACATGCTTACCCATAGCCAGACCATTTAGGAAGAGAATGCAGGGCTCCTTGCGTTCTATGCATAGTAAGAGATTCCCCTATAAGGAAATTGGAGTGTTAATAGAATTGGATGCTGGACAGCCCACACCGAGAAGTGGTAACTATAAATAGTTCTCTAGCACAATGAGATGCTCTTCTGAAGAGCAAGGACGTGAGACACAGAGAAGAGAGAAGTAGAAAGCAGTAGAAACATAGAAGCAATAGCCAAGAGAAGCAAAGATCCGATAAACTCCAAGAACAGCTGGAACACAGAGATATTGTCATGAAAATGGTAGATTGTGAGAAGGGATAGACTGGTGCCCACTCTCAGGGGGTGGTGAAGCACCTGGTGACCATAAGTGCTGGATTGCTTGGGGCAGTGGAGCATGTAGTGTTACCTAGCTCACAGTCTTTGGAGTTAGAGGATCCAGGAGCTGAGATAAATCCCAGATCCACCACCCACCTGCTGGGTGAAATGGGACATAATTATTAACTGCTATATCCTCACTATCCTCATTTGGAAAAATTGTACCTTTGTCATTTGGTTGATGTAAGAATAAAATCATAATGTAATAAGTGATTAGCATAATTCCTTGTATATGTTAGCTATTGTTTACTACTTTTTATGCCTCTTATGATTTTAAGGATACTATTCTATTCCTTTATCTTCATAGAAAATTACAACTCACCTTTTAAAATCCAGCTCACTCAGATGTTACCTTTTCTATAAATCCATCCAGGAATCTTTCCCCTGCCCCAGGCAGAACTTATAATTCAAGTCAACACTTATTAAGTGGTTATTATGCAAATTATAGCATTAGGTCCTAGAGATATCAAAGATGTCAAAGACATTGTTTTGTTCCTTGATAGCCTATGATTTAAAGGGAGAAGCAAAGACATAAATACACAACTTTAATATCTTCCAGTAAATACCATGATAGAGCTACAACAAAGCAATACCTTGCATTCTCTTCTAAATCATATTTTTATTGCAGCAACTATGCCATTATGAGTTAATTGTTTGCACATCTACCTCTGTCTTTTTGAGCTTACTCACTTTTTTATTCATCAGGATATATTAAGCACTAAATATTTATTGATTCCATTATATTTTCACTGAATAATTTTATTAATTTTTAGAAATATAATTCCTAATATGTTATTACTACTTAAAAGTACAAGTTTTATCCTAATATTCTATAAGTACTTCCTTATTAGAAATTAAGGTCCAGTCACTGCTCAATGTCACCTCTAATCTAATTAAAATTTTTTTTTCTAATATATTATTTGAAAACATTTTTTTATTAAAGCATAGTTAACATACAATATTGTTTCAGTTTCAGGTGTACAACATTGTTATTCAACATTTATATACTTAACAAAGTGATCACCACAATAAATCTAAAATCCATCTGGTTGAAATTTAAATGAAGTGAGGGAGATATATCTGGGGAATACCAGACTGAACCTTAAGGGAATCCCACACATGCAAGATAAAGGCCAAGGTTTAGGGACGGCTGAGGTATAAGGGGGAAAGGAGGGCTAGGAGAACAGGAAGAGACAGAGATGGAACTGGACAGACACAGATGGGTACAGTCCAAGGAAGAGGGGGGAGGGGAAAAATTGGAGACTTCTACCACACAAATGGGAAGAGAGGCCCGCGTTACTGGAGCAGAACAAGGGAGAGAGTTGGAGGCCAGCGAGGTGATGCTGGTGAGGGAAGATTTATTTGTTCGGGAGTTATGTAAAACATTGGCATCATAACAAATTCAGCTCATGGAAGGCTGAATGAATTATCTAACTGTAACAAGGGAGGATGGATGGGAAAGTCAGAATATTGGTTCCTGGTTATCAGGTGGGAGAGTAGCTGTTATTATCCCTGTTCCACGTGAGAGCAGGTGAGTGGAATAGAGCTGGGATGAGGACCCAAGAAGTAGGACCCAATTCAGATTGTGAGATGGTGGTGTCCTCCCATCTGAGCTGTATGTTACAACCATGTACCACCCAACAATGCATGTGGCACCCAGTCCCACCTGGGATTATTGACCCACAATTTTTAAATTTCATTTTCTCTGCTTTTGACCTGTTTGGCAAATTTTGTCAATGACAATTTTCTTCATCTCTGGGTCTTCCTTTATAGTTTGTGTCTACAATTTGTATTAATTGATGTCTAAATACTATTGAAAATATAATAAAGCATTATGGGAATGCTGAGTAACTAGATTATTTTTGTTTGTATGACTCAGAATTGGCAACTTTACAATTTGTGTTTTATTTTCTTTGGCTGATTACCTTGATCAATCAAGCGAAATGGAAGTAGGGCCACTTTAGGTGGGGGTAGGGCACGGGCAAGTGAACTTTGGCCAAATAGAGTTGACAGTCTATCAGGGATGGAAAGAATCTTGTCCAATTTCTTTATTTTGCAATGTGGAAACAGAATTTAGAAAGGCCAAATGGCTTGCAAAGGCTAGCCAGTGGAAGCAGAAATAGGAAGCCACATTTTCTTTCTTTGGATGAATCATTATAGAATCATTAATATTTAGTACAGACCGTAGCAAAAACTCCAATCTTTAGTACTGGGTAAATGAAAGAGGAATTTTAAAAAAATTTAAGTCAAATTTTACTTACCTTTTATGTTTAATCTCCATTTCAAGTAGGTTCTATTTTGAAGATTAGATGGGAAATTTGAGGAGGACAGTGAAATGATTACATTTACACTTTAGGAAGTTATTCTAGTAGGAGTATTCCTGAATACTCTGAATGAATTAAAAAAAACTCTATCTTTTCAAAAAATTTCTCACTGTGTTTTTATTAATTCAAGCTAATTATATTTGCAGGATTCATGTTTTTGACACGTAGAAGAAATATATTACCCTTTTGCTACCATTATATTTCTAGCACTGCAATTTGTTTCTCCTTGAATTGACTTAGTTCAGATAGTTGAAACTTTTCAGTTGCTCTTAATAGGGATGATCAGTTAGGTATCATTCATGCTCAGTGACCTTTTAGAGCACATTGCAATGCAGAACAGCACGCCTGTTACTGCACAATCATCAGTGGAGGCTCCCTAGGAGCCCACTTTATAGTTGTAGTGTGATATACCCTGATCTTACACACTCTGTGATTTACTGCTATAGAATAAAACAGTGCTATATATCATGGAGATTTATGAGATCTGAGATATTAGTTCATTTAGTGTGTGTATGTGTGTGTGTGTGTGTGTGTGTGTGTGCACGCGTGTGCGATACTCTTTATTTCCCACACACAATGGTATGGGAAATAAAGAGTATCATGATCAATAGTCTAAAGTGATCTTTAGTTGGGTAGAAAAAGTATAAGTATATGAAAATTTCATTAAAAATGAAATATTTTACCAAGATGAGGACTTTCAAAATAGTGTATATTTTTTATTGATTTTTCAAGTAATATCTTTCAATTTTTGAACATCTAGTTCCACACACCTTACTTTTAATTCCTGCAAGAGAGATTTCATATCCATTTTGCTTATAAGAAAAAAATAAAGTTAAGAGATTTGTGCAAATTAATAGAAAGTGAAGGATGTGTGCAAATTAAATCTGGGCCTGTCTGTAGCCACAGCCCCTGCCATTTCTTATAAAGCATCTGCAGTGGACATTTATCATTTTATGTCCATCCAAGTACCAGAATCCACTTTCTATGTTTGGAAAATGTTCTCCCTTATGCTACCTTGCCAGATACTCACCTTTGCAGGCTCCTTGCAGTTAGGGCATGGGATCTGCCAATCAGATCCACCTGCTCTCCAAAGTATGAATCAATAACCAATGACCCCCAGAAGCAGGGGCCACCCAGAATGTAAGTGGACAACATGTGGGATTAGGGTGTCTGGTTGCCGAGACTTCCTGAATGTGCTGCGTCTGCCCCAGAGGAGTTAAAGATGTCTTTACTTGAGTAGTCCCGTGGTTTGCTTATGGAAATTGTTTCTAGCTGTAAAATGCCTAAGTTTGCTTTTTCAGCCCTCCCAAGAGAATCTGTGAGCTATCTCACATCTTTTTAATAATTTACATTAGCCAGAGTCAGTTTCTTTTATTAACATCCAAAACCCCTGATTGCTATTGAAAATTGTACCAGGAGAGGTTACAAACCAAAAAGAAGGAAACTGGAATTTATTACCTGTCTTTGGAGGGAATAAGGGGAAATGGAAGTCAAGCTGTCCATAAGAAACTAGACCTGAGCAACTATTGAAATTTGTGAAAAAACAGCCAATCAAATTGTCACCCATTGTCAACTTAAGTGACAGTCCCATTAAAGACTGGGTTTGTGAGATAAAGTGATTGCTATAAAAGCATAGTTGAGGGGGTGAGGAATCTATTGACTGAATGGTAGTGCAATAGAAAGTTTATCAATAGAAAATGACAAATTCACTACTTGATTCTCAGCTCAAGAGCCCAACTGAAAACCAGTCACTTTCTACTGGTTCTAAAAGAATGTATAATCTTTCAGTCACAGTGTTGAGGCCATTGGAACCCACACTCAAAGGTTTATCCCCCAAGTTGCTTATATTAATCTATAACATTTTCTAGTTTCTTATGTGGACATTCCCACTTTGACTAACATAAGATGCTAAACAGAGATCCTGACACAGGTGGAGATATGCGAGAGGAGTTGGGTTGTTCAGTGTTCAAACACTCAAAGCCACTGAGCCCCCATTTTCTCTGCCCCCTTTCCTCAATAAAAGCATGCCCCAAGGCCTGTTACAAAGTCAACCCAAAAGAATTACAACATTTTTGAAAACATATATTGCAGAAATCTGGCTGATACATGTGAGAATGAGTTTTGCGATTGTTGGCTAAGGACGGAGAAATGAGGTTTAGATCAAGAAGAATGTGTCACTGTGTGTAAAGTAACTATATGTAAATCTATATTCACCTGGGGGTGATTTTGGTTACATTTTTTTAGACTACTGACTGAACTTGGACTTAACAGTGACTTTCACATTTTTGGCATAATAGAGAGGAAGATATTTAAAAAACAACAACTAAAAGATGTATAGAAGTGGGAGTGAATTTCTGGTTTATAATCCATTCCCTGTGGCCCCAAGGCCTTCACTGAGTCATGCCTTGAAAAAAACCAGCAATGAGGAGAGTCCCAGCTTTTAGAAAATCTCTATAGAAACTATTCTTCAAGGGCAGAGAGGGGAGATACATGGGCCTTAAATGCAGTGAAACGAGCTTTCTGATTCACTGGGATTCTAGAATCCTGGGAGTGGCAGCAGCCATGTAACAGCATGTAAACATTGGAGGCCCTTGAAGTTTGGGCAGGTGCATAGGAAGGGAGAGGGCAGGTCAGTGTAGTAATCAAAATGGTCCATCCTCAGAGATCTTTGTGTTTGCTCATCAGTCATAGGTATTCTAGAAATGAACAGTATGAACATTCAGTTTGTAAAACAACACCCACACCAACCAAAACACAAAAACTCAAGGTATGGCAATCAGAGTCCCAACTTGAACTATCCCATAAAAAAGGGTTGGTCTTTTACCCAATTTCCAAACTTAATCCGGGCACTGAAAGGAAGGCTAGGTAGTCTTGTTATTGTAAGTGTGTATTTCTTCTAGTTTTCTGCCAAGGACCTTTGGCTCTTGGGATGACTAGACTTTGGAAAAGGCAAAAGCCCAGACCTTTCAGGTGTAGTATAACAGCTGCTCTGAGCTAACACTACTTCCGGGGTGGGGGTGGGGATCCAGAACACCACTGTGCCCTATCAGAGTGAGGGCTATGGGGACCAGGTAACAAATGAGGTTTTGAGCTGAATCTACCTTAGTGGAACCCGGGCTCTGTTTTTTAACTCTGTTCCTGATTATATGATTAAAATTAAAAACCCCAGCAACCACAAAATCCCCTTGTTGACTTCCTGACACATGGAATAGGGGTTGTTATGATTAAAAGAGCTGAATGAGATCCCCTGGAATTCTTCTTCTTAATGCCCACCCATCTCAAAAAACACACACAACTATTTATTCTTTTTTTCAACAAATTTTTGTTGATTGATTACTATATGTCAGACACTATGCACTGGCAATTTATTAGTAACAAAACAAATAAACAAACATTTTTGCCTGAATGGAACAAAAATACTAGAGGAAGAAGACAAATTAATAATTGAAGTATATGCTATGTCAGGTAGTGAGTAATGCTATGAAAAAAAAAATCTGGAGTGAGGTAGAGGGTGGAGAAATTGCTTCATTTCTCAGATAGCTAATTGGTATTAGAATCAAGGAAATGGGGGCTGATGTGGGGTCCTGGACCTCGTATGGTGACCAATGTAGGTTGAGGAAACAATGAAATAATATATAATACCAAGTGCAAAAAAGAATAAATAAGTAAACAATTTCACATGGCAGAAGGAATCTCAAAGTCACTAGTAAGGACTTAAAAGATGCAGTGATTATTTCCTATCTGATCTCCATTTAGCTTGTCTATGTGGCAGATGCAGGAGGCAGATTGGTATTGGAGAAAAATGTGTTTGTGTTTCTATATTAGGATTTAAGCTAAGTATGCAACAGAGAGAAGCCAGCTCATTGCAGGGGATGGGCAAAGATCACATTATATCTTTGAGTCCACATCCTAATTGATACTGTGAACTTTCGATAGTAATTTTAAGTGTTTAGCAGCTCAGCAGGTCTCCATGGAGTGGTGCTAGAGAGTCAAGTACTATACAGTATTTGCATATTATCAGCTGTAGGCTTGATTGATTGTTATATTGTTCCTTTCATGAATGGCTTCCCTTTCCCTTTTTATCATTATTAATCAGCAGAGTAGCATGTTGGGTGTTGGTGTTTAACCTGAAATTAAAATCTGTTTGTTCAGGATGGTTTCATGGATACTTAGTACAGCAAGAGAAGAATGATTTATGCAAAGTTTTATCTTTCAGTGCATTTGTTTTCAGAACTAACCCAGTTTGATTATACAGAGTGTACTAGCTTTTGTCCTTGAGATGGGTAACTTTGGAATCGAGCCCAAGCATTAAAATACAAAGAAAAGATTTCCTTCTATTTAATGTAGCTCTTTGTTAACAACCTTAAAAAAATGATGTCAATTCTACTCTTTTGCAAAATATGACAGTTGTCCTGAATTAATCTACAGTAATTTAAAAAAATGTTATCAATTTTTTATTCGGCTACAAAATAAACATTTATTACAAAAACTCAGAAAGGTGGAAAGAAAATGTATTAATTTGCTATTGATGTATGAGAAATTATCACAGGCTTAGTGGCTTAAAACAACACATATTTATTGTCTCACAGATTCCATGGGTCAGGAGTGTGGGCACAGCTTCCCTGGGCCCTCTGTTCAGAGCTGCCCTCATAGAGCTGGTCAGGTTTGTAGTCTCATTTGAGGATCAGGGTCTGATGCCAAGCTCAGGTCACTGCTAGCAGAATTCATTTCCTGCAGCACTCCAACTCACAGTGGTGCCTCTTTGTCAGGGGAGTCTCTCCTTTGAGGGAAGATCCAGGGTTGTTTTTGTTTGTTTGTTCATTTTTCTTTTGTTTGTTTTATTTAAGGGCTCATTTGATTAGGCCAGACCCATCCTGGGTAATCTCCTTTTTTATTAACTCAAAGTCAACTGATTAGGGACTTTGATTACCATAGCAAAATTCCTTCATTTTTGCCAAATAATGTATCTTAATCACAGATATAGGAGTTCATCATATTCACAGTGTGGTTAACGTGGGCAATCTTAAAATTCTGCCACCACAGGAAAATAATACTCAAATTATTTCTAATAACAACCTCAAAATTTCAAAGTATTTTTTCCTGTGTCTCTCCCCACTCCCCACATAGTGTTCTTAACATAGTTGGTATTAAATTTTCCATAACATTTTTTTTCTTTGTATTATTTAAAGTTTCAAATATATGTACACTAAAATAGAGAGAAGACTAAACTCTCATGAACTCTACCATCCAGTTTCAGCAATAATTATCATTCTGTAGTTCATAATATTTGAAGTCTGCTCCTTTATCATTATCATTATATCATAGCAATCCCCCCAATTTATTACCATGGTCTTGATACTTTATACATGACTAGAGGACTGGTGCATGAAATCCATACATGGGGGCAGGAAGGGGTCTCCTCAGCCCAGCCTGCACCCTTTCCAATCCAAGACACCTTGGGGGATGTCCGACTGACTGACAGTCAGACATCCCTCTCACAGTCCTGGACTGCTGGCTCCTAATCATTCCCGGTTGCCCCCAACTGCCTCCCTTTCCAGCCTGGTGCCCCCAACTGCCCCCCCCTCCTGGCCTGGTCACCCCCAACTGCTCCTCTCCCCCCCATGCAGCCTGGTGTTCAGTTGTTTGATCATTCCTCCCTAACCCCCCTGCCGGCCTGGTTGTAGGCAGCCATCTTGTGAGGGTGTGATTATTAATTTGCATATCATCTCTTTATTATATAGGATAGCTCTGACACTATTGCTAACCCAGTCCCCTATTCTCAAGAAAGGAATCTCTTCAGTTCTATCAGTCCTGGCAGGCCAGTGGATTGGCTGTTTTTATGCAGGTGCCATGCTCTGCTTCAATCCTATATACAGGGGCCTCAGGTGGGATCCCATGGATTCAGTATGGTTTCTGTCTCTCATCAGGTATGGGCAGTCAGTTTCCCAGTTTCCAGCCAATGGACATAGTAAAACCTGTACTGGCAAAAGACGTAAGTGCATATGTGGAAAGAAACATTGAATTTTAAGTGAGTTTTTACAAATCAAATCATGATTTTCATTGACTTTATAACTTCAAAGATATAATTCATGGACTTCTTACTGTTTGTTATGAACATAGACCCTTAAAGATTACAGACGCCATAGTGTTGTAGAAAGAGCACAAAGTTTGGAGTCAGGTGAACTGGATGAGTCTGGCTCCTTCCCTGAGTCACTGGTTAATCCTGGCAATGCACGATTGCTCTCTGAGAACCACTTTCTTCATCTGCAAACAGGGACAAAAATCCATCTCACAGAATGCAAGATATCGTTATCATTAGACATACACTGTTTTATAAGGAATAGCTTCAGCTTTTACAGAAAAACTCTGCATCAAAATTCAAAAATACAAAGTGTGTCATCATTACAATAGATCAAAGATCTTTTTTATGTCTGTGTTTGCCAGGATCAAAGGGCTAGTAACACAGAGGGGAAAAAAAATCAATGGTAGAGTGAATATAACAATAAATTATAAGTGATATTAAAGAACAGCAGCTCAATACTAAGCTGGAAATAATAAAATTCCAGCAATTTCCTTAGATCAAAGACTTGGGCCTCATAAAAGAGAAAAAGAAACCATTTTAAGAATTTGGGCTCAGGGAAACAGGGTTTGCTCTTTCTAATCTCACTTTAAAATTTATAAATTTAACTTCCTTTCTAATGTCCATATTGTATATTAATCGATCAAACTTAGTTACATATAAGAGTCTGATGGAAGAAAAACTTGCACTAAATGGATGTGTCTACAGAGTGTGATTTGAGGGGTACAGGTAGCTCCCTTCCCCAAGTGCTATTTCAATAGATTGCTCAGTTCTGGATTCTCCTTGAGAAAACACAGTTTAGCTAAGTTAAGGAGTTCTGTTTTGTGGAAGATGTGATTACCTGATAAATAATGCCCATGATATTTATTTTGCAAATATTCCCAAAAGAACAGGCTCACTTTGAGCCAGGCTGCCTGCCTTTGGGTTTCAGCTCCACAATTTACCAGCTCTGTGACTCACACTCTCATCTTTTAAGGTGTGTGTGTATTGGGGGTTGGGGTAATAAGGGTACCTCATAGTCATGTACTTCATAAGGTTGAATGAGCTTATATATAAATATATATAAACACTATATAAGTATCAACACCTATTATGTTAATGATATGAGAGGAAATGTCTGGAGAATGGCATCAGACCTTACTAAGGTGTGTGTGTGTGTGTGTGTTTGTGTGTGTGTGTGTGTGTAGGAGACAGCCAAGGGACATAATAAGGACATTAGGGATGAAACATTGGGAGTGCTAAAAATAACATCAGGAACCCAGCCTGAAGGGTGGTGGGTGTCAGTGATTAATTTTCATAATTTTGCATCCAGCCACACTAATTAAAGCACTTTTACCACTGTGCTTCCCAGAGAAAGATTAGTATAAATCGCTCTCAAATTATAGTCCACTCATTCTTTTGTTTGTCAGTGAGAGAGTTTTCTGATTCCTTAGTTAGTTTTTCCCCCCTTTAGTTTCATTAATTTAACTAAGCTTTTGGTACTAAGCAATGGGACTATAAAGGTTGTTCAATGTCTATTATATGTCTTTGTAAGAAAATTTGATGATTGAAAACTTCTCAAAGAAACAGTGAGGGGAGTGAACATGCTTTATTTGGGGAATGTCGATGCAACTGCTCAACTTTTATGCTGCCTTAAGTGGGATATTAAATGGCTAAAACAGATAATCTGATTTTCCATAGATTTATCCTCTTTTCTAACACTTTGTACACTGATAGCCCCTATGAGCACATAGCATTAATACTTTTTTTCTGGCTGTGACTTTTACAAGATAATGGCACAGTGAGTTACTTAGAATTGGGTTTGGTTGTGACTATCAATAAAACTCAAATGATAGCACTTTTACCAAGAAAGTTCATTTCTCTCTCACATTAATGCCTGGACGTAGGCCTTTCATGACTCTGATGGCAGACAGCTCACTTCTTGACAAGCCCGAGGACACAGGCTTCTCTCGTGGTGCTCCTCCATCCATGCTCTCCATTTCTCGAGTAATGCCAGCATGCCCCCATCCAGACATTGGGAGACTCTGAGTCAACCTGTACAATAAGATACAATGTAACATGAACTTAAATGTACATATAAGTATTTCAGCAACATCTGAAAATGCTTAGTTTCCTAAAATATAGCACTTAATTATCACAAAAGAAGCTCATTTATTTCAATCAGTGAATCATACGTTTAAGCAAAGAAGATGTAATTTGGGTGATCTGCTTGGCTTCCTAAGCCCATATTTGTTAAATTCCCATAGACATTTCCCAGTATATGCCTGACTGTAGGATTAATTCCATGATAAGCTGGAAGAAGTAGAGAGAAATCTAGGTATGGATGCTAAGCTTCAGGTCACGTTTTGTGAATTTCCCTTTTAAACACTTGCTTCTAAAATTTGACTTTTTCTTAAAGAAACAAGCCCCTACCATGAACTTCATTAACGGGTCCTCTAGGACCAGAGTTCCCAGCATTCCTCTGTGGGAACAAATGCCCTAAGCCTGTCTCCGAGGTCATGTCAGCATCTGTCCCTGATATGTCATCCACATCCAAGTTTACATTCCCCCTGGACAACCTGGTACTGTGCCCTGGTGCTGAGACACCTAACTGATACCCACTGCTGAACCATGAGGCCACTCTGGGCTTCCAGGCACTGCCTGGAGATCTCTGGACTGCCTGTTCTGCTGGGACGTCTTATCCTCTGGATTTCTGCTTTCCTATTCCAGTCCCTTTCAGAAAGCCTATGTCTTCATGTAGCAAATAATCCAGATGACAGGAGAGGCTCCATGGCTCATTCTAAGTCCTATTTGTATGATGCACACCCTCCCCCCACCCTGAAACCTAGGTCCTTATATATTTGTCATTGTACAGATATAGTCCAAGATGGATTGGCTGTCAGTGGGATGACACTGCTTATGGTAGCTGCAGCTACAAATTAAATTGGAACTGACTGATGCATGGCGTAGCAGGGGTCCTCAAACTTTTTAAAGTGGGGGCCAGATCACGGTCCCTCAGAGAGCTGGAGGGCCGGACTATATGAACTACTAATTCCTACTGTAACACTTCGGCTGCGCTCACTGTTCAAAAAACCTGGCCGGCCGGATCAGACTCCTCTGCGGGCCGCATGTGGCCCGCGGGCCGTAGTTTGAAGACCCTTGGAGTAAAGGATTCCTTACAGGAACAAACATATACACCGTCATCATCTTGCAGTCAGGTATACTTGAGATCATTTGCCATCCAGGCCAGGATGAGTAACATCACTTCGAGCAGCAAGCCAGGAGTTCCTTTTTTTTTTTTTTTTTTTTGCTTTAAAATGGCTCAAACTTGCCCTTTACAAATATTTAAAATAAAATGTACTCTTCTTTTAAGAAAGAAACTATCAAGGCAGAGTGAGAAAAAGTATGGGTTTTGGATTCAGGAAGATCTCAGGGAACCCTGACTATCTCATTTATCTGCTATATTACCTTGGGAAAGCTGCATCACCTCCTTAAACCTCAGTTCCCGCATCTTTAAAACGGGTCTGATAGTAGTGCTTATATGGTTATTATGACTAGAAAGGAAATAATTCACTTAAATACTTAGTGTATTAACTACACATTGCATGTCCTTAATAAATACAAGCTTAAGAAAGCAAGGAAAATACTAATTTAACTATAACTTCATTGCTGTTTTTAAAATGAGCAGGTGGGTGTCAGCATAATGATTTGATTTACAATATCAGGAAGTGATTTCCACAATAAATGTACTTAACATCCATCATATCATATGGATACAAAAATATTTTGGCTTGTGATAAAAACTCTTAGGATCTAATCTCTTAATAACTTTCATATCTATTGTACTTTTTATCACTTTATAACTGGAAGTGTGCATGTTTCGACCATCTTCATCCAATCCCTCCTCCTACCCTCTGCCTCTGATGACCACAAAATCATGATTCATGGCATGTTCTACCATCATATAGCACTCAACTTCATTACTGTGGTGTTTATACTCTAGTTTTAAGAGTGACGGGAAGTTAAGTGAATATACCAGGTTCAATAAGGAAACCCAAAGGTATATGTTCCAGAATATTAACATAATTATTACTCCACCTAAACTCCAATTCTAATCTCCCAAATCTCACGTTAGGCCTGCTTTGGTTACTGGTACAACTGGCTATTACCATGCCCATTTCAAGCTGGTGAAACCTAAAGAGGTCTTGCTTCATTTGAGAAAGTAGAGAGATGCAGCTCTTTCCTGGTGATTCAAACAGGTATCAGCTAAAGCTTTGCCACACACAGGGCAGTTTGTGGATCAGTATATCAGCATCATCCAAGAGCCTGCTGGGAATGCAGAATCTCAGCCCCACCCTAAAAAAACTAAGTCAGAATCTGCTTTATGATCCCCAGAGAGACATTGAGTTGAAGAGTATTGAACATCATGTGTTTTATTCACATATTAGAAATAGTTATGGATCTCATTATCTGTTTCAACCAATTTATTAAAAATTCTATGTCCCCTATTCTGTCTTCTCCCCCATTTATTAGTCATGAGCTTTGGTCTTGCCTTTAGTGAGAAAGTAACAGCACTGTTTAAATTACTATATTTCTTATTTTGTTCCTTAGCTGGACCAAAACTAGAATAGTGGTAAAGCCTGCAAGCCTTGTGTTAACAGAGATTAAGTTCCATCTCTGAAAACTAGAGTAAATCACTTTTCTCATCTATAAAAAGAGCATTTTATTAATGGTTCTTTCCCCAGGGACTCTTGCTTTGACTCCCACAGCATTCAAGGTCAGATAGAAGGCTTTGTGTGATCAGTTCATTTCCTAGGGAACCCTGAGTCACTAGCTAAGACTAGTCTATATAGGATTTATGAAATTTAAACTCTCCTGTTGATTTCTTTTAAAGATGAGGACAGGTTTTCCATTTCTGAAACATGGAGGACACTCAGTCTTGTGTGTTAGAGTGATGGTCAATTTGTATATTACCCCTTAATTAGATAGGATAATGCTTTTATAACTCATTTGATATTGAAATGCCAAGACTGAGTGTCCTCCATGTGCTCAGCACTGTCCTAGTAACAGAAACCATATTGTACAAGTCAGAGAGAGCCAGTACTCTCAGGGAGACATCCTAGAATTAAGTATCTAAATTGTAAGTATGCTTGCAACATTCACTTTCCTTTCTGTTTCAGAAAAATTTCTATAGGGCATAGCTTGCTGCATTTCTGTAACTTATTTAAACACACAAACACAAAATCCCAAGATCAAAAGAAAAAAAATGCTGCTATTATTATCTATATATATATATCAAAGCCTAAGTGACTGTTATGACTGAACAACCAGAATGACCAGAATAAATGGTTGACCAGTTGCTATGACCTACACTGACCACCAGAGGGCAGACACTCAATGCAGGAGCTGCCCCATAGTAGTCAGTGTGCTCTCCCAGCCAACCTTCCTTGGCTCCTCCCCCTGGCTGGCCCATCTCCTGCACACCCCTTTCCCCCCACCATCCAGCTGCCCAACTTCCCATTATCCCTCCTCTCTGTCTGGCTGGCCACCTGATAGGCCTTGATCGCTGGCCAGGCCGAAGGACTCCACCCATACACGAATTCATGCACCTGGCCTCTAGTTTAATTATAATAACCCACGGGATTTGTGAGAGCTGTTAAGTTTGGAAACTCAGGAATAAATGAAATGAAGCATTAGTTACCTTTTCAGTCATTCTATTAATATGTGAAAAAAATTTAGAGACATTAAACATCTTTAAATTTATAAATCCTCAGATTTTAAGGACCCAGAAGAGACTAAAGATTAGATTTATACTCATTCAGCTCTGCAAATAAATACCAAATATACATCAAGTTTCAAAATACATACTTTGTTTTTACAAAAAGAATTCAAATAAGTAAAATTGGCATTTATCACTTTGTTTTCCTATTTTAACAATGGCTGGTTCTTGACAAACTATTAATACACATATTCCATATATACATTTTAAAATCAGGTGTTATTTCACCAAGTACTTTGAGTAAATTTGTTGGGACCCAATGAGGTTTTCTTTCTCTCACCCACCCTTGACCCCCAGTAAGAATAATCCCTAATTTGAAGTTTGGTTGGGTGAGGCTGGTTACAAGTTCAAACATTATTGCATTTCAATATCAAATGAGTTATAAAAGCATTATCCTATCTAATTAAGGGGTAATATACAAATTGACCATCACTCTAACACACAAGATGGCTGCCCCCATGTGGTCAAAGATGCTGCCCACATGTGGATACAGGATGGCTGCCACAAGATGTCCAGCAGGGGAGGGCAGTGGGGAGGGACCAGGTCTGCAAGAGAGGGCAGTTGAGGGCAATCAGGCCAGCAGAGGAGGGCAGTTGGAGGTGACAGGGCCTGCAGGGGAGCACAGGTGGGGGCGATTGGGTCTGTAGGGGGAGTACAGTTAGGGGTGACTGGGGCTGCAGTTGAGGACAGTTGGGAGGGACCAGGCCTGCAGAGGAGGGCAGTTAGGTGGAACCAGGCCAGCAGGGAAGGGGAGTTAGGGTGACCAGGCCTGTAGGGAAGGACAATTGGGAGGGGAGCAGGCCTGCAGAGGAGGGCAGTTGAGGATGACCTGGCTGGTAGGTGAGGGCAGTTAGGGGTGACCAGGCCTTCAGGGGAGGATAGTTAGGGGAAAACAGGCTGGCAGGGAGTGGTTAGGGGGTGACCAGGCTGTCAGGCAGACGTGGTTAGGGCAATCAGGCAGAAAGACAGGCAGGTGAGCAGTTGGGAGCCAGCAGTACTGGATTATGAGATGGATGTCTCAGATTGGAGAGCATGTAGACTGGACTGAGGAACACCTGCCCACTCCATGCACAAATTTCGTGTCTTTGGACTCTAGTCCTATCTAATAAAAGAGTAATATGCAAATTAGCCATCACTCCGCTACACCCACAAGTCACACCCACCAGCCAATCAGGATTGAGTGTGCAAATTAACCTAACCAAGAAGACTTCGAACAGGAGGCTTGGGTTGCCCCCAGCAATGGAGGAAGCCAAGCTTCCCTGCACACCCTGCCAGCCCAGGCCTCCACTAAAGGCTACAAGGTTTCAATGATAGAAGATACATAAATTCCAGATACCAGGGCCTCCACTTGGGTTGCCGGGGTGTGTGGCTGGCCTGCAAACCACCACTGGCCCCTCGCTCAGGCCACCCCATGCTCCAAAGGGAACCCCCACCCTGATTTGGGACACCCTTCAGGGCAAACCAGCTGGCCCCCGTCCATGCACCAGGCCTTTATCCTATCTAGTCAAAGAGTAATATGCAGATTGACCGTCACTCCAACACACAATATGGCTGGCCCCATGTGGTCAAAGATCCTGCCCCCATGTGGACACAGATGGCCACCATAAGATGGCCAGCAGGGGAGGACAGTTGGGAGGAACCAGGCCTACAAGGGAGTGCAGTTGGGAGGGACCAGGATGTCAGAGGAAGGAAGTTGGGGGCAATTGGGCCTGCAGGGAAGGACAGTTAGGGACAAACAGGCTGGCAGCAGAGCAGTTAGGCATCAATCAGGCTGGCAGAGAAGCAGTTAGACATCAATCAGGCTGGCATGGGAGTGGTTAGGGGGTGATCAGGCTGGCAGGCAGAAGCGGTTAGGGGGAATCAGGCGAGCAGTTGAGAGCCAACATTCCTGGATTGTGAGAGGGATGTCTGACTGTCCATTTATGCATGATCCTGGGCAATCAGACATCCCTCAAGGGGCCCAGATTAGAGAGGGTGCAGTTGGGCTGAGGGACACACACCCCAGTGGATGAATTTCATGCACAGGGCCTCTAGTATATACATAAAACATGATTTAATATACTGTTTGAAATTATGCCGAAGTAAAGTTCTCATCCAGGTTGACTTTATCTCAACTGTGGTAGACTTAGAAGATGATGCTTACTTTATTGAAGATTTTGCTCCATTAGAAGATGGAAAGGGACAGAAGATGGGAGGGTTAGAGACTGTGGAATCCCAAAAATATTTAATGACATTGTGATCATAAACAACAAAAACCCCAGACATATTTTCTTTATGGGAAGAAAATGATGAAATCACTTGAAGATAGAGACATTTTTAATGTGTCTTTAAAATTTTTTTTTTATTTCTGAGATACCTGAAATTCTTATTGGCATACTTAAAAAGGAAACTGAGTCAGATGGGTGGTTGCCTCCTGTTCTTAATAACAGCAAAATATATGCTCCTACGTGTAATTGGGAAAGTAATTTCCTAAAGAGAATTTAAATCCGCCTTTCATCATAAGCTTGTGTAACCCCAAATCCTTCCCTGACCTGACTTTCAGCTTCACCATTTTTTTCTGCCCTCTTTGGGGGTAATGGGTCTTCTGAGGCTCTGGCTGTATATTTTTCCTGAGAAATAGGACTGAAATATTATAAAATAAACTCCAAACTGGTATCTTTTGGAACCAGGCTGCCATTTGAAAACTTTTTTTCTCCCCTAAAGAAGCAGAAATATACATTAATAAAATGAAAAAAGAAGTGTTCTCTTAGTTTAATAAACTAGATTTTCTAATTTTTTTAAAAAAACTTTGTTTCCCTCTAGTGCTCCAAAGTGCACAGTGCATGAGGATTATATAGAGACATGTCTAACTCAAAGGTATTTGTTCATTTAAAAGGAACTGGGAATATTCACTCTCATTGTCCCTTTATCTGGCATTATTACCCCATTCTGGATAATGTGTGGACCATGATCTGGAACCCCCTCATCTTCCCCAGCTCACCAGTACCCCTAAACACCTCCTTTCCTGGTTGTACTCAGATTTCAAGAGACTAAGCAGATGACTGTGTTTGTTTCCATGTCTTCTGCCTGGTCCTAGTATTTTTGTCTAAATTTAAAATGCTGCAAATTTATGATGATGTGTAGGTATTAGGTTCAAATTGGAACAATTTTTAGCTTATAGGTTAATACAATCAAATTAATTTAAGGCTTCATACAATCAAATATTCATTTTATTATGCCATAATAACACATACACATGGGATTTTTAAAAGAGGGAATTCTATTAACTTATGGATTTCAGGGGTCAGGCATTCTATTTTTGACCCAGAGACCCCATCCATGTCATATTTCTTTTCATTCTTGAGCATCTGAGATAATAGGAGTCTGTCTTCCCCCTGGTCTTAAGAAAGAACAATGATCAGGACTTGCTACCATAGCAAGAATTATTACTTTGGGGGAGAATTACTACCTTATTGATATTCTAAATGAGGATTAATATGCTTTGCAGTCACTCTAAGTTGGGGCTCAGAACTGGTGTTCAGAGCTGCTTAAAATGCCTCTTGGTAGGAGGCTCCTTAAGGTATATACAGCCAAATGATATTTTTATAGCTTTTTCAGGGTTTGATGATCTCACAGTGTTGACTGGACAACTCCCCACAATGACAGGTTTATTCATTAGAGAATTTAGGTGTGACAACCAGTCAGGCGATGGCTTTGTCCTCTTCTCAGAAAAGAAGGCAGTAGACAAACCAACAGGGAAACTCACGGATACACTGTGAGCTTGTCCAACCTTGACCTTTTGTGGTCTAAGTATATGGCAAGACACTCCAAATTCATACCACTTGTCTGTTGTCTATTAGATGATGGCCAGGAAACACAATAAAACAGCATCGCTCAGCTTTCAGTCAGCCAGTTTTCTAATTTGTTTGTACAGCCCGTGATAGAACTGCTGTGTAGCAGGTGACATCCTGGGTATTTAGAATATGAACAGGCAAGGTTGAGATAAAGTCAACCTGGATGAGAAGTTTTCTTTGGCATTATTTCAAAGATTACTTGGCAGTAATCTTCAAAGGAAGGTGTGTGTTTATCTTTCTTGGCACAGCTTTTGTTTTACTCATTCTGGAGCCCCACCTCTTATTTTGGATAATATATTCTCCAATCTCTTTGGCAGCTGTGCTGAGGCTTCTCCTAGCACCAAATTATCTGGTCAACTTAGGGAAAAGATTGGATAATTTTAATTTTTAGCATCTATTAGAAAGATTATTGCTTTGCAGTTCAGAATGTTGGTTGTGATGGTGAGACAACCATAAAGCAATCTTTTTAAAAAATATATATTTTATTGATTTTTTACAGAGAGGAGGAGGGAGGGATAGAGAGCTAGAAATGTTGATGAGAGAGAAACATAGTCCAGCTGCCTCTTGCACACCCCCTACCGGGGATGTGCCCGCAACCAATGTACATGCCCTTGACCGGAATCGAACCCGGGACCTTTCAGTCCGCAGACCGATGCTCTACCCCTGAGCCAAACCAGTTTTGGCCATAAAGCAATCTTAACACTCCAAAATTTTGGCAACTCATTTATGTAGAACTCAGTAAAGCGAGTTCTACATAATATATGTAAATGAACATCTTATTTTACTTAAAAAATTATTCCAGTTCTCTTACCCATTGCCACCAGCTTCATTTTTTTTAATGGCAACAACAAAAGGCAGCGATTTAGGATCTTCCACTAAAACTTGACTGTAGACCAACATTTAGGATGGGAGTTTTTAATGAGTTCATTCTTAATGTAAAAATATAGTGTCAAGTGCATGGGTTTTGGAAGTATACAACTTTGAGGCTGAAAACATGCTCTACCAGTTGCTAGTTGGGAGAACTCTCTGAGGTTTAAGACTTCATGGAATTAAGAGTCTCTCTTTTCTTTTATGCCACTCTGCCTTTTGTACTTGGGAAGTGGTCTAACACATAGTGAAAGCTCAAATATGTTTAATGGCTACATGAATGGTAAGTTTTTTTTCTGGGCTTGAAAATTCTTTTTGAGTTAGTGTTTTCCTATACAAAGACTGACCTATTACTCTTTTCTGAAGATGAATTATGTTCTGCAGAGTATTGTGTGCCTAAGAAGATGACACATCCCTCAGAAATCTGAAATCCCTTTCTTCCTGCTTCCTATTGTGTTGCTATGTGTTGAGCATGGCAATTAGGTTGTTCCTGAAACTACTTCCTCACTGAATGTTTTGTGACGTTTAATAAATAAAGGAACTCTCTGAATTCAGAGCCTATAAAGCAACAGTCATCAAAACTAAGGCAAAGAATTGTATTTTGCTGTTAAAACCTTCAGTTGTAAACTATCTTCTGTACTCTATGACCTGTCATCATCAGGGAGCTTTATCACACCAACATTAAACTTGGGTCTTACCACCAAAGTAAACTTTGAGAAGTTAGTTCTCAAGGTCTTTTCATAGTTACAGGAAGTTCCTGTTGCCATATCAAATGTATGTTTCTGGAATATCTTGAACATCAACTCCTTTAATTTCATCCACTTTACATGAGCAATTACTGTGGGACTGGCCCTGAACCAGGCTTGGAGCACTCAAAAGTCAACACAGATATTTCATATCCAAAAATTGTATACTATAGTTTACTGATAGGATAGTGATATGAATACAAACAAAATATGATGCCTTGTGGATGTGCGGGTGATCTGGCTATAACATCTGTAACCACATTGATCGCCAGGGTTTATTCGGCTGATCTGGCTGGCTAGAGGGTATCCCTTTTCTCCCTTAAATAAATAAATAAATAAATAAATAAATAAATAGTGCTTTGTAATAATGGAACATGTACAGAATAATGGAAAATTTCACAACACAAGGGTATTCAGAGACTGGCAATTGCCTATCCAATATTAACCCTTCCTTTCTTTCTTATAAAAGAATTCTAATTTTATACCAGGTAGAAAAAAAAATGCTCAGTTAAAAACTCCATTTTCTAGCCATTTTGTAGCTAGATGTGGCCAAGAGAGTAAGTTTTGGCTAATGAGATGCAAGTGGAAGTTTTGGGACTGGACTTCTGGGAAGTCTCCTTAGTGTGGGAATAAATAGCTGGAATGTAGACATGGTGGTTGGAGCTCCTGGAGCAATTCTAAAGGATGATGCCAATGACATTTTAAATAGACTAGTCCTCATTGGTCTGGTGTTCCTCATAATTAGAATCAGTTTATACATTCTAAACCAAATATTTAATTGGTAACACAGTGTTCTCCTCAAGATGTCTCACCTGCAGGCACACAGTGGCCATCTACTCCTCACCAGGGACATTGATATTAATCTTCCACTGAAGGTGTTGCCTGGCTTCTCCCCTGTATAATTACTTTTTTTTTCTTCACTTGAAACTAATTAGCAGTTATGTGATAAGGCACTTTAAGTCCATTTCAAGTTCCTGATTTTCATACAATTTTCTCTCTAGATTAACACCACTGATGATTTTTGCCCGATCTAATCTTTACTATGATGCTGCAAAACAATGATCCAAATGTAGTGCCACTTCCACGTTAACCAGTCAGCACTCAGCATTCTGCCTCAAAAGCATGAGACCTACTTTTTTTCTCACTTTTTTAAATCTATTTTTTTAAACAGTAATACTTATTCGCTCATATTTTTCAATGGTTTATAATTCATTACTGTACTTAATAATTTGGTACTCAAATTATCCCCAATTTGATTTGGCAACTGAAGGCCTATTCAAGTTGGTTCCTTGTCCTTGTGCAAGACCTAATCATTTTATTTTTCTTCACTTGCAGACATGAAATGCTTTTCTTACTCACCTTGTGGGTGATTAGTGAGTACCACATCATGTCTTTGAATCCTTAGCCTAAACGATATTACGAATCTTTGTGCAGATAAATTAGATATTAATTTAAAAGTATTTAGTTCAGTATATCTCTCTGAAGTTGAGCCCTAGTTCCTTTTAGTTGGAATGGCATTAAAGGACAAATTTTGGGATTAGGTATGCTTTTGGTTACTTAGATATCTTTGCTTCTTGGCTTTTCTGGTACACAAAGCTAGGAAATATGTATCTATGTATACATATATATGTATATTGACATATACATACAAACATATAGATGTGTGTACATGCATGTACATCTGTATATTCATAAACACATGCATATACAATTTCAATATTTTAGAAATTAAGTTTTATTCATTGCTAAATCCTATAAAATGTCTCAACTGTTTCAGAATCACTTCACTCAAACCTCTACAATAAATACATCTACTGCTGAAACCAGTTTGGCTCAGTGGATAAAGCATCGGTCTTGGGGCTGAAAGGTCCCAGGTTCGATTCCGGTCAAGGGCATGTACCTTGAATGCAGACATATCCCTGGTGTGGGGTGTGCAGGAGGCAGCTGGTCGATGTCTCTCTCTCATCAATGTTTCTGGCTCTCTATCTCTCTCCTCTCCTTTCCTCTCTGTAAAAAATCAATAAAAAATATTTTAAAAAAATAAAAATAAAAATAAATACATCTACTAAAAAAACCTCAGCATTTCGTTACAAAAATTTTCATCCCATAAGTATTATATTAATGAGAGAATAAATTTCAAAATCACCAGTGTGGGGTTTGTAGCTACTATTAGCATACGACTATAAATTTAATGTGGAAATAGTCCTTACTACAAGCTTCAGTGTTCTCTGTTTGCCACATTCACCTTGCTGAGTGTAAATCCTCAATGACTGGTGTGTAAATATGTGTGTGAGTGGTTGAGTGTGTGTGAGTGGTTGTGTGTGTGTGTCAAAAGGTTTTTTAGTGTGTGTGTGTGTGTGTGTGTGTGTGTGTGTATGAGAGAGAGAGAGAAAGAGAGAGAGAGAGAGAGAGAGAGAGAGAGAGAGAGAGAGAGAGAGAGAGAATTTATTGGCAAGGCACTAAGAGTATTTATTTTAAAACTAGAGGCCTGGTGCACGAAAATTTGTGCACTCAAGGATGGGGGAGGGGTCCTTCAGCCTGGGCTGCTCCCTCTCACAGTCCAGGACCCCTTGGGGGGATTTCCGACTGATGGCTTAAGCCCACTCCCTGGGAAATAGGGCTGGCAGTCAGACATCTCTCTGGCAGCCCAGGAGCCCTTGGGGGATGTCACCTGTGGGGAGCGGGCTAAGCCATTAGTTGGATATCCTTTGCGCTGCTGTGGAGGTGGAAGAGGCTCCTGCCACTGCTGCTGCCCTGACCAGCCATGAGTCGGCATCTGGCTGAGTAGCACTCTCCTGTGGAAGCACACTAACCACCAGGGGGCAGCTCCTGCATTGAGCATCTGCCTCCTGGTGGTCAGTGCATGTTATAGCAACCAGTCAGTCGGTCCTGGTCATTCTGCCGTTTGGGTCAATTTGCATATTACCTTTTTATTATATAGGATTTACTGGGTTCTCTTTATCCTTTTCTCTTTTTCACCACTCCATAAAGAAAAATAGCAAGTTGCACCTTAGATGAACACTGCTAGGTGAAAGAAACCAGTTTGAAAAGACTACATACTATGATTCCAACTACATGTTACTCTGGAAGAGGCAAACTATAGAGAAATAAAAAGATCAGTGGTTGCCAGAGGATTTGTGGAGAGAAGGAAAGGGAATAGGTAGAGCATAGGATTTTTAGGGAAGTGAAACTATTTTTGTAATGTATAATGACGGATACATGGTTATGCATTTATCAAAATCCATAGACTGGTACAACATCAAGAGTAAACCCTAATGTAAACTATGAACTTCAGTTAATAATAATCTATCAATATTGACTCATCAACTCTAACAAATGCATCACATTAATGCAAGAGGATAAAAATAGAGGAAATGGGGTGGGTGGAATGGGCAAGGGAGCATATAGGAACTGTACATTTTGCTTAGTTCTTCTGTAAACCTAAGAAGGTCTTTAAAAAATAAAGTCTAGCCAAAACTGGTTTGGCTCAGTGATAGAGTGTCGGTCTGCGGACTGAAAGGTCCCGGGTTCGATTCAGGTCAAGGGCATGTACGTTGGCTGTGGGCACATCCCTGGTAGGGGATGTGCAAGAGGCGGCTGATTGATGTTTCTCTCTCATCGACGTTTCTGGCTCTCTATCTCTCTCCCTTCCTCTCTGTAAAAAATCAATAAAATATATATTTAAAAAAAGTCTATTAATTTAAAAATTGCAAGTTTCAAATCTAGAAAAACTCAACTAGAGAAATAGAGAGCCTGTATATTATTATGAGCTTTTCAAACACACCTGGCACAGACATTAATTAATTTTCCTTCTAAGAAGTTGATCTAAATATTGTCAAAGGACTTTTATGTTGTTTTGATCAACTGTTTTTTTATGCTTTTTAAAAGTTATAATAAATTTGGATATTTTTGGAAGTAGAAAAAATACTGGGTGGGGCAAAATAGGTTTACAGTTGTTCACATGGAAAATAATACAATAATTAATAAATAATAATACAAGAATAAACTGTGTTTTGCATACTCATAACTGTAAACCTACTTTTGTCTACTCCTGCATTTTATTTGGCTTTCAATGAATGATTTCCAAGCCATCTTTAAAATAAACTCTCACACACCTGCCAAGGCAAGTCCTACTGGAATTTACCTAGTTTCCTTCTGCATTGTACCCTCCTGAGAGCTGCAGAGCTACAGATTTTTCTGGACTGTTCTCAGTGGCCAACCCACTGAATCTGAGTTCACATTAGCAAACTCCTAACTTGTGCCTGCTCTTCCTTGAGACTCCTAGTTCCCTAGCTTGGAGTAGCAGCCATGCTCCTGACCTGACTCCTGGGAAGGCACATAGACATTAGCTTTCTTCGGCCACAAAAACACGGCTCAGGGAAGAAACTTGAGTGACTCTGACAAGGAGGTCATGTTGTATATCAGGGCCCTTACTGGTCAGGACAAATGAGTCTCTCTGCATCTTTAGGGCAGTGATCTCTATCACCTAGATCACATTACACTGCAGTTTCTCTACAGTCCTCAGCAAAATTCTTGTGCCTGTTATTATGTGACTTGGAGAATGGCTTCTCTTATTCTGAGCGTAGCCATGTAGCCGTGCCCTGAAACTGTGTCCTTGTTGCCTAGCTGCCTCTATGTTCTGCTCTCTTAGTTTCTCTTGGTTTTGAAGGGTAGAGAGAGGCAGCCTGGAGGTGGCTGGCTCTGATGGGAAATGTGGTTTTCCGGGTGGTTCCAATGTCTCTTGAAGTCTGTGATTCATGTTACAGAATGTGATTCATTTCCCTGGTAACTGTTTATGATGACAGCGGCATAACCTTTTCATGCCAATCATTTTATACATTTCATAAACATAAAGGAATATTATTTAGGTAATAATGACAGGCTTGTGGGCTGTTGTCAACATAATACATGCAAATTATTACCAAAAAGGAGCAAAATGTAGTACTGATACACACATTTGCAACAACTAGGTGAAATTTTATAACCAGAAGAGAGTTTGATGAGAGAGATTAGAATCTAATAATATTTATCATTTTCCTTTTTCTGTCACAATGCCAAAAATAGCCACATGGAAGTCACTCTGCAGAAAGTGTTGGTGTGTTTCAGTCTTCGCTGTACCCTCATGCAAAACTGGAAATATGGAAGAGTGCTGCTAGAAATCCAGCTTGGAGACTACAGTAGTTAGCTAGGGTTGCCATAATAAAGTACCACGATTGGGTGACTTAATATATACCACTCTGTTGTATAAAAAGTTAAATATTCATGTGGGTTTTCTTCTATGGAAATTGTCCAACGAATCAACTTAGCTATCCTTATACTGTATTAATTATTAAAGCTTTATAACAAGTTCTTACATCTGAAGGGACAAATCCTGCACCTCTACACTGTCTTCTCTCTCTCTCTCTCTCTCTCTCTCTCTCTCTCTCTCTCTCAATCCTCACCTGAGGATATTTTTCCATTGTTTTTTTTTAGAGAGAGGGAAGGGGTTGTAGAGACACAGAGAAAGAAACATCTACCTGAGAGAGATGCATTGGTTGCCTCCTACACACGCCAGGGATTGAGTTTGAAACCAAGGTATGGGTCCTTGATTGGAATCAAACTTGGCATCCTGCAGTCTGCAGGATGTTCTATCCACTGAGCCATACCTTCCAGGGCCAACACTGTCTTCTTATTGAGAAAAGTCTAGGGTATTCTCTCTATTCTATGAAATCAACTGATAGACATCCATGAAGAACTCTGTTGATGCTTTGATTGGAACTACATTAAGTATATAATTATTTGGGGGAAAATTACTGTCTTTCTACTATTAAATCTTCTTACCAAAGTACACAAGATCTGTTTCCATTTTATTTAATTAGTAGAGACCTGATGCATGAAATTTGTGCAAGGTGCTCAGCCCTTGCAGCCGTGGCGGCTGCCTGAGCACTCACAGTCCCAGCTTCATCCGGAAGGTCGTCTGAAAGGTTGTTCAGCTATCTGGTCTAATTTACATATTGCGCTTTTATTGTTATAAAAGACTAGAGGCCTGATGCACAAATTCATGCATGGGTGGGGTCCAACTGGTCTGCCCTAGTCGGGGTGGAAGGGGTTGATCAGGGGAGGGGCCATGGATGTTGGCCAGCCTGCCCCATCCCCTGGTCAAACTCCTGATCAAACTCCAGTCAAGGGACAATTTTCATATTAATCTTTTATTATATAGGATTATTTCACTAGAGGCCCGGTGCATGAAGGCCTGGCTGGTGATCAAAGTGAAAGTGTCTGGTGTGGAAAGGCAGATCCCAGCTGACCTCTGGGCCTTGGGCAGCACCTGGGTCCCCAAAACCCCATGAGCCTCCCTCCACCTGAGTCTTGGCACCCAAGTCCCAATGCAGAGATACGGTGAGTGCAGCTGAATACCACAAGCCTGGGCACAGTGTGGGCCTCTGCACTGCCCAGCGGCACCACATGGAAGCCAGGCAGGCAGCATGCTCTCTCCCGAATGGCCTTGCAGACAGGCTCCTGACCAAACCCATGGGGAGTCCACCTGGCCCCTGCAGTCCTGACAGCTGCAGCCCATCTCACTCGGAAGACAGAAGATGCTGCACTGGGGTGGGGCAGGCTCCTCACAAGGACCTGGCACCTGAGTGTGGGGACTTATCCATCACGTGAGCCTTGGTGTCCCAGGGGAGGGTAGCAGGTGGAGTGAGAGCGAGCTTGGTGGACACCTCGCATTCTCATCACACCTCTGTCCCCATCACCCCTGCCCCCAGGTAGTTGGTGAGAGGTTTCAGCCCCTCTTATACCTGGATACTGCGAGAGGTTGGTCGCTTCCCCCTGGTGGTCAGTGCACTTCATAGCAAGTGGTCGAACTCCTGGTCTCTTGGTTGAACTCCTGGTCGAATGACTGCCTGAGGGGACAATTTGCATATTAAGCTTTTACTATATAGGATGTCCTAGAAAGTTTCATAATTTTCTGCATATCATAATTTTATTTTTAAAAGTCTTTTTAGCCGAAACCAGTTTGGCTCAGTGGATAGAGCATTGGCCTGCGGACTGAAAGGTCCCGGGTTCGATTCCAGTTAAGGGCATGTAACTTGATTGTGGGCACATCCCCAGTAGAAGATGTGCAGGAGGTGGCTGATTGATGTTTCTCTCTCATCGATGTTTCTAACTCTCTATCCCTCTCTCTACCTCTATAAAAACTCAATTATATATCTATATATCTATATCTATATCTATATCTATATCTATATCTATATCTATATCTATCTATCTATCTATCTATATATATATATATATATATATATTTTTTTTTTTTTTTATTATTATTTTTTTTGTCTTTTTATTTTTAAACTAGAGGCCCAGTGCATGAAAATTCATGCACTGGAGGGGGGTTCCTCAGCCCAGCCTTCCCCATCTCACTGTCCGGGAGCCCTCAGGGGCAGGAGGCAATCTGGCAATCAGGGGAAGGCAACACCCCATCACATCTCTGCTGCTGCCACTGCCGGCAACACAAGCCTTAGCTGGCCCTAGTTACCTGAGCTTTGGGCAGTCCTGGATGGCTGGACAGCTGCCTGCACCTCAGGCCAGCCCTGGGCAACTGGGGGACTGAGGGACTAGGATTCTCCGGAGGCAGGAATGTGGAGCTGAGGGGACTGGGCACTGCCATCTTTGAGGGCAGGGCAGTCAATTAGCATGTTCCCTATTTATTAAAGAAAATATGTTTTTTAATGATTTTAGAGAGAGGAAGAGTGAGAGAGATAGGAACATCAATGAGAAACATTGATTGGCTGCCTCCTGCATGCTGCCTACTGAGAATTGAGCCTGCAACCCAAGCATGTACTCTGACCAGGAATCATACTGGTGACCTCCTGGTGCATGGGATGATGCTCAACCAACTGAGCCACACCATCCAGGCTGCATATCATAATTTTCTTGCATATCACAATTTAGTAAGCATAATGAGGTTCATCTCCCATTTTAATCTACATATATTTGTGAGACTTTTTAAAGCTCTTATAGCTATTAAAATAAAAATAGAAATAAAATAAATTTAGAATCAGATATTTAAATATGCTATTAATAGAAAAGAATTAACTATAAACTAATATTTTTATTGAGAAAAATGTTTTATGCTATTTTATGCTATGTTATCCTTTTTTATTTCCATGGTATATATTCATAAGGAATGCTTTATAAGAAATACATGTCAATAAGATTTTTTGCTAAGAAAAAGACTGGGAGAATGAAAAGCAGAGCTGCTGATGACTTTCAGGAAATCAGGACTTGCAGGAAATGCAAGAAATGGCTGACTATGATTCAGCTATCTGTTTACCACTGAAATGAAATAATTTACATGAGGATGCCCAGAAGATTCTGGAAACATCTTACATCTAAAATATGCTAAAGAACATGATATGCCTTCCTGCGAGAGAGGAACAATATTATGATTTCTGCTTCTCTCCCACCTTCTAAAGCTCGAGTTAGAATATAATGTAAAACCCTGTAGCAGGGATTCTGAGAATGTAGTTCCTAGTCTTCTAGCCCTTGTTAATAAGAGATCTTGGGTGGTAAAGAATGTTGGGTGAATCACAGATAATTTGCACAACAAAAAAATACACAGAAATACAAAAATAAAGTCATTATACTATATCGGTATAAGCACTTGAAAAAATTTTTTTAATATATTTTATTGATTTTTTACAGAGAGGAAGGGAGAGAGGGATAGAGAGCTAGAAACATCAATGAGAGAGAAACATTGACCAGCTGCCTCCTGCACACTCCCTAGTGGGGATATGTACTCAACCAATGTACATGCCCTTGACCGGAATCAAACCTGGGACCTTTCAGTACACAGACCGATGCTCTATCCACTGAGCCAAACCGGTTTCTGAGCACTTGAAGTGTTTTAATTCTAGTAGAAATCTATATATACAAAAGCGTAATATGCAAATAGACTGGACTGCAGAATGACTGGTTGTTATGACGATCACTGACCACCAGGGGGCAGATACTCAATGCAGGAGCTGTCACCAACATGCAGACCCTGATTACTTGATCAGGGCCTGCTGGCAAACCCTTCGGTTCCCTCCTCCCTCCCCCCAGCTGGCATGCTCTGATTGCCCGATGAAAATTGGAACTGGGTTTGGGTGGCAGCAGTGGATATAGGTAGTGCCAGGCCAAGGTGGGTGCGAGCGAGCGGCACCCCAATCCCCCCCACTGGTCGCCCCACACACAGAGGTTGACCAGTGGCAGGAGGCAGGGCCAGTGAGCAAGCAGGAACAGCCAACCTATTGGTCCCTCCCCCTGGCTGGCAGGCTCTGATCATTCAATGGGGAATGGGGAACCGGGGGGGGGGGGGGGGGGCGGGGGGGGGGCGGGTGTCAGTGAACGAGGGTGGCGCCAAGCCAAGGCAGGTGCCAGCGAGTGGGGCCCTGATCACCCCAATGATTGCCCCACACACTCAGGGCAACCAATGGCTGCTGGCAGCTGGGGAAGATCAGCCCTGATCACAGGCCAGGCCTGGGGATCCTACCCATGCACGAATTTTGTGTGCCAGGCCCTCAGTATGTAATAAAAATATTTTGGATTATACTTTTCTAGAGCCCATTAACTCTAGGGAGTCTCTCACTCTCTAATTCGTAATCCTTCTCCCTAACATTTTGATTTTTGATCACATTCTTCAAAAAGGTGACTCCAGTAAATGTTTAGGACACAACAGACATACAGAATGCATCAATTTCCTCCTTCTCCATCCTGCGCAGATCCTATGATGTGTAGTCGATCTTTGGCTATAAATACTTTCTTCCTGAAAATTGACTAGAAATATAGACAGTAGATGGTACAGTTGAGTGAGCAAAATTCAAATGCTCTAATAAGGGCTGGGGAGAGGGGGAGACTGTAAACCACTCTTCATTAATATATTTGCTTCAGCACACAAAAACAGAAATAATTATAGACAGTATAGCTTTCTGTATCTGAGGTAACACTAGTCTAATCCAAAGCATTGATAGCACCCCTCATGCATTTTGCGTAACTTCTTTCTCCATGTTAGGGGCAGAAATAGAATATAAGGGACCAGCTACAATGATAAGAAATATTAATCATGCTCTGTCAATCATGATTGTTCTGTTCCGATTAGAGAAAGCACATTCTAACCTCTCTGGGAGTTGTACGCCCTGGAACATGGGAGCTAACATCGGAATGCAGTCCATCCTCCTGTCCTGAGAACTACCTATCATTATGGAAAGATCTACAACAACATGACTGAGACAATCTAGTCCTGAGGCACTCACTCTTTATAGCCCCCAGCCCCTATTGTCTATAATCTGGTCCCGGAGCACCTAGAGGCGCCAGCCCTCTGCAACCTCCTCCCTCCCAGCCCGCATGATTATCCTTTGCTTACTTTCCCACGTAATAGTTATTCTTCTACCCAACAAAAGCTGCTGGCTTATGAGAAGAGGCAGAGCAGATTTTTGTGGATGACCTGCTGCTCTCCCACACTGCTGGCGTTATTGGATTCAATGCTGTCTCTGCTTAATTGTATGAAGTAGTGACAGGCAGCCTGGACCCTTTGGTTGTCCAGTTACATAATTTGGTGACTCTGGTGGGACACAAGTGGAGCATCCTCTTGGGTGAGTACGGAGGATCCTGTTTGCTGCCTGGACTGGGGGCCTCCAAGGCTGAGGCCAGACCTTTTTTACTTGTAGCACTGCCAGGAATTTTCCCATTTTGAGTCCCAGCCACAGCCTCAGGATTCCCCATTGTCTCACCAAAATCCTAAATTGAATGGAGCCTTCTGAAACTATGTAACAGGGGAAGCCAGTTGTCTGTTGCCCCCTGTTTGGGGTGAGTTTGATAAGCTCCTGGTTGCAAACAGCCTCCCAAGGTTCTTGCCTGGGTATTTTGTTTTGCTGTGCATGGTAAGGTTTGGCTGTGCAGTTAGCCACAAATGGTTGTCTGTTTGTTGTGTGCACTTATAAATATTGTATAATAGGGTGATTTTAGCCTGATGTAACTTTGCCTGGAATCTTGCCTAAATTGTTCAAGGATGGGTGCTGGTGGCTTGATCCCAAAAGATACTCCATTGGGACAGATCTTGGGGTATTGAGTTACTTATGCTTATCCACCAATGAAAAGAGGGTGTTTTACTGCAGCAGTTTTTGGCTTCATCCTTAAATATCCTCTTGATTGGAGAGAAGTGGAGATTAGTGTTTAGGAGCACATGGTGTGAAGCTCTTGTCTGTGGATTGTGCATGCCAGCAATATTGTATGTAAAAGTGTCTTTGTTGATTGTTTTGTGTCTCTTTGTTGTTTGGTTTAATTTTTTAAAATTCTGTATTGTTTAAAGTATTACATATGTCTCCTTTTCCCCCCATTGACCTCTCCCCAGTCGTTCCCACCCTGGTTTAATTTTTTTTAAAAGATTGGACATATGCCACTTTGCTGGGGGCCCTAGCTGTTTGTGGAAGGCTGAACCCATGGCATGGATTGCAAGGACTTCCCAGCAACTGCTGAGGGTCAGCCGCCCCAAATGCTTAACTAGTAAGAGGTTGTCTGTCTGTGATATAGCTTTGGATAAGGATGTTCTTTGCTTGCTTTCTCACCTTTTGGGGACTTAGTTTACTCCTCACCATCTTATGAACACAGGAAATCCTCTGTCTCTGTATTTCGGCTTTGTGCCACTCAGAACCAAAGGTCATTTGCTGTTTTGGATTCTCAGGCCAATGTCCCAGACCCTCCTTTTGGGAGTACCCATTTATTTACTTTAGGAATTGTTTTTGTTTCTGTCTTGAAACAGGATATGATCTCTTTTTATATGCAAGATTCCACGTTGTTACAGTCTAATCTGAAAGAAAATTTTAAGAAATAAACCCTCTAAAGCCCCCAAGTTTTTCCCCAGAAGTGCCCTCGTGCAGGGGCCACTCCCACTTTGTAAAGAAAAAAAAAAAGTAAAGTCTTCGATAACTTAAAACTTTGGAGTTCTGCTGTTTAAATAGTAGAAATTATTAAATATCTAGGTATTTTGAAATAATAGGATACTTAAATATTAATTTATTTGAGTTTGTCTACTTTTATTTTAGAAACCTTAGAAAAGACTTGAAACTATTAGTGCCTACTTTCTCATACTTGTAATTCCTACTTTCCCACATTTTTGTCTTTCTATCAAATATAAGCAGCTGGCTTATGGGGAGAGGCAGAGCAGATTTTTGTGGATGACCTGCTGCTCTCCCATACTGCCGGCATTATTGGAATAAATACTCATATATGATTCACCTCTGTCTCTGCTTAACTGGCTGAAATAGTGACAGGCAGCCTGAATTCCTAGGTTGTCCAGTTACATCCGGACATCCTTCTTGTCTTTTAGTTTGTTTTCTTGGTCTCCAGGAACTGGCTTACTGTTTCATATACCCCTACCTATGAATAAGTCAGTCTTCCTTATTGAAAAAAATAACAACAAAAAAAAAAACATTTCAGTGCTCCACCACCCAATGTTGCTATTCAAGAGGGTCATACTTAGGTCACCAGTGATTCATGGGGCCATGACAATTGACTCCCATTGAGAAACAACAGGAGACTAAGCCCTTTGGACAATTCAGCTTACCTCTTTAGTCTCTCTGATCCTACACCCAGCAGATTCCTCCTCTCCAATAGGGAAGGAGTTTTACCCTTATGCAGCCAACAGAGTACCTTCATGACCCAACATTGGATTGTGTCCAAAGTAAGCAGAGCCACAACAAATCTATAAGGATAGTGACTGACTTCACGTTGGTTCTAATAGCAATCCTTGAGATAAAAAGGTAGGCTTCCTCTCAAGCTTTTGGCATTTTCCATGATTGATGTGACCTGTGGAAAATAAGGGTAGAGTTAAAGAGACATTATTATCTCCCTATACACATAGTGCCCTTTAGACTGAAAATGGTCCCTGTGAAGGAGGGCCTGTTCTGGGCCTGAAGCCTATCATTCCTCGTGGGATGCTAGAGGTACTTGCATCATCCTTACTGGGTTTCCACAATGCACCCTGAGTGTCAGGAGCTGTCTCTGGTGTTCCATGAAGGGAAGTAGATATGACATTTATGCAAAAGATCCTGTATTAGTCCCATCCTGTACTTGGTTCAGTACATTTGCCAGAGTAAGTTTTGCTTGGTTTTGAGTTTTGTTTCAATATTTTAAAGACGTCAGTAAGGAAGGAAAGCAAAACTACAGGTGCTCTGCTGAAACCGGTTTGGCTCAGTAGATAGAGTGTCAGCCTGTGGACTGAAAGGTCCCAGGTTCGATTCCGGTCAAGGGCATGTACCTTGGTTGTGGGCACAACCCCAGTAGGGGGTGTGCAAGAGGCAGCTGGTCGATGTTTCTCTCTCATCGATGTTTCTAACTCTTTATCCTTCTCTCTTCCTCTCTGTAAAACAAAAAAATCATACACACACACACACACACACACACACACACATACTCCCTACAGGTGCTTTAATGTGAATGTGGATTTCTGGATAAATTAATTTAGTAGTACTTTCCTGTAAATAATCCTTTGCCCCTGGCTGTGGAACTTGCTCTTTATGCCACACCTCGTGAGGAAGGCAGAGCTGCCAAATTCCCCTGTCTTTGCCTTTGCCAGTGTATTTTCTCAGGCCTTGTCAGATTTGGCTGTGCAGGGTGGGTCAGCCCACAGGGCGGGCTGCATACCTTTCCTGGGAGACCCCTGAAGCTGCCAGCCATCACAGGGCCAGGAAACTTCAGGTTGGACACTAGGGTTTGTTTACTGTGGTTAGGCATTTGCCCAGAGGTAGCTGAAGTGCTTCAGTGAGATCCTCTTGGTGGTAATTTTTTTTTTTTTTTTTTAGTTATTTAAAATTAAGTCTGTTTACCTTCAGTAAATGAATTCAACGACGTAATTTCTTTTTTTTAACATTTCTTGATTTGCCTCTGATGTCTTGACAAATTAAATAGTTATGTGAAATATATTGGCTTTCTTTCCTTCTAATCTTTGTAGTCAACTCAGGAAATCCCTGAAATAAACCCAGCCCCACTGTTTCTCTCTGCCATTGGCTCTGCTGGGTGAGTGAAAGGAAAAGGAAGGCATTTAATACAGCTGTTTTGATGATATGACACATAGCTTCACTATCCCAATCTTGTCCTACTTTATTGGAGAGTCCTATGGGCTGCCTCACCTAATTTGACTTCACATTTTTTCTTCCGTTACTGTTGGAGAAATATGGATTTGGATGCAAGAGTAAAGGACAACAGACTCTATGGAGTAGCTTTATTAGACCTTGCAGCAAGATAGAAGTTTGATCCCATTTGAACCTATCTATTTTTTAAAAATATATTTTATTGATTTTTTACAGAGAGGAAGGAAGAGGGATAGAGAGCTAGAAATATCTATAAGAGAGAAACGTCAATCAGCTGCCCCTGCACACCCCCCACTAGGGATGTGCCCACAACTAAGGTACATGCTCTTGACCGGAATCAAACCTAGGATTTTTCAGTCTGCAGGCTGAAGCTCTATCCATGAACCAAACCGATTTTGGCTGAACCTATCTATTTTAACAGGCAAATGGGCTTGATTGGGAAAGGAAAGGCAGAGAAGGAATATATGCTTCTAGGTTTCAGTAATCTGAGGATCATGCATTTTATATATGCCCTTTCCTACAGTCTAAGATGGAAATAAAAGTAGGAAGACCACATAACTTCTTAAGTAAATGGACAAGTAATGGTGGCGTACATTCATGTGTAGGATCCGTGAAGATTAATACTGAATTCTGTGACATGAACACATCAATTTATAAAACTTCTTCTTTTTCAGCTCAGAGCTTGCCATCTGTGGTGGCTTTTTCTTTCAATGGTGTGACACTTTCCAAACCTTCATGAGGAAATACATTTAATCAGATAAGACGTGTGCACTGAGTGTCTCTTTATTTCTTCCTACATTTTCTGTACCTACTTGTTCCACAGAGCTTATGAAGAAACAAAGTGGGTGAATGCTGATGTAATACAATGTTATGGGTGCTGGAAACGCCTGACTTTCTAAAAGAATCCCCCATTTTAGCTGTGAGACAAAGGGAATTACAGTCCAGTTTGTCTGGGGCCTTCCCCGGATGCCTGATGCCTTAGACACTGGAGTGAGCCCCAAAGTTGCTCCAAGCAACTAACCGATTAGGAGGAACCCTTAGGTGGGTCTTCTGGGATTGTGTTGCATAAGCAAACATCAAACACTTCCCTTCTCAGCCTTTCTGCATGGGGTTGGCCATGGGTGTGTGAAGTCAAGGTGCACTCCCTGTTTCTGTGTTGCAGAATTATAGTTAGACAGGATTGACAAGTCAGGTTATGCGAGTATTTCTGGGGGGAGAAATTCCTAACCATGACACCTTAGGTCAGATGCAGCAGTGGGAAGTCTAATGTTGGCTTCCAAGGACAGAAAATACACAGACTAAAATGAGGAGGCTTTTCCTCGAGGGGGTCATGGGATAGTAGCAGTGGAGAGTGGAATGGCAGACATGTTGCGACAGTGGAAGCAGGAGGAGTAGCAGCCAGTAGCAGAGGGTTAAAAACCCTGACTCTTTCCCTCCCATGTGCCTGCTGTGAAACTCTAAGCTTGTTGCTTAACCTCTCTGAATCTCAGTTTCTTCATCTGTGAAATGAAGATGGCAGTGTTACTTTAGAAAGTTGTTAAGATGAAATCAGGTAAGGTGGAAGTGCTTCTGAGCTTACCGGACATGGTAAGTGGTCAAGAAGTGTTCTTGAATGGGCTCTGTTCTCATTTCCACAGAGATGAACTTGTTGGGTCTTTGGCAAGTCACCTGACCATTCAGAACCTCAGTATTTTTGTTTTGAAAGTGAGGTTTCAATTTTATGACCTTTTTAGCATTCCCTTTCCACAGGGAAAGGAGGAAAAATAAGAGGCATATTTCCCCCCATAGGGTTAGTTACACAGACTAGAGACTGGCCCAGTACTGCCAGCTCCAGCCACTCCAGACCATTCTTCCCATGCCCATTCTTTACCATATTGTCTATGGCTGCTTTATGCTACAACAGCAGAGTTGAGTTTTTGGACATTGCTCACAAATCCTAAAATAAAATATTTACTATCTGGCCCTTTAAGAAAAGGATTGCTAACCTGTGGCCACCAGGAAAAAGAACAAAGAGGAGGGTTGATTCTGAGTTGTATCAGTTAAGTTAATAAAAGCATTATATATTTTTATTTTATGACATTTTTATTCTGTTTGATGCTACCATATCAATATTTGTCTCTTTATGTGCTCAGAGCCAAGGACTGTCATATTTTATTTGCTAATGTAGAGTTTGTGAACAAGGATCTTGATGGTTTCTCTAATTGGGAGGAGATGTTCTATAAGATGCATTTTTTAAAAGTAACTGTAATATTTTAAACAGCATTGACTTTGGAATTATAGGTTAATAGTGCCTTTTATGTATAAAAATGAATTTAGTTGCGTCTTTAGATTACTTTTTAGTATGCCTTAAGGATTTGACTGGTTTGTTAGTTGAAAATTTCCTCACTTTGTTATTCTTCTTTAGGCATTAGTGGTAGAACTGGTAAAGTCAAGATTTGTTTTTGTGGTAGACATCTGAATGTATAAACATATATAATTTTTTTTAAGGAGAGGACTCGAGTGTTGGCAAGGGGAATTGTTGTGAAATCAGAGTGGTAATAATGCACATCAACTCCAAAGAATTTAAGAATCACTGTTTTTAGGGACATCATTTAATGTTATGAATTTTGTTTCAGTAAAGGCTAATTCATTAGTTTAAATAATGTTTGGAAATTAAACTTGTTCTAGAATCTCTGCTCTCTTCTGCAGGATTTCTACTTTGCTTATACAAAGTGAAAGAAATGGAAGACCATTTTGAGATGAATGTGAGGAGGAATGTGAGAGGGGAGGAAGTGGGTGGGAGGAATGGGTGCAGGGAGTGAGTAAGAGAGGCAACCAGTTGATTTTTATCTCTCACACCAATGTTTCTTTCCCTTTCCCTTCCTTTACCTCTAAAATCAATAAAACAAACAAATGCAGAAACTGGTTTGGCTCAGTGGTAGAGCGTCGGTCTGCAGACTGAAAGGTCCTGGGTTCGATTCTGGTCAAGGGCATGTACCTTGGTTGCGGGCACATCCCCGGTGGGGGGTGTGCAAGAGGCAGCTGGTCGATGTTTCTCTCTCATCGACGTTTCTAACTCTCTATCCCTCTCCCTTCCTCTCTGTAAAAAATCAATAAAATATATAATAAAATAAAATAAAATCAACAAAACAAACAAATAAATGGAAAATTAAAAACTGTTTTGTTTTTTTTTAAAGAGAGAAAATAAATTATCACTGAGAACTGGCTAGATCAGGCTCAGTATAGACACTTGGGCTCCTGCCCTAAAGACGTTTACATTTTTATTTTTTGTTAAACCTTACCTGAGGATTATTATTCCATTGATTTTTAGAGGGAGTGGAAAGGGGAGTATCTAGGGTTGGAGAGAGAGAGAGAGGTTTTTAGAATCAAGGAACTATGGCATTATGATCACTAATCAATTGCCTTATCAAATTTTATATAAAATTTTAGATAGAATCCTAAAAATTTCAATTATTTTTAAGAGCATAGATTTTTTTTAATTCATTAAATCAAATAATTGCATGCATTTTGAAATATATTTTATTGATTTTTTTTACAGAGAGAAAGAGAGAGAGGTTTAGAGAGCTAGAAACATCAATGAGAGAGAATCATCTATCAGCTGCCTCTTGCACACCCCCTACTGGGGATGTGCCCGAAACCAAGGTACATGCCCCTGACCAGAATCCCTTTCAGTCCACAAGCCTACGCTCTATCCATTGAGCCAAACCAGTTTCGGCTTGCATGCATTTTGAACTTTTGATTCTTAATAAAATGTTTAGCTTTTTAAATTGTAAAAATATACAAAATTATAGAGAACACTGAGGAATAGTAACCATGCATCTTCAGAGTTTCAGGATGGTTTGTCGGCATTGTTTAGGGACAGAAGGCCTGGTCAAATAGCAGGAATGTGCCTATGTGACTAGCATGGTGTAAGGAATTCCAACGGAGATCCCTTTGGGAGTTTTCTTCACGAGTCAGTGTTCTTATTTTTTCCCCATGAAATGAAAAACTTTAATTTGCTTGATTTGGGGGTTAGGTGCATAAGTGCATGATTCAGACATTTTTCTATCAATTGAAAGGTATGGAATACTATAGACTTTCTCCAAAATTTCATTTTGGTTCTTTCTCTCCCTCCCTCCCTCCCTTCCTCCTTCCCTCCCTCCCTCCCTCCTTCCTTCCTTCCTTCTTTTTATTGTGCATCTTTTTTTTCATATGAATTCAGTGGTTCTTGATCTGAACAAATGGGTCCTATAAAGATGCTTCCAGGGAGAAGATAACTGGAGCTTGCCAGTGTCTCCTCTGACCTGTTAGTATGAGACAGCCTGCGCCATGATGCTTATCTTTAATGTGCTTGCTACATTGCTGTAATTAACTGCAGATTTCTAGGTATTATCATTTTGGTGTTGTGGGTATTCCCTGTTGAATGACCACTGTTATTGGGTTCCTATCAGCTGAGTTTTCTGGAGCTTATCTCTGATCTTTATAGCCTAAAAGAGGCTGACAAAGTAAAGGAAAGATTTGAACAGGGAAGAGCCCAATAAGCAGGTGATTAAAGTAGCATTCCCTCGAGATGATTAGGTTGGAAACAGAGCAGGGGTGGTGAGAGTCAATGGATAGGTGAGCGCTAGACTGAATTGGAAGATAGACTCAACAGTGATAGGCTAGTGACCATTTAATTAGAAGTGGATGTGAAGAGAGTGAGGGAGGAGGTTCCAACCTTGGGCAATAAATTCAGCTCTGGTAATTATATTTGAGCAATCTCTATATAATCTAGAGAAATCTTCTATTGTTTTAAGAGAACAGTGTTAGAAGTGAGTTGCAGAGCTAATTTTATAGTCTTTAAAATCAGATTTATACCAGTAAAACAGATAATCCAAATTTTTGGAAAATGGTGGATACCCTTTGTGTATTCATACTTACTGTTTATGATCTTCACTCCTTTATTCAGTGAACAATTACTGAGTGCTATTATAAGTCAAAACTGTTCTACATATTTAGAATAAAGATAAATTTGAAGGCCTGGTCTCTAATTTCAAGGGGCTTATAGTATAATACTAAGAAATATTTAGGGATGAAGAGACTAATGCAAAGTGGATGAATTGACTGCAAATTGAAAAAATCAGAAATGATGATCATGAAATTACAAAATAACAATCTAGATATAAAAGTAAGATTTTAATTATAAAATTAGATTTGTGATTCTAAGTTTTTCAACAGAAGAAAGAATAATTCTTTCAATCTTTGCGAAATTGTTTATTTCAGTGGCCAGGAGGATTGCAGTATATTTGTCGTGTAGCTCATGTTTTTCTACTGAAGACCATGAGGCTAGGAAATTGTAAGCCCCCTGGGTATCGCTGGGCTGCATAAATGCTGGATTTGGTAGGTAGGAATGAATGGAAAAATTTTCAAGCACGGTTTCTCAGTGTTGGCACTATTAAGGAGAGTTTGGCTGTGAGTCCTGTTTACCCAATTATAGCTCTGCTCTTACTTCTCTCACTAATTGGAGAGGTTAATGATTGCTCAGATTGCCAAACTATGAACTATATCCGTAAGAAGAACAGACATTTAGAAGACATTAAGAAGAAGATCTGGGAATGCAGATGGATGAGTGACTCTTTTTTCTCTTGACCATCTATTTACTGCCCACTCAGCCTTAAAAGTTAGTCAACATCACCTCCCACATCCAGGTAGACTTCTTCAGTCTCTCTGTTATGCCATACCCAGCACTGAAAATTGCTCTGCATGACTTTATTCTGGTGTATTATAGCTATTTAATTCAGTGTCTGTCTCCCCAAACATGGTGAGTTCTTGGAGAGCAAGCACTAGGTGTCACTAATTTTTCTATCCCTTGGAACTGAAACAGTAATAGAAGCATATTGGGTGCCTAATATCTTAAACGAACAAATAATGAAAGAAGCTAAAGAGAATAAGAGGGATAAGTTGGCAAATCCATTACAGAGGACAATCTGGTAATGCTTATCTAACAAAGTTAAAATGTACTAATCCTTAGATCCAGCAATTATATCTCTAAAAATTAATTCTACAGTCATATACAAACATGTGCTAAAGATTTATGTATAGTGTTATTCACTTCAGCTTTGTTTGTTAGCAAAAGCTTGGAAATGATGGAAATGTCCACTAATATTGATGAAATAGATTGTGGAATAATTCATACTGTGAAATGCCAAGCAGCTGTGAAAACTACAATGTAGAAAGGTCTTCAGGATATAATGATAAAGGGGAAAAAAAGGAAGATTCAGAACAGTGTAATATGCAAACAATAGTATAAAAAAATGGAGGAAATATTCATATCTTACTTTTGCATAGATCTCTCTCTCTCTCTCTCTCTCTCTCTATATATATATATATATATATATATATATATATATATATATATCTGAAAGGACCCAGATGAAACTAATAACTGATTTTTTTTTTTTTTTTAAAAAGATCAGGGCCTCTTATTTATTTATTTATTTATTTATTTTTTAATATATTTTATCAATTTTTTACAGAGAGGAAGGGAGATAGATAGAGAGCTAGAAACGTTGATGAGAGAGAAACATCGACCAGCTGCCTCTTGCACACTCTCTAGTGGGGATGTGCCGGCAACCAATGTACATGCCCTTGATCGGAATCGAACCTGGGACCTTTCAGTCCGCAGACCAATGCTCTACCACTGAGCCAAACTGGCTTCGGCCTAATAACTGCTTTTTATTTGGAGGGAGAGAAAGGCTTTTCATTGTATTCCTTTTTATATTTTTAATTTCTGAAAAAATATAAATAAATTACTGATTCAAAATACTGTATAAATAATATTTTTTAAAATCTGCATATGCCCTGGCCACTATGGTTCGGTGGTTAGTGCTGTCCCATACACCAAAGGGTTGCAGGTTTGATTCCTGACACATACCCAGATTGTGGGTTCCATCCCCAAACCAGGCACATGTGTGAGGATTAGAAAAAAACAACATTTGGATAATTAGATAAACTTTATAAACATTGCCAAGACTTGGAAGCAGCCAAGTTGGCTTCATTAAGTGAATGAAAAAACTGTGATATATCAACACAATGAAGTATTATTCAGTGCTTAAAAAAAAAAAAAAAGAGTTACAAGCCATGAAAGACATGTAGGAAACTTAAATGCATATTATTAAGTGAAAAAAAAAGTAATCTGAAAAGGCTACATGCTGTATGATTTCAACTATATGACATTTTGGAAAAGACAAAACTGTGTAGACAGTAAAACAGTCAGTGGTTGCCAGGGGCTCTGGGGTAGAGAGGGATGAGTAGGCAGAGCTCAGAGGATTTTTAGGACTGTGAAACTCTTCTGCATGATAGTAGAATGGCAGATACATGTCATTGTACATTCATCAAAACCCACAAAACGTACAGCACCAAGAGTGATACCCTAATGCAAATTAGGGACATTGGGTGATTATGAGGTGTCAGTGTAGGTTCATCAGCTGTGACAAACATACCACTCTGGTGGGAGAAGTTGATAATACATGAGGCTGTGCATGAATAAGGGCAGGGGTATATGGGAACTCTCTGTACCTTCCTCTCCATTTTGCTGTGAACTTAAAACTGTTCTAAATGTAGTCTATTTAAAAAGGGAAAAAACAACAATAACTAGTAGTTAGGTTTACACTATCATTCAAGAGCCCCAAATTCTGAAGTGATTTCTGGTCATTCTGCGGTCTGACCTTGTGATTTAATGTATGTGGGCTGTGATACACTATTTTTGGTGCTGTGAGTATATAGGTGCATACATCCATGCATATATATAGACATTTCCTGCCAGAAGCCACTGTGCTTTTCTGTCACCCAGAAGTCGGGCTCAGGCCTGCTGCAAATTTAGCTCACCCTGCAGTCTGGCCACAGTCTCCAGGTCCAAGTGCCTGTGCTCTTTTTGGCTCTTTGGAGAGACAGTGGAGCCCCTTACCCAAGAATGTGGGCTCCACATCAGCCTGTCTAGCATGGGATTTTAGATGTAATGATGTCTAACATCTACTTCCTAGTTATGTAACCTTTTTTTTTTTTAAATCTCTATCATGGATGAATATAACAGCAGTTCCTATATTGTAGGGCTTTTGTGAGGATCAAATGAAATAATACAAGCAAAGCACTTAGCAGTGATTGGCACATACTAAAACTATTGTTGTGTTGTTATTGTTATCATCACCATCTGCCATGCCTAAGCTCTGCTGTTTTCTTTGGGCAAGAGTAGTTGCTGATTTGAAGCATGAAGGAGAGTCAGAAAGCCTCACTTAGGAACTCTGGCCTGTCTTCTTGGCTCCTCGTTATGTCCTCTATTGGAGCACGGGCTTGGAGTTTAAAACACCTGACATCATCACTGTGATCTGTCCATTTGATAAAGAGATTGACTCATCAGTCTTATGGCACCAAGGAAGACATGGCATAAGGGCTAAGAGCTTTGCCATAGTGAACAGTGGGTGTGCACAGAAAATGGGTGTCAGGCTCCTGGGGGCTCTCTACTGTGCTCCGCACCTGCCTCATGGTGGCACCATCGAAGTGAACAAGCAATGCACCAGCTCCTGCAGCACTGACCTCTCTCCACTCCCAGCCAAAGAGAAATTGGTTCTGTAATTATCACCATAATGATATGTCTCTTGTTTTAACATGCACATAACATTTACTTTCTCCACCTGGGAAGAAGATTGGGGACCCTCTTATCTTTCAACTCCTGAAAGTCCCAGCATAATAGATTAGAGATGTTGATTTGTTCTTATATATATACTAGAGGCCCGGTGCATGAAAATTTATGCACTGAAGGGAAGGGCCTTCAGCCTGGACTGCCCCCTCTCACAGTTCGGGAGTCCTGGCGATCAGGAGAAGGCAACACCCCCATCACAGCTCTGCTGCTGCCACTACCAGTGGTGCAAGCCTTAGCCAGCCCTAGTTACCTGAGGCTCAGGCAGCCCATGCCTTGAGCAGCTAGGGGGCTGAGAGGAATGGGGGACTCCAGAGGCAGGCATGTGGAGTGGCTAGGCCCGAGGTGGGCCTGGCCTTGCCGTGTCTGCCACCCTGGCAGGGCTGAGAGGACTGGGTGCCACCATCTTTAAGGGCATGACAGCCAATTAGCATATTCCTTCCTTATTGGCTGTGAGCACTGCCATCTTTTGTGATGGTGTGAGGGTCAATTAGCATATCCCCTCTTTATTAGATAAGATATATATATATATATATATATATATATATATATATATATATATATTGTATATATATACACACACACACAATATATATATATATTAGAGGCCCGGTGCATGAAATTCATGCACAGGGTGGGGGGTTGCCCCTCAGACCAGCTTGCACCCTTTCCAGTCTGGGACCCCTCAACAGATATCCAACTGCCCATTTAGGCTCAATCCCAGTGTGATTGGGTCTAAATAGACAGTTGGACATCCCTCTCACAATTCAGAACTGCTGGCTCACAACTGCTAGCTTATCTGCCTGCCTGATTGGCCCATAACTGCTTCTGCCTGCCAGCCTGATCACTCCCTAACCACTCCCCTGCCAGTCTGACTGATACCTAACTGCTCCCCTGTCGGCCTTATTGCCCCTAACTGCCCTCCCCAGATGGCCTGGTCACTCCTAACTGCCTTCCCCCCTTTCTGGCCTGGTTACCCCCAACTGCCCTCCCATGCAGGCTATCTTGTGGTGGCCATCTGTGTTCATACAAGGGCAGCCATCTTTGACCACATAAGGGCAGCCATCTTGTGTGCTGGAGTGATGGTCAATTTCCATATTACTCTTTTATTAGAGAGGATATATCAGCATTCCAGCATGCATGAGTGAGGGTCCTCTTCCTCCTTCATAGCGAGGGGCCTTCTTGCTGTGCCCTCACATGGTTGAGGGAGGCCAGAGAACTCTGTAGGGCATTTTATAGAAACACTAACCCCAGCCATGAGGGCTCTACCCTTTTGACCTAACCACCTCTCAAAGGTCTCAGCTCCCAGTACCATCATCTTTGGGGGTTAGAACTTCAACAGATGAATTTGTCAGGGTGTGAGGGACCACAAACATTCAGACTATAGTAGGAGGAAACTATCTTATCTAATAAAAGAGTAATATGCAAATTGACCCTACCTCCACTACACCCACAAGCCACGCCCACCATCAATCAGAGTGAGTATGCAAATTAATCCCAACCAAGGCCTCCACTCAAGGCTACAAAGTTTCAATTATAGAAGGTAAACAAATCCAAACAGAAATGGCAGCAGCCAGGGAGCAAGCAGGCTACAAAGTTTCAATTGTAGAAGGTAAATAAATTCCAGATACCAGGGCCTCTGCTTGGGTTTCTGGAGGGTGTGGCTGACCTGAAAACCACCACAGGCCCCTTGCCCAGGCTGCACCACACCCCAAGGGAACCCCCAGCCTGATCTGGGACACCCTTCAGGGCAAACCAGCTGACCCCCACCCATGCACCAGGCCTCTATCCTATCTAAAAAAACAGTAATATGCAGATTGACCATCACTCCAACACACAAGATGGCTGCCCCCATGTGGTCAAAGATCCTGCCCCCGTGTGGACACAAGATGGCCACCACAAGATGGCCAACAGAGGAGGGCAGTTGGGAGGCACCAGGTCTGCAAGGGAGGTTAGTTGGCGGTGATCAACTCTGCAGGGGAAAGCAATTAGGGGTGACCAGGCCAGCAGAGGAGGAAAGTTAGGGGCAAACAGGCTGGCAGGGGAGCAATTAGGCATCAATCAGGCTGGCATGGGAGTGTTAGCGGGTGATCAGGCAGGCAGGCAGAAGCAGTTAGGGACAACCAGGAAGGCAGGGAGGCAAGCAGTTGGGAGTCAGTAGTCCTGGATTGTGAGAGGGCAGTCGGACATCCCTCGAGGAGTCCCAGATTGGAGAGGGTGCAGGCTGGGCTGAGGGACACCACCACCCCCTTCTCCTCCCTCCCCTGTGCATGAATTTTGTGCACTGGGGCTCTGGTCATTTAATAAAAACTATTAAATTAATGTATAAAAAGTGCTTAGAAAAATGCCTGGCACATTAAAAGTGCTACATACATGTTGTTATTTTTATTATTACATAGTAATATAATTTTTATTATTATCTAGTGCTCATCTTGGCTGATGGTCTCTTTGGATACAACACTTAGAGAAAGTATTGTCCTGTGTTGGGAGGTAGGTCAACAACACTCCCCCATATGAGGCCTGTGGCAGACATTGCTAATAAACCATGGCACTCTCCTGGGTAAGTCCAAAGCTGTCTACAAACCTCATATCCCTCTTCAGGGGTCTTCAAACTACGGCCCGCGGGCCACATGCGGCCCGCAGAGGAGTCTGATCCGGCCCGCCAGGTTTTTTGGGCAGTGAGCGCAGCCGAGGTGTTACAGTAGGAATTAGTAGTTCATATAGTCCGGCCCTCCAGCTCTCTGAGGGACCGTGATCTGGCCCCCACTTTAAAAAGTTTGAGGACCCCTGCAGGTAGCCAGCACCAAGCAGTTGGCTTTGCCACCTGAGAAAAACATTTGCATCCCAGCCTACGTCCTTATACTCTAAACCAGGGGTGAGGCCCTTTTTTGTGCTAAGGGCCATGTGGATATTTTTAACACTAGAAGCCTGGTGCACAAAATTTATGCACTTGGTGGGGGAAGGGGGGCGGTGGGGGGCGAGGGCTCAGTCTGGCCTGCACCCTCTCGCAGTCCAGGAGCCCTCTGGAGATGTCTTACTGATGGCTTAGGCCTGCAGGGAGTGGGCCTAAGCCAGCAGTCAGACATCCTTAGCACTGCCACAGAGGTGGGATTGGCTCTTGCCACTACTGCTTTGCTGGCCAGCCATGAGCCCAGCTTCTGGCTGAGTGTTACTCTCCTTGTGGAACCGCACTGACGACTAGGGGGCAACTCCTGCATTGAGCATCTGCCCTCTGGTGGTCAGTTCATGTCATAGTGATCGGTAATTCCGTCATTGGGCCAAAACCAGCTCTCCAACATCCGCGGAGGGGTCTCAGATTGTGAGAGAGTGCAGGCCAGCTTGAGGGACCCCACTAGTGCACGATTGGGGCCAGGGAGGGACACTGAAGGCTGGCCAGCTGGGGAGGAACCATGGGAGGACTCCAGGGTTTTTCCAGCCTGTCTTGCTCAGTCCCAGTCGGCCAGACCCCAGCAGCAAGCTAACCTACCAGTCAGAGCATTGGATCCTTGGTGGTCAGTGCACATCACAGCGAGCAGTTGAGTGACCTTAGCATATCATTATCATATTATGCTTTGATTGGTTGACTGGCTGACTGGATGATCAGACCTTAGCATATTAGGCTTTTATTATATAGGATCATCTGTGGGCCATACAAAATTATCAATTAGCCCACTATATTTGGTTGAACATTTAATTAGCTCACCCCTAATGCTTGGCAGGGCTAGACCGAATGATTTCATGGGCCTTACACAGCCCTCAGGCTGGATGTTCCCCACCCCTGCAAACAGACCAGGTACTCACAGTGAAATGGGCGTGGTGAAGTAAAGTTATTCTAAGTATGCTCAAGACTTCCCCATTCAGGGCCAGAGTGAAACCAAGGCCAAACCTATTTGCCACCTCCACACCCAGGCACATTCTTGATTGACCTCTTCACACTGAGATTTTTAATTTTGGGCAGTTTGGCGGGGGTGGGTGGTGGTTGTTTGTTTATTTTTGCTGAATGTCTGCTCAGTGATAAGGAGGTCTGAAATTTTCCCCAAGTGTTTAGAATTAGCTCTTTTTTGAATCAAAGGTTTGGTTCTAAATGAAAAGACACTGGTGTGGTTTAGTGGTATGGGTTCCTGGTCCATAAAAGAAACCTTCAATTACATGCAGAAATAATTGCTCAAAAGCCTTACATGTACTTTGAGCAGTGTATTTTACTTCATTACAAGGTAAAAACATTTCCTGGTTCTGTATTTTATGACGAACAAAAACATACATTTAAACATTCTATAATGAAAGTTACTGCTTGTCCCTGTAAACCTGCTCTGGAATCTGCTTTAGCCTTTCATTTGGGCTTTCTAATTTATATTTTTAGTTCAGCCACATCATACTTGGGCTTTTTAACTTTCTCATCTGTAGTATTAATGTCCACCATCAATCTAACCAACGTTTATGAGCATCACAGAAATTTAAAACGTATTTCTGAAATATTTTACATATATAAAATTCCATAAAAGGGCTGAACACACACACACACACACACACACACACACACACACGTATATATCTATAGACAGATATAATTTAAAAAATCATTTTAGATTTTCAAATTCCTTAGCCTAGAATAAAGGGCACATTAAGGAAGTCATGTCCCAACTCATAGTGACCGCACATTGCAATTGCCTGTGGCTTCCAGTCCGAATTTTTCTACCTCTTGGTATAGTCACTTCTGTGACTCTAGCCCAGCTGGCCTGTGGTTTCCAGGAGCTGTCTGAGAACCGGGAGGGTTGGTTAATTGTTGGTGTGACAGAGGAATGAAGGTGAAACTCCCATGACCCGGGTTCCCTTCAGCATTGTTCCAGGCTTGCTAAGCTTCTTTAGGCCTCCCTGGCCATTGTGGAAGGTGCGGCTCAGAGCCCAGACATTAGGAGCCCCTCCTGGCACAGCCCTCTGCACTGCTCCGTCCTCTCCAGCGCAGGCATTGACAGTGGAGTCTGCCGCTGCCCTCAGATGTGGAAACAGTGTTGAGCATCCTTTTCGCACCTGTGTATGTGGTAAAATAATAAAAGGATCAGGACCCTTATATCTCAGAATGTATTTTCCTACAATAGTTTACAAATATTCCATGTGTAAATAGTTTTATAAAATATTCCATGTGTACAACTTGTGTAGCAGATTCCTATTTTCTGATCTCAGGGTGCCCAAGGACTTTTCTCTCCGAAGAGATCTTGGTTCCCATGGGCAGCGCACTTCCTTTGGGTGTATCTGTGCCCCAGCCTTCGGCCACTGTGGGCAGAGAGCGATTCCTCCTACCCTGGGTGCTTTGTTTTGGTTTTTAAAAGAGAATCCAAAATTGGTTGAGTTCTATGCCACCTTGCCAGTGATATAGTCCTGTGTGTTGCTCATACCAATCTAAAAAAGTGATAAAAGCAGCACTTTTGGTTTTGGCCAAACAAGGCCATAACGTATAAGAAGATTTCACCAAACAAAGACAGTAGGTCCACCAGGGAGCCTGTTTTCATTGAGTTGGTATTTGCACAAGGTGACACCCTCTTTCACACCACCCACCTCCTCCCCGAGTGACTCAGCCCCGAGGGAGAAGCCTCTGAACTGCTCATTAACGCGGGCAGGTGAAGTGCGAGCACCACTCAGCCCACTCCAGGTGCACGGCGCTTCAGCGGGACCCGCCTCGGGAACCAGGCAGGCTTTCGGACAAAAAGTCCTGTTTTCAGTCAAGAGAGGTGAGTTGAATCATTTTTTCAAACAAATAGGTCTGCTTTTCTTGCATAACTTTCTTTGTTTTCTAAGTAAATGATTAAAATGAGAACTTAGTGTTCACTTTGTCTTTTTTCCCAGTTAAATTTTGGCAACTTCCAGTGAGCTGTTGCGCGTGTCCACAGCTCCTTATTCCTTGCTGTGATGTAGATCGCGTTGGAAAGTTTGCCCATCTGCAGGCATCACAGTAATGAGAACCTTTTGGAGTTTCTGCGTGGGAGCTGTCAGCTAGTGAATCCTCTCAGACGCAGGAGAGTAGATTCTTTCAGTCCAGGGGCCAGCACCTTCTGGTTTATTTTTCTCAAGGCTCTCCCTGTTTTCACAGATAGATGATACTTTTAGTGAAAGGATAAACCCTCTTGTTTTACAGATAGTGTTATATTTGTGTGGGGGGTTTTTTTGTTTGTTTTTTTGTTTTTTTGTTTTTTGTTTTTTACTACTAAAAACATTACAAGTCATTGAGCTGTGAGAGAGGTGACAAAACCACCCCCCACCCATTCTATTTTCCCCATTAAGAAAATCACATATTTTGCATTCATGTACCAAGGAATGAATCAGGGTGGGGTTAAATGGGGGCGTGGGGGAGGTGTGGTTTCACAGGAATTCGTGCTCCTTTGGCTCACTTCTCTATGCTGTACCCTAAGTTCTAACCTGAGATTGACTAATGTGTGTGGGGCAATTTTCAATTTCTATTCATATCCTAGTCCTGAAAAACCAGTTTAAAAGCCCTTTGATAAGAACAGAAAGGTTATTTTAGTCCGGCTTTCCTTGATAAATTGACTTGCGGGACTTGTGTTTTTTCTCCACCGTTTCTATTTGTGATACAAAGCTGCAGAAATCAAATCAAGGGGCTGCTCAAAATTTGCAACTACCCTGTTTCCCCGAAAATAAGACAGTGTCTTATATTAATTTTTTCTCCCAAAGTTGCGCTAGGTCTTATTTTCAGGGGATGTCTTATCTTTCCACGCGCTAGGTCTTATTTTCGGAGGATGTCTTATTTTCGGGGAAACATGGTAGCAGCTCTGCGTCCTTCAGAGGGGCGCTCCCCACAGTGTCCCGAGGTTCTATTAAGTTCTGGGGTTTTCATTGCTTCCCTTGCTGACTAGGTCATGTGCATCTCAGGGCCATTTAGAGCTCAATTCCTGAAGGTTTATTGAAGAATTTGAAAACTTGGCTTTCCGACCTATAGTAACCAGAGAGATAAAATTTAACATTTGTGGATTATACTTTTATTTTTCATGAACTATGATCAGATTTAAAACTGGCTTTCACCTCCACAGTTTATAATACAAATATAGCGTGTTTTTTTTTTTTTTTTTTTTTTTTTTTTTTTTAAATATTTGCTTACTCCAGTGTTTAATGTATTGGAGAAAACTGAGATATGACATCAGTAAAAATTTTAGTAAAACATTTGGTTGATTTTAAATGTCAGAATAGAGAGAGAATGTAGATAAACCTGCCAGGAATTTTATTACAGTTTTAACTTTGTGTAAATCTTAGATCTAATTGACGTAATTTTCAGTTGGAAAAAACATAGGCTCATCCAGTATAACTCATGAATTTTCTAGATGATGACAACAAAATACATAAATGTTAAGCAATTTGCCAAGACCAGAGTAACAGGACCTGCATGAGAAGTCAGATTATCAGACTTTTGTGTTTTTCAGTTTCTTTAATGATTTTTCAAGTTTCTTTCACATTAAATATGTACTAGCAATAACTGGGCATTCTTCTGGATCTATAAATGGACTATCACTGATATGGAAGTGAAGATTTTCTTACCCAGTTACACTTGAAAATTTATGACAGTATGTATGGTATGATTATGACATAATGGGATATATTTTTAATTTGTGATTTATGAAGTCAATCTTGTTCTTTATTACATGAATGGGTTTTTAATCTCAGGAAATGTTAGCTCCCCTGTAGGAAGATAATGAGTGTGTATAGGTTGTGGTACAGCCAATCAGGGACATACTCACCTCACCTATCATTCCATAGGTGCAGCTTACCTACCTGGCTGTCTTCTCTAACACTGGAATGTTTTTAAATTTATCTTTTGACCCTTCACCCATTTCTCTCACCCACCACCTTCTCATCTGGCAACCACTTTTCTCAAATACATCTGTGTCTGAGAGCTAAAGTGCTCAACATCCATCCATGTTGTTACAAATGACATAATATCCCCCTTTCTCATGTCTTAATAATACATACTTTACAGCTGATAGCTCAATTGATGTTTTTTTTTTTTCAGACTTAACCCATTGGAATTAGTAATTATTCAAAGAGGGTATACATTTTGGGGGGACACCGATATATGTATAAGTCTATGTCTATGTCTATGTCTATGTCTATATCCATATCCATATCCATATCCATATCCATATCTATATCTATATCTATATCTATATCTATATCTATATCTATATCTATATCTATATCTATATCTATATCTATATCTATATCTATATCTACATTGTTTTTATCTATTAATTCATTCATGGGCATTTAGGTTTTTCTATATCTTGGCTATTATGATATTATTAGTGTTATAATAAATATGGGAGTGCATATATTTCTTACATAATCCTATTTTCATTTCTTTTTGGTATAAACCCAAAAGTGGAATTGCTGGATTCTATGGTAGATCTATTTTTAATTTTTTGAGGAATTTCCATATTGTTTTCCATACCGATTGAACTAATTTATATCCCCACCAATAGTGCAAAAGGGTTTCCTTCTCATCACATCCTTGCCAGTACCTGTTGTCTCTTACATTCTTGATGATAGCCATTCTAACAGATATAAGGTAATATCTCATTATGGATTTGATTTGCATTTTCTTGATGATTAGGCATATTAATCACCTCTTTTCATATGGGTTGGCCATCTGTATGACTTTGGAAAACATGTTTATTCAGATCTCCTGCTCATTTTTAAATCAAATAGTTTGCTATTAATTTTTATGAGTTCTCTACACATTTTGGAGGTTACCCACATATCAAGTATGTGATTTGAAAATATCTTCTCTCATTTAGTAGGTTGCCTTTTTATTTTGTTGATGGTTTCCTTTGCAATGAAAAAAAAAATTGGCCAGTGATCTCACATCTAGAAATATATCCCAAGAAACTAGAAACACCAATCAGAAAGGATATATGCACCCCTATGTTCATAGCAGCACAATTTACAATAGCTAAGATTTGGAAACAGCCTAAATGCCCATCAGCAGATGAGTGGATTAGAAAACTATAGTACATCTACACAATGAAATAGGTGCTATAAAAAAGGAGGAATTGTTACCATTTGCAGCAGCATGGATGGACCTGGAGAGCATTATGCTAAGCAAAATAAATCAGTTGGAGAAAGATGAATATCACATTATCTCACTCACCTGTGGAATATAATGAACAAAACCAGGTCCAGAGACAGAGAAGCATCTATCAGATCATCATACCTCAGATGGAAGGCAGGGGAGGGTGGAGGTAAAGTGGAGTGATCAACCAAAGGACTTGTATACAGGTCAGGAGCAGGGAAGTAAGGGAAGGGAAATGGGGGGATAAGGTCACACATATAATACCTAATCCATAAAAAATAAATTTAAAACACCCCAAAAAATGAAGAAACATTTTAGTTTAATGTAGTCCCACTTTTTTTTTCCTTTTAATATCAGATTCAAAAAATCATCACTAAGGCCTAAGTCAAGGAGCTTACCTCCTATGTTTTCTTTTAGAGTTTTATGATTTCAGGTCTTACATTCAAATATTTAATCCATTTCGAGTTAATTTTTGTGAGTGGTATAAGGAAGTGGTCCAGTTTCATTCTTTTTCATGTGACTGTTCAGTTTTCCCAACCCCATTTATTGAAGAGAATATACTTCTTATTGTATATCTTGACCCTTTTGTCATAAATTAGTGGATAATTTATGCATGAGTTTATTTCTGGGCTTTCTCTTCTGGTCCAGTGATCTGTGTGTCTGTTTCTATGCCAATATCATACTGTTTTAATAACTATAGCTTTGTAATATAGTTTAAAATCAAGGAGTGTGATTCCTCCAGCTTTCTTCTTCTTTCTCAAAATTATTTTGACTACTTGGAGTTTGCTGTGATACCATATAAATTTTAGGATTTTAGGTTCTATTTCTTTGAAGAATGTCATTGGAATATAGACAGAGATTGCATTGAATCTGTAGATTGCTTTGGATAGTATGGACATTGTAACAATATCGATTCTTCCAATTCATGAGTACAAATATCTTTCAATTTATTTGTATCTTTTTAAAAAAAAATATATATATATATATATTTTATTGATTTTTTACAGAGAGGAAGGGAGAGAGATAGAGACCTAGAAACGTCGATGAGAGAGAAACATCGACCAGCTGCCTCTTGCACACCCCCTACCGGGGATGTGCCCGCAACCAAGGTACATGCCCTTGACCGGAATCGAACCCGGGACCCTTCAGTCCGCAGACCGATGCTCTACCACTGAGCCAAACCAGTTTCGGCCATTTATTTGTATCTTTTTCAATATCTTTTATTAATGTCTTATAGTTTTCATACAGGGTTTTCACCTCCTTGCTTACATTTATCCCTAGATATTTTATTCTTTTTGATGTAATTATAAACCAGATTATTTTCTTTATTTCTCTTTCTGTTAATGCATTATTAGTATATAGACACATAACAAATTTTTGTGTATTGATTTTGTATCCTGCAACTTTACTGAATTTATTAGTTCTAACAATGTTTTTAATTTTTAAAAAAATATTTTTTTATTGTTTTTTTTACAGAGAGGGATAGAGAGTTAGAAACATCAATGAGAGAGAATCATCGATCAGTTGCCTCTTGCACACGCCCTACTGGGGATGTGCCCGCAACCAAGATACATGCCCTTGACCGGAATCGAACCCGGGACTCTTCAGTCCACAGGCCGACGCTCTATCCACTGAGCTAAACCGGTTTAGGCATAACAGGTTTTTTTTTTTGTTTTTTTTAATGGAATCTTTGGATTTTCTATATATAATATAATGTCCTCTACAAATAGTGACAGTTATACTTCTTTCTTTCCAATTTGAATGCTTTTTCTTTCTTTTTCTTGACTAATTGCTGTGTTTAGAACTTCTAATGCTATAGAGAATAAAAATGGTGAGAGTGTCTAATTTTTTATTGTAGTAGAAATAGTATGATGTAAGCTATCAGCTTGTCATATACATCCTTTATTATGTTAAGGTACACTCCTTCTGTACCCACTTTGTTGAGAATTTTTATCATGTGTGGGTGTTGAATTTTATCAAATGCTTTTTCTGCATCTATTGAGACAGTTGTATGATTTTTAGCCTTCATTTTGTTAATATGGTGTATCACATTGACTGATTTGCAACATTTTGAGCATACCTAGAATAAATCTCATTTCATCATGGTATATGATCCTTTTAGTGTATTGTTAATTTTGGTTTGCTAATGTTTTGTTGAGGAATTTTGCATTTATGTCTTCAGGGACAGGTTTATTTCTCTGTAATTTTATTTTCTTGGGGTGTCCTTGTCTGGTTTTGATATCTGGTTTTGGTATTTGGTAATGCTAGCCTCATAAAATGAGTTTGAAAGAGTTTCTTCCTCTTCTATTTTTTGAAAGAGTTTGAGAAGGGTTGATACTAATTCTTATTTGAATGTTTGGTAGAATTTTCCAGTGAAGCCATGTGGTCCTAGACTTTTGTTTGTTGCGAAGTTTTTTATTAACCAGAGGAATTTTGATGGAAATACCTGAGAGATCTGTTTTTCTGGTGATTTTGTAAACAAAAAAAAAAAGAGGATATGTTTTGAATGACTGAACTCATACTGTGGAGTGAACTGCATATAATCATATAATTCACCAAGCACTTAACTTAAGCAAACATGATTTAACTGATAATGTCGCATATAATTTTGCCATTAACTTGAAGCATTCTTTAAGGAGGAAGTTCAAGAGAAAACTTCGTTGGTTTCACACAGCATATCTGTTGATGTTATCCTGTTTCTATGTCATTTGTTGACTTCTTTTCCCTTCCTGAGAATGTTGAAATAAGGGCTGCATGTATTAATTGCTGTGTACCTGTCTCTCTACAATTGCTCAAGTTCACTTATTTATCTAAAGTCTTTATCAAATGTTTTTAAATGTTTTTAGCTTACTATTATAAAAATCTATGTGATTTTGAAATTTAGGAAAGATCTTTTCTCAAATGGGTGCTTTATCAAATGACAACCACATTCATTAGGTTTGCATTTTATGTTAGTTGCTAAATTTTTTAGAGATATAAATCATCCTTTTATTGCAATCATTAATTGGAAGAGTGCACTTTATAGCTGTCCATTAAAGACAACTGGCTTACTTCTAGACATGAGAACTAATAGTCTTAAGTACACATTGTAATTGTATACTGGAGAGCTCTAAGCATCTAAATAATTTATTCTGTGCTTCTAGACGCAATTTCTCTAGCCTAAAAAGTTATTAAGTTTTCTTTATATGGAACCTTTTGGGGCAAAGTAGTGAACTATAAACCACATTTTTAGAACTGGGATACACACATCCTGGGAAATATGGCAGTATTCCAGAAAATGCACAGAAGCCACAAGATTAGTTAAAAGGTTTTGCAGAAAACTGCTCATCAAAAATCCTTCCTTCTTCCTCACTCCTTCCCAGTGTACTCTCTCTTGTGTCATTAGGTAGAAGCTTGAAAGGAATTCATATAGGAAGAAGTGCAGGAGGCTAGAATCCCGACAGATGTGGATTTAATTATGACCCCACTTTAGTTAAGCCTAACTTGTGAGATGATTGTGCTCATCTCACAGTACCAACAGATAAAAAGAAAACTTAAGCCCTAACTTGTTTGGCTCAGTAGATAGAGCATAGGCCTGGGGACTGAAGGGTCCCAGATTCAATTCCAGTCAAGGACACATGCCTGAGTTGCAGGCTTGATCCCCAGTGTGGGGCATGCAGGAGGCAACCGATCAATGATTCTCTCTCATCATTGATGTTTCTCTCTTTCCCTCTCCCTTCCTCTCTGAAATCAATAAAAAGTATTTTTTTAAAGAAAATTTAGGGTTCTTAGTGAATTTTAGATAGAAAGATATAGTTAGGTAGATATAAAAATACATATGCCATATGATATAATATAACATTTTATATTACTATGTCTTTCATAGTAACACAAAGAAGTGTAAAACATCAAGAAAAAAATCTCTACCAGAAAAATATGGTACTCAGATGAAGAAAATAAAAGTATTTACTTTAAGACATACAGACTTTCTTGAATAGAAGCTTCTTTGAGTGCTGTTCCTGGATGGAGAGATTAAATATCACAAATGTTAGCACTTCCTAAACCATTACATAGGACTCATGCAATCCTAATAAAAAATTCCAATAGAATATTTATTTTGGTACCAGACAAAATGCTTTTAGAGTTTATCTGAAAGAAATGAATGAGTAAAAAGAGCTGATAGAATTTCTACAAAGAAATTAATCAGGGATGCATGTGCTAGATATTGAAATGTATTATTAAGGAAAGAATAATTAAGAGATTTCTTGATTAGAACAGGCAACTATAAAGCACATTCTAAACTATCGATACATTAGAATTTAATATGTGACGAAGAATCATATATCAATGAGCAAGGGATTCATTCTACAATTACCAAAGTAAACCCATATGCATTAGAATTTCCATGTAATGATAAAATATTTTGAAAAATTATGTAAATATTTAATTAATCTGATTTGTCCATCAAATATTCTTCTACTAGAGGCCCAATGCATGAAATTCGTGCGAGGGTAGGCCTTTGCAGCCCCTGCTGCCGAGGCCCTTGCAGCACTGCAGCCCCGCCCCCCCCTTCCCTCACACCCCTCTTGGCCTGGTACTGCCTGCGTCCACCAGGACACACCCACTGGGCCTCCCTCAGCGGGGTGATCATGAGGCAATGGCTGGGCCCCTCATCAATCGCATTGCATCCACCTTGGCTGGCCTGGCACCAATGGATGTCATAACATGATCATCTGGACAGTTGTTCCGCTGTTCGACAGTTCAGTCAATTTGCATATTACCCTTTTATTATTATAGGTAACTGATTATGTACCAGATGCTGTAATAAGATTTAGAAATACAGCTGTGGGGAACATGATCTTGGTTATGATGTCAAGATTTACAGTGTGTGGGGGTGGGGGTTGGAGAAGAATATTCAGCCACACAAACAGGCAATCTGTATAGTAATGTTATAGAGAAGAATCCTTTGCTCTTTGAGTTCTCAGCCTGGGGAAGTAGGAGTTGTGCAGGTTGGGATGGAGTCACTGAATGTTTGTGGGAAGATATCTAATGCATGACTTCAAATAGAAGTCTTTCCCAGGAAGAAATTAAGTAGTGAAGAAAATTCAGAAATAAGAACGTTTTAGGCACAAGGTATAGAGTGAACACAATAGCTTAAAGGTGATAAAAAGGATGAAGACTTTAGGGAACTGGAGTGATTCACTGTGGCTGAATGAAGTTAAAATTTGAGTGAGGGAAGAGGACTGGAAGTATGGATTGGTGAGCCTTATTAACAACTTGGATTTTACCCTGACTGAAATAAAGCACCATAGGTATCATTAAAGAAAAAGAAATGCAACCAAGAGATATGTAGAAGTAGAGTTGTAGACTTGGGGATTGCTTGGATTTTGAGGTCAGAGAGAAGCATCATGGATGTACTATAGGGATTTTTAATGAGTGAAAGAGTTAATAAGGGAAAGATATAGAATAAAAAACAGAAGCTGCTGTTAAAAGAAAAATCACAATTAGAAGCTTAGTGATAAACTGGGAAAACATAGATATTTCTTTTTTTATTTCTTTTTTTTATTATTGATTTTGTACAGAGAGGAAGGGAGAGAGATAGTTAGAAACATCGATGAGAGAGAGTCATCGATCAGCTGCCTCTTGCACACCCCCTACTGGGGATATGCCCGCAACCAAGGTACATGCCCTTGACCGGAATCGAACCCGGGACCCTTCAGTCCCCAAGCCGACGCTCTATCCATTGAGCCAAACCAGTCTCGGCAAAACGTAGATATTTCTGATAAAGAAAATAAGAAAGCAATAAGAAATCTATAGCCGAAACCAAAACCGGTTTGGCTCAGTGGATAGAGCATTGGCCTGCAGACTGAAAGGTCCCAGGTTCGATTCCGGTCAGGGGCATATACCTTGGTTGTGGGCACATCCCCAGTAGGGGGTGTGCAGGAGGCAGCTGGTCGATGTTTCTCTCTCATTGACGTTTCTAATTCTCTATTCCTCTCCCTTTCTCTCTGTGGAAAATCAATAAAATATATTTAAAAGAAATCTATAATAATAACCAATGTATAATTTAGAAAATAAGAAGTAACCAATAAAATTAGAAAATGTGCAACTGAAGCAAAATAATAACACTTTCATCTTTTAAATTATTCAAGAGATTAATAAATGATCATTCTAAATGCTGGCAACTGTATGGACTCTCGTATGTTGCTAATGGATTATAAATTGTTATAAGGCTTATTGAAAGAAATTTGACAATAGGAATGAAGAACATTTTAAAAGTTATAGCCCTTGGCAAATAATTACACATTTAAGGGTCCATTCAAAGAAAATAATTAGAGGTGTTTTCAATGACTTTTGTATAATTTTGTTGCAAAAAATAGAGGAATTACATTATACTGATAAAATAGACCCATAAGATGAAAGATTCTGTAGTCACAGAAGAAATAATTATTTAATTATTTTTTAAGTGGCACTGAAAAATGTGTACCTGTAGGATATAATAGGCAAATAATAATATAATAATAATAATAACAGTGACTGATGAAAGGTGCCTGATTTTTTTCTTTGTGTTTTCTTGTATTTTCCATATTCTCTGTAATAAGCATATATTACTAATATTCTGAGAATGATCATATCTGAAGTTGGGATAAAGAATGACCACATGACAGAGCTGTTGTGAATGTGAAATATGATAAAGTATTTAAGGCAACTAACAGGATTTTGGCCCTAGTTTGTGGTCAAAATTTGGATTTGCATTCATTTAACAAATATTTTCAACTAGAACTGACAATAACCTATGAGGGGTTCAGGTGATAAGTCATTTTTATTAGCTAGCATTCTTATTAATAAATATTAACCCAGTGTTTTTGTAAAATGAAACAGCTGTCCCAGAGAGTAACACTTTATGCTAATACTTGATGTTATCATCTGCAGAAAAGACAGGTGGTGAAAACAAGGGTGGGTGGGAATCTTATATTAAAAATAAAAACCAACAGTAAGAAAGTTTTATGGTTGGTGACTATCAGACTCAGAAAATTGGTAGCATATAGATAAATCCCTGACTAGCTAAAAGGTTTTATCTGTGCTACATTCTGAGCTGTTTCACCATCAGTAAGCAAGTTTCCAAATTTTAAAATCAGACTATGAGGCCCTGTCTGAGAAATAGCCAACTTACAGCCATCGCAGCAGGCTAAATCAGTCCACCGGTCTGCTAAGATTGGTTTCCTTCTACACTGCATATTTAGAATAAACAGCCCATTAATTTAAATGGGCTTGTTGACATTTATGCTTCACGAAGCTCCGTTTTCTCCTTACATAATATTTCATGTTCTTTTAGGTGATAATTAGTTGTTTGATGGTTTTATTTGCCTTCTAGAAGGCACTGCTTTTGTTTATTGGTTTGTAATTATTGGGCTCCACTTATTCTTCTAATGAAACTGGTTTAATAAAATTTATGCTTTAAAAGTTCTCAGGGAGTTTTCCCTATTACCAGTGATTTCTGAGATTTAAATACTGTGGATATAGAACCATTATTGGGTTATGAAACCCTCAAGACTTTTTCATACACAAAGTTAAATGCCACTAGGGTGGGGACATATGCCATTTTCTGGTCATTTTACTGTATATCTTTCCTTATTCTATGTTAGCTTTTTAATACTTTCCATCACTATAAAGATTTCCCCTAGGTGACAATTTATATTTGGTATTTTCCATAGAGATATTAACTTACATAAGTATATTAGAAGCTTGATAAACTGATTGGAAATGTTCGGAGCAGTTAACATACTCAGTTGTCACTCTGTGATGAACTCATGAGACTTTGGTAAAGTGATCAAAAGTCTGCTCCAAGTCTCAGGCTTGCAGGAGGTCCGCCACAGATGTCTGCAACAAAGGAAATATCGTTCTTCTCACCTCTCAGTCTGGCAACTTGGTACCTGCTGGCCTTTTTTGCTTCCTGGGCTTTTGGAACAGGAACTTTGGTGTTAGGCTGATTTGGGTTGGAATCCTAATGGGGCACAAGCTATGTAACCTTAGGCAAACTACTCATCCTAAAACCTCTTTCCAAAAAGAACTAGTTTCACCCACTTCCAACTCCTTCCCTAGCCTTCTTCAAAAAGACTCTGACTTCATTGAAATTATTGGCCATAAAGTTTCACATAAGTGTACAATGAGGGTAATAATAGTGGCACCCTGAAAGCATTGTGTGAGTCTTAAATGAAATAATACATATAAAATTTAGCTCAAAAAGCTAAAGCTATCACATGATCCAAAATATCAGCCATCAGAATGGAATTCTTTTCTTATGCTTTCTGTTTTCTTGTTTTTTGGTCTTCTCTTATTCTCTATTTTGTTCATTTATTTTTTGTTTCACAGTTTTTCCTTTTCTGACTTATTTTTTCTATTCTCTTTTCTTTTTGCCCCACTCAATTCCAGTCTCTTTGCCCATATATAATCTTTCTTAAAAGAGAAAGTTATCAGGGAATGGTGAAGTTACTATTAAAAGGCAAGTCAGGAGGCATTTTGTTCTTGGGTGGGAAGGGAAGAGTGAAATCTACAAAGTATGTAGGTCAAGAGGACCCAAAAGATGAAGAATAAGATTGTAACTTAGTTGGGAGATGGGGAATTCTTGGAGTTGGCACAGGAGGAGATGAGGCTGAGATCAGGCTATGGGAATAGCAGAAAAATGGTTCTACATGGTCCCCAGGAAGTGGTATAAATTGAGAGAGACCATAAGGAGATAAAGAAAAGCTGAATAGAAGGCAATTTAAGGACCGAGATGTGCGATAGCTTCAAATACATCCAGAGAGCACTGAGAAAGCTTATTAGTTTTGTGATTGAGAACTGCAGATGAGTGATTTAATCTAAATCCTAAAGACAGATGTCCTTGGGCAGAAGATGTAGGTGATGGGCCAGAAGTTGAAAAGTTTCTTTTCCCCTCTATCCTAATTAACTGTGATGTCATGATTTCATATAAGAGTTTCCAGCTTGTGTATTCAGTGCTTTAAACTCAGGAAAAGGTTTTTGTAGTTCTCAGCATAATAGACACACAGCTTTCACACATTTTTGCCAATAATATTCCACATTTAAAATACAGTTGCTGGTGTCTGCCACTGTTAGTCATATGTACTGGTGACAGCTTTTGGAGGAGCTAAGATTGGAGTTTCATCTTAAGAAAGTGAGAAGTTAAAAACTTAATTAGAATGAATGATGGCACTTAGATATGAGCACAGTTGGCTCAATTGAGGCTAAAAGAGTGTTGAGTAGTTCTGAAACTCAGGATAACCTCAGTGCCTACATAAATAATTCCTTTAAAGACAGTATACAATTAACATTGTGTTGCATATATTTTTATACTATCAATTTGAGAGGGTTGTAATCTCTAATGCATGCTATAAAAGGCTATTTTAACAAGGGCATTATTCACAGAGACATATTTTAATAACTAGAAATGTTCACGTATAAAAATATTGTTTTATATTCTGGATAAGATGAAAGGAGTTCCATTGCAGTAAAATTTCTGTGCAATTAGAAGGTGATGAAATAGAGGCTTGTACTTAGGGTAAAATGGCCATAGGGTTTTAAGGGGGGAAAAGAAGCAGAGCAGGTCAGGCTGAAGGAGGTCATGCAGGAAATGTAGGAGAAATATATGTAGACTTGATGAGAAACACTTTATTTCCTCACAATATTGGTCATTTGCATTAAAATTACTGCATACTTATTAAACTATTAAATCTTAAAAATGGAATACATTAGTTTCCTTTCTCATTTACCTTCTGTAAATGAATAGCATGGGCCTAGGAAAGAGTATAAAATGTTATCCAGCTATTTAATGGGGAGATTAATCCAGGGAAGGATTAGGGCCAGGCTATTCATGGCTTCAGTGTGGCCAAGGGAGGGGTGAGGCTTGAGGCTGAGCCTTTCCGGGGATGATGGAGCAGTCATTCATTACTGCTGTTCCTTCCAGTTTCTCCCATTATCTTTCTTTTTAATTTTTTTTCTTTATTGATTAAGGTATTGCATATGTGTCTTTACCTCCCATTTACCTCCCCAAACCCCCGCTCATGCCCTCCCCACCTGGTGTCTGTGTCCATTGGCTAGGCTTATATATAAGCATACAAGTCCTTTTTCTCCCACCTATCCCTACCTTCCCTCTAAAGTTTGATGGTCTGATTGATGCTTCTCTATTTTGTTCATCAGTTTATGTTGTTCTTTATATTCCACAAATGAGTGAGATCATGTTGTATTTATCTTTCTCTAACTGACTTATTTCACTTAGCATAATGCTGTCCAAGTCCATCCATGCTGTTGCAAATGATAGGCGTTCATTTCTTTTTACAGCGTAGTATTCCATTGTGAAGATATACCACCGTTTTTTAATCCACTTATCTGCTGATGGGCACCTAGGCTGTTTCCAAATCTTAGCTATGGTAAATTGTGCTGCTATGAACATAGGGGTGTATATGTCCTTTCTGATTGGTATTTCTAGTTTCTTGGGATATATTCTTAGATCTCCCATTATCATTCCTCTTTCAGAACTCCAAAAGACATTTCCCTGAATGTTTGGTATTGAGCATATCACATGATACTTTGAGCGACATATAATGTGTCCTGTAAAGAGCCCATGGAGCTACAGTCACAGTTCCTCATTCTGCCACTTACTGTATGACCTTGGGCAGGTTATTTAACTTTTCTGATTGGATCCTATAATTAAATATAATAATGCTCATCTGGGATAATTAAATACATAAAGGTCATAAAACATGTAGATACTCAACAAGTGAACCTTGCTGGGAACATCAAAGAAATAAGCATATTGCAAGGGATAATATCCTATCTAATAAAAGAATAATATGCAAATTTACCATCATTCCAACACACAAGATGGCTGCCCCCATGTGGTCAAAAATGGCTGCCCCATCTGGCCACCACAAGATGGCCAGCAGGGGAGGGCAGTTGGGAGGGACCAGGACTGCAAGGGAGGGCAGTTGGTGGTGATCAAGCTTGCAGGGGAGGGCAATTGGGGGTGACCAGGCCTGCAAGGGAGGGCAGTTAAGGGCAAACAGGCTGGCAGGAGAGCAGTTAAGCATCAATCAGGCTGGCAGGGGAATGGTTAGGGGGTGATCAGGCCGTCAGGCAGAAGCGGTTAGGGGCAATCAGGAAGGCAGGCAGGCAAGCAGTTGGGAGCCAGCAGTCCTGGATTATGAGAGGGATGTCCCAGATTGGAAAGGGTGCAGGCTGAGCTGAGGGACACCCCTTCCTCCCATGTGCATGAATTTCATGCATCAGGCCTCTAGTTTTAATAACAAAAGAGTCACTTGTATCTTATGTTTTGTAGATCACCATGGGCTTTTAGACCTTCTATTTGCTCCACAATGGCCTCATAACAGGTAGAAAGAACATTTTTAGGCTCAAGTAACTGAAATATAGAAATACAATCTCCTGAACAGCTTTATTTTTTCTTTTGCAAGAAGAAGTTCAGAGAGAGAGAGAGATAATCCAGGGCTATTGTGGCAGCTCTAGGATACTGTCAAGAAACCAGACTCTTTCCAATTTCTCTCTCTGCCATTGTTAATGTGTGACTTTAGTCCTGGTGGTTAATCCCTGGTCCCAAGGAGCCTACTCCTACCTTTTGCAGGGCATCCTAGTTCCTGAGAAGGGAAGGGTTAAGGCAAAACGCCAAGGCACTTTCATGGAAGAGGCAACAAGATAAAACTGGGAAAGCAAGTGGGTTTGTTGGAAACTCTTACTAGAAAATACATCATGGACTCCGGTGGAGTTAGTGAGGTGTTTATAGGATACCTAAGGCTAGTAATTGGCAGGTTAAGAGCCATGATATTGTTTGAAAGTCTTATCTCATCTGATTCCTTTTAGCTAGGACTTCTGGAGAATGCCTACCTACCAAAGGCAGGGAAATAGCAGACCCTCTTGTAGGATGTTGGATCTGACTAGAGCAAGCCCTAAATGTAAAGAGGAGGTATCTGCTTTTCTCTAGACAACTCTCTGCAGGATGTGCTGACAACCTGGAGTCACTGGCATAGAGGAAAGATGAGGAGCCTCAAGCTACAGAACTTTAGGTTGAGTCCCAGCTTGGCCAGTCATCAGCTACTCAAGCTTCTGTATCTGCAAAATAGGGATTATGTCCCTCTTAAAACACTGTTTAGAAACTCAATGAGATAAAATGTAAATAACTATAAAGTCATCGAAAGTATTGGTATTGTCTGAGCTCTCCTCCCTGCCTAGCAGAGCCTAATGGGAGAATTGAGATGGAATATGCAGGAAAATCTAAAAACAACATCCATATAGAATCATACAGTTGTCATGATTTATGCCTGGCTTCTTTCATCACTTAACATGTATCAGTACTTCCTTCTTCTTTGTTTCAGAATAATAGTCCATTGTATGGATATACCACATGTTATGTATCCATTCATTTCTTGATGATCATTTGGGCTGTTTTCAGTTTTGGGCTATTGTAAATGATGCTGCTATGCCCATTTGTGTACAGTGTTTACGTGGACATATGCAAAGGGAATATCAGGGAGGACACCGAGAAGGCTGTTCTGTGAGGGTTTGAATGCTGCAGTGATTCCTTGAGAGACTGCCCTGGGTCTCGTGCTGCCGGGCGCTGGAGGCAGAAGTCATGGGACTTCCACAGAGAGAGATGCCAAGAGTCAGGCAGGCCCCTGCTGTCTACCTTCCTTCTCTCACTCTAACGCCAGGGCACCTGTCTGAACCTGTAAAGATTCGTGATGAGCATTATTTCTGGTTGCTGAAGAAGGACTTGGATTTGGTTTAGAAACTAGATTCTGCTTCTTATCACCTTCGGCATGTTGGACACTCTCCCTGAGCTTCAGTTGTCTTATCTGGGAGATGAAGGCAACAATAACTATCTTGCAGACTTTATTTGAGGCTGAGAGACAGTGCCTATGAGGTAACCTGTTCAGAGTAGGTGTTCAACTAATAGGTATTTACATTATTAGCAATTGCCCTCTGTGTGGAGGGACATTCAAGTTAGAGATAGTGTGGTCCAAAGCTCTTGGAATGACTTTGTGTTGAGAAATGTTTTAATCACTTTTCCCAGAAGAACTTTATTAGTTTGCTGGGGCTGCCACAACAAAATACCACAGACTGGGGAACTTAAACCACAGAATTTTGTAGTCTCACAGTTTTAGAGACTGGAAGTCCAAGGTCCAGGTGTTGTCAGGTTTTTGGGTCTTGTGAGGTCTTTCCTTTGCTTACAAATGGTCACCATTTCTCTATGTTCTTGTATGGCCCTTTCTTTGTGCACATACATCTCTGGTATCTTTGTGTGTCCAAATTTCCTCCTCTTATAAGGATACTAACCAGATTGGATTAGGGCCTATCCTCATGGCCTCATTTAATGTAATCACAACTTTAAAGAGACTATCTCCAAATACATTCACATCCTGATGTATGAGAGTTAGGGCTTCAACATATGGATGTTTGGGAGACACAATTCAGCCAACAATAGCACCTAGAGAGCATCTTCTCTGGGAATATAAAAAGATGGGCACTTTCAGTCACCTATAAATTGCTGTCTGATAATGGTACCAATAGCATTTATTGTTTAACAAAGTGATTTTTGTGTACACTACTCATTGGCTCCTCAAAACCACCTCATGTAGTTGATGGCTGGTGTCATTAGCCCCATCTTCCAGAGAGATTAAGTGGCTCAGTGACAGAACTTGCTGTGTGCTTCTGCCATGAGATCCAATGCCCTTCCAGCATTGCATTCCCTGCCCAGTTGATGAACTTTGCAAAAAGCAGAACACCGCACCCAGGGAGAACAGATATCTCTGACTGCCCCCAAATTTTCTAATTTTTAAACAGAAAGTCTCACATTAGCAGAAACTTATTCATGAAACAGAAAAGGCAGTGCCTAGGGCCTGTGATTTTTTTTTTTTAAATATATTTTATTGATTTTGTAGAGAGAGGAAGGGAGAGAGATAGAGAGTTAGAAACATCGATGAGAGAGAGTCATCGATCAGCTGCCTCTTGCACACCCCTACTGGGGATGTGCCCGCAACCAAGGTACATGCCCTTGACCGGAATCGAACCTGGGACCCTTCAGTCCCCAAGCTGACGCTCTATCCATTGAGCCAAACCGGTCCTGGCATGGGCCTGTGATTTTTTAGGAGCCCACAAAAAGGTTCTAATTTTTATTTCTTTTATCAGCAGAAGAAAAAGTAAGTGAATATATAATCCTATATAATAAAAGCCTAATATGCTAAGTGTCCAGTTGTCCGTTAAACCAATCAAAGCTTAATATGCTAATGATATGCTAAGGCCATTCAACTGTTCACTATGACATGCACTGACCACCAGGGGGCAGACACTGCAACGAGTAGGTTAGCTTGCTGCTGGGGTCTGGCTGATCAGGACTGAACGAGATAGTCCAGACACGCCCTGGAGCCTTCCCACAGTCCCTTCCCAGCTGGCCAACCTCCCATGTCCCTCCAGCCCTGATTGTGCACCAGTGGGGTCCCTTTGCCTGGCCTGCACCCTCTTGCAATCTGGAACCCCTGGGGGATGTCAGAGAGCCGGTTTTTGCCCAATCCCACAGGCCAGGCCAAGGGACCCCACTGGTGCATGAATTCCTGTACCAGGCCTCTGGTAATAATAATAATAATAATAATAATAATAATAAAAAATATATAATAGTGAAGCCAGCATGAATTATTAATCTTTATTCTAAACAGTCATAAATATAATTTTAAGTGTATGTGTGTATGTGTGTAAAGGAAATTTTTTAAAACCTGATAATGTCCTGTATGTGATCAGTTGAAATTTAAAAATATATGTTACAGGAAAAGAAGTTGTTTTTCTTGTAACAACTTCTAGGCCCTGGCAGGTATGGATTGGTAATTGAGCATAGACCTATGAACCGGGAGGTCATAGGTCTATGCCCATGGGGGTGGGGGTGGGGGGGAAGTGCCTAATACAGGCCTGGAAACCCAATCAATTCCAGGCAAACTAGGACTGTGGTTTGCCTTAACCCCTTAACAGCTTAGAAGTGGTGGTTGGTCATAGCTAAGAAATGTGGGGCTTCCCCAAGCAGTGGTTACCTAAAATGATTAGAGTTCCCCAGCTCTGGATTGCCATGCCTCTGGCTGCCTCCTTCCTCATCACACTTCTGCTGACTGGGCTTACCTGGGCTCCCTCAGAAGAGCCATTTGCCCTCCTTCGGGTGCTCTGCATGATGTGCTTCAGTTCAATGTCTCATTTTATTGGCCTGGCTAGACACTTACCTAACTCATCTTTTGTCCCCAACTTCTGGCTCAGTGTCTGGCATATCATAGACAGTGAGTACACATTTATATATTTTTAATTTTTTAAATTATCATTCACACATATATATTATTATTGACAGCATTACAAATCTCCCTCTCCTCTTCCCATCCAACACATATTTAGTGATTGAATAAATGGACTAACTGGTGACCTAGTTCAGCCACTTGCTTGTTCTATAGCATTGGGGACACTAAACACTCTGGGTCTCAGTTTCTTCATCTATAAAATGAACACAGTGGAATAGATGAACTCTCAAGCCCTTAGGGGGCACTTTATGTCATATATTCATTATATCAGATCCTGTGACTTTGTCAGTACCAATGAAAAATGCGTCTAGGCCCTGGCAGGTATGGATTGGTGGTTGAGCATAGACCTATGAACCGGGAGATCACAGTTCGATTCCTGGTCAGGGCACATGCCCAGGTTGCAAGTTCGATCCCCACTAGGGGGAGTGCAGGAATCTTATCGTTGAAGTTTCTATCTCTCCCTCTGCCTTCCTCTCTGAAATCAATTAAGAAAATATTTTTTAAAAAGAAAAGAAAAATGTCTCGATAGCAATGAAGACTCCCTTGTAGATTCTTAGAGTCATTGTTGTGTTTTCTCCACCCCCATTTTTTCTTTTAGATCTGTACTGTAAGGCAGCATGTCCAATGTGTCCTTAAGAAAAACATCTCCCACAGGAAACGGTATGTAGATGATTTTTTCCGTTCCTTAGAAAACTGAAAAAAATCTGGGGCAAACAACTCAGGGGTCCTAATGATTTTATATACATAATGAATGCTCAGAAGCAACTGTCTACTTTAATTAGCATTGCTAAAGTTAGGCTGAAGAAAAGAGTTAGAATGCAACAGTTTTACTCATGTAATTGCAATCCAAAGACTTTAAAAAAATAAAACCAGTAAAAAGTGTCCTGTTTTGTATATGACCTTGTATGTTTCTGCTCCCATTAGATCAACGAATTAATTTATTTATAATTAAAAGCGTTTAAAATAGTCCTTTACATATTTTGGAAGCATATTTCTTTCTTAAGTACAAGGCCACCCACGAAGCCCTAGCGTTGTTTATCCCAGGCCTGTGGCTCGATGTTCCCTGGTGCCAGACAGCGCCTCATGAGCTGCATGGGCAGTTTCAGTTGGCACCTGAGCAGTTACATGTTATCTTTGATGATGGGGTGTGGGCTTTGTTTTTTTCTCGCTAGTACATCCCACTTTGAAACAGTACTGGACTTGCCAGCCTAGAAGGCTAATGTTGGCCAATCAGATGTGACTTTCAAAATTTCTAGGTTAACAAACCCACACTCAAGCCCGTTCCTTCGTTTTTCTGTTGATAGCTATGAAGAGTTCTACTCAGGGAACAGCACAGAGACAACAGCGTTTTCTCGAGGTGAACAAAAGAAGGGCTTTCTTACAGGATAACAGCTGGATAAAGAATCGTCCTGAAGGAAGGTAAGAGGACGTGGAGTGGGTGGACGAGTAGAGAGAGAGCCAGTTTCTGTTTGGGAAGCGAATGGCCATCTAAAAAGGGAATAATTTCATTTTAAAACACTTTGCTACGTGGCTTAATTTTTGGTAAGATTTATGAAATATAAATTGGTAGCAAAAGATTTTCAGGAGCATCACTACCATTTCTACTGTCCACATACCGAAGAGGCTGTGTCTCTAGCGAGAGAAAGCAGGGTTTCATTGTTATAACCAAATAGGTGCTTGTGGCAGGGAGATTTCTGGTGCATGTGGACTGTGTCAGTTGAAACAAACACAGAATAGTATGATTGCACATTTGCAAATGTAAATAACAATTTGAAATAAAATTTATTTATGCACAAGTGAAGTAAATAAGTTTGTAATTTATTTTAGTCCCAACTAACTATTTCCCTCCAGCTGGTTGCAAATATGGTATTACTTTGAAAGGGAAAAGACTTACCATTCAGGAAGCTTTGTCTGCTTTAAGCATTGTTTCAATGATGATTTTAAAGCTATGACCATATTGTCTTCCTGCCAACATAGATTTATGATAGACATTTGTCCAGCCCAGATATAGCTTTATTATAAATTATGTATATTCATGTGCACACTTTTCTGATTCCCTTTTACACATCAGGCTTGATACCAGGTACTTTATGTATCACGCATTAGTAAATCTCACAAGAATCACACAAAGTGGGTATCATATGTTCATTACACACTTGGGAAATCTGATGCTCAGAGAGGTAAAGTAACTTGTCCAATGGCACGCTACTATTAAGAGGTGAAGTCAAGATTCTAATGTGACCATTATTTTTCCAGTATACCAATAGTTTTCAATCCAATCAGGGTAGTTTTACCCTCAGGGGATGTTTGGCAAATACATTTTTAGTTGTCAAAAGGGGAGGATACACCTGACATCAAGAGGGTCAAGGACAGTGATGCTTCACAGGACACTTCCCAGAACAAAAAAATCATGAAATCCATAATGTCAATAGCGCTGAAGTTCAGAAACCCTCCATTACAGAATACTTACTCTGAATGTACTGTCTGCGGGTGGTTATTTGAGGAGTATACTTGTAACAGTTAAATAAAAAATGTCTAGTGATTTCTGTTATTAAATATTATTTTAAGGGACTCTGGGGATATTTGGAGATTCACACTAACTTTTTAGAGTTGACACTCTTGGACAACAACGACTTCCTTCTGTGAAGCAACATTGTGACTTCTGTCAGAGCCTAATATGGCATTTCTTTTTTTCATAGTGGTAGAGTGATGTCAAATGTAGAGCATAAATTTTGGGTTGCAAATATTTGCACAGATGGGTAAAGACAGAGATGTCTAAGACAAATTACACTTGGCAGGGATGGTGGTTTTTGTGCCAAGCATGCCTCCTTAAAACGTCCCAGAGAAGCCAGCCTGGGTGGTATGACAGCTGCTAAATGAGGGGAAGTTGGCTCTGATGTTTCCCCTACTCCCACTGGCCCCGTCCTGGGCTGTGTGTTATAATTTTTCTTCAGGTGAAAACATGTATGATGTCTGCTACTCTCTTCAAAGTTTAGGGAAGGATACCAAGGAAGATAAAGAAATTCTCTTGGGATATTTGAGGGTATATATTTTCTGGAGCTGTTTCACTATTCTTCTTTGCTTCTAATTGTCTACTATTGTATTTCATAGCTTTGTTATACATGGTTTCAGAGTGTTGAGTAACATAAGTGGAGCAGAACCAGGAGAAATGTGGTATTTCAGGTTTGCTTGGGTTGACATGAAAATGGTTCAGGTACTTACTCTCTGCCTTGGCTCAAGACCAAAGGCTCTACTACATGTTTTGACATTTCCCCAAAATTGCCTGTACTTTCAGGTCTGCTGTGCAAACTGAGAAGGACATGGCTTTGGGATTTTCTGTCTGATGGTCTTTTGCAGGGTTGACCAATTGGAAAAACAAAAGTTTGGAGTAAAATGGTCTGAGTCCTAGACCCATCTCTGTCACTTGATAACCTTTTGGCCTTAGGAAAGCCACAAAATCCCTGACCAATTTCCTTATCTATGAATTGGATAGGAGGGTGTCTTCCCTGCCTATTTCATAGGGTTAAAGACCAGAGCAGACTGTGTATTCACATGGATAAAAAATGGGCTCTATCTCCTGTGAATAATTACCAAATAATATTAGCAATTATTTTCCTACTCATGTCAAGGAAAACTATCAAGTCCATAAAATAAAGATGTCCAGACATAATGGGCTTAATTAATTTTAGAACATTTTTATAGAAAACTTTTGCCTTCCTGTAAAAAAAAAAAAATGACTCTCCTAACACATACAAAGTAGGCGGCCTTGTGTTCCCACACTCTTGATGGAAAATTAAAACAAAACAGCAAGCACTCACTCCATTGTTGAATCACATGGAAATCTCATGGAATAAATTAGAATAACGATCATTTGTACTGACAAACTTGTTTCATTCCACCGTGCTCTTTCAAGTGGGGACTGGTTAAAATGAATACATAGTTGTGTTTTTATGCCTGAAGTAAATGAGTTGACTTTGCCAAAAATTGTGAGCTGTTTAATGTCTCCCTTATTTAGCGATTGCTAAATACTGTGGTAACTTTTCACGTGACTTCACTTTGTTCTTTCTCTGCAGAGATGAAAATTATGGTAGGGTGGTGCTGAACCGTCATAACTCCCATGATGACTTGGAGAGGTGAGTCCTTCAGACCAACTACATCATTAGCAGAAACACAAAGGCTGTCGTTTTTGAGAAGACTTGTTCAAGACAGACTGCATATTTGCGGTCGCCTCGGGCTTTCCATGATGCCTGGGCACGTGAAGGATGCTCTGTGATATCACCAGGGGTTTGTACAAGGCAAACTCTGTACTTCTCCAGCTCTATGCTTCCCTACCTGCCCCTTGAAGAGTAGAATAACAAATCCTCCGCTTCTGATGAGAAAGGGAAAGAGAAAGCGTTCCCACAGAGACTTGACCAGATAAGATATCTCTGAACTTTAGAGAAAGGAACTCTAAAAGGAAGGCCTAACAGCTCCAGAGTTCATGTGCTTTCTGGGATAGTGCACTCCTTTTTTTTTTTTTTAGAAATTTCTAGGCTTGTAGAAAACCAGCAAATAATACTCAGTGGCAAATGGACAGACAAAAACAAATTAGTAGGGAAATTCAGACAAAACTAGTAATCATAATGATTTAAATAATCTAAGATCGATCAAATAAATAGATAATATTCTTATTGAGACACATTTACACTTGCACATATACAACCACACCCATCAAAAGAACCCAATTATTTATCAGACACAAGTTTTATCTGGTCCAGTGGCCTGCCTGTCACCAATACATACATAAAAAGGAGTGCAATTGTCTTGCATGGTGTGATCTTTAAAAAGTTAAGTAGATACTTTCCATATGTCTATTTTGGAAACTTGTGGAATTTTCTAAACTCTTTTAAACCTGGTCATAATTTTGACCTGTTGTAAGGTACTGTGCTTATGGCCCTCTGCACAAAGTGTCTGGTTTTCTGGTTTCCAGCCTCAGTTCATCTGGTTGAGTGACTGCTCTGTGATTCCTCAACCCCTCCCTGTGCCTTCTTGTTCGTCATGATTTTGAAGATCACAGCTTTGTTCTGAGTGGGGCCCATATCACCAATCAAAGGGAGCCTGATCACTGAGTCCAGCCTTCAGTGGAATTGCTCCCTCCACTTATTGGCCCCTCTGTGGAACTATTAAATAACGTGAAGAGAAAAACTAAGCTTCATATTCTCAGTGTGTTTTAGGATAACAGGTCTTAAGGCCTTCTGTGCTTATTTTATATGTGAAATTATTTTGGTTTCCTGAAACCTTCCTGTTGGTGGGCAGCATTTTGACTAAAGCAGCACACTTTTATCTTCAAAAAACCTTTAAACCCAAGACATTTTCCCTTTGACCTATATCTAGTGTCTCAAACTACATTTTCTGAAAGGGTAGTATAGATGATTTTTTTTCCTTGCACTTGCTCAAACAAGATGTCCACTTGACACTTATTTGCCCCCTTTCTGAGGCTATATCCACTTTGGTGTTCACTCAGCACCACTTTGGAGCACCTGCTATGTGTTGACATTGTGCCAGGTGCTGGGAATACAAAGATGCATGAGATACCATCCTTAAGGAGCTCTCACATTCATGAAAATGGATGGATCCATAAACTAAATTACTAAATAAAATTTTCTGTGGACAGCACTCTTGTGGAAGTGTGTGGGAATGCTTTGGGGAGAGAGAGGAGAGAGACAAACTCTGCCTAAATAGAGGCTGGGGTCATCCAGGTGAGTGCTGCTGCATGAAGGATGAAGAGGAGAGATTCCCAAGCAGGAAAGGGTAGCTGGTGGACATGGGGCCTGTAGAGAAGCACTCCCAGCAGAAGTGACAAAGTGTGCTAAGAGCTCCCGTGATCAGAGACTGAAAATTAAGAAGAAAATAATAAATTCTCATCACCCTAGATAAAAAGCTTCATCTTATCACAAACTAGAAAATTTTACAGTGTACATCTCTGTCAGACCGTGAAAACATGTCAAATAGGCATAAAGGATACTCGCACAGATGCCTGCTGTGAACCAGGTGCTATTGTAAGGTCTGGGAACAAAAGGAAACCCCTGCTGTCATAGAATTTGCAGCCCAGTTGGAGGTGGAGGAGGGAGGGACAGAAAAGAAATAAACACAATACAGTATGTTCTGTGTGGTAAGCGCCAGGAAGACTAAAGCCAACTAATGAGTGTACAGTGACAGTGTCTGAGAAGGGGCAGCTTTAAGGAAGGGTTGGATGGCCCTGCAGCACCTACTTGCACTCGAGCATTGCATGCAATGAGGAGCCATACCATGGTTTGACTGAGTTTCTAAAAACTGAGGCATTTCCTTTACTTTGCTCTTGCCTCAACTGACACTATTCTCTCTACTCTGTTTTATTGTGTTCACATTTATGTATCCTCCAAGGTCCCAAACTAAACCCTACCCATAAAGCCTTCTCTGCTTCCTATCTCTGGAAATAAGCTTTCTCAACTTGGAACTTCCTTGTACTTTACCCGAGTCTCCTTTACAACACTGACCACTTTCTACCTGTGGGTATAGGAAAGTATCTCATTTGTACCTCTAGCTCTGCATGTGTCAGGTCCACAGTTGTTTCTTAATTTCCTTAGCAGTGCTGTGCATTGTATACTGTGTACCTCCAAATATCGATATTTGCTTAAAAATATACAACATCAAGTTGAAAATTAAATCTGAAATATATTGTTTCAAGACTTTTTACCAATTTACCTTTTATCTGGCAGCTTCAAAGGGTGCTTTTATATGCAAACACAGTAAATCATGGCATAATTCCCCAATGAACTTTCTTTCCCTGTCCCACAGGGTTATGCGAGACTTTAAAAAGGCTTTATATTTTTTGCTGATTGATCATTCTGATCAAGGTATTTCCATGATTGATAATCATAATTCATACTATTGAGACTTCTATCCTCTCTTCCCTGATTTACTTGTCTTCTTCCCTCTCACATTCTTTTTTTTTTATTTCTTTCTAATTTTTCCTGTTTCTCTTTTTCTTCTTTTCTCTCCTTTTCTTTTGTCTTTCTCAACTCTCTGTATTGTTTCTCCTCTCCCTACTTCTCCCTATGTCTCTTCTCTTCTCCTCTCCTTCCAACATCCATCTGTTCTCTCTTTTTTCACTTTCTTTTTTTTCCATTTCTTTCCAATTTTTCCTGTTTCTCCTTTCCTTCTTTCCTTCCCTTTCTTCTGCCAATATGTTCTCATCTTTCAACCCTGTCCGCGGTGCTGAAATTTAAATAAAACAGCTTGTAATAGGCCTGTTGGGCTGCCTTATGTGCTGGAAAAACTCTGCAAACAAAATATAGCTGATTATATTCAATAGTAGACTGACTTCCTGTTATGTAAAAATCAACAACATTGACAAGAGTACATACTAATCATTTTACATGTTGTGTTGTTTCCTCAATGTTACATTCCAGTTAGAAATAAGTGGACTTAGAGAAGAATTCCTTTATTAGCAAGAGATTTGGGTTTTCCATAATTTATTTTTTCCAAGTAAAAATATTTGGATACTTAAGGTCTATTTTTCTTGATAACATACACCATCTCCTACTGACTAGGCCAAGATTTTACCAAATGCATGGTAGGTTTTATAAACTGTTTGTTTTTATCATTTATTTGATTTTCCTTTATTTTTGCTACAGGAAAATAAATGAGATAAATGAGCTAAAAGCCACAATTAGCCGGTATAGATCTGATGACAGTTTGGACAGGTAAGGCATTTTGAATTGTGTAAGCAAATGCATGCCATATATTAAATCCCATTTCCTATTAAGCATGGGGTATTTAAATGTTTACCAAGGTAAGCTTTGAACCATTATATTGTATATGCAGGAACAGAAGGGCAATAAGAATTGAATTTTCTTCTTCAAAACTCAAAATATTGACTGAATAATACTATTTTCCTAAAATCCTACTAATAGTAAATTGATAGAAAAAAATTGAAGAAACTGGTTTGGATATAAGTAGGGTGGGCATTGTGTGGAATTGGTTCAATTTAAAAGGAAGAATATAGTTATTTTTGTGAATATGAGTTGTCATTTCTTATTCCAACTTTTGGTCTTTCCATTCCAAGGTGGAGAAACAATAGTTTCTATATCACTACTTTATGGAGAGGGTGTAAATTTTAATAACACGATAGTTTTGATCCACTATAGGATAACGGCATTAGCTCTTTAGTTTAGAAAGGAAAATGATTCTTTCAGCCCTGGCGTCACCATATGACTTATAGAATGAGTACATTATTGTTGTGCCTGTTGTTAGGAAAAGGCTCATCTCTATGGAGAAAGTTCAGAAATATATACTCAGGTTGAACTGTAAATGCCACAAATCACATTTAAATTTTATATTTGGTAGAGATGCATAGTAAGCATAAGTAAAGAACATAGTTAACATCTTTAATTGGAGTCTAGACACAATGAACACCTGCAGCCATTGATAACTGAGGTCACTCCCTTTGGCTCAAGATGTGCTATTATTGTAGACAAAAATGCTGTCTGCTGCGTTTAAAGCAGATATGCTGAAACTTATAGTATTACATTGGTTCAACATTCAGGCTATGCCAGTGTTAATTGACACAGCAAATGTATATACTTTACTCACAGATTTTCAAAATCAGTTACCTAAAGGAGGCTGTCAGCACTGGTATCCCTCATGAGCTGACACCTCTCTTATAATTAACAGCCTTACCAAAGATGAGTTTGTAGAAGTATATGTGCTAGATCTCATCTCCACAGCACTGAGTGGAGAGAAAAGTCCAAGTGCCTCTGTCCATTCACCCTGGCCTTGATGGTGTCCTATTGCATGTTAAATTAGAAGAAAATGCATTTCTAGAAATGAATTTGAAAGTAAGACAATTATGCTTTAAGAAAGGTAAGTATGTAGGAGAACTAAGTCTTTGTAGGCTCTGTGTCTGAAAGTTTATCAGGCCAGTCAGTATAGGGACTGAAGTATTAGCCAGACCAGACCAGACCAGACCAGACCAGACCAGACCAGACCACATAGGGAAACTAGCTGAGCCACTGTCAGCTCAGCTGCATGTTAGAATTACTGAGAAAGCTTTTAACTGTCACTGTTAACTTGTTCCCACAATCTCACATCCCAAAATTTTGGACTTAATTAGTCTGAAGTGGGATTCAGGCATTTTTTTTTAAGTTTATAAAGTGATTCTAATGTGCAGCCAAAATTCAGAACCACCAATGCAGTCCCAAACCTTAATTTTATACACTATAATATGAAGCCAGAGATCACCTGCTTTATTTATGCAGAACTTTAGTAGCATGTTTGGGAGAAATGTCCTGGTTAATCCATTTTCCAGGCAATGATATCTCCCAACAGTAATCTATTGTATATCTCTCTGAATGTGAAAATAAATATCTCTCAGAGTATGGGAGAGGACACAGGGGTCAGTATAGAAAGGCAAGTGCTGTTAAAAGGAGTTTGGTCCCATAATGTAGGCCACTCCTAATGCAAGATATGGAATAATTTTAGTAGGAAGATGATAAAATATATATTGTGTATGGGTATATGTGTATTTCAATAAAAATGAAATTAGTTTAAATGAAATGATAGAAGTACATTTGAAAAGTTCCATTTAAAAGATATACATATTTAGTTTTAAAATATGAGCTATTATAAAGAAACATAAGTAAATAATTGTGTATGTAGCATGTTATATGACAAAAATCCTGTCAGTGGTTTAATGATGAAGTTGGAAAATCTAGGTTAGGGCGACCTCTAGTGTTTTATTGTGGAAATTTACACCAAGTAATATTGTTAATAACTGGGTATTTTCTATCTCCAATACCGATTCCTATTAAATAACCTATTTGTCACAAGTTTGTGAAAACTTAATTTTTCAGAGAAGCACAAAATAATCTCTGTCAGAAATAAGACATTGGAATATATACTGGAATGATAGTTTAGAGTTCTCCCCATGATTATTCATAGACTGGATGAGATAGAAGTGAAGAAGAATAACTGAAGGAAGATATGAGTTTTGGAACAATCCACAACAGAATCAGATGTGTGATGATCTGGAGCCCTACTGGATTGAGTTTGGGAATATACTACTTCCTGGTTGTGTGGCCAAGAGAATGTCACCCACTTTCTCTCAGATTCCATTTCTTCATCTATAAGATGAAAATAATTACACCTCTAAAGAGTAAAGGAAAATATAGGAAATGAGCATTAAATAGAAATAGGTAGCCATTTGTATTATTACATGCTGTATTGCCTTCTTAGGCTTACACTGTAGAAATTTTACTAAATTCATTTAATGTCAGAACTCACCTTTACTTAAACCTCAAGAACATTTGGTATCTGTTTACTTTAAACTGGTTGTTGCTTTCAGTGTTCCACAGTAGCAATTTTCCAAGATGATTTTTACTTTATCTGAAGATCTCATAAGCAGCCATAAAGTCTGAGTAGAATTTTCCAGGGGCATTTAGGATTTAGGATTATCTGACATCTTATGTATGGTACCCCCAGTGGTTTACTGCAGTTCTTTACATAGAAACATCTTGGAGGCTCAGTAGCAGTTAGTTCAGGGAACAGATTCATAGTCTTTGCCTGATGGTCCCCTTAGGTAGGAAATTTTTATACATGGATTCTAGGATTCTGTAAAGCTAATGGCTGTATTGTGAACAGTCTGTTGAGAATATGGATCTCTGGAGCTTCCTTCCCTTTTACATTTAAAAGTTATCAGTTTGTGGCATTCTTATAATAAAAGCCTAAAGTGCTAAGTGTCCAGTCATCCAATTGCTTGTTCAGCTAATCAAAGTATAATATGCTAATAATACATAAGGCTGTTCAACCGCTCGCTATGACATGCACTGACCACTAAGGGGCAGTCAGTTTACCAGTCGACCAGTCACTACGATGTGCACTGACCACCAGGGGGCAGACGCTCTGACCTGTAGATTAGCTTGCTGCTGGGGTCTGGCCAATCAGGACTGAGTAAGATGTGCCAGATATGCCCTGGAGCCCTCCTGTGGTCCCTCCCTGACTGGTCAACCTCCCTGGCCCCAATCATGCACTGGTAGGGTCCCTTGGCCTGGACTGTGCTCTCAGGCAATCCAGGATCCCTCGGGGGATGTCAGAGAGCTGTTTCAGCTTGATCCCGCAGTCTAGACAGAAGGACTCTACTGGTGCACAAATTCGTGCACCGGGCCTCTAGTTATTTACCATAAGCAGAAACTGTGTTTGGGGCTGACTCATAAAATTTTGGTGTATTTACCCAATATTTTAGTTACATATGTCAAAATGACATCTAGGAATTTAAATTATTTTAAATGACAATCTAGTCTTATTTTTTCTCATATAAATATTTTTTAAAGAGTGAGGCATCGTATCCATTTTCCCAGAAATGTTTTATATAAAGCCCTGTACTAAAATTGTTGGTAAAAGTGAAAGTTTAGAAATAGTCATAGTAGATCCATAGTGTGGGATCAGTAGAAGAGTTTCACTGGCCTTCTATTTTCCTGAGCCTAATTTTGTTCCATCCTAGTTTTATGCAAGTCTGCAGAATGTTGCAGAAGATAACCTACATCTCAGGAAGAGCCTGATGTGAGGGAAGGAAGGGATGAAACAGGGGCTACAATCATGAGATCGCACTACGGGCATGGAGACTCCAGGGTTTCTAATTTGTCTTTTTTGACACAAGGGACAGATAAACACACCCTAGCTAGACCCATCCTCCTTGAGGAGAGCTAAGAGTAGAGGGATTAAACCCTCTGATGGCTAATAGGCCCTATTAACGAAAAGTCAAAGTAAATTAATTCACCAGGGTAATGTGACTCTTTTTACAAGTTCCTTCTCTCACCCCCAAATCTCTGTGGGTTAACATAATAGATTACTGCTTGCTCTCATCAGAGTCCAATGCGATTGGCTGGAAGAAGGGGACTCTGCCCATGAAGTCACTCAGGGACCCATGTTCTTTTCATGATTTAATGCTGCCACCTTCAATCCATGGGCACCAAAGCCATAATGGAAGGAGAATAGGGAGCATGGTTATCACACAGGAGGTTTTAGAATTTGTCTGGAAATGGCAAACAAGATTTTTCTACATTCTCCAGTCTAGAACTCAATCACGTGGTCCCAACTTAATGAAGACTGAGAAGTGTGGTCTTCCTGTGTGCGCAGAGGAAAATAAAATAAGTTTGTCTATGCCACAAAACATTTAAAAAATACTTGTCCTCCTTTGGTGTACTTTACCAACATGGAAAGTACTGTCATTGTCTATGTGTATTATTAAACAATAATGAATATAAAATAGTTAACGAGTTAAATGCTCAATGAATCAGAAAGGCTAATTGAAAAGCATGAACTTTAAAAATTCCAAATTCTATCAAAATTGCCTCACAAATAGATTTTTGCCACAAGTAGCTTCTTAATTGTAAAAATTTTCTAAATGTAACACCTGAAAAAATATTTCTTTTTACTAGAAAAAGGTTTTGTCATGAGTTATCCTAGCATAAAAGAAGTCTAAAAGGAGTTTAATAATGTAATGTTCATCCAATCTTTTGTCTTGTTTCTTCATAAAGGATCTCAGATAGACATGATGCTGCTAAAACATATAAGGCCAAAACCTTGGATAACCAACTAACCAATAGGTACCAGTATTTACTAAATTTGGGAAAGGCTCAAGTTCAATGTATTTCTAAGAATGACTTATTTACTTACAATTCTTCAACCCTACTTAATATCTTTCTGTAAATTCTTATCCTCTATGTTTTTTAACACAGAAATCTGGAGTAAAAACCTTTATTCCTGTTCATGGTTAGAGAAATGTAAAATCTTGTTTCCTGGCTTAAAGTCCAAGAGAGATCATTGCTTCAGGGCCCAGGGGTCTTCAAACTACAGCCCGCGGGCCACATGCGGCCCGCAGAGGAGTCTGATCCAGCCCGCCAGGTTTTTTGGGCAGTGAGCGCAGCCGAGGTGTTACAGTAGGAATTAGTAGTTCATATAGTCTGGCCCTCCAGCTCTCTGAGGGACCGTGATCTGGCCCCCAGTTTAAAAAGTTTGAGGACCCCTGCTTCAGGCCATGATTCTTACATTTATGCTTCTGTTTAAGTTATCCTGATGGAAAGATTAGGAAATACATGTAAATGTCAAGTTTTAAATTCTTATTGCTAAATAAAATTACTGAAAAAATACTTTTCTGAAAGAAAAAAATTTCTTCTGCAATCTAGTACAAGACAGTAAAAGATTATAAAACCATTACCAAATTTACTCTAATTCTGATGCTTTCCTTTTCTTTCTCTCAGATAATCTCTAACCCTTAACAATCATAGTTTAAAATTCACGGACAATGTCAAATAGATGCAAGTATGTATTAATTCTTCATTGCTGCTCAAACTTTTGCCTTTTTTTTTTTTCTTACTAGAAATATGTCTGCGTTTAGATCACCAGAAGCAACAAAAATGTATGTACTTTTCTAATTGAAGTTATGTTTTCAGAATAAAATGTATTTCTTTATATGTGTTAAAAACAAACAAAACAAAACAAAACAAAACAAAACAAAACAAAACAAAACAGGATAGACTGCCATCAGGCCAAAGTTTAATTGTAACATAATACTATTGCTTAGGCAGAGGGAAACTTCAAAGCTTCAAATATTTACTATGTGGACTTTAACAGAAAAGGTTCACTGAGCTCTACTCTTAACCAAACACCAAAGCCTAACTATTTTTTTCTTTGCTTTTTTAAAATCTAGATTTTTTATTTGTTTTGTCCCCACAGAACCATTTTATTTTTTTCTTAATCCCATGCAATTAAATCATTCTTTCACTCTATTCAAGTGCCTCTCCAAACACCCATCATATCTACAACTCAACTGAGTCATGCAATCATGGTTTTGTTAACAATCTATTTAGATGAAATATATTTTCCCTGAATGTACTATTGGCAATTGTAAATTACCCAAACTAGGTAGATTTAAAGTGTTTTGTTTTGTTTTTAATCCTCACCTGAGGGTGTGTTTATGGATTTTAGAGAGAGGAAAAGAGAGAGATAAAGAGAGGGAGAGAGAGAGAGAGAGAGAGAGAGAGAGAGAGAGAGAGAGAGAGAGAGAGAGAGAGATGTGAGAGAGACATTGATTTGAGAGAGAAACATCAGTCAGTTGACTCCCTTGGGTATTGAACCTGTGACTCAGGTATATGCCACAACCTTTTGGTGTACAGCATGATGCTCCAACCAACTGAGCCACCTGACAAGGGCCAAACTAAGTAGATTTTTGAAAACTTGATTAGTTTTAAAATTTGTATTTACATATAAAGTAATTTTCACACTGGACTGAACCTTTCAGTTGAAATAGGCCTGGGTCACTTCCATTGTTTTGAGGGTCTGTGAATATTAATGAATACTAAATAGAGATTAAAAATGGTGTGATTCTTAAATATTTTATTAAAGCAATGCTTTTAATACAAAAACATTTGAGTATAATTTTTAGTCACAATATAATTACTATATATATATATATATATATATATATATATATATATATATCCCATAGCACACCCAAATTGATTGGTCTGGATTTCAGATACACAATTAATGTCATGTAATGAATGATTTCTCATTAAATTCCCTGGGTTTTAGTTACTAAGATAAGAACCTGTCAATTTATAAAATCGATAAACTGAAGAACTTTTTATTTTTGTCCCTCCGTCTTCAAGTTAAACATTTTGTGGGGGCGAGTGGGTGGGAGTATGAGTAGGTTATAAGACCTTTAACGGTGGGTTAGAATGAAAAAGTTTCAGGAACATGAATATTTGCTCTTGTGATTCAACAGGCGACCTGGAGGTTTTGTCAGTCCGAACACCACCAGCACCCTCCCTCCCACCTCTGCTACAACCCCAGTAAAGAAAAAGAGGTATGGTGGGCTCCTTGTGTCAGCTTTTAGCCGATATTCTCTCAAGGATTCTTCTTTAATAATTACGGAACCGAATCACCTACCAGGGCCCCAGGCAGCATTCAGAAGTTGCTCTGCCCTTCCTCCTCGCCCCTCCCCTTCCCAGGGATCCGCTGCCTGGTGAATTCAGTTGTCCGCAAACTTCAGTTCACCCCTCACCCCCCAATATCCTTTTCAAACATGAGATCTTTTCTCTAGTTCCCTTAGCGCCTTGAATATCTAGATGTTGTTTTTTGACAATAGAGCCCAGATATTCACGTAACACATTTTAATAAAATCCTATGCAGGCAATGTCTTACCCTGAAATAATGACCGGTGTGGCCATAGGGGGCCAGGATCCTGAAACCAACTTGCTTGATGGTGCCTCCTCTGCTCTGTGGATGGGGCTGACCCTCCTTCTAAGCAGAGAATCAAAGACCCTGTCTCCAGACATTGATCTGTGCCTGTGTGATTGTCGCCTCCTCCTCCAACTTCTTCTGCATGGCCTCCCTCACTTGGTGCTGGTTCTGTTTATTTAACAGGCACCGAGAAGTAGCTCGGCCTCTGGCAGCAGAATAGTCTCCACCACGTAATGGTGGAAGGCATTTTACATGTTGGAGAGAACACAGTGCTAGTGCATGCCCATAATGGAAAACAAGCATTTGTGAACCTCAATGCTTTTGGCAATTTCTTGTTTTCTGTGCCTACGCGTAGGATTGTGTCTGATTCAGGGCAGGTGCAGAGTGTTTGTTGATGGAGTATTTGACTGACCTGGTGCTGCCAGGGTCCTCCTGGCTGATTCTATTTTTCCTGCAGTTGGGATTCTGTTTGTATCTGCAGAATCTCAGAGAATGTGATCATCCTTCTCTTGGACCCGAATTTTACATCGCCGCCTTGATCCTTTGTTTGTTAGAAACAGATTGTTAAGGTCAGTTAGATCAATCTCGCACCCAGCACAAGAACACTTCCTCTAACAGTCTAGGCTAGGGGTGTCGAACTCAATCAGAGAAGGGGCCAAAATCTAAAATCCAGCCTAAATCGCGGGCCGAATGGTTTACTGAACAGTCATAAACTGACAATGTTAACCAGAAATGTGAATTTAAAATGAGTGGAACAATCTTTTCCTTAACAGTGCTGTTAACCAACTCACATGCTATCAAGCAAAACAGTAATATTGGTATCAAGCAAAACAGTAATATTGGAATGTACCTAAAATGCTCATTGTTTTGTTTTCTGGCTAGATGTCTGACACTGTTTTCCCCGGATCAATGAGTCAATGTTCGGTTTTATTTCTTGGGCTGTAGCAACCCGCAAAACAGCATGGAGGTTGTCATCGGTAATGCGTGATCTGTGCTTGTTTTTGTTCAGATTCATTATTGAAAACATCTGTTCACAAAGATAGGTGCTCCCGAACATGGATAGAATACGGGTAGCATGAAGTCGGAGCTCTGGCATTGAGTCAGGGGGCAGTAGAGGGTAGAAGTCCTCAATTTCAACATCCTGAAACCTTGATTTCAGGCCACTGTCAGACTGAAGCTCAATTATCTCCATCTGAAGGTGATGGGGCACATTGTTGACATCAACTGTAAAAGGATTGGCAAGGATGTCAAAGCCTGAGTGCTGTGTTCTAAAGTCAGAGAAGTGCCGCTCAAATTCACTTAGTAAACGGCTAACTTTGGTAGCCAGCCGACTGCAAGGAAAAGTACCAGAAATAGTGGTTGAGATACTCAAACAAACGGGAAAGTGGGCAAGATTGTCCTGTTCCAGTTGGGACTTCCATAGTTGAAGTTTACGCTGGAATGCTGTGATCATGTCAGACATCTTCGTGATGACTTGTTTGCGTCCCTGCAGCTTCTGATTCAGTTGGGCGAGATGCTCGCATATGTCACACATCATAGCAAAATCACATAGCCAGGCGGGATCCGACAGTTCAGGCAAGGGCTTTCCTTTACTTTCCATGAAAAGAGCAATTTGTTCTCTGAGCTCAAAAAATCTTTTGAGGACTGCGCTCTTGCTCAGCCATCTTACTTCTGTGTGGTATGGCGGGTCTCCATGCTCTGCACCCACCTCCTGTAAAAACTGCTGGAACTGGCGATGATTCAGGCCACGTGCCCGTATAAAGTTAATAGTTTTAATGACTGTGGTCATTATGTCATTCATGTCCAGAACTTTTCCACACATAGCCTCTTGGTGGATAATGCAATGATAAGTAATCAAGGGTGTGTGGCAGTGACTTTTTTGCATTCTTTCCTTCATTAGTCCAACCAAGCCTTTCTTTTCTCCGCACATTGAAGGTGCGCCATCGGTAGTTAGCCCCACCAACTTTTCCCAGGGTAATTTAAAATTATTTATAGATTTCTCCACAGCCTCAAATATATCTCTACCAGTCGTCGTCCCATGCATGTCAGCTACATCCAAAAGTTCCTCAGTGACAGAGAGGTCGGTCTTCGTAGCACGTATAAAGATGGACAGCTGCGCTGTATCAGTGTTGTCTGTGCTTTCATCGATAGCAAGTGAAAAAGCGAGATAACTGCATGCCTGTTCGGCCAGCTGTGATGATAGATTTCCTGAGAGTTCGTGAACTCTATCTGCAATGGTGTTTCTTGACAAACTGACATTTTGAAAACTCTGTATCTGGTCTGGGCATACTTGCTCACACACTTTTAGCATGCATTGCTTCAAAAAGGCACCCTCTGAAAAACACCTTGAAGTACGGGCAATTTCTTCAGCCACTATAAAGCTTGCTTTCACTGCAGCATCATTTTTCGCTGTAGCCTTTGTAAACATTTGCTGCTGTGATTGTAGTTTGCCTTTTAGTTCTTTAACAATTTTATGCTTTTATTCCAAAGTATATTTGCCATACTTAACATTATGTTTGGTGTCAAAATGACGACGTATATTGTACTCTTTCATCACCGACACTGTCTCATAACACAATATACACACTGGTTTGCCCTCTCTAAGCACAAACATGTATTCATTTTCCCATTTGTCATTAAATTGTCTGCCTTCACCATCAACTTTTCTTTTCCTGGACATTTTGGGATCAATATTGGCAGTAAAAGATGTAGTTTATTGGAAATCTGCGTTAGAAGGAAAAAGTTGAAAACTGCACAGGGATAGCTTGATTTGGCAGATGGAGTGGAGAAAAACAAAGTCAGTCAATAAATGCCTGGCTGGGTACAGATAGCAGATTCTGTTGCGATTTTTATGCCTGCACTTTATGCCAGGAACTGGCAGCTTCTGCTGTGTATTTTTTATGCCCGCACACTCACTCTCTCCTCTGCTCTGCCACCCGCACAACCACATTGGATGCCGGACTATAGGTCACGCCTCCTGAATCTCGCGTGACTTGTTATCTATGCGCATGCGTAATAGATAGCAAGTACAGCTGCCGGCGAGGCGGCCGGCGAGATCACAAGCCTCCTATGTCACCACGCGTCATTGTGATGGAACGCAGCGGAGTGCAGTGATGACAGCGTGGTGCGGGCCACATTGCAAGGCCTGGCGGGCCGGATTTGGCCCTCGGGCCTTGTGTTTGACATGTGTGGTCTAGGCCTAACTCAGGACCCCTGGCGCCAGCGATATGCCTCTCATTTCTATGATCCACCTTTGACTAGCTATGGTGGGCAGCATCTACTACTTACACTGAGGTGAAACCTTCTTTGATTTACTCCTATCTCATCTTAGTTCCCTCCTGCGGGGTGTCTTCCAGAATTGTGTTTTGTTTTGTTTTAGAACTTCCTTTTTAACGACACAAGAAATGCTTATACTAGAACAGGCTTTCTCTTAGGTGAGGGACTGCTCTGCTTCCAGCCCAAGGTACTTTGTAAAGGCACTGGATGTACAGGGATTACCAAGAAGGAGGGGGAAGAGGAGGGGATCCAGCAGTCCTGAAATTTCTGAAGGTCCAGTTTTTAGCACTGGCTGCAACCATGGGCATCATTCACTGCTCCCTTTTCAGATGCTACATGCTTTTCAAGTTCTCACTTGCTTCGTAGAGAGGACAAAATGCAGCCCGAGTTCAGGTTGCTAAGGACAAGCTAAGCTGATCTAACCGTGCATTCCTTTTCTAAAAGACAGGCCGGCTGTTGTTCTTTTCACTGCAACCCTACGGTATTGTAGTACAAGTATTTGTGCTACAACTTTGAAGTTACCTTTTGTTTTGTTTTTTTGTTTGTTTGTTTGTTTTTAAATATATTTTTTATTGATTTTGTACAGAGAGGAAGGGAGAGAGATAGAGAGTTAGAAACATCGATGGGAGAGAGTCATCGATCAGCCACCTCTTGCACATCCCCCACTGGGGAATGCCCGCAACCAAGGTACATGTCCTTGACCGGAATCGAACCCGGGGCCCTTCAGTCCCCAAGCCGACGCTCTATCCATTGAGCCAAACCGGTTTCGGCTGAAGTTACCTTTTGACCATATTGGAAAATCAATTATTTTATCCAATTGCCTTTGCTGCCTATATCAGAAGTCTTAACAATATAGAACATTATTCTCCTTTGTAGCACATCTTCTTATCAGACACTTGGCTTTGTTTTTCTTTTAACAAAAATGATGGGTATTTAAAACACTCCTGACTGGGATAAGAAAAGAAAGCTCTCAATGTTCTAAGTCTTTCTTTTACTTTCTTTTCTCTCTCTTAGTTTTTGTTTTGTTTTAATTTTGACCTCATGACATAGATCTCTACTTAAGGGTGTTTTGGAGAGGGCAGTGATTGAAACAGACAGGGGGTTGAGAGGAAAAACAGATGTCTGATTGGTTGTTTCTTGCAGACCTTTCAGTGACCCTGCACTGAAAACCTTCAATGTCCATGTGTGATACTGGAGCTTCCCCTGTGATTTTTTTTTTATACCATCAACTTGTTTTTGCAGCAGAATTTGTTTATTTATTTATTATAGTTGGCATGTAATGTTATATTAATTTTGGGTGTATAGTATGATTAGTTTTACAACTGGCACTTTGAACTTCTGAATCTCCTTCACTTTTCGCTCATACTCCCCACCCCCTTCCCACCTGACAAGCATCAATTTGCATTCTGTATCTATGAGAGTTGTTTTTTTTTGTTTGTTTGCTTGTCTGTGTGTGTGTGTGTGTGTTGTTTTGTTTGATCGTTTATGTTGCTTTTTAAAAGACTCCACATATAAGTGAAATCATATGGTTCTTGTGTTTCTCTGCCTGACTTATTTCACTTAGCACAATACCCTCTGGGTATACCCATATTGTTGCAAATGGAAAAATTTCATTCTTTTTATGGCTGAGTAAGATTCCATTATACATATATACTACATCTTTATCCATTCATCTACAATGGAAAGCTAGCTTGCTTTTGTATGTTGGCTATTGCAAATAATGGTGCAATGAATATAGGGGTGCATATATATTTTTGAACTAGTGTTTTCAACTGCTTCCTATAAATACTCAGAAGTGAATTTGGTGGGTCATATGATAGTGATATTTTTAACATTTTGAGGGCTCTCCATGTTGTTTTTAATGGTGGCTGAACCGTTTTACATTTCCACCAACAGTGCACAAAGGAGCATCTTGGGAAAGGCCCTGGTGTAGGCAGAGGCCAGTCACCATTTGTGTGGGTTTTAGGGCTGTGTGGTAGGAGCTTTAGTGCAAGCTGAGGACAGCTGTCACTTGTGTGGAGCCTGAGGGTGTTTGGAAGAGACTGCTGTGTGAGCAGAGGCTGGCTGCTGCTTGTGTAGAGGGTCTGAAGCCTCGGGAAGAGGCTCTGGTTGGGTGAGCTGGCTGGCCAGGGCCAGACCCCAGGGAATTGTTAGAATTGGGAGATTACTGTTAGCCAGGTTAATGGAGAGTGCAGATTTTACACCCACCTGTGAAGGGACATGTGGGTAGGAGAGCTCAGCAGAGAAACAATGGAACCTGCCAGCCCTTCTGTCCTAAGAGAGAGCTTATAAACATCCTTGCCCTTGCCCTAATGTTATTCAATTGAATTATTTCTCTGTATGATCCAGGCATACTGCTGCCTCTGTGCCTCTGTGCTAGAGCTTGGAGCTAGTGAGTTTGTGTGCATACCCTTTAAGGCCAGTATCTCAGTCTCCCACAGACCTTTTCCTTTCTCAGATATAGTCCTTGCCAGATATTATGGGAACTTCGTTTCCCAGCACAGATGCCCCCAGCTGAAAAGTCCAGTGTGGAGCTCAGACTCATTGCTCCTGTAAAGCCAAGATATCCCTCTGGTTTATTAAGTGTGTGTGTGGGAACTGCCAGGACCTTGTCTCTGACCCTCTTATCTGTCTTGATGTGGCTTCTTCTTTACATCCTTCATTATAGGATCCTGTTAGGTAGTCTTCAGGTGGTTCTCAGTGAAGGTTGTTCTATAATTTAATTGTAATTTTTATGTGTTTGTGGGAGGAGGCGAACTCAGAGTTTACCCACTCTGCCACCCTGACTCTGCCTCGCGTTTTAGGAATTTAAAGCCAACTCTATGTCCTTCTACCCAAGCCCACTCTGCTCTAGGCTCTGTCACTCTTCTCTGAACATCTTCATCTTTGGTTTATATCTTAATCTTTTTGACAGAGCCCTTAGCTATCTCTACCAACTAAAATTATGCCCTAGTAATGGGAAAACATCTTTCTAATTGGCTACATATGTATTTGTATATAAGCATGTACAGGGTGTCCCCAAAATGTATACACACTTTGAATAATTATAAAGGCAGTATTTATTAAAATACATTTCATTTTCAAAATGTAATAGAATTTACGGACATTGTGTGTATACATTTTTGGGGGGAACACCCTCTATATGTATGTGTGTGTGTGTGTGTGTGTGTGTGTGTGTGTATGTGTATATAATTGAGGTTAGCATTGTTGTGGTGTTCATTTATGTTTTCAGCATCTTACTTGTCAGAATTTTCTATCAGTTTTTTAAAGCCATATTTTGAGTAGAACATAAAATTGTTATTATTTTTATTATGAAATGCAGAAAACAGAGAGAAAATGAGGTATTTTTATGAATCTACTATAAAAAGATTTAAAAAATGTTATTATTTTTCAGATTTCCTTCAGCTCTCTTTTTAAAGAAATTTCCACATTGTTTAGTGTTAAAAGACATGGGAGAGGAATTTATGTAGGGAAGTAGATAGCCTGTGTAGAGGATGGTTAGTTTCTTTGTTGTTGTTTTATTTTTTTTAAATTGTTGACAGTATTGCAGATGTTCCCCATTTTCCCCTCCTCCCCTGCCTTGCCCCCTTCACTGAACCCCTAACCCAGTGGTCGGCAAACTCGTTAGTCTACAGAGCCAAATATCAACAGTACAATGATTGAAATTTCTTTTGAGAGCCAAATTTTTTAAACTTAAATTTCTTCTAACGGCACTTCTTCAAAATAGACTCGCCCAGGCCATGGTATTTTGTGTAAGAGTCACACTCAAGGGGCCAAAGAGCCACAGTTTGCCGACCACGGCCCTACCCCATCCCAGGCCTCCACTGCGCTAGTGTCCATGCCAGCGGCTATGAATATGTGTATATATGCTCCTTGGTTAATCTCTCTTCCACCCCTAACCCTATTCCCCTTCCCCCTCCTCACTGAGATCTAGGACAGTTAATTTCTACTGCATTTATGAAATAGCCTGTATTTTATTTCTGGGGGCCTTGTAAAAAAGTCATCTCGTTGCCTTTGTTTAGTCTAATTATTTTCAGCTTTTCCTGTAGACATGTGTGTACGTGTGTGGGGGTGAGGGGTATCAGGCCTTTCAAGCACAGTGTTGATAACTGATGTCATTTCTTCACAGACAGTCCTGGTTTCCACCACCCCCTCCAGGATATAATGCCACTCCAGGCACAGGAGCAAGCAGAAGGTAAGGGAGAGGTGCCAAATGTAGTCGCTATGTAATGTGATGGGGAAAAGTGTTAGATATTGACAATGTGTAATTGTGGATGTGACAATTTTGTGAACTCTGAGTGCTGAACAAGACAATGCCCCTTGGAATGCAGCCCTGGTAGGAAATCTGACAAACTGTAAGGAGTACATAAATAGCTGTATTAGTTTGCTAAGGGCTGCCGTAACAACCTACTACAAATGGGGTGGCTTAACAAAAATGTATTATTTCATAGTTCTGGAGAATAGAAGTCCGAGGTCAAAGTGTCAGCAGGGTTGGATCCTTCTAAGGGCTGTGAGAGAGGATGTGTTCCATGCCCTTCCTTAGCTTCTGGTGGTTTCTTGACAACTTTTGCAATGCCATGTCCTAATTTGTATAACCATCATCCTGATCTGTGCTTCATTTTCACATGGTATCCTCCCTGTGTGCATGTTTGTGTCCGAATTTCCCTTTCTTATAAGGACACCAGTCATATCAGATATGGGGCCCATTCTACTCCAGGATGACCTAATCCTAACCTAACTAATTACATCTACCATGAGCCTATTTCCCAATAAGAGCACTTTCTCAGGCACTGTGCATTAGGACTTCACCATATGGATTTAACTGGTAAGAGTGGCAGAGGAGAGAACAGAGTCAAGCACCAAGCAGGGCTCCCACACGGACCCTGTATACAGGCCCACCCAGCCCAGGCCAGTGAGATGCTTGGCACATTCTCAGATCCCTGCTCAGGGGCAAGAGGGGTAAATGGTGGCAGCACACGTGAGAGGGGACCTCTGGGTGGCCACTCTGGTCCTGGCTACTGATCTAGGCTTTCTGGTCCTCAGTTCCTTCCTGATTCTGCCTGCAATCCTGGTCCCCCTACCTGGTTCAGCCTCCCCTCTCCATCCTGGCCCCAGGTGGCCCCTATGGCTTCTCAGAGACTCCCTGGCAGCCCTGTCACATGTGTTCACACGGAGGAAGGGGTGTGTGTGGCAGAAGCAGCTGTATAAATGTGGGTGCAGGGGCAAGTCCTCAGGGGTCACTTGGACAGTTTGCTGATGATGCAGATCAGGGCCTCGTTCTCATCCTTGAGGCTCTGGTTGTCAGCCTGGAGGTTGGACAGGCTCTTCAGCTCCTCTTCCAGCTCATCAACCTTGTGCTCCGGGGCCCTGCACTCAAATCTCTCCAGCTCCAGGAGGGCCGGCCTCTCTGCAAAGCACGCCTGCCTCTGTGTGGCGCACTCCAGCTCCACACTGAGCTGCGCCAGCCGCAGTGTGGTCTGGGTCAGGGCCTCACGAAGTCTCTCGTTCTCAATGTGCAGCTCTGCATAGAGCTTCCCGAAGACTCCCTCAGTCTCTTCTGATTCCGGCTGGGGTTCTGGGGTTCAAGGGGGAAGGGCTGGATTCTGGCTGATGTCTGCTGGCTTTGCCTCCTACCCGCTCCACAGGCCCTCTCCTCTCTTTGCCAACTCTGTGGTGCTCTCTGGAGGCCTGTGGTCCCTGTCCCTGCCTGTCAGGCACCTCTACTCTCTGGGCAGGGCCATTAGAATTCTCAACCCCAGGGACTTGGGGCTGCCAGGAAGGGTCCAGGCTCTGTTCAGCCCGCTCTTGATTGGGATGGGAGAGTCTGATCAGGGGCAGGCTGGCAGGGGGCGGGGGGGTATGAGGTTGGCCGGCCCCACCCCCTGATCGAGCTGGTTTGCAGGCTACAGTGGGCAGCGGCAGTTCACTGAAGGCGGGTGGGAGCTCCTGAGGCCTGCAGGAGGCGGGAGGGAGAGGCAGGAGTGAGCCACTGCTGTGGGAGGCAGGAGTGAGCTGCCGCTGCCCACAGGAGGTGGGAGGGAGCTGCCACTACCTGTGGGATTCAGGGGGAGGGACCAAGAGGTCAGCAGTTCAGCCCACTTGCCAGTCAATGCCACCTTATGGTGACCAGTTGTTTGGTTGTTTCGGGCACATTGTTCCTTGCTATCTATCTATCTATCTATCTATCTATCTATCTAGATAGCAAGAGGACATAGCAAGGGGATATAACATTAGTGAACATGCTGAATAATCACAACTTGGAATTACATCCACCTTTTGTTAAAATATTCTTTTAAAAAAGCCTACTCATTATTAGGTGACTTCCAATTATATGAACTGTCAAATATGAATTATATTTCTAGTTTAAAACCTTCTTTCCCCTTGTTTAGATATTTCTCTATGAGTGATACTTGGCTACCTAAGTGGGAAAAGTTTTAACTAGGAGTTTTACTAGCTGTTATTACTTCCCGAGTATTATAAAATCCATCAACTTTTTGTCTTGATAGAGAATCACTGGCACTTAGAAATATATATACTACTTATTTCCAAAATAAATTAGTACTTTTGTCTTCTATTTAGTATTCCAATATTAATGTAAATTATTATTATAATAAGCAACTGGTTATATAACTGTGCAAAAATGTGGAAGGATTATTCATGAGTTAACATCTCATGTTCTCAATGCGCATTGAGCTGTGGATCTATGCACAGAACTGGCAGATCTTGGCTGTGTGCCCTTACAATGAATGCTTGCTGAATGTGATTTACATGGAATATAAAGTGCTCCTATTTCTGATTCCTGGCTCAGGTCCACAGCACCAGAACTAAGGAAAAGAGAAGATTATTGGACTCGGTTGATCAGTTTAGATATTCATTCCTTTTATAGAGCACAGATTATTAATATAATGGCTAAACTAAAAGACTTTTCTGTGAGGAGTAGAGCTAATGCCATGCCAAGCTTTCCGGGAGAAGAAGAGAGTAATAACAACACAGCAATGCCTCTTATTTCTAAAGTGCTTTTCTTTGGAAGAGCTCAAACGAAAGCTTCTGTTTCTCACCTTTAATGCCAGGACATTCCCAGGGCTGAGAAATAGTCTTTTTAGTAAAAGCTGAAAAATAGAAGCAATTATTAAATGATGAAAGAAAGCAAAAGCTTCAAAAGAGACCTTTGTTCTCAGAAGAGCCCAAAGAAAATGAAAATAGGTCAAACACAGATTAAAAATATGCTTTTTTCTAAATTCTCACCTAAGGATAAGTTGTTTTTTTAAAACTGATTTTAGAGAGAGGGGGGGAGCTAAAGGGAGAGGGAAAAGGAGAGGAGAGGGAGATAGAAACATTGTTTGGCTGTCTCCCATACATGCCATGACTGAGGATCAAACCCACAACCTAAGTATGTACTCTGACTTGGATTCAAACCCAAAACCTTTTAGTGTATAGGATGTTCCAACCAATTGAGCCACCTGGCCAGAGCAAAAATGTGATTTTTAATATTAGCTAATAGCTCAATGTTAACCTTATTTTCTTTCATCCTTCACTTATATACTGGTTTCCTTCTCCCTTTTCTCTCCCCTCCCATCTTCTGCAAAGGAATTTTCCCTTAATACTGACACTCACTGTCTTTTCTGTTCTTCATTTTGTGAACCTTCATTTTCTTTTCATCACATTATCTTTATCAGAGATTTCGTTTCTCCCACACGTCCCTGTTTGTGTAGCACATGTGAAAAAGACCATCATACTCTGCAATCATTATAGAGATTAGCATTTTTACTGAACTTTTTGTTGTTGTTTGTTCTCAACCGAGGATATTTTTTCCCATCGATTTTTAGAGAGTGTGGAAGGAAGGGAGGGGACAGAGAAAGAAAGAGGAACATCAAATGAGAGAGACACATGGATTGGTTGCCTCCTGCACATGCTCACCAAAGTAGGGAATGGAGCCTCCAACCGAAGTATGTGCTTTTGACCAGGAATGGAACCCTGAAGCCTTTTGTATACAGGCCAACGCTCTGACCACTGAGCACACTGGCCAGGGCACTGAATTTTTTTAACCCTTGACCTTTCTGTGGCCTTTGAAACCATGGTCCACTCCATCCCTTCTTTGTTCCTTTTTTGACTTATATAGTGTGGAACAATCACATTTAGTTGTGTTTGGATTCAAACTTCTGTTGGCATTGTGTTTGGATAAAAATCTATCACAGGCATGATACAAACTGCACCTAAAAGGTCTCAAGCTTTTTTTTTTTTATAGACAGAAGAAAATATAAATAATATTTATATTTATATATTTACCTATACCTGTGACTACATAAGTCTGTGCTTATGGCTATATTATTTTTACATCTACATCTAATTCTATATATTCAGTTAATATAAGGCTAGTGAAGTCAACTAGAACTTAAATGAAAATATTAAATTTTCTAAAATAACCGTAAATTTTAGCCAAAAAAAAGCAATTTCCTAAAATAAGTATCATTTTATTGAATGATATCCATTAGTTTTTCAATGAAATGGTCAAGAGCTGTGTGATCAAATAAAATTCTGGAGTTAAGAATTAAATATCTGTGAAAGCTTCTTGCCCCCCTTTTGATAAAACAAGATTAAAGAGATAAGTTGTAATTCACGTCAGCGAGACACAGCATATAAAGTTTGGAACTTAAATGAAACCTCTATTATCTGATTTCTAAAGCTGCTCCTTAGTCATCAGGAGATAAATGTTCTCTGACCTCCTCTTCCTTCTCTTGCTGAGAAGGGAAACAATCAGCATAGTGTTTGGAATGACCAACCTATGCCAACACTATTGTTTTCTCTGAAATCTATCTAAGGCCATCAGAACCTATAATTTTTTTCATTTTAATAAAGACTGAAACAAGATCTTAGCTGTTCTTCATTACATTCATCTGTCTCTCTGATCAAACCCCTGCTTCACTGTTTTTCTCCCCTTTCCATGTCCTTTCATCTTAAAATAATGTTCCTGAAATTTAATAGCCCTATCTTACAAAAAAAAGTGAAAAACCATGAAGTTCTCAGAATTGTTAATGATACTTTCCATCTCCATTTTCTGGTTCCTGTCATGATTAGTTCATGAAAATAGCTCTCCCAGGTCAATAGTGATCTTGATGATAAATTCTTTTTGACCTCTCAGTCCCTATGACTCCTTGTCCTTTCAAAAGGCACCACTGGCCATTCCTACCTTTATGAAGTCTCTCTCCTTGTTCTTTGAGAAATATCCCCCTCTTCACCACCAACACACTCTCCTGAGTTTTAGTTCTCTAGCCATTCTTTCTCAGGCTCCTTTACTGCCCCATCATCCTCTGCCAAGGATGACATGTTGATCTTCCTAAAGGTTCCAAGTTGTTCTTCTCTTCTGAGTCTGTGCCCTATCCTTCCACAGCATCTTCCATGCCCAGGGCTCTAATGGACACTTGTTTGCTCTCAACTCTATCATTTAAGTCCATTCCATACCTATCTGAGTTACCTTTGGTGACCACCTGCCTACTCAATGCCTTCACTTCAATATCTGAAAAGCACTGCGAACTCAACATGCTCAGAATGAAATTCACAATTTTCCACACCAACCTGGTTCTCTATGTCAACCAGGTAGCACCACTGAAAATTTGCAGCTATTTTTTTACACCTTTCCATTCTTAAACACCAATGTTCAACCCACCAGCAAGTCCCTTCAATTGACTTCTGAATGCCTCTTGAATCTATATACCTCTTTTCATTTCTATCATCATGTCACTCCTGGATCACAACTGCAGCTACCTAAGTATTCTCCCTTCTTCACACCGATACACACTTCCCTAATCTCTTCTTTACACAGTTGCCAGAGTGATTTTATATGTGTGTGTGTGTATATATATATATATATATATATATTTAATTGGAACATATTATATAAATATATTGGAACATAAATATATATATATTTAATTGGAACATATCACACTCCTAAGTAAAAATTGTGACCTTTATCATTCTTAGAATAAGGATACAAATCCGTAGCGTTGACTGCCAGCTCAGACCCTCATAACTCCCCTGTGCTCTCTGTTCTAACCTTTCATAGACCCTTCACACATAAGGCTTCCTCTGCTGGGAATGTAAGAGGGTCAGTTGAGCTCTTGTGGCCATATTTTAATCTGATTCAAAAATGTCACTCAGACTTATCTCTGTTGTGTTCTCTCTGCTCTGCACTAACTCAGGCATAAGTGATATCAGCTTCTTTTCCTTGGTTTGTCCAAATACCACTTGCATAAGTTTTTAATAAGATTTTAATGTGCGATGGCGGGAGTGGTAGTAATGCATTGTAGAAGCCCAGAACAAACTATGTAAAATGTTACATTACAAATTCCTATTTGTAAGTTCCTTGGCCACCCCTGCTATTGGTCCTTTCTCATTGGCTGACATTATCTCTGTAGGCATGACCCTGTTGCTAGTCGCTCAGCAGCCCCTCACTTCTTCTTTCTTCCATCTCTCTTTTCCTCATTTTCCTCTTCCTCTCTTCTTCTCCTTCCCCCTCACCTATTCGATAATTCCTTCAAATTACTTATGCCAGGTAGTTTAGGTCTCTGTATCTGTGCCAGACTATCCTCATAGAAGCTTATCCTCATAACTAAACATAATGTTATACTCACTCTTTGGGAAGCACTCTATTTTTAAAGCTGCCTTTAAAAATAAAATTATTTTTCATGTCCCATCAATATAAACATCCAGTCACACACACTTAAAATGTCAAAACTGTCATCGACCTCTCTGTCTCCCTTACTACCTTTATTCAGTCGTTGCAGTTCCAGGGAAATGCTGATCAAGGAAAAAGATGTGACCACCTGGTGGCAGTAGCACACTGTAGGCTTCATTCTGATGGTACTTTGACAGGTTGTCATGGGGAGGAAGTGATTGACAGCATGAGACTTGGGGGTGGGTGGTGTTGGTCAGAGATGAGGCTTACATGTCTAGGTGATCCCACTTAGCAACATAGTGGGAGCTTCAAAGGGTAAGAGCAGCTTGGGGTCTTTTATAACTCCAAAATTTGGATAATATATGGTTGTACAAGTAACCATAACAGAAGATCAACTGTGGGATCATGAAAAAAGCATCAACATTTTTTGGGAACTCTGATGTGGTAAGAAGAGCTTCTAATAAGGGATTCAGAAAAAGGTCCTGAAAGAAGTGGGATTGAGGAGAGGCAGGAGAGAAATTACACAATGCTAGGCTTTCAATCCCAGGATGATTTTAAACATAGTGGTGTCACCAATCAGTGTAGGAAGAAATAGGAGCATAATGAGAAGTACACAGTTGGTCTTATGAAGCTGCATGTGTGTTGAGTTTAGCAGGTAGAGCCTGGGATACTGGAAGGATATATTTGTAGAGATAATTTCCAAGCAGTGAGAAATGGGAGAGATGCTCAGACAAGAGGTTGGCCAGATTTGATTTGGGAATGAGCCCCAAATTTTAAATATGGTATCTTCAGAGTGAAATTACCTATGGATAAAATATTAAAGGGGAAGAGAATGAAAGTTGAACATTGATATGTGTCTATACAAGGGGTGGTAGAGGAGGAACCAGAAAATGAGACCTTAACTATTGCAAGTATGTGGTAAAGGTGCAGTGCAATGAGAGGCAGCCAAAACCAGCCCATTCTTCACATTTTCACTTCCTCTACACAGCTTTCTCAGTCCAAGGGGTGCTCTTTGTAATCTGAACTCAGAAAGCTTATGGTCTGCAATCCATCGTGGATGACCTTTAAACATTACTTACTGTTGGGGCATATTCATTGACTAGATAGCATCATCTTATATAATCCTTTAACTCATCAATAAATTTGTCAATAGTAATTTCTTAATAAGTACATAGTGATTAACCACTTTTAATATTTCTTAGTATATACAAGATAAGGAATTTCCCTCAACTCATTATCAGAGTTGTCTTGATTCTATGTGCTTAAGTTATGATGTCTGTTTAAACTAGCTCTTGCCCTGATCGATTTGGCTCCATGGTTAGAGCGGTGGCCCACAGAACAAAGGGTCATGGGCTCAATTCCTGGTCAAGGGCATGTACCTCAGTTGCAGGTTTGATCCCACTCAGTCAAGGAATGAGTGGGAGGCAACCAATTAATGTGTATCTCTCACATTAATGTTTCTCTCTCTCTCTCTCTCTCTCTCTCTCTCTCTCTCTCTCTCTCTCTCTCTCTCTCTCTCTCCCTCCCTCCCTCTCTTCCTCCCTCTCCCTCCCTCCTTCCCTCCTTCTTTTCTTCCTCCTTCTCTCTACCTTCCACTCTGTCTAGAAATCAATGGAAAAATATCCTCAAGTGAGAATTAAAAAAAGATAATAATAGAATAAACATAGCTCTCTCTTTCTTCCCCAAAACTTATTGAGCTCCAACTGTGTACTAAAAAAGACCTTTGCTAGTATTCAGGAGTGCAGAGATGTGTAAACCCAGTCCCTATTTCAAGAAATTCAAAGCCCATGGGGAAGTCAGTTTGAGCCAGGAGTGCTAAACATGAAGCCTGTCCCCAGCTGAGTGGCTGTTTGGAGGTATGATAAGCACAAAGGCTGACACAGCCACAGAATATGTGGCAGCACAGGGAGGAAGGCAATGAAGGATGTGTTTGAGGTACAGTAGGGTCCAAAGAGAAGATGCCTGAGGTAAACCTTAAAGAATGGATAAGAGTAAGCCTGGTGCAGAGGTGAGGAGAGGACAGAGCTCTTCCAAGCAGCAAGGAGAGAAGGAGCAGATTCTAATGTCAGAATGCATGCTGTGATATGTGTGTATGCGTGCATGCATGTGTCTATTTGTGTGTGCAGAACTACGGGATTTCTATCCAGGACACCTTCTCTGCATTCATCCTTTATCCGTTGTATTTAGTAGCAGCAGGAAATCTGATAGTTTCAAATATGATGTCATTTGGAACAATGTTATTTAGTATAAGAAATTATGGAGACATACTCATTTATAATTTGTGATAAGGTCCGGTACCTTTTCAGAATATAATTTCTGTTTTAAGAGTTGATGCTTTGCTGTTATGTAATTTCAGCTCTGACTATGCACTAGAGATTGTGAAATGTATATAAAAGAAAACACAAATATAATCATTGTGCAAAATTATTAGAAGGCCAGAGCCAATGAGAGTTGTTCCTTTTTCACTTCATTTGGAGATTTATTAAAAGGCCAGACATCAAAACTGTTTGTCACTAATCATTAGTATATGCCCTAACTTTCAAGTTTCTAAACCTTTTCTCACCTTCCAGTCCTTCAGGAGTGATAATATTTGCCAGGCTTGATCCAATAGAATGGATAGTAGGTGCCTTTTGTGAGAAATGCTTAGTTGCATCACAATGAAATATGGAAACAAGATTTCTGGAAAGTTGATGTTGAAGTTGCTTCTGATTTCAGAACCTACCTTTCAATATTAGTATTCTGTTTATAGAAAATCCAGTGCTTCTGATGATGCACTTAGGTGACTTAGAGACTCAGTGGTTAAATGCCACATGAAGCTCTTGGAAGTTAAATTGAGGTAGTTGCTCACCAGGCAGCATGAATGTTTATGACTGTTACCCAATGTTTAATGATTCAGAATTAACACAAAAGCCATCACCACCAGGAACAACAAAACAACAATGTGGTTGTTTTTTTTCTTTTCTTCTTTTTTTTCTGAAATAATTTTCAAAGACAGAACAAAATACGCAATATCTGGTAAAACAAATCATGGAGAAACACCTAGGAAAATGACCATATAGTTAAATGCTTGCTTGCTATGTTCTTTCACACTTTTTCATCCAGATCTGTTTTAACCTCTTTTCCTTCAGTGGTTTTTAGTTTTTGTTAGCTGATTGGTAGATTTTGGGGGGGAAAAATCATGATTGAGAAGTGTGTTGCCATGGCAACCTTGCACTACAGTTATATATATATATATATATATATATATATATATATATATATATATATATATATATATTGTCTGTTACTATAAATGGTAAAATATAAGCTATCTAATTATGCTGCAATGTTTTTAACTCCTTGGGAACCAAACCTCCACAAAGTTTGCTGTCATACTAAATAGAAACAATATATTGTACTTTTACCTCAACAAAAATGTGTACATTAACTAGAATCTGCTTTGTAAAAATGAAGATTCTAATGCACTCAGTAAAATGTCTAAGTGCAGTGATTTTAAAACCTTATTTGAATGCCTAAAATGCCCATTCAAAACCTTAAAACACACACACACATTCAACGTTATCCTGAGTTAAGGGGTATTATTGTTAGAAGTGTTGTTCAAATAAAATGAGGAGGAAGCGGATTCACAATGTGGAATGAAGGTCTGAATCTTTAGCAATCAGCTGCTTTTTCCTCAGTCCTGTGGGATCAACATAGACAGCCTCTGACCTCCTGACACTAGTTTTAATTAACTCATACATTCAAACAGCAACAAACAGAAAATATCCCTGTTTCCTCTCAACCCAGATTCCCACTGCCCCTCCATCCTTTAGAGCCTGGGCTGTCTCTGCCTTGACAGGGGAGCCCCTTGAAGTATGACAAAGGAGGGAGCCTTCAGGTTCAGAAGCAGGGGCAAAGAAGAAGCTGTGAAAATCAAGATTCCTTGGGGCAAGCTCTCTGTTCCAAACATCACCCTTCAAACTAAAACTCCCTCTGCCCCAGCCATAAAACCAAATTATTCCATTAAAAAAAAAATTATTTCATCATTTAGTATTGCCTAAAGGTTATCAGCTATAGGTTATAAGTCTCACCTCAGTTAATAGCATGAACACCTGACAGGCTAAAGGGCTGTCTATGGTAATTCAAATCTTAGTGTCAATAACATAAATCAGAGGTTTTTCCTGCTAAAACTGGGAAGAATTGGAGCACATTGAGGCACTAGTAGTTTTGATTTTGTGGAGAGCAGATGGCTTTGGAGCAAGTAGACCCTGGGAGGTAGGGAAGCTTGGAGGTGGGTGGCAGGAGCGTACTGTGACATAGGACATTACTTCCACAAGCCTTGGGGAGGACAGTGGTAATACCAGGTTGGGGGGCGGAATGCAAGGACCAATGTTTTATTTAGGACTGTCCTCATAACTTGTCAAACGGAGGGCTCTTCTCCCTCTTGGGCATGTACAGAATGCCATGTAAGTGGAATCACATAGTATATAGAATCTTTTGAATCTTCCTTTTTTCACATAGCATAATACATGTGAGATTCATCCATGCTGTTGCATGTATTAATAGTTCATTCCTTTTTGTTGGTAAATAGTATTCCCGTGTATGGAGATACAAAGTTCATTTATTTATTCACCAGTTGAAAGACATATATATATATATATATATATATATATATATCCCAAAAGATGCTTTAAATATTCACATACAGGTCTTCATATGACCATGTGTATTTATTTCTCTTGAATAAATGTCTATAGGTGGGATTGCTAGGTCATATAGTGAGTATGTATTTAATTTTATGAGAAGCTGCCAAACACTTTTTAAAGTGGCTGCACCATTTTTGCATTCCCACAAGCAATGTATGGGAGTTCATGTTTTCCACTTTCTAAGCATTTCTTAATATTGTCAACTTAAAAAACATATTAGCCATTCAAATAGGTGTGTAGTGTATCTCAGTGGTTTAAATTTGCATTTTCCTAGAGACTAGTGATGTTGGACATCTTCATGTGCTTATTTGTCATGTATACATCTTCTTTGGTGAAATGTCTGTTCAAATTATTTATCTAATTTTTGATTGGTAGTTAGTTTACTTCTTGTTTACTTTTGAGATTTTTTTTTTTTAAAAGGCGTTCTGTTTACAAGTTCTTTGTCAGATATGTGATTAAAAAAATTTCCCCCCCAGTGTGTGGCATGTATTTTTCATCCTCTTAATGTCTTTTGCAAAGTTTTTAGTTTAATGAAGTCCAATTTATCAAGTTGTGTTTTTTTTTAAGTGAATTATACTTTTGGTACTGCATCTAAGAACGCTTTGCCTACCCCCTGGTCACAAATATTTTTCTTCTAAAAGTGGTATAGTTGTATGTTTTATATGTAAGTCTATGACTCATTTCTAATAGACTCATTTTGAATGCTGAAAATGCTTATAATTTCACCTGATAATTGTTGAACTGTTCTTACTATGTCTTTGAGAAAAACTTTTAAGGACCAAAAGATGCTATGACTTCACCAAGACTTGAAATTTTCTCTCTTTGTATCTACTGACCACCTAAAAGGGTTATTAATGTTCTTATAGATCCAACATAAATTATACTAATTAAGATTTTATGAACCACAACAGCATCCATATACATTAGGAAAGTGCAGTAGACAATGTGCAAGGTGCTTGGTCTACAGCAAGTACTTGGGGCACCGTGGAACTGAGAACTCCTTATAATAACTCTGCCTTCCCATAGTTGTGTAATGGGTTGAAGCCATAGCTCTGGGCCATCTTTTCCTTTTATGAATAAACTAGAGGCCTGGTACATGTTGCTGGAACTCATTAAATATAAGTTCCATCTCTTTTATCATCATTGGACTAAGAAATAAAATTTGTGGGATACAAAAGCCGGACATAATGAAAAGTGAAAATGAAATTCATAATTAAATATTAGAGTCAATTGTTCTAGTTTCAACCTAGACCTATGCTGCAATAATAGAAATATTCTCCACAAAGTCAGTTTTGAGCAGAAGTCACAGAGCTAAGCTGATTATTAAAAACAAGCAAACACAATAACAACACTATGAGAAGATATGATCTTTGCAGTAGCACATGAAAAAGAAGTGATAGGAATAGCTTTACAATGTTATTTCTATTAGCTCTCATCCTTGCACTACTATCTGCAAGTTTTCACATGCTTCTTGTGAGTGCTGCCATTTTATCCCTGAAAGTTATTCATTACAGTTATAGCCTCTAATGTGTTAGCATTAGTCCTGCAAAGGTCTTGTGGGACTGAGGGAAAGACAGAGGGAAGAGCCAGGGTCAATTAATCCAAGCTTAAACATATGTCTCAAAGTGGTATTCAAACAGGATCATTCTACATGAATGTCTCTTGTTTCCTTCTCTTCAAAACGTTCTAGGTTCTAGCTTCCTGTTTTGCTCTTGTATTTTAATCCCCTTGCTTAGCATCACCTCGAGCTCCTGGCATGGCTTGAATGATTTCTCTCATTTCCCCGGATGGCTAGGGTCCTATCATCTGGGACTGTCATTGCAGAGATGCAAATGACACCTTCTTTGAAATGAATTGAAGTCAATGTGGCATTGCCTAGCCCCTGCCCAGCAGGGGTGTAAATGCATTACCCTCGGAAATATGCTCCCCAACTTTTCTTGGCTTTGGCAACTCTACGCCCACCTTTTCTTTTCTTTCCTGGGTATGCTCCAAACCATCTCCACACATCTCTGCCTCCCAGACACACCCAATCAGTATTTTCCCGCCTTTTGGGGGCCTTAGCCATTCCAAACCGGAAGAAATTTGGCTTTTCATCAATGAGTTCTGGCATAAACACTGTTTGGCATCATCCTTTTTTAATCCTCGTTTTCATCTTGTCACCCTCTCCTGCCTATTCTCAGATATCCAGTGCCCTGTGCAGATCCATGATTACCCAGAACTGACTACCTTCATACCCCTATCCTTTACCCCTGGGAGAAAAACATATAATTAGCTAATCCACACAGATACAATAAAGACACACGAACATGTGAGTGATATCAAATTATCCCCCAAATGGGGATATTTTTTGAGAAGATGATGGCAACACTAGTAAATTACTATCTAATTATAAACTCTAACTCTGAGCCACAATAGGAGACCATTTTTATGTAAATAGGTTTTCCCAGCGTATCATGTAACACAAAAAACTCAGCTGAACACCTGGCACCTACTAGGTACACAGGTGTGGAATCAACAATGGACTTCTTCTGTGGTGCAGCTGAACTTGAAGATTTTGAAAGTTTCAGACCCCGCTTCAAGTACCCATTTCCTTCTTTACCAAATAGAAACTCATCTAATTGCTCCTCTCACTTATTTCACACATCTTTATTGGACACCCATGTCATACACAATTCTAGTACTTGAGATACAACTATCCTTTTAGGAGCTTACAGTCCAGTGTGAAGACAGAAAATTATGTGTAATCCAAAACATCATGATATGTTCTGTGAAGAGGGTGCGCTTTGAGAAACACAGGAATGTTCCCAACACAGTGTTGGGTACCTCTAGAGACAGTAACGCACAAGCCAAAGTCTGAATGGCAAGGAGGAGGTATCCAGGTGAAAGGGAGGAGGCAATACTCCAGAGAGGATCCAGAATATGGTGATGTGTGTGTGTAGGGGTGAGGGGGATAGGAAATGCAAGTAATTGGCACAGGTTCAGTTAGGGGTTCCTGTGGGGTAAAAACAAAGACCATAGCACTAGGCACTTCTTGAGCACTTAACAGTCAGGCAGTGCTCTAATGGGTTCATGCCCTTCTCCTGGCTTCAGTGCCACCATCCACATGAGAGTCAGGAAACCCACCATGCTCCACTCTCTGCTGCTCACTGCCCATCACCCAGTCTCACTACCACACTCTGGGAGAAAGCTCTGGGACTAATTCATCTATGTCTGCCAACCTTGTTAACATCATCATGATCTCCCAAATCCTTCCACAGTGCCTCATGGATGTGCCATCCAGTATCATCAAAACTTGCTGCTCTTTAACCTACTCTCTGACTGAATGATCTCTCACTTCTTTGTTGGGTTCTCCTAGAGGACCCTGTTCCCACAGCCTTCCTCTCAGGAAGGACTGTTTTCCTCCTAACCCCACACATCATGGGGCTCTGTTTGCTCCTTGTTGCTACTTCCTATCAATTTTAACTCCCTCCTCCTTTGCACGCCTCATCTTCTTTGAGCCATGCCATTGTGCACTTCTCTTCCTCATTGGAATTACCTGAAGGTCTCTGGATCACTCTTTTCACTCCTTGAAGATTTTTGTCACCAGGCTCATTGTCTCTCCAATGCCTCCTATCAGAATGCTTGGTGATTTCAAAACCTATGAAGAGGATCTTTTCCCAACATGGCCTTTCATTTTCTTGACCCCTCCAATGATCTTGTCTTTGAACATACCTGAGCCACCCATAGGTATTGCTCTTGTAGGTAACCACACACAGTATAAAATTTCAAATTCAAAGCTTTCTCTCTCTGGCTTCCACTTTCTGTCTGTCCAGCTCCCACGCCTCCAGTTTTCTGATTCCAGAAATTTCTCACCCCCACCACAACCATCAATCCATTAATTTTATTATCCTTTCACAGTTTATTATCCTCTCTTCCCCTCTCTCCATATCCATATTTCCCTCCATGTCAATCTCATGGTCCCTCGTTGTAATCTCTTCTACGTGTGCCCCTCCCCTCCCTTGCTACTATTCTTTTGATGTATTTACTTGGATAAATTCTAAACTTAGTTGAATTCAACTCTCGGTATATTCTCCCAAAGCAACTTAATATGGCAAGATAAAACAATGTTAACTAGCCTTATTTTAATTCTATGAGTACCAACCTTAAGTGAGCCACTGGCGCTGCCCAAGGAGCATTAAGAGGCAGTATGGGTTGGGGAGGGCTCCTGGAGCCAGATTTTCTGCGCCATCATTTTTTGCACCATTAACTGTAGCCTCTTCATTGGATCATTCCCATCATCATGTCTACCTACTCTAGTAACCTTCCTTGACCTTCATGTAGCTATGTATCTTTTCTCTCTTCACTGTGAAACACCTCAATGTCACTACTTCCCATTTTCTCTTAAATCCACTCCTATAATGTTTCTTCACCACTGCTCCATCAAAACTGCTATTATCAGAGTTACCAATGACCATTATATTGCCAAAACCATGCTAACAAACAGTCCTTGTTTTGTTTGATTTATCAATGGCATTTGGCATGGCCAGTTACTCCTTGGAACTCTTACTCCTTGTTAACATCTGCACCCTCACATTTCTCCCAACACTCTTTTGCTGTTTTCTTCTCATATTCTTGACATCTAAAAATATTGCAGGGTCCAGGGCTCAACTCTTGCCCACTTTTCATTTCTACTTACACTGACCCTTGGTGACTTCATCCAGTTTCAAGTATTAAACATTACCTGTAATTTGATCATGCCCATATTTATATGCTCTTCCATGGATGTTCTCGTGGCTCATTTATCACTTCCTTTAGGTCTTGGCTCAAATTTTACTTCACAGAGAGGCCTTCCCAGGCCATTCTATATAAAATACTATTCCTACCCCTTATTCTGTTTTATTTTTCTCCATATAGCACTTTTTCTATCTATCATATATTTATTTGTTTACTGAAAGCCTTTTGAGAACAGGGAAATTGTCCACTCTGTATAATGCCTTATACATAGAAAGCTACCAATAAATGTTTGCTAAATAAGAGCATGATTTCATTCAATTCTGACAACACCCCAGCAATCCTAGTAGAAGGGTTATTACAGAAGAAGAAACTGGGTCTGGTTAACTCATGGTCATACAGCTGACAGTTCTGGCAGCCTAGGTGTAGAGCCTACATGCTCACCTAATGTGCTGCAGGGACCAGAGAGGTACACGGAGTCTAGATCAAGGCTACTTTCAATGGGTATGGAATTTATCTTGAGAATGATATGGACAATTGGGATGTTTGTGGTGGTGAGGTGAGTGACATGCTCTGGGTAGGATGCTGACTCAATTCAAAATAGCACATCAGTTCCTGACTCCAGTTCCTAGGTCATCCAGTCAGGCACTGTTGCAAAGTTTAGGCTGACAGTATGTCTGTGCTTTCTAGCATCAAACTGGCCTGTACTAACAACATTTAAGGGGGATTTAGAAAAGAATTTCAAATCAACTTTACCTTGAGGTCTGTGGAATTGAAAACCTTCCTTGCTGTTTCTGTAGCTGACTGATAGTTGACATAATTCCTTAAGGGGCTTATATATTAATACCCAAGAGCCATGCTCAGGTGCTGCTGATCCAAAAATGCCATGACTTGAGCCAAATAGCCTAGCAAAGTATTAAGCTATTTAAAAAAACACACTCATGTTTTAAACCATAGTTAAAGAAGATAAGACTTCCAAAATTTTGATTACATATTTAAAGTATCTATAATTTAAATATTTGACTTCTTTAAAGTTTAGTGCTTTTTAGATTTGACCTTTTAGTTATCTCATGTATGGGGGGTGTAAGATGCATAAGATATTTTAATGTAGGCAATAAGTACATTTGATTAATAGATGCTAAAATAGATCATGTTTCCAAGGTGAAATGAACTGCTGTGTTCTATTTTAAAGGGAACCAGGTGTTCATCCTCCAATACCACCAAAGCCCAGTTCTCCTGTTTTATCTCCTAACCAGCTGAGACGAGATAATAGGTAAGGCCTAGCACTCCAAAATTTCTGAAATGAAGAAGTTCAAGGAAAATGAAAGCAGTTGAACTATGACCTGTTTTTGTGTAAAGTATGGGTGTTTTGTGTGTACATTTATTTAAGAAACACTTGTAAAACTTTCCTACTTCTGTTTGTCAACACAAGTGTATGTTTATGTTTGCCTCTGAATACTTATGACCATTAATTGTCTTTGGAAATACAATTTCTAGATAGAAACTGAACAATGTCAATGTCTAGGAAGTGTTCATGCTCAGATACCCTCTAATTTATGTAGTAGGAACCGATATGCAAGGAACCTCTCTCTCTCTTTCATAAATATAAATGCCCACATATATATGGTTTTATTATATGCATATATATACTATATATATATATATATACAAAAGCATCTTATATACAATATATGTACATATACTGTATATATATATATATATATATGTGTGTGTGTGTGTGTGTGTGTGTGTGTGTGTGTATTTGACATGTATGTATATGGTTTATATTCAGTCATAGTTAGGTTTCCCATTAAAAACTACAATTTTTGGTAAAAGATGTTTTTGAAACTTTTTGTTACTGCTCAAATCCTCCCTAGGTAAGAAATACCACTGAGTAGTTTTTAGTCTTATTTCAGCTAAGAAATTTGTTATTTACTTCAAAACTATCACAAATATTGAAAAATATTCTAATTAACTTGTCTTCAAATCAGGAATAAAAGACAGACTGCTTTTCTACTTTGAATCTCTGACATTCTATAATTAGTACTAAGAAACAAATTCAGAGACCTGAACATCTTCCCATGTGTTTCTATTAAACTGTTTAATAAGCTCAAATCACTTTTTAAGTTGTACATTGCACATTTACATTATTATTGTGAAACTTAAAAATGGTGTCTCAATTAAGACAATCATCAAATCCACTTCATTGCCTGCCTTTGATGCTTTTGTATTTTTGCTTTTCAATGGTGATTTTTTTTACAACATGTAAGGCAATTCTGGAACTATTCTCTAGTAAGAGGGTAGCTGCAGCTAGAAAATGCTAATTAGGCAATGGAGCTATGTAGCAGTAAGTGTTTGGCCCATTGAGTTAAAACCCCAGGTCTGAATTTCTATCCAGTGAAACTTCATAGGGACTTTGAAATGTTCTTAGAATAAAAGGATACATTAATATATATATATATATATATATATATATATATATATATATATATATATATATATATATATATTTTCCCCCAGAAAGGAGAGGATAGAGAGTTAGAAACATCAATGAGAGAGAAACATTAATCAGCTGCCTCCTCACACCCCCTACTGGGGATGTGCCCGCAATCAAGGAACATGCCCTTGACTGGAATTGAATCTGGGACCCTTCAGTCCGCAGGCCGATGCTCTGTCCACTGAGCCAAACCAGTTAGGACAATGATACATTTTTTTTAATGTGTCAAGAGAATACATCTTCATTGAATTAATGAAAAATATAAGCCATATTTATAAGTTTTTATTTGTACAATGGTTATAATTATACTCTTAAAAATAACTTTTTAAGCTCTTTATCTTACATTGTATTTTCTTTTATACCATTGAGCAATTAAATATTTATTTAAATAGCATTTTTAGGGGGCTAACATAAATTGGATTTAGTACTCCTAAATTCTAATCTAAAATCAGCAACTCTAGAGTAGTGAATTTATGTAGATTCAAAAGAAGATAAATTTCATGGGAATTGGTCTAATCCATTTTAAGTAGTCTAATTTATTTCTTCCACCAATGATCTTAAAAATAAAAGTAGGACAACTTGCATGCTTTAAGTTCTGATTATTTTAATCACAGCAAGATGGTTTTAATGAAAAAACATGGAAGGGAAGTGTTCCTTATGTAATTACCACAAGTCCTCAGGAGCACAAAGAAAAGGTGAATACAATTTCTTGAGAACAATCAAGAATGTGTAAGTAGGTCAATAAGATACTGGGAAAAAGAGCAGAGAAAAACCTATATCATAAATTGTGACAGAACCTAGCATTATAGAACTTAATTCTGTCAAATCTGAACATTCTGGATATAGTGCGTATACTGGAAATTTAAAATTTTTTCCCATCATATTTGAGCAGTTATATTTCATGATAGTATTCAAATGGAACATTTTTAAGAAAAAATTACTCACCTGATGTCTAATATAAAAAATTATTATTAATATTTTAAAACAATTATATCATTATCTAAAAGAGATAAGTATCAAAATGCTCTATTGATGACTGAAACTAAAATAAAACAAACATAAATGAACATATTTAGAATAGATATTGCTATATATACTCAGTGGTTAAAAATATATTAAGTGAGATAAACTAAATTGGAAAGTTACTATATTAGACTCTATAATTTCAAATGGAATCTGCCGTTGAGTTCTAGAGAAATTTGTTATCTCAAATAGTGTTCTAATACACTTGGATTTTTTGGACATAAATGTTTTGTTAACAATTTAAATTTTACAGGGAAGTGTTTTCTTACCTAACAAATATTAATTTAACTTTTAAAATACAGGCAGATTTGTCCACCTAAAGCAAGTGTATATACAGAAACCAACAGATCTGCTGAAAGAAATATAAGGTAAAACGAACTATTTCTATGTCTATGCATTTATAGAAATGATAAAATATGCTTTATTAGAATACTTAAAAATACTAAATAATCCTATATAATAAAAACCTAATATACTAAGTGTCCAGTCAACGAGTCAGCCGTTCAACCAATCAAAGCATAATATGCTAATGATATGTTAAGGTCCTTAACCACTTGCTATGACATGAACTGACCTCCAGGGAGCAGACAGTTTACTGGTCGACCAGTCGCTCTGACCTGCACTGACCACCAGGGGGCAGATTCTCCGACTGATAGGTTAGCTTGCTGTGGGGGGGAGGGGCTGGTGTCTGGGTGATGGGGATTGAGCAGATGGATAGGACATATCCTGGAGCCTTCCCACAATCCCTCCCTGGCTGGCCAATGGGTGATGTTGTAGAGCCAGTTTCTGCCAGATCCCAGAGGGGGAGCACTGCTCAGCCAGAAGCTGGGCTCATGGCTGGCAAGCGCAGCAGTGGTGCGGGAGCGTATCCCACCTCTGCGACAGCACTAAGGATGTCCAACTGTTGAGGGCCTAAGCTGTCAGTTGGACATCCCCCGAGGGCTCCCAGACTGCGAGAGGGTGCAGGCCAGACTGAGGGACCCCCTCGTGCACTGGGCCTCTAGTTAATAATAAAATAGTTAGTTTTCCAGCTGATTTCAATATAGTGGGAAATAACTATTCTTATATGTACCTAAGAATTCTATTTACTTAATTTTTATTCTAAGATTTACATAAAGAAAGCAATCAAAATTGTCTGAACATAACAGAATAAGATTAAACCCCTTAGATAGGAAACCATCTCTTCATGTCCCAAGGCTGGTGTTGTATTAATGAATAGGTGTAAATCTAGTCATTCGATTGAACTTGTTCTACAAAAGCTTTGTCCATGGCTGTATAAATAAGGTCACCTCCAGCTCTACCTGCTTCATCAGGAAGAGGCCCACACATTGTATTGACAACTTTGGGAAAGGTTTTTCCAGGACAGTCCTGAGTTACGCCTGTTGTCTTGCACACTCTTCTAGTTTAGTATTTGTTGTGGATATATCATTATGACTTATTTTTTTTTAGAAAAAAACACTATTTGAAATTAGCTTTTAAGCCAGTGCTATTTTATAGACCTATCAATATGATAAGCCAATTTTTATTATTATAAGTTTACCATTTTAATCATTATGGTAAACCAATTTTCCAGGCAAAACTTCTTTTTTGAAACATACATCACACAGATACCTTACCTATGGGAAACATCATGTTTCTCTAGTATCTAGTAACTTAAGGTGCAGCACTACTTCGCCATTTCCCAGACTGTGTCCCCATGTCCCACCAGAGGCTAATGCACGTCCTGCACAGGAAGGGTTCATTGGCCCAACATATTGAGGAAATACAAACAGAGTTCTCTGACATACGACTTCTCAAAGCCTTCAGTATGCATGTGTACCTTCTGAATCTCCAAAAGTTGGTTACACTTCTCAAATTTACTAGACTACAAAATTTTTTCTTTATCAAACATTGTGAAACACAGGCCTTAATTACAGGGAGACCTGTAAGGATTTTTTTAATTATTCCTTTTCATGATGTAGAGAGGGACCCACATCGATTTAAGCTGTCTGGGTATCCTGTCCCATGTTTACAATGTACTTCCTTTCCCTTTGGAAGCCTAAGAAGACAGTGCCTCTTCACCTCACGTGAGGGATGAACCAATCATCTGAATAGGCTGCTTAATACTGACTGGTTTCGGTAGAAAAAGTTCTGAACATGCTTCTGTGTTTACTTGTGCGGTTTATTTTCTTTTCCACATCCTTCTTTTTAGGTGTAGAATTTCAGCCAATTACATCTTAGAAGAAACTGTAGTTGTTTCAGTGAGCACTAGATGGCAGAGCCAATGTCCATGTGGAATAACAGCGTGGGGTGTGTGTGTGTGTGTGTGTGTGTGTGTGTGTGTGTGTATCATGAGTTGATATTATAGAACTATTTTGTTATTCAGTTAGGCTCAATAATCTCCAAATATCACATGAACTATGGCTTTTTTTTTTCCTCCACTGAGAACAGTGAGAAATGTTAGCTGCTTCATGGGTAGTTCTACTGTCATTGACCTGTATTTACTTTTCATTGTTTGAAGTCGTCAGGATCTGGAGAACATCGTCAAAGTGGCGACTTCACTTCAGAGAACTGACAAGGGGTGAGATCTCAGAGCTTTGAGCTTGTGTTTTTTTCTTCTCTTTATGTTTCAAAATGCTTTACCAGTACCTTAAAGTTCCCAGTATAAGCAACATTCTGATGTTTGTAATATAATACAGAATTTAAAAGAAGAAAGAATCAGTGTCTGTGGATGTGTCCTGAAAAATTTGCTGATATTTATGGATACTTTTCTTCCTCTGCTTTCTCTTCTGGTGACAGTACATAGCCTCATGACCTCAGCGTTCATGGTCTTGACCTCATTCCAAACCACCAGTCCTGTAATTATGTTGTTTGTCAGATCTCTATTTATTTCTCTCACAGCCTTCCCAGTTAGCATGTCCTAGACCATATTCAACTTTCTTCCTAAAGAGGCTACTTCCTGACTTCTCCTCTGTTCTAATATTCATCTTTCTGGAGTCATTCTTGATTTGTCCAGGTCTTTCTCTCTCTATGTAACCAGACATATATGGATTAAATGTCTAAAGTATCCCTCATGCCCTTATGGCCTCACCCCTGTTCAAACTTTTATTTACTTCAGCTCAGGTTATTAGAGTAGCTTGTTCAGATTTACTTACACTCCTCCAGTCTCTGAACAATGACTACCCATCATCTCCACCAAAGCTCTTTTCCTAAGTTTCTGCTCAAACCCAACTCCACTGGCCCCCCATTGCCCACCCAATCACATAAAACCTCATACAAGGCCCTTGCTGAGCTGGCCCCAACCTAACATTCTAAAGTTATTTCTGACTTTACCCTTGCAGTTACCCTATATTCAATACCAGGTTAAATTACTTCCTATCTATAGTTTCCAGATACCCTGCCTTCGCTTATGCCGTTCTTCCCATTTCCAGCCTCAAGGTCACCATTTCCATTCACCCAAGTCCTACCTATTTTTCAAGAACCAGGTCAAATATCACGTCTTCTAGGAAGTCTTCCCTTAGTGATCTAGTGAAATGTAACTTCTGCTTCTCTAAGCAATTAGAGCTCCACAATTTATATTTTGTAACAACTAATCACACATTGGTGCTATTTCGTGTTATTTATGTGAATATTTCATCATCTCTATCATCTCTAAGTCTGTCAGAGCAGATATTTTTTTCTTATTCATCATATGTTATTTACTGAGTCTAACCTGATGCTTTGTACAAAGTAGGTGTTTATAGAATATGGCAAAATAATGATGCACAGTGAGAAAACCTTGAATATAAAGATTTCATAGTTTAAATCCCATGCCTACAATTTTTTTTTCTTCATGGAATTTAGCAATGCTTAGTGTTACTAGGGATTGCAGCCTCAGTTGAAAGAACTGCAGAGAATAAACAGAAGTGACACTTAGCTCTGTGCAAATTCACAAACAAAAGAGGAGCTCTGAATCTGGAAGGGAACTCGAGAGAGTATCAGGAATGTTTCATTTCCATTTCTCCTCTCATCAAATTAGAGCTCTAATTTAATTATTCATTTTGGTTCGAAGCAATATTTTGTTTTTAATAGGGTTTAAAAATAGATAGTTTTTGGTAAGTGAAAGGGAAGTTTAAGAGAGAGATAGGGGAGTGATACTGAAGAGATCACTGATTCTCATAAATCAAACAAAGACAACCAGAGTTGCAGTCCATTGAACTTTCCTGTCCACTCTCCCCAGCCACGACACACAGATTCCAAAGCCAGATACATTCTTCTCAGAGAGAAGTTGCTGCTTTGACGGGGGTGGGGGTTGGGGGGGGGGGGGGACAGGGAAAATGTCTGTTGCTTCCGTAGCTGAGTATTGTTCCTGTGAGATGCTCATAGGGACTAGAATAGCTTTATTTATCCCAGCTGCTCTTTGTGAAGTTCCTTTGTGAAATTCTTATCTGATTAAAAGCATTTAATTTATTGCAAATGCAATGGTGAAACTCAATATCCAAAGCTTTCATCAATTTAAGGTCATTTTAAAAGCTGAACTTCTTCATTCAGGATGTAATCTCTATTTTATTTAATTTACTACAGAGTGTCTCCTCATGATTTATGCTAATTTTCTCGTGATAAACACGAGCAAACCCTAATCCTGATAATCTCATTATTGTGACTCATACCAGTCAGAAAGGTCTGTGGCTAAAATTTACAGGATTGTTAAATTTGCTCTTTCCCTTGGGGACATGGACAGAGTCACAGACTCAGAGTTGGAAGGTAGAATTTCAAGCAAGAAAAGACAATGGGGCATTGTATCAGGGGCCTGGGTAATGTTTGTCCCACATAAGGAGAGAACATTCATTTTTTTTCACAGACAGTGACTTTTGTATTTCAGTATTTATTCTCAGCCTTCAATCCTACCATAGAATACATAATATTACCTGAACAGGTTCAGCTATGGATGGTTGTTGATCTAATGTGCTCTTAAGGGTCTCTAAGAGGACTGTTGTTGCTGTGTCAGGCCTCTTCAAAGCACATACATCACTCTGCAATTATACCTTTCTAAGCCTAAGCCAATGTCTTGGCATCTCTAAATGCAGTTCAAAAGTGAAAAATGAAAATTTTATTATTGACTGGGAACTGTTTAATATAATGGCCAAAATTAATTTATGGCTTGCCAGGCATCATAATAAGCACTTTATCCTCATTAGTTTATTGATTCTGTGAGGTGGGAACAATTCGTATGCCTATTGTACAGATGGAGAAGTCAAGGCAGAGATTAGGTAGCTCACCCAGAGTCGCCAACTCCTACATGGTGAATCCTGCACTGGGATTCCTCACTTGGGAGCCTGATTGTGTAACTACCAAGTTACTGGGCCTCACAGCCTCCTGGTTAACACCAGTAATGAATCAAGAAAAAAGAGAAACATTGAGAAAGTATTAAAAACATGTGGTTCTCAATCAGGAAGCAGAGAGAACCAAAAATTTTTAATTGAAAAAATGAATGAGGGACACCAGAGAAATGGTGGTGAAGAGGGTGAGGAAAGGACACACTTGAGGACCATCAAACCCACTGAGGCTGCTTTCTCCGGGAGAGCTGAGCTTGTGTTTCTAAGGAATATTCTGGTACCCAGAGGATTCGCTGAGACAGGTTGTTCTCAAAGAAGCAGCCAGTGAAGATTTTACAGTACTCAAATACAAAAACAGGCTACCAAATTTAGCTGGCCTGGGATGAGGTTAACAAAAATTCAAGAAACCAGTCAGACTTAAGGATGAACAAATGTTATTGAATAGCTGCTTTGTGCAAATACATTGTGCAAGAGTAGGATCTATAATTAGGCAATGTACTTGTTGACTCAGTTAAAAACCGGTATTACGTATCTACTGGATGAAAGACACTATATGAAAGACTGAGGAGGATCTGAGGTAAAGCACAGTTCTAAATTCTAAGTGGGATATGTCTGTGTGCACACTTGTATGCACAGGAGCAGGGACAATCGTATGGGACAAGTTGCAGTTGCCATGTTAAGTGCATTCATGTAAGTGTCCTAGAGGAGGTGCAAATAAACAAAATGCTGCTGGGATTGCAAAAATGGAGGGACTCTATTCAGTTGGAAGTCGGGAAAGAAGTTTTTCGAGAAAGAGGTGTTTGTTAGATGGTAGAGGTGGGACACGTGTTGTATTTCAGAGAACTCAGCTGTCTTAAGGTGAATCTGCTCTTTGATTCTGGTCAGGCTTTGACTGATGTGAGATTTTTTTTTTCTTCCAAAAGTGAAGAATTGGATAATATCATCAAAATGAACAAAAGCTTGAGTAGGTAAGATTTCAATACATTTATTTTTTGCTTTATTACTGAATTACATGACATGACTTCTTATGTCTTTTCAATATTGGAGCATGAGGACCCACATTCTGGGCTAGGCAAAAGTATCCTACAGATTTTGAATAAAAAGCTTGTGGAAATCATCATTGCATCATTATTATGAATGGTTATTATAATGCAAAGACTCTAATATTAAGGTAACTTTGATTTTCACATTCCATTTAATAAAGAAGTTAAATAAATAAATACATTTCTCTTCCCAAAATATTACCTTAGTATATAAACAGAGTTTGGTTTGATCACTACCTGCTGTTAGTTTAACCATTACATAAACCACTTATTATCTTAGGTAACATTATCTCTGTATTTTGAATCATTTGTAACTGTATACTTTAAAAATTATAAAAAATTGAGGTTTGTGTTAGAGAAGTGTGAAGTTATTTTTTTAAGATATATATTTATTGATTTCAGAGAGGAAGGGAGAAGAAGAGAAAGAAACATCAATGATGAGAGAGAACTGCCAATCGGCTGCCTCTTGCACACCCCACACTGGAGTTTGAGCCGCAACCCAGGCATGTGCCTCTGACAGGAATTGAACCTGGAACCCTTTAGTCCACAAGCCGATGCTCATCTACTGAGCCAAACCAGCTAGGGCCGGAGTTTTAACTATCTCTCTGCCACTTTGCATTTTAACATACTGAAGAGACTGGACCAAAGAAAAAGAGAAAAAGCAAATGTCAAATGTGTTCATTGATCAAGAGATGTATTTTTCATACCCTGTTCTGACAATAATGATCTACATGAGAAAGAGGTATGAGGTCATGAATCATAGACTCAATGGCCTGTGGAGGCCAGGCCGGTGTAAATGACTGTATAAGACTTAGGGGAATGTCCTTTCCAAAGAGCACAGCTGCTTCCCAGCTCCAGCTGAGTATTTCCATGTGAGAAGTTGAGCCCAGTGTTACAGGAGGTCCTGAAAATTCAGGATTTTATAGGTCATGCTGTCTTGTAAATATTGGCTCACATTAAAAGAAAAAGCATCCATGGCTGGGCTGGTGTTGCTCAGTGGTTGAGTGTTGATTGAGGCACCAAGAGATCTCTGATTTGGTTCCCAGTCAGGGCATATGCCCGGGTTGCAGGCTTCATTCCCAGTAGGGGCTGTGTGGGAGACAGTGGATCTCTCATCAATCTTTCTATCTTGCTTTCCCTCTCTATAAGGAAATCAATAAAAATATATTTAAAAACTACAAAAACAAATAAGAAATAAACAATACACCTGTGTACCTGTTATGGGTTATATATATCCCCAATTTGTAACTTTTCTTTAAGTTCCACTGCAGTTTAAATGTTGAGTCTATCAAAGTATCTGTTTGGAATAAAGCAATTTCAAGAATGTGGCTCATCTTTCCCCACAAGCTTCTATTTCCTGTCTTAGATGTAAACTGGTCTATGTTTCTATGGAGTCTATGTTTCTATTATTACCACTGACAAGGTTTTTTATTTAATACATTTGAAGAAATCAAGGTCTTGATGGCATCTTCAGAACAACTCCTAAGGCAGAGCAAATAGAGAAAAGGTAAGTGCATCTGTCTCTAACCTGCAAATGTGACCTCCCAGATTGCTGTTTTATTCTGTCAGACACTAACTGGGAGGGAGTTGGATCCTCTGGCATGAAAATGTACTAGCAGATGGGGTGGTGCCCTCAGCATTGTGCATTTAGTTCAGACATAATTGCTCAGAAGGAGCTCTGCTCTTTTGTTCACTAAGAGTAAATGAGCAATTCATGAGGAATGTTTATTGTAGCTGACCTTTCAAGATACCACATAATTTTATTGCAATATGCAATTTTTTTTATTTGAATTTCTTTCTGTTTTACAGAGCCCAAAGCCTTGACTGTCTTCTCTTTCTGAATAGCCGGCCAAACAAAGATGGCAAAGGGTAAGACCTGACTAAGACTCTAACAGGCCTCTTTGGTTGAGTCCTAGACTGTATTTGCTGAGGGAGACCACCGACTCAGAACAGGGATCCGGAGGGCTGGTGGAACAGGCCGCCCAGTCAGGGGCAGGAGATGGGTGGATATCTTAGGGCCGGCTCTGCACCAACAGCAATCTGGGTGACCCAGAGCCTGTCACTTAACCTCTGGGGCCCTCCGTTTTCTTATCCAATAAAATGAAGGGTATGACCTAGATGATCTCCAAGTCTCCTTTTAAATCTAAAAATGGAAGAAATCTGGCTATTCCAAGTAGTGGACAAAAGGCTGGTTTATGAACTAAATGCATTTATTGTAAGACTTAATGCTAGGAGCACAGCCCTTTACCACTGATGTATTTATGATACACTAAGGCCATTTTCATTTGAAATATTAGTTGAGTCACTTCATAGATATATTTCAAATGTATTTGTAAATATCTCAAAGTCAAGAGCTATGCTTTTGTTTATTTTGTCTGATTAAAAGGTTGATGAATGATTAGTAACTGAACTGATAGCATTTAAGGGATTAAGTTATAGTTCTAGACTTTCACTGATGTATTAGAAAATTGACTTATATTACTGGTATTATTTTTTTCATGTTGAAAGAAACCAAACTCTTGACAGTTTCATAAAAGAAAACCCCAGAACAGTCAAGAATGACAAAGGGTAAGGATTTATGAGAGCTCTGTTTTTACCTCAGGTTGACTGTTTACTTTGTATTTGGTTAGTCACTAAGTTTGCCTTCCTAATGTGATAATTATTTCTTTGTCTTGGTTTTCTTTTAAAATTATGTATCTGTGCCAGTCTGTGTACAGAATGGCATTCTAGCTTTCCATGCCACTCTCAACTTACTCTAATGTCAAACACTGAAAATGTATTTGGCAAAAGTGTTAGCAATAATAATCCCACAGACCTGAAATGCTTGTTAATAATACAGTACATTATTATAATGTAAATATGGAAGTATTATTATAGGTTAATTTTTCAAGTGGAGAACAGATGAAGTGGGAAACTGGTCAATTCTCTGTAAACTTTGCAGGAAAAGGTGGGATTTCAGATATTTAAAAAATGAAGTTTAGAAAGGTCCACAAAAGTAATAGAAAATAAGAAGAGTAGGGTGAGTAGAACAAGTAATCATTTTATGGGCTATAAAGGAAGATAAAAGTGATTTGTAATAACTTAATAGCAAAATGGGCTTTGATGCTTTGTTTGTGTAGTAGGGGGAGTTCATAGTTCCTTATTCTTTCTTCTCTCCCTCCCTTCTTTCTTATTTTGAACAAAATTAAAATATCAATAGTCTTATCACAGTGAAATCAAAGACGGATGAAAATAGCAAAGGGGAATGCTTGCATAATCAGGGACTTGAAAGGGATAAGTTCTGATAATTCCTAATAGGTTTATGCTATTGGCATGTGAAAATTTTATTGGTTATGGTCAATTTATATAACATGCTAAACCATCATAGTGTCATTTCCACTTTTCCAAGATTACTCAGAACTTTGGACTTTTTATTTGAAAATGACTTCTCCAAATGTTCAACTTAAAGAAGATTTAAAATCTTGATTATCTGACTTCTCCCCTGTTGTGAATGATGTTCAAGTTTAAAGAAGACAGCATCTGAACAGATATATTAAAGTTACTTCCCACCAAGCCATCCATAAAGGACAAAGAAAAAAAAAGCTGAGACCTGGAGGAACTTACTCTTTAAATATATATATATATATATATATATATATATATATATATATATATACACACTCTATTGATTTCAGAGAGGAAGGGAGAGGGAGAGAGATGGAGATAGAAACATAAATGATGACAGAGAACCATTGATCAGCTGCCTCCTGCATGCCCCCTGGGGATTGAGCCCGCAAATCAGACTGGAATCGAACCTGGAACCTTTCAGTCTGCAGGCCGTTGTTCTATCCACTGAGCCAAACCAGCTAGGGCAGAACTTATACTTTTAAGTTGATTTAATCATAGCTGAGGATGGTTAGGACCTTGCTATTAAATAGCTACTATATCATGTCAGCATATCTCAGGAGTAGAGCTACTTGAACTCAATATTTCTAAGGACTTCTGATGCTTTGATACTTTAGGTACTGATAACATCTTAACTCCTGCTGTGAGAAATCTGCTATTGTCGTAAGAGATTGAATTGTTCTCTCTTTCTCTGTCTCTGTTGCTCTGCCCACCCACCTCTGCCCCAATGTGATCAAGAAACCAAGGCCTTGGAAGTTTTATCCAATTTAACCAAAGGACTGACCAGTATGAGAAAGGGTAAGGAGAACTCCTACTTGATGGGCTCCTTTTAGGTCAGCTTTTCACGCCTCATTAGAAATAGGAGTGCTGTGCTTTCCTCTGTGGCAGATGAAGCTGCAGTTTTAGGCCTATTAGAGTTAGCAGGCGAAGGAATACGACAAATGTTGTGTCCATAGGACCACATATTTGAGATACATTAAAGTCAGGAAAACCTGCGATATAATCTCTTATTCTGTATCATCCTAAACAATTTAAAAATGAGCCAAATGTTATATTTAAATGAAGAAATATAAAGCACAAAATTACAAAGTGAGAGGTATGTGAGCAAGTTTTTCTGAACTGATTTATAGCAAGTGTTACTATGGGAATTAATAAAGAGAAGCTAAGGATAATTACATCAAAAGTTTTTCTGGTCTTCTGGTCCTGGAAACATCCGACACCCTTTCAGGGGCATTCTTGTTTGTATGAGTAAAGCTTAGATAAAGCTCAGATGTGACTTAACCGGCATGAATTTTTCATGGTTTTCCAAAGAAGTCAAGATCTAGAAACAATTATCAAAGCAAAAACCAGGGCAGGTAAAACTAACAGAGAATGAAAACTGTTTTGATGTTTCTGAATCTTGGTTATTTTCATCCAGATTAATTGTGTGATCTTTTCAGTGACATTGAAAGGGTTGCATCTTTAAATTTGTCTTCTCTCCTCTGTGTCTGACCCCTACTGCCCTGGCCTTCACTTTGGAGATTCTATAGTACATTTTGTATGAATTTACATTTACATATAGGCCAACTAAATCCAAAATTTAATTTAACTATGTTGTTCATAGGCAATTTTATAATAAAAATGAATTTAATATCAGTATAATAAATTTCTTTAAAATCTTGAATCAACCATTAATGATAAATATATATATAGTAATATATATATTACAATAATGTTTGAAACTGATTTAAACATTTAAAAAAATGGTGAAGACCTTGACAATGTTAACAAAATTAATCCCAGAGGAAGTAAAAATACCACTGGCTAAGACTTATTAGTGTCTTAAATCTGATTTCTGTAAGTGATAATTAATAAGAAGAATGATTTAGCATTTTGACTTTACAGACATATTTTATTAGCATGGAATTGGAAAATAGCGATGGGCCACATGACCTTCCCTCTTTGCTCTAAAAAATCACTTATTTTTTAAGAAATGTCCCAATGTTGCTTTTTCTCCTAAATTTTAGACTTGGATTGTTTTTAAGGATGTTATGGAATTTCTTTCTTTTCTTTTTTAATATATTTTAATGATTTTTCACAGAGAGGAAGAGAGAAGGACAGAGAGTTAGAAAAATCAATGAGAGAGAAACTGATCAGCTGCCTCCTGCACACTCCCCTCTGGGGATGTGCCTGCAACCAAGCTACATGCCCCCGGCCAGAATCAAACCTGGGACCTTTCCATCTGCAGGCCAACACTCTATCCACTGTGCCAAACCGGTTAGGGCTGAATTGAATTTCTTGTGCCCAATGAGAGCACAATCTAGATATTATTTTCAAAGTGGATCTCCAAAGTGACAAAGATAGCCAAGAGTGGAGTTTGACTAAAACTCTTGAAAATTAATGTTTCTGAGGATGTGGTCTCAGAAGGCAGCCAAGAGGAGGGCTGGGCAAGTGCACACGTTGGGAGAAAGAACATCCTTCCACTTCTCTTCCCACTATGTGAGCATGGCAGGAGCTGTCAGTCACCTACTATTGGGATCCTCTACTGTCCCTTTAGGTTCCTCTTCTGCTCCTTTTGGTATTACTCAATGCATTTTAATGGGGGGAACATATGTCCTCTGAGAAGGGAGTCATTCATTTTTCTACCATTTAAGGTGTTTTTTTGCCTTTGTAACTCACTGTAACTCGATTATTTTTAGAAGGTTTGAGTTGTGGGAATGGTTGAGTTTATATGAAAGGATATATTTTTATTGTTTTAAAATATTTATTATTAATATGTGTTAATAACTTTATACATGTATTCAATAACTTTAATATTTGAAAATTATTAGCATTACTCTTATTTAAAAAACAGAATAGGCAATTATATATGATTTATGGAGTAGAAATTTATATTCTGATTGGATCAAGCATAGAACTTTAACTTCAATGCTGACCATTTGGGGTATTCTTACAAGATGTATCCGAGGGCAAAGTTGATTTTGTTAAATAACAAGTTTCACATTTACTTATGCATTTTGAGAATAGAACAGAAAACATGTTTCTTGTTAACAAAAAAAAAGGAAACTTAAATGTTCTCCAGCTCAAGATGTAAGAGAATTTTTATTTGTACTTAGAGCTTGAACAATTACAATGACAGAGAACTTGTATATTTACCACTCAATTTGTCCAATCATTGTTCACTTAATTAGTGTTTTATTTTAACAATGTTCAGTAAAATTTATTTTCTTTCTCAAAGAAAACAAGACCTCAGTGGGCGCATTAAAGTGAGTCCTGAAACAAATAAAAATATGAAGAGGTAAGATATTTAAAGCTTTTCCCTTCCTTTGTCTGGCATTTATAAGCATATTAGCAACCTGAGTGCCTGTATTCAGGACAGTAAATTGATCAAGCTGGAGCAGTTGTACTTTGGATACACAGACATGATCTCTTGCATTTTATTCTTGGTTAAAGTTTGCTGCCAGATAGATTTTGAGATGTTAAATGAGAATTTTGACTGAGCTCTTCTGAGCTAAATGATTTCAATGTATGTGTATATGTAGGTGTGTGTGTGTGTGTGTGTGTGTGTGTGTGTGTGTGTGTGTAGTATAATAAGTAGGAAAAGTAGGCTTAGACTTTTTCATATGGAAATAATATAATAATCCTATATAATGAAGAGCTAATATGCAAATGATCCACAGGCCCTCACACCATCATGCAGTAAAGGCTCAGACACTCAACACTGGGGAGACAGGAATGGGAACCAGTCAGGCACAAATGAGTTGAGAGACAGGAATGGGGACCAGCCAGACTATGGCCTGGGAGAGACAAGCTGCTTGCCCCGTGGTCCTGGGTGCCTTCAGCTACAGCCACAGCCCAGGCAAAGCCACCCACCTATGGACCCCTATGGCTGTGGCCAGCCCAAGTGAAGCCAGCCTGGGTCCTAGGTGCCTGTGGCCAGCCAGAGGGAGGGAAGCCTGGGTCCCAGGTGCTTGTGACCAACCAGAAGAGGGAATCCTGGGTCCTGGGTGTGGGGCAAGGCAGAAGCAGTTAGGGGCAGTCAGGCCAGCAGGGGAGCAGTTAGGAGTGATCAGGCTGGTAGGGGAGCCATTAGGGTTAGGGGCGACCAGGCTGGCAGGCAGGCAAGCAGTTAGGAGCCAACGGTCCCAGATTATGAGAGGCATTTGGACATCCTCCGAGGTGTCCTGGATTGGAGAGGGTGCAAGCCTGGCTGAGGGACATCCCCCATACCCCCGTGCACAAATTTTGTGCACCAGGCCTCTAGTTAATAAATAATAATATAAGAATAAACTCTGTTTCACATATTCATAACTCTAAACCTACTTATGTCCTTCCCTATACATATGTATGTGTGTATTGAAGGCACAGAGATACATACACTTATAGACACACACATATGTAGTGTGTGTGTCTATAGGTGTATATATTAACTAGGATTCTTCAATTAAGCAGAATAGGAGATATATAGATAGATAGAGATAGACAGATAGGTGGGGAGAGAGAAAGAGAGAGATTTATTAGAAGGAATTGGTTCATGCTGAGAACTCTCAAGCTCATATTTATGTAGCAAACTGTAGCTCCTAGTTTAAGTGTAAAGACCTGAGAACCAGGAGAGCTCATGGCATAAGTTCTTGTCCAAGGGCAGGAGAACAATGTCACAGAATAAGCAGTCAGGCAGGCTAAGTCCCGTTTTTCTTAGACACTAGTATTCTGTTCAGGGCTTCAACTGATTGGATGGGGCCTACTCATGTTAGGGAAGGCTATCTGCTTTACTCAGTCTAAGCATTCAAATATTAATTTCATCCAAAACCTCGAAGACACCCCCAGAATAATGTTTGACCAAATACCTGGTCACCCTGTGGTCCAGTCATGTTGAAACATGAAGTTAACCATTACAATTTGTGCATATAGAAGTATTGTGTGTATGTATATGTAAGTAGTGTTTGTTTGTGTGTGTGTGTGTGTAGTAGTAGTAGTAGTAGTAGTAGTATATGTATGTGGGTGTGTAAGTATGTATATATGTAAACTGTTTTCATGTGTGTAGTATATTTGTGTGTACTATATGTTATGTGGGTGAAGCATGGTGGGTGTTTAAGATGAGAAGCTTAACCAAGTGTACTTCATTAAGAGGTCTCCCACCCATGAATTGTCAAGTAAATCTGGAAAGCTTATGTCCTCTTGCTTTTTACTTTTCAAAAAGCAGATGGGAATAGATTTGAAACTGAGCTTGTGGGCATGTTGCTGAAAACAGTGTACCAAATAGTTCCATGTGGTTTTAGTAGAACTCGTTTCCATTCAGTTAACTCAGGACATGATATTATTAGATTCTAAATGTGTCACTGATGCCTGTAGGCCCAGGGAGCAGGGCCAGGGCTGGGGCAGCAGCAAAGCTGGGGCACACACTGCTCTCAGCAGCCTGGCTTGGTCAGAGGCCCACAGACTTGTACAGCTTTGCAACAAACAGATGGAAAAGAAAGCATTGATTTCCTTGGCTACATGGGTGGTTCAGGGTGGTATCTTGAGGTAGCGAATGTGAACAACGAATCCAAAAGACTGAGACTCAAATTCTGACTCTGTCACTGGCTAGCTATGTCTCTGTGCCTCAATTTACTCATCAACAAAATAGGAATCATAATACTACCATAACCAGCACATAGTAGATACAAGTAACTGTGAGCAGTAATAAAGATCAGGTGAATTTTGCTTTCTTAATGATTTATTCATCATTTAAATATTTAATTTACTTTGACTCTCTAGGAAATACCTTCTAATTTTTATAAGATTATTTCAAATCATCACCTATTGTTTTTCATATGTTGATGTGTATGTGTGTACTGCATGCCTATGTGTGACATGTGTTCACATACAAAAGTTTGTGGGGATTCATGTGTGTATGATTATGTGTGCAATATTCTGTAAACTTTTTTTAAAGTAAAATAAGATTATGCTCCCTTCCTTATTAAAAACTCTCAGCATTATCACATTTCAGATAGAATAAAATCTTAAGCCTTAATGATGGTCTTTTACTTGTTTAATAAGTCCAGCCAAAACTACCTTAGATTCCAGGCTCATTCCTACCTTACTGACTTTATGAACTTTGAAATTTTAATAACCTTACACTAATATGTACTTTATTTAATATGTTTAAAGAGATCAAAGTCTTGGCAATATAATGAAAGCAAACCTTACAACCAATACCAATATTACAAGGGAGGCATTACAATGCTTATTGTTGTGTTATTTATTTATTTTTATTGTTTTTGAGTACTCAAAGGTGGACATAGCATCCTAGGAATTTTTATTTTCAGTCACTGGCATTTAAATTTCACATACTTGGTTTAAGCAAAAACCAACAAAGTGTTTGAAAAATCAACAAGGAGTTTTCTGGAGTAGAATAGCTATTTCTGTCAGGTTAATTGTTTCATTATTTGTATGGAAAAGATTCAAATATTTTAGCTGCTTTTAGCCTGGGTATACACATTCTCAGACATTTGGATACAAGTAAAAATTCGAGTCAACATCTGGTTGCTTCCAAATATCTCTATCTTTGATGTATAGATGCAATCTCAGAGACTATGATATGATCTTAGTAGGGCCACAGGGCATGGAGAAATGGTAAGAAAAGCAAAATTCCATTAAGATCAAATGCAGGTACTCTAAAGGGTAACAATGAAATCCTAACATGTTTTCAGGGACTATAGAGAGTTTTATATTACAGTAAATATATTTTACATTTCAGAACTCCATGGATTTAATCTTTATAGTTTGTTGCCAACACAGAACTAGTAAAAAGATGTAGTTTTAACACACAGTACTAGAGGCAGATTTCAGGCTATATATATCATGAACATTAACAAACCGGTATATTAATTTTAATCCATTATTGAGAATAGTGAACTTGCTAAAGAGTGTCATTTACAAAATATATATTTTCCAAAGTTAATTTGAAAGTTCCTCAGCATGTTGAAGTATGATATTAAGAGGGTGCTTCTGGAATGTGCCTTGAGACATATATAGGGACTACTACAAAACATTTAGTGCACCTGGCAAAGGTCAAGAGTGTAGCATTAGATAAATCATGATAGCAACAGAGTCCTAGGATGGCATTTGCTACTAGCATAATGGCTCCAAGATTAAAATCCCTCGCTGAGTCTCCATGAGTTTTAGGCAGGTATAAGCTCTTACATTCTTCTGCATTGTCACCTTTACCAGTCTTCAACTCTTTGATCTCACCAAGTGTTGATACTGTTTCTGAATGTTAATAAATAATTTTGCCCACTTGTTATTAATCTCTCATTAACCTCAATTTTTTTTTAATGTTTTAAAGGGGCCAGAGTCTTGGCAATCTCAGCAGTGTGACCCCTGAAGTGAGCAGAAGTAGCTCAGGGTGAGGATTATGTCTGATCTTTCTTCCTTCCCCAACCGCAGCAATTTGTGGCACTCTTCAGAGCAGCTGTGTTGAAAAGTCTTTGAATTTGAATCGGGAAGTCTGGGCTTCATTATTTGCCACATGGTGCCTTGAACATGCTGGCTTAGGCTTCTACAGTTATAAAATGTTTCTCTCACCTTTATCACTTGATTATTGAAAGAATGATTATAAAAATAATGGGTATAAAATCCCATTAAAGCAAAAATGCACTGTAAATGTAAATCATTAACAAAACAAAATAAAACAAAAAAAAAGAGTACAGCTATAGCATCAGAGGGGGAAGGTGAAAGTTTTTGGCAAATCACTAAATAATTCCTGAATGTTTTTTTAAAGCTCAATCTTGTCTACTTTTATGGTTTTATTTTCAGGGTAAATGACAAACCAGTATGCCAATGATTTGTATAGAGGTTTTTTTTTTTTCTCTCTCTTTTAAATGAAGGGAATAAACTGGTATTAATTCAAATGCCAAAACTTAATAGCATAATTCATCTTGAGTATATATATTATTTAAATTAATATACTTAGTTGATTTAATTCCATTTTTACTTACCATGTGTTTGCTTTTTGATTTAAAGTTCCAAAGACCTTGAAAACCTCATCAAAGTGAATCCAGGAACAGACAAAAGTGTGCAAGGGTGAGATTTAATAAGCTCTTCTTTTCCATTTCATGTTGACCCAGTGTTTAAAATAGAATTAAATCATCATTCCAGCTGACTGGCACTCGAAAGTTCAGGAAAAGTCATGTAACCTCCACAACCTTATATCTGAAATGTTAACAATTTTGACCAATTAGGTGAATAGTTGTTTTTTCAGGATGGACAGGACAGTTTTATTCATTGATTTGTTTATTTTATTTTATTTTATTTATTTATTTATTTTTGAGCAGAGGGATGGCACGGGAAAGGGGAAAGAGAACTGGACTGGAACCAGCACATGTGGGTCCAGGCTTGGCTCTGCCCTCACTAACTGTATGAATGTGATTGGTACCTCTCTGTTTGGGCTTCAGTTTTCTCATCCTCAAAGCGAGGAAGCTAGACCAATGGCTCTCTAGTTACTTCCAACGCTAATTCCATCACTATGTCTCAGTAAGATGGCTGGAGTAATGGAAAGTGCTTGCACTATGGAGTTAGATTACTTAGCTTAAAATTTCAACCCTGCCTCCCTTAGCCATGTAGAAAAATCTTAATCTTTCTGTATCTCAGTTTTTCCCTTTGTGAAATTGGGATGGTAGTTCTTCTGTCATAGATTTGAGGTGAGGTTTAAATCACAATAATTATGTAAATCACTTAGAACAGTGCCTGGCCCATCACAGATATTCAAAAAGCTTTAGTTATTATTTATTATTTCTATGCAGTTATAATTAGGGCCTCAATAAATATATTCATAGACAGCATGGAAAAACTCTAACCCTATGAGATACCTCTGTTATAATAAATACTTCATTATAACATGTTTTTGTAATAAAATGTCCCTAACTTTTAATAAATATTTGCAACTGTGTGATATAAATTGACCATTGATCTGATCATTTCTATAATCTTTTAAAGGAACCAAAGTGTTGACAGCCTTATCAAAGTGACTCCTGAAACAAACAGAACTAACCAAAGGTGAGGTTCCTGGAACTCTCCTATCTCTTATGCCCTTTTTTTTCTATTCAACTTAAAAACATGATAAAATTTATTGTCCCATCATGGAGACAGCCAGTGATGGCACTAAAAATCAATAACTCTGTGTCAGCAATCTGGCATTTACGTCCTTTGCTCAGGGATCCCTGGCTGTGAGCTTTAGTGGAAGAGAAGGAATTCTTTAAAGTATTTCTTATCAGTATGGGATTTGTGTTCCATGCTTGGGGTTCCCTCAAAATGAATCAGAATTGCCCAGGAGGTGAAGCATCATCCCAAAACAATTTCCTAGAGATAAGTACTCTAAATAAGTTTTATTTTATTTTATTTACTTTTTAAAATCTTTATTGTTGAAAGTTTTACACATATTCCCCTTTTCCCTGTTGACATCTTCTAGCCCATGTCGCCAAGCCCAAAGGAAATTTCTCTTTCCTTCCTCCTCCCTTGTTTACTCCCTTCTACTCTTGCTTACAGAAACCCTAAAATTGGGATATCATTTAAAAAATGATTCTTAGTTCATTGAAATAATAGGAATATAAAGAATGACATCTGTCTGCCTACCCATTGTTGCTCAGTGGTTGAGCATTGACTCGCGAATCAGGAGGTCATGGTTAGATTCCCAGGCAGGGCACTTGCCCGGGTTGCAGGCTCAATCACCCACAGGGGATATGCAGGAGGCAGCCTAGAGATGATTCCTTCTCATCATTGATGTTTCTGTCTCTCTCTCTCTCCCTCTCCCTTCCTCTCTAAAACCAATAAATAACATATTTTTAAAAAATGACATTTGTCTTTTATATAGAGGGAATTTACTCTAAGACACATTATGTTAAGTAAGCAAAAAGATATCAAAACCATTAATCTATAAACATATATTGTTATGGTAGTTTGAACATGAGTTAAATACATTTTGTATTTTTTTTTTCCTGGTAGATTTCCTATCTTTACACATAGGAATGCTCTTCTTTTACACTATGTAGCTATCATAAAAAGATTCTTAGGATAGGTAAGCAACTTTTGCTTGAAGGTTCTAGGCAGTAAATACTTAAGGTCTCGGGTGGGGGGGGGGGGTCCAAAACAGTTCTGTTTTAACTAGTGAACTGGACAGCCATACATAATACATTATAAACAAATGGGTGTGGCCATGTTCCAATAAAACTTTATTTACAAAACCAGACTGCAGGCTGGACTAGATAGTATTTTATGTGGGTGTGAAAGATGAATTCTGAATATAGTTTGGGTAACTTCCCAAACACAGCCTACTGCCCACCCATCCCCACCCTTTGCATATATTTTATTTTATGGTTTTCCAAAAATTTCATCACTCTTTTATCTGAATATTTAATGCTAACTTGTCCTTAGTTTTTTTCCCCACCAAATAAGAATATAACATTATTGTCTTTGTCTGGGAGTCAGATACTGAGTTTAGAGGCTATATAATATTTTACTTTGCAGGTTAAGATTCAGTGAAAGATAGGTCTCCCTTGTTTCTCTTTAAAAAAGACTTAGTTTCTATAGCTTGTAAAGCACTCAGCGCTCAAGTACTTATTAGTCATTATTTATTGGTGTCATTGTTACTGTTACTATTTTTTCTTCATTGTTGGGTCCTTGTAGCCCTACTCTGTGCTTAAGTCAAAGAAGATAGCAGCCAGCCAATGTGGTTCAGTTGGTTGAGCATTGTCCCATGTATTAGGAAGTTGCCAGTTCAATTCCTAGTCAGGGCACATGCCCAGGTTGCAAGGTCAATCCCCAGTAAGGGATGTGCAGGAGGCAACCGATCAATGTTTTATCTCCCTCTCCCTCTAAAATAAATTAAAAATTATTTTTAAAAAAAAGATAGAAAAGAAATTATCCTATTATGTTGAAACTTATAAAATGATTAATAGTCAACCATTTTTGACCCTCCAAATGATAATTTCATACAGTTCAACACAGTGCAGATGGGAAGACGTACATAAAATGAGTTTATAGGTTAATTCAAAAATTATTTAAGTGATATAATTCTTTCTGATCTTAGTTTCTCCTCAGGATCTATAATATTGTCCCCACAATAAAGTACATCAAATTAGGGTTCTTATTCAGGCTCTTTGGTATTAGGGTTTGTATAAAAGCCCTGTGTAATAGCAAAAATGTCCCTTTAAGGTTATGATTGCCTATTTGAATGTTTAGAATAAAAACAACTTTTATAACCTGAAGTCTTACTAGTTCTGATTTAGCATTGCATAAAGTGTGATTCTGAAGTGGTTTGATTTATATTTTGAAGTGACCTTAATATTACATATTCATGTTATATATATTGCTATATATCTTAGAATCGGAAAATAACTTTTTTTGGAGTCTCAGTTTTTAAATTTGTTTAGTTGGTTGGGTTTTTTTTGGAGAAGAGGGAGAGAGATATAGAGAACATGAAAATGATGAGCAATTTTATATTTTCCTCTTATTAAAACCTCCAAAAATATTCTAAATGCTAATTCTACTATATAATATATAATATATATATATAATAAAATATTATATGGATAATAAGGAATTTGTAAGTAATTTAAATTTGAGGTTGCCTTTAAAGAAATGAAATAAAATGAAAATGAATTTTCATAAGTACAAAATTATGCAAGAAATGGATAGTAGCAATCTGTTTTTTCCTAGGACTAAAAAGAGAATTTAAATAATGATGAAGTTTTAAGTTAGCATAAATCAGCCCTGACCAGGTAGCTCAGTTGCTTAGAGTGTCATCCCAATCTGCCAAGGTTGTGGGTTTGATCCCCAGTCAGGGCACATATAAGAATCAACCAATGAATGCATAAATAGTAGAATAACAAATTTGTATTCTTCTCTCTCCCTTCCTCTCTCTTTGATCCTAAAATCAATCAATAAAAAAATTAAATTAGCAACAATCATTTAATTAAATATTAAGGTTGAATATGCACATTATTGATTTTAGTTTATGTTTTAGGAACCAAGACCTGAACAATCTTATCAAAGTGATCCCCTCAGCAAACAAGAGGTAAGTTTATTAAGATTATTTAAGACTCCAATTTATGCCAAAAAATAAAATTATTTTCTTTGGCTAAGGATATTTTGTGAGGGGGGGAGGGGGGACATGAGAAATGATGAGAACAAATTTATTTATTTTGTTTTGTTTTATTTTATTTTGTTTTTAATCCTCACCAGAGGATATTTTTCCATTGACTTCTAGAGAGAGTGGAAGAGAGAGGGAAGACAGAGAGAAATATCAATATGAGAGAAACACATTGATTGGTTGCCTCCTGCATGCAACCTGACCAGGGCCAGGGCTAGGAAGGAGCCTGAAACCAATATACATGCCCTTGACCAGAATGGAACATGGGACCCTTTGATGCACAGGTAGATGCTCTATGTATTTATCCAAGCTATCTAGGGCAAATTGATTTGTTGGTGTATAATAATGCTATAAAGATTTTTCTTTTATTATTGCTTTCATTTATTCCATTAGAATATAGTTTAAAATAATAATATTAAAGCTAATTCTGTATAACAAGAAGCCTGGTGCACAGACTCGTGCACTGGTGGGATACCTTGGCCTGTGGGGATCAATGGAACTCCATCCCTCCGCAGCCAGGCCTTATCTCCCAGCTTGTGGGGGAGGGGCATGCAGGGGGAGTATCCACAGGAGAGACTCCTGCCACTGCAGTGGTGCTCGCTAGCCCTTGAGCTTGGTGTCTAGTGCCTGTTGGTCAGCTGAGCGGGACCACACTGACCACCAGGGGGCAGCTCCTGTGTTGAGTGTCTGCCCCCTGGTGGTCAATGTGCATCATAGCTACCAGCTGGCCATCTAGTCAGTTAGGATTTTATATATATAGACTAGTGGCCTGGTGCACAAAATTCGTGCAAAAGTGGGGTGTCCCTCAGCCCAGCCTGCACCCTTTCCAATCTGGGAGCCCTCAAGGGATGTCCGACTGCCCATTTAGGCCCAATCCCACCTAAATGGGCAGTCAGACATTTCTCTTACAATTCTGGCTCCTAATCGCTCATCTGCTTGCCTGCCTGGTCACCCCTAACTGCCTTCCCTGCCAGCCTGATCGCCCCTCACTGCCTCTGTGTGCTGGCTTGATCGCCCCTAACTGTACCCCCCGCTGGTCTAGGTCCCCTAACTGCCCCCCACTTCCAGCAAGGTCGCCCCCAATTGTCCCCTCCCTGCTGGCCTGGTTGCTCCTAACTGCCTCCCTTCTCTGGTGGCCTGGTTGCCCTACACAGCCTGCTGTTCAGTCATTTGGTTGTTCTTCACTAACCCTCCTGCTGGCCTGGTTGCCCCATGCAGCCTGCTGTTCAGTCATTTGGTCATCCCTCACTAGCCCCCCCCTGCCAGCCTGGTCTTAGGCAGCCATCTTGTGATGGAGTGAGGGTTAATTTGCATAGTACCTCTTTATTATATAGCATACTAGGCACCTATTGCAGGAATATTTCTGCAAGGATTCTGGTGGGCTTCCCTCCAGCCACAGCCACCTCCTCTGCCCCCTCACCTCTCCCTCTGTGACAGGCAGGATGGAGTGGGACGGGATGGGCGGGAGAGGCAGCCACCACCACCACCACATGCCTTGCCCTGCACACTTGATCCACTGTGCCAACTGCTGCTGCTGCCTCCTGGGCCATGCACACTACCACCTTCACCACTATGCACTCTGACCTGCCATGCCCACTGCCACCACCTCCATGGCTGCGTGCGCCGCCACTGCATGCCCCGCCCCATCCCCCACTTGCTGCCAGTGCTTTCCCTCCAGCAGCCGCAGCCGCCTTGCTTTCCACTTTCCCTCCCTCTTCCTTCTATGCTGTCTTCAGTCTTCACTCCTCCCTCCCTTTTTATATGCAAATCAACCACCATCTTTGTTGGGTTAATTTGCATACTTGCTCTGATTGGCTGGTGGGTGTGGCTTGTGTAGCGGGGTGGTGGTTAATTTGCATATTACTCTATTATTAGGTTAGATATCTTGACAATGTTTTCATGATTTTTGTTTTTGAGTTTAGTTGGTACATATGAAAATGCAAAATCTTAGAGGTGAAATATAGGAACTTCAAGGAATTCATAGCCCAGTTAGTTTGAACAATTTGAAAACCTTTGTTTCAGTTTAACCTAATCAATTTACAGAAAAGGAATTTAAGATTCAGAAAAGGTAGGTGATTTAACTAGGGTCATAGAGAAAACTGATGGGAGACTGATAGTTCTGTGCTCCAAGTAATTATTGAGCATCAACTGGTTTGAAGTTTACAACTAGGTGTCATGAGTAGCACATGAGATATAATTATAGGCCATGAACGCCAAAAGGAGAATTCGGTAGACATACTGAATCTTATTAACAGCAGGCAATTATCATAGATTAAAGCTAATTATATACCAGAGATGTCATTCCGAGACAATAATAGGCTTTCAATTTAATTTATTGCATTTTGGAATACTCATGTACTTTTTGCTGGATATAGAATGCATTCTTAGCATGCTACACTTAAAAAGAAAAAAAAGGCATTAAATAGCTAACTTAATAAACATGAAAAGTGATAAATTTCAGATTCCTAGATTCCTAGGAGTAGAAGATGTTAGAGATGGGAAGAGCCTTAGAGATGACCCAATCCAATTTCCCCATTTTATGTGAGAATACCGAGGCCAGGGACAAAAATCTGTCTTCTGTGAGTTCTTCTAATTTCTAGCCTGACTACCCTTGTTTAAACCACAGCACACAGACTTTGATCTTAAAATAAATGAAAAGTAATTGAGAACCTTGGGAAATAAAGGAAGCTGTAAGGATGGGATTATTGCTCTTGCCATGGGACAGCCAGTCTTTACTGCTTTAAGGGTCATTTGAATGATTATTTCATAGAATGATTACTGCCAACTACTTTACAGCTTTTAGAGTACATGGAAGTAATAATAGGTTTTAATATTCCAATGTATCTCTTTACTACATCCTTAACGCAAAATAAATTAAATCAGTAATTTCAGTAGAAAAAAATGTCATATTTTTCCTGTATAAAATGCAGATATAAGATTCCTGTGGTTTCAGGTACCCAGGGCCTGAAAAAATAACTATAAATTTGTTGTTTTCAATTCATTGAGATAAATTGCATGCACTGTCAATCAAGGCAAATCAGGACTGTTACTGAGATCCTTATTTTATTAACACACAGTATTGCCTTTTTAGGACTAGGAATAGAATATAGTGTACATTTATGTTTTCTAAGTTAGTATTTCTCAAACTGTGGGCTGCATCCCATTACAGGGTTTTGTAATTAGTTTAGTGAATGGCAATCAGAAATTTTTCTCAAGTAAAATGAATTAAATAGAGTAGAAAACAAGAGTTTTTATATAGTGAGGATATTAGTTTGTGACATTTATGTTTCATTGTGTGTGTGTCTGTCTGAATAAAGAGAGTATTGGGCTTTGATGTAAAATATGTTTTCTAATGGGCTTTACAAAACAGTAGCTTAACTATCACTGTTCTAGGTAGTTGGATGAATCCAATTTTCTATGTTCAGCAGAACAGTTAAAATGGAAGTTCTCATGTTTATGGTTAATTTATAAATTCAAAGATTCTTGCTTTTGAGCATATTATCTCCTCTACAAAGTTTTAGTCTTTGTATTTTTTTCTTCTAATATGTCACATTAACATAATTTAAAAAATTGTTATCTTCCAGGCATGTTTTTGCCTTAAGGCAGATTGATAGTTTTTTTTTGTTGTTGTTGTTGTTGTTTTTTTTTTTTTTGCAATGGATATTTTAAATATGTTAATCATTATTTTAACAGTAATTGTAGATACCAGTTGATTATTTTTGAGAATAATATTATTGAAGACTTGAGGCCCAGTGCACAAATCCATGCATCAGTGGGGTCCCTCAGACTGGTCTGCAGAATTGGGCCAAAACCAGCTCTCAGACATCCCCAAAGGGTCCCTGATTGCAAGAGGGCACAGGTCAGGCTGAGGGACCCCACCGGTTCATGATTGGGGTGGGGAGGGACACGGGAGGTTGGCCAGCTGGGGAGGGACCATGGGAATGCTCCAGGGCATGTTTGGCATGTCTTGCTCAATCTCAATCGGCTAGACTCCAGCAGTAAGCTAACTTACCGGTTGGAGCGTCTGCCTCCTGATGGTCAGTGCATATTATAGGGAGAGTTGAGCATCCTTAGCATATCATTAGCATTCTATGCTTTGATTGGTTGTATGGCCGACCAGCTGACTGGACACTTAGCATATTAGGCTTTTATTATATAGGATAATTCAAAAGAGAGAAAATTCAGTGAGTGGCTTTCTGCCTACCACAGGGGTCTAAGGTGATGAGATCAAACTGAGTGAATCCATGGGCTAGTGGGAAGCACATCCTATGGAGAAGCCTAGGCTGGGGACCTTTTTTAGATCTTTTTGATGATTAACCTCTATGAGGCTCCCCTTCTCTTGCATCAATGTTTTTCATGAGTAAAATATATTTTATTTTTATATGATTAAGAGGGTTGTTGGAGGGAAGGTGGTATAGGCAGGTTGCTGTCCAAAATGGTGCTGGGAGCAGATGTCAGTCCTGTGACTTCTGGACATGGCGGGCTATTGTATTTCTTTGAATAGATATCAAAAAGGAGTTTAGAGGAACACTTTGAGAAGTCACAACTTTCCAGCATCTGAAACAAGGCATTATACACAATGAAGCAGTGAATGCTAGCAAACCATGTGAAAGCAAATATTGTTCTGTGACTGGGAAAAGAAACTGGTAGGAGTGCAAATAGGAATCAGACATTTTCAGAGGATGTTATTCATTTGACCATGAACAACGGAGTTTAATTTGGTTTTGCAGTCATCATAGAGGGAAGAAAACCCAATTTTGATGGATTGCTGAAACTCACACTAATGCCAAATCTTATGTTAAGTGTAATCCTAATTTTATAGCTTATATTTAAATTATATAGATATATATATTTAGTTGGTGAATATGATTTTTAAAATAGCAAGGTCATTAGAATCAGTTTGTATCTTCAAAAAGTTAAAACATTTCAGAGTGGCTCTAGCTGTTTTGGTTCAGTGGATAGAGTGTTGGCCTGTGAACTGAAGGGTCCAAGTTTGATTCCAGTCAAGGGCACGTGCCCTGGTTGTGGGCTTGACCCCCCAGTAGGGTGCATGCAGGAGGCAGCCAATCAGTGATTCTCATCATTGATGTTTCTATCTCTCTCTCCCTATCTGAAATCAATAACAAACATATTTAAATTAAAAAACAAACAAACAAACAAACATTTCAGAGTGAAAAGTACTAAATCACCAGATGTCCACGGTGAACACTTCGTCAGTGTGTGCCCTAGGCTTTGGCAAGGAAGCATGTGAAATCAGAGTAACTTGCCTTCTGATCCAGCACCATTTATCCTCCTCTGGATTGGTTAAAAAAAAACTTATTTCAAGGTTGTTCTGGGCCAAATCAATACATCTCAAACTAAGTGGTAAGATAACAAATCCTTTCTTCCTATTCCCAACCAACTTAAACCCTTATTACCACTAACCGAGTTGCTTTCATTTTTTTCCACTTAAAGAAATCAAGATCTTAACAAGCTCATCAAAGTGAATTCTGAAACTCTCACCAACAATCGGAGGTAATAGAACTGTACTAATTTTTGTGCTTTATCGGGAAGACTATTTTGTCTTATCAGTACTCTAAGCAGATTTGTAACCTTTATGATCTTATCAAAGGAACCTTCTCATTAATCTGCAATCTTTTTATTTTTCTCTAAAGAAACCAGGATCTGGATACCCTCATCAGAGTGAACCCTGAAGCGGTCCGAAGCAGTCAGAGGTGATCACATAAAATCCATCATATCATGCTTTCATGAGTCTGTTGTCCCAGGCAGTGGTCAGCAAACTCATTAGTCAACAGAGCCAAATATCAACAGTACAATGATTGAAATTTCTTTTGAGAGCCAAATTTTTAAACTTAAACTTTTTCTAATGCTACTTCTTCAAAATAACTTCTTCTAACATCACTTCTTCGCCCAGACTGTGGTATTTTGTGGAAGAGCCACACTCAAGGAGCCAAAGAGCAGCATGTGACTCGAGAGCCTCAGTTTGCTGACCACGGTTCCAGGGTGCAATGGGTTATTGAACTAGTACCACCAAATATCCATCACTAACTTGAACTTAATTTTTTTCTCTTTTGAATAGCCAAGACTTGGACAATCTTATTAAAGTGAAACCGTCCGCTCTCAGGAACACGGCGCGGTTAGTGACTTTGCCTGACTATCATGACATGCTCTTAAGGTTCTGGGTTAGGTATTTTCTTTCTTTTCTTTTCTCATCTTGCCTTTCTTTCTTGAAGGCTTTTATTTTTCTTTAGTGTCAAACGGGGACACATCTATAACCCAGGTGTCTACTGTTCAGCAAGGAAACATTTTGTACCCTTTTGGAATCAATGTAGTGTTTTAGACTCAGTTCCGTATTTTTTAATTGCACCAAGACAATGTGGTTTTTGTTATATTTAGGAAACAGACTGTCAGAACTGGAATGAAAAATGAGCGAAATTAAGTAAGAAAAAGTGTTTTGGGGGAGCTGAGCCAAACTTATGGTTCACATAGATACCTTCTGAGATCCGAAAGACTATTCAGGGTCTTTGAAATTACAGATCCACAGCTCTCAATATGACAGCAGATTTTAGCCTTGAGCTTCCATTTGAGTTCTTCAAACATCTTATTGTTCATCTGCTTTATGTCATATCGTTCACCTAAAGGACTTCATTAATAGTTAATGGATAATGCACCACAGTGCATTAGAGGTCCAGAGTATTCTACTGACCTGAAATTTTATCAGAAAAAAACATATAGGTAAGAATCATAGTATCAATCTTCTGTGGGGAACAAAGCAATTCGGACACGGAAAAGAGAGAAAGAGGACAGACAGGGCCATATTCTCATTGATCTAGATGTCTCCTAGTTTGTTTTCAACATTAATGCTTTTTTTAAAAGTATTTTTTATTTATTTTATTGATTTTGTACAGAGAGGAAGGGAGAGAGATAGTTAGAAACATCGATGAGAGAGAGTCATCGATCAGCTGCCTCTTGAACACCCCCTACTGGGGATATGCCCGCAACCAAGGTATTATACATGCCCTTGACCGGAATCGAACCCGGGTCCCTTCAGTCCCCAAGCCGACGCTCTATCAATTGAGCCAAACCGGTTTTGGCAATGTTAATGCTTTTTTCCCACTTTTTCTGTCTGTATATTTTTATCTGTTGTGGGGGCTTCTGAAGCAGGAAGGTACAAAGGCAGTTGCTACTTAGAGAGTAGCATTTATTGGGCACCTGCTATGTAACTGGCAATTTATACACATTTAACCCTTACAACAACCCCATGAGAAATATATTCATTCACCCTACGCTATCAAAGAGGAAGCTTTAGCTCAAAGATGTGAAAACACATTATTGACCTAAACTCAGGTCCCTGTGACATCACTATCGGCAAGAAAAACAAAAGTTCTGGCTAAAATGGCTCAGTGTCTCCTTCTCTTTTAATTCTTTACACTCTGTACAATCCCTTCTTTTTTGTTCCCTTTCTACCTCTGCAATTAAAAAAACTACAATCAGAAACATGTATTCTAGAAAGTTATTGTTAAAATGAGAGGGAGGAGAGAAAGTACTGTCTCGCAGAGTTTTTCTAGCAGCTGAAATACCAGCAGACTTTTGGTGTTGCTTCTGCCACTGAAAATCATATGAAAATATCTTCCTTAAGTAGAACCATTTCTTCATAGTGTACTGGTTGGGGCAGATTTTCTTTTTATTAGTAACAGTTTTAGGAGTGATTAGGTTTAATAACCACATGTGGCTACTATAGCAAACTCTTCCGTTAGTGGGCCATTCCATAAAATGTTCTCTTTCTCTCTTCCCTCCCTCCCTTCTTCCTTCCTTCATTCTCTCCCTCCCTCCTTTCTCCTGCCTTCCTTCTCCTCCCTTACTTCCTCCTCCCTCCCTCCATCCCTCCCTCACCTCCTCCTTTTAACTTTCTTCTCCTTCCCCCTCTCCTTCTAGCAAATGTGCTATGTTGTCAGACCATGGTAACTTTCTCATAAGATTTTTGCCTTTTATTAGAAGAGACTAATTTTATAAAAATATGGTTTCTATCAGCAACTCCTGATAAAAATATCTATAAAAATAATACATTATTCTTACATAGGTAGGATTTCTATAATTAAAAAAATATATTGGCCTTCGTGTTGTTTTCAAATGGCAGCTTGATCCACAAATGTAACCTAAACTGATATCTGAGGATTCTTTAGTATTTATACCAGATTTGACAGTAATCAGCTTGGTTGTTCAAGGATTTTCTCAAAATAGCTGAGCAAGGATGACTAAGCTGCCTATTTGAAAAAAGTGACTTCATTCAGTCAGTTCAGCCTCCTGTATCTAGAATGTATTTATGCTGGCTGCTTGATTTTAGTGGCTAAAGGGAGAGGGGTCATTTTAAGGTGCCCCCAGTGGGGATAACAGCCACAAAGCACTTTCACATCCAATGCAATGTGACGTGAACACTGATTACTCAATAGTGTAACTGCAGTGAATCCGAGTTCTCTTTGTGGGACTTTGCTGACATTTCCAACAGCTGTATCTTTAATTCACAGTCAGGGGCAGAATAAACTTCAGCCATTGCTCAGAATGTAAGCAGGTGTCCCTGAGCTCCTTCTAAGAACACAGCAACCCGAAAAAATGCAGATGTGCACGGAATTTTCATCGATTCAAGCAGAAACTGCAGGCTCTTAGCGGTGACAGTTTCATATCTTCATGAAATAAGAGATACTGAAGGGAGATATTCAATTATTTGTAGCCTGTCAACTACGGCTCCCAAATGAAGGCTGAAAATCATCTCGTGACATTTAGGCCTTTACAGTTAGAAAAAGCATCCTTCATCTGAAGTAGAAAAAATAATTTGAACTATTGGAAGTATCATCCTTCCAAAATTTTAAGGACTTCCCATTTGCTGAGACATACCTCCACGTTTTCAGTATTCCAACAAGAGCTCCATCCTATTTTACATTTCCCATATTTCTGCTCTCAAGTCAGAAAGCTAAAGGGTGGGGGAGAGGGTGACACTAACTCTTTCCATTGCTTCATTCCCCGTAATCAATAGGTCCTTTGGAAGCTTCTAATTATCTCAGGAACTGAGATATTTCAGCATCCCTATGACTACTATAGTCTAGATTGCTGGACAGTCTCCTAATTTCTCAGCTTCCTATTGTACTTTCTACCCTGCAATCCATTGGCCACATTATAGAGTGTTTTTTCTAAAACACCAATCTGTTCATCTCATTCTTCTGATTAAATGGCTTCCCATTGCCATTGCCATTGGATAATGTCCATACTTAACCTGCTTTCCAAAGCCCACCCCATCCTGCCTCCACAGCCTTCTCACCACATCTTCTATTACATTCCACCCACATACCCTAACTTACCCACACTCCTCAGTCCTTCTTCATGGCTATTGTGTGGTTAACTTCTGCTTATCCTTCAGGTCTCAGCTTAGGCATCAATCTCTCCAGCTCTGGAAGGCCTCACTCCCTGCCATCATATCTGTATCAGGTCCTTCTAGATGTTCTCAAAATCTCTATCCTCTCTGTCCCATAGCATTTCCCTCTTATAGGGAGTGGTTACTTAATCATCTCTCTTCAACTAGAGGATTTTTAATGGTAATATTGAGTATCTTTTTCACTTCTTTATCTACAGTGCATTGTACAATGCGTAGCTCATATTAGGTGTTTAACAACTGTCAATTAGAGGTAAAATCTCAAACTAATCAATCCCTATAATCTTCCTCCTAGATAAACTCTATTGCTTTCCAGTTCTAACATTCTGAGCCCCCAGAGTGAAACCAGAATGAAGAAATCTGGTGTCTTCTAAGTATCTCCTTTAGCCAGCGATCATCTCCTGGTCATGGCATATTCCCAGTGAACTGTGGTGAATTAGAGCCATTAACATTCTTGGTCACATCTTATATTTAAAATATCTAAAATTTCCAATTCTTTATGGAACTGTCAACTTCTTTAATATATAATCTTTATGATTCCGTCATTAAAAAGAGTGGTAAAAATACATAAAACTGAGCCCATTTTGGGGTGTCAACAGAGTTGAAGAATAATATGGTTATCTCACTGTATTCTATACTCCTTTCAGAGAGACAAATTTTCCTTTTGCACTAAAGTTAAAGCCTAAGATTTAGTTCTTGGCATGAAAGAAGTACCATAGTAAAACTTTTATATGGAGACTATTAATTTTGCAAATGCGTTTGATATTCTATGAAAGCAATTTAAGTAAGCTGAAGAGAGAGAAACATATTGAGGCTTTTAATAACTAACTCTCATGTCTCATGGGAGAGGAAGAGCAGTTGGGAGTGAGTTGATAACTTTCTCTCATACAATGCTTATCCTAGAAAAAATTGTCTAGTAAGAGACCATAATTAAAGGGGATCAAATATAGGGTGATGGAACGAGGCTAGACTTTGGGTGGTGAGCACACAATGCAATATACAGATGATGAGCCGAAACCGGTTTGGCTCAGTGGTAGAGTGTTGGTCTGTGGACTGAAAGGTCCCGGGTTCGATTCCGGTCAAGGGCATGTACCTTGGTTGCGGGCACATCCCCGGTAGGGGGTGTGCAAGGGGCAGCTGGTCAATGTTTCTCTCTCATCGACATTTCTAGCTCTCTATCTCTCTCCCTTCCTCTCTGTAAAAAATCAATAAAATATAAAATATATATATATACACAGATGATGAATTATAGAATTTGTCCTTGAAAATTGTATTATGTTATTAAATAACATTATCCCAATAAATTTAATTTATAAAATGAGACAATACTATTGTGGTCCCCCAAATTTCTATTTTCCTCTTAATCTGCTCTATAATGTACAGTGGAAAATAAATTACATAATGACAACATAGATAAATGCTTATATATGAAATTTATGCTATGGCTCTATATAACAGACAACTAATACTTTCTCCCAAACATTTTGAAATCTACATAAAGAAAAGCATTATTAGTTGCTATGGTTAACAAAATTTCTTTTTAGTATTTCTCACTGTATCCATAGAGAAGTGATAGTTTTTCTTTGAGTTAATTCCAGCTGCTCATAAACTATTCAATTATAAAGTGCAACTGGCACAGGAAGGGTTTGGAATTAAGCCTTTGCTCAACCCTGAAGCACTTGGCTAGGCTTCTATAAAAATCTTTTTTTTCACACTTTGACTCACAGCTTTTCATCTTCTACCACAGTGTAATAGATGTGGTCTTAATTAAAGAATGAAATTTATTTTTATATCCTTCAGCTTGAGAAGTTTATGGGCAATCTGAACTTCTTTTACCGGATCTTCAAATCTAGCTAATGACATCAATCAGGGTGAACAACCAAAGCAGATACACATTTTATACTTCACATAATCTAGAACTTTTTATTTTGCTTTAAGTATTAGTGTAGACTATTCAGAATAAAATCTTATATTACACCCTACCAAATTGATATGTGACACTGCTTATTGAAAACTCCACTAATACTATGGTTTGTTCAGTGATTCACTCTGAGGTCACTTTGGGAATGTTCTTTGAAGGCATGCATAGGTGCCAATTTTGAATTATCTATTTATAATTATTGCATTTGTAAGATTCTGGTTTCTTTTCTTTCCTCAGGTTCAAATCCATTCCCATTTTCCATCACAATAGCTAGGGTCCAAAAAGACTTGGGGGCAGGGAATGGGAAAAGCGTAGGAGGAGATGGAGAAAGTGGCGGTGGGAAGTGGGGGTGGAGAAGAAAACACAGTACCTGCAACAGGCAGGAGTAAAAAATGCTGGAGGAAGTGAGGATGCCCACCATCGGGCTGAGAAACTAAACCTAATCATGTTGTGAGGGCAGAAGCAGACTTGTATTAGTTTCCTAGGGCTGCTACAACCAGAACCACAGACTAGATAGCTTAAAACAGAAATTTTTTTTCTAACAGTTTTGGAGGCTGGAAGTCCAAGATCAAGGTGTCAGTAGAGTTGGTTCCTTCTGAAGGCCATGAGGGAAGGATCTGTTCTAGGTCCCTCTCCTTGGCTTATAGAAGGCTGTCTTCACCCTGTGTCTTCACAATGCCTTCCATCTGTGTGTGTCTAAGTCTAAATTGCACCTTCTTATAAGGATACCAGTCATACTGAATTAGGGCCCATCCTTATACTTCATTTGAACTTGATTATCTTCGTAACGACCCTATCTCCAAATAAAGTCACATTCTAACATAATGTCATTAGGACTTCAACATAATGGCTCATTGTCCAATTTATAACAACATCCCAAAATAAGGAATAAGGTCATGGCCATGTGTCTCTGCTCTCAAGTTGCAATGAGAAAGGTTCTCAGTTCATCCAGGGTTAGCAGAGCACCACTTTCTGGGACAAAATTCTTATTTCTCAAGATTCACATTTCCTGGTGATCTCTCACTACTAACTATGGTGTAGGCATTCGTAGGAAGCTGGATTATGGAATACCATGATACCTCACTTTTTTATTCCATTATCCCCAAATATTTAGTGAAGTGTTATTTAAAAACATTAAGGGGATAATCACTTCATGCCTATGCTATTAAGATAGTACAGTGGCCCCAGAGGCCAATAAGGTGGCAGTAGGAAGTAGTGAGGGAGCATCAGGGGTTAAGCAAATGCAAAGTCTTTGGTCTCCGTTGCTGAATTTGAAGGACGTAATCTAGGAGGTTTTCTTATACAGTCCTAAGCAGTTATGTTGAGGAAGTCATTTTTTAAATTTCATATATTCAAGCTGCAGAGTCAAATTATTTTGATATTTCTGAGAGATTTCTGTTGAAATCTTATATATTTTACATATATTAATTGGCATATTTCCTATTAAAAATGTGCAGTTAGGATTTTAAATGTGAGGGGTAAGTGTAGCTAAGGAATGTTGACTAACTTGCAGATTTATCAATTATCAATAGTTGGGTGTTATAAAAAATTATTAAATCTTATTTCATATATAAGATAATTTTTAAATATTATTTTTCATCCATATAAATATTAATTTTGTGAGTGAGAGTCCTTATACTGATTCCATGTAAAATAACCTTTTTTAAGTGTACTATTCAGGATCAGAAGGAAGATTTACAAAAGCTGAAATTCTAAAGATGTGAAAATTTAAAAGAAAGAGAAAAATGAAACAGTAGTCCTCAAAATTTTGTAATCAATTATGTCTACTATCAGTGTTATAGCACAAATATACTGAAAATAACTACAATTCTCTTAACTATCATTTACCTATGCTTATTCAGTTCACCTACAATTGTAGTCATTGTACCCACAAATTTTATTTACATTAACTCATCTGTTCTCACTGCAACCCTATAAGATTAGATTTTATTATCCTCATTTACAAAAGGAAGCTTAGATAGGTTGTGAAACTTGCCCAAGAAAATAGGGGAATAGATGGCCTCACTTTTACTCTTTTTAAAATATATATATTTCTTACTGAGTTCAGAGAGGAAGGGAGAGGGAGAGATAGAAACATCAATGATAAGAGAGAATCATTGATTGGCTGACTCCTGCACACCCCACACTGGGATCAAGCCCGCAACCCAGGACACTCAAACTCTTAAACTATGTTCTTAACCAACAAAGTTCATGACAAAGGCTTTTCCAAAGTTCATGACAAAGTTGGAGGTGGGGGGGGAAGAGTTAAGAATTATCAGAGTTAAAGTAAAGATATATTATAAATAACTAATATATAAGTAACATATCACAGGATATTTATTGTATCTTATGAAAGTATGTCAAATCATAAATGTAGCCCAAGATTTAAGATTCTAATTGTCCCATTTATCCTGCACATTATGAATTATTGATTCAATTTTATGTTGATTTTTCATGTTTCTGTAATCCAAAAAGTTGGAATGAAGTCTCTAATTAAATAGCCAAGAATTGATTTCAGAAGGACAGGTGGCTCAGCCTCAAATCTTGACTCTTTTACAAATTAGTTAATTGACCTTGGAGAATTCACTTAGCCTTTCTGAGCCCCAGATGCTGTCCTGCAAGATTTTGTGAGATCTGAATGAGATAATCCATATGGAAATACGCAATTAGTACTTTGTGACACAAAGTGGTACTCATTGAATATTTGCCGAATGTGAATATCAATCAGTTGTTTCTTTTCAGACCAGATTTCTCAAACCTTCCAAAGATTAGTTCTTTGTCTCATAATATCATGCTCTCATCCTTGAGTTATATAGATTAACAGCTCAATGTCAGATTTCCAATGTCCCATAGCTTTATACCACAGTATCTATGTCTAAGATTGTGTACTGATTTTTAAAGTTTTTATTCTGTTTGTTTTTTATTTCCTAAAATTATATTGTAACTATATATAATTAATTTTTTCTATAGAGATCAGGACCTGGAAAATTTAATTGAACTAAAATCTAATGTACCCAAAAATAAGAATGGAAGGTAAGGCTTAATTGAATTTACTTTTATTTTATGAATTCTATCTGAGCCTGCATTAATTATGTAAACTTGGAATGTTTTCTAAAGAATTGCACTATAGTATGGTATTTAAGTATAAATACTATCTCAACACAGGACAATGTACAAGGTGATTAATAAGCTGATATAGGAAAAATTATTACAATTCAAATTCTGTTAAAATTTCTGACTAAAAGCCTGCTGTTCTATTGCTTAGTATAAAAGGCATCATGAAAATTCAAATCTGTGCACTTGGCCTGTGAAGACTTATTTTTACTTACTGTTGCTTGGTAGATTTTTCAGTGGTGCAGAAAACACACTGAGATTATTTTCTTTGGATGCTTGGTGCTAAAAGAATACACAAATTCATCACAGCCACAAAACAGTATATTTCTTTATACCACACAGTATAATGGCTTTAAAACTATTGTACCTTGGTTGCTTTTATAGGAGGGCTTGGGTAGAAACTATACCTTATTGTTGTTGCAGACTATTTAAATTAGGAAAGAATAAAAAAATTATTTTATGGTAGCAAATCATATATATATATATATATATATATATATATATATATATATATACACACACATATATATATATATGATTTGCTACCATAAAATAATTATATATATATATGTATATATATATATATATATATATATATATATCCCTAAAAACAATAGGGTCCTATTTTATATCTTCCTAAGGTGCAGCTGCCTTTTCTGTTTAAAAGTTTTTTTAATCTAAAGAAGTGATATTGTTGATATTTTGTGCAAGAGAATATAAAATCAGGAAAAGAGGCAGGTTACTTATTCCTCCTCCTATATTTATAGATATACTATAAATAACTACAATTCTCTTAACTATCATTTATGTTTATTCAGTTCACCTACAATTGTATCCATTGTGCCCACAAATTTTATTTACATTAACTCATCTGTTCTCACTGCAACCCTATAAGATTAGACTTTAATATCCTCATTTACAAAAGGAAGCTTAGATAGGTTGTGAAACTTGCCCAAGAAAATAGGGGAATAGATGGCCTCCTCCCCCCTCCTCCCCCCCGCCCTCAATTGTATAGAAGGCTCTTGCATCTAACAGATAGTTTTTCTGTTCTCTTAGCTCCCCAAATCTTCCTTCCTTCCTTCCTTCCTTCCTTCCTTCCTTCCTTCCTTCCTTCCTTCCTTCCTTCCTTCCTTCCTTCCTCCCTCCCTTCCTTCCTTCCTTCCTTCTTTGTATCAAGGAAACCTTTGATAAAATGAAAGAATAAATTTTCAATTGCATTACCTGGCCAGCGTGGCTCTGTGGTTGAATATCTTCTTATGAACCAGGAAGATGCAGTTGGATTCCTGGTCAGGGCACATGCCCAGGTTGCAGGCTCAACCCCCAGTGTGGGGTGTGCAGGAGGCAGTTAAACTTTCCTTGTGGTTTTCATGTCATTTCTATATTGGAGTTTACTAACATGGAGGAGAATAAGGAGCTAAACCTTTCACTATTTTTGCATTAGAATTTTTCTCTGTTTTATAGGAAAAAGCAAATATGCTTATACTTTGTTAAGCATAGTGACACTTTGAGTTCAGCAGAAATCTAAGTCAAAGTTCTACAATCTTTTAAGTATTGCTTTCCATTAAAAATAAAATGAAAACTGGAATTTCTCCAAGCAACCTCTGGATGATTTTCATTAAATTGATAAACTCTCAGATATATTGTACATTAAAAGCTTTCTAAAATGGCACTGCGGCTGTGAAAATGTTACCAGTACCAACTTCAGGTGGTCCCTGCCCTTAATAAAAAGTACTCCATCCTAGTACTAGATAATGTGTCATATGCCGAAAGATTATTTTTTAAGGTGGTTTCTGTGAATAAGTAAAATAGGACATGTATTCTGCCTGTGTACCTGTGCAGAAATCCAGCAAACATAAATGGGTTCCTGTAACTTGAACAGAATTTTAATAAAATTTGAAAAAAAATTCTAAGTGGCTTTGATTTTTAAGTGACAAACATTTGTTTGCTTTCTCAGGCTAGAAGGCCAAGTCAATGGACTGACTGACGCTTCCAACAACCGGTCCACAGGAATGACTACCCATTCTTATGAAGCGAGGAAGAATTTCAGGTAGTATCATGGTCAATTATAAAACAAATGGCAGGACTATTCTTCTTTTGTTTTTAATAAACATCTCATATACAGCCTGACCCTTCTTTTCAAATGCAGAAATTTCTCATTTTATTAGTGGCTAAACAGGCTTTCACAAAGGTGTTGAGTTAGCAACTTGGTCCTTGGTAAATTGTGACATCTGGATAAGAAGGTGTAAAATGTAATTTTTCCCTAAAATGTCTACAGTGTGGTGTGTTTTGTTGTTTTTTATTTAAAGCATGATTGTGATATTAGTATTGACATTCTTTAGCTAGATTTAAAAGTTTCATTAAAGTCAGATGTTATGTTTAGTTAAGGTCTATTTTTGTTTGGGATTTGGGGGACTATGGTTTGGAAAGATGAATGGAACATCAGGGAAACTAAACGTCCCATTAAAGACACTAAAACATAGTGCACAGATACTCAAAATCATCTTCATGCTCTACAACAGATTTAGTGAGTGACCAATTTTCATATTAATATTTTAGAAAAAGGCCAAGCCAGTGGAAGGCAGGAATGAAATGGGAGACGTGGGAAATTTTATAGAAATAAATTAATACTAGTTTAATGTTTATATTTCAAAGGTAATAGTTTAGAAGTAATATAGTATTTTTTTGCATTGAATTGAATAATAACTTTGTTTTTATTATTCTTGTACATAAACTTTAAATATAAAGTTAATATTTTTCTCCAGTTCCAATGCTGACACCAGGCCTGCAGGACCAAAGGATACCGTTGTGTACACGAGGACATATGTGGAGAACAGGTGCTGGAAGTTTATTTTAAAAATATTTTTTTATACTTACAATTTTAAAATAGTTTATATTTAAGAAGAAATTGTATTATTTTAGAGTGTACTTATATATATTTTTTTCAAATAGAAGACCATTTAAGAGTTCATTGGATTCTAGGTATATAATTCTTCATAATGTTTCTAATATTAAGTAGTTATCAATCATAAAAAGTTATTTGGTAGACTAACAATTTAATATAGCATATGTATACACAACAGGAAGTCATTTGAAAGTTTTCATATACGTTTATATGAGAATACGACTATTTATTTATAATTAGCTTCATAAAATCGCTCAAGAATTTCTATGCTAATTTGGACTTGAACTTTAATTAAATGTTAGTACCCACTGTTGTTTGCCATTTACCTGAAATAAGGGGTATAGTTTTTGGTAGATATACTCTGACCCAAATTCCAGGAAATTGTTGTCCCACAAAATCTGCTGGTTGTGTGATGGATGTTGAGGAAAACATCAACCAAGGCCAGTGACACGTGCATTTGATTTTCAAGGAGAATAAAAACAAGAATTAGTCTAATTGTGGGGTAATGTACTAGTGGGGCATGCAAATGCAGGTATAGGTGACATGTGTTAATCAGAGCCCATTTCAAAGAAACCAAAGGGCAGAGCATCTAGGAGGGCTTTTGGGGGAAGGAGACTCAAGGAAATTCAGTCCATTCAGTGTCAGAAGGTGAAATTTGATTTTTCTGCTGAATCCAATTTTCCCTAAAGTGTACACTGATGGCGCAGTGCAGTGCCGAGGCCCCGGAATTAGACCTGGGATTGCATCTTTGTCATTTAGAGACCATGTGCCTTGGAAAACCTGCTTAACTCTTCAAGTCTCAGTTTCTCCATCATTGAAATGGGAGTAATGATATACGTGTCATGCAAAATATGTGCACACTCTTATTTAGCATTGTGGGTTGTGTGTTCCATAATATAGGTTATATTGTATTTCTGACAGCAGTCTGCCTATGGGCAATTGGGAGGGAAAGAGAGTTTTCTCATTTAAAAAAATCCCAAGGGAGGGCAGTAGAGTATTGCTCACACAAGGAGCATATTGCTTCCATTCCTAATATGTGCACAGGTAACATATGTACCTGGGAAGCAATTATGAGCAGCCAGTTGGTTAGTGTACTACAGATTTCATTTGCCTCAAGGAAAGAGTGACGTTTAAAAAACTGAAGCCACCTAAGAAATGAAACATGGAGGACTTTTAAAAATTATGCTTTTATTTTTTTTTATTTTTTTACTTTTTTGCTTTCACACTAAACTAATATTTCTTGGATGTATTCAAGTAAAAATAGAATCTTCTATAGCTTGTGTAAAAGTTGAAACGTCTCTAGTTCTCCATGTGAGCGATGTACATGTGCCTGTGCTTGCACTGGCTCTCACTTTATGCATTTCCTTTATGTTAGACTCCATGTACCTTTCTTGTGTTAAATAAGTGAAAAAGGTGCAAGCATAAAATTTATGAAAAATGGCATACTTTGCTGTGCACTCTTGCCTCATTCTCTATGTGAACTTGGAGATGGCTGTGTATCAATATTTCTCCTGATTTAAAAAAAGGCATTAGGACATCCTAACTTGACTTGTACATCACAAAAAAATAACAATAAGGCTGTATGAGGAGGTGTGTGTGCTTTCTCACCTGTCTACAGGAATATACATTAACACTAAAGAAATAGTCCAGTTCTCACGTGTCCATATGTGTTGTTTGTAGTAAATTCCCAAAGGATGGCTACCAGGAGAACATTTCTGGGAAATACATACAAACTGTTTACTCAACTTCAGATAGGTAAGTATGTCTATATTTCCAGACATAAAATTCTGTGCACACACACCTGTGTATGTTTTATAGACATACCGTACATTCTCGTTGTCTGTTGTACTTGGAGATGGTGCTCCTGATGGTTATTGTTATAAACAGGGTGGGGCCAAAGTAGGCTACAGTTTTGAGTATGTGAAACAGAATTTATTCTTATATTATTATTTGTTAATTCTTGTATTATTTCCCATACGAAGATCTGTAAAACTACTTTTGCCCCAGCCTGTGTGTGAAGTATTACAACCTCTGCACCCAGGAATTGGTTCCTTGGCTTCTGGGCTGTTGTTATTGCATTTTATTCCAATAGAGCTTCTGTGCCTTACAGCTGCCTTCCCCCCCAGGCCAGCCCCTCTGCTTTGCTGACTCCCAGGAGCCCCAGTACCACCACATATGAGAGTCTAGATCTCATTGCATCACTAGACTGTGCCCTCAGCCCTCCCTCGGTGCGGTTTTCTAAAGCCATCTCACCTTACCGACAGCTGCGTGGATACTGCCGTGACCCACTCTGGGCCCACACTCAGATCCACATCGTAATCCCAGGAGGGGTTACAATGAGTATCAGTTTTGTGCTGGTAAACCGACCTCAGGCTTTTGCTGTTAGTGATCATCTTTTAACATTTAATGCTCAGTGGGGCTCAGAGATGACCCTCATGAGAGTGTGGCCAGCAGATTGCCAGTGGAAGTAATGAAAATAAATAATTAGCATGATTTCCCAACCACTAGAAACCAGCTATAATGCAAATGTCTGGTGTTCTGCTGACAGTGTTTCTCTATAGAAGAGCCTGGGAATAAGGCTCATTGTGAGTAAAGACATATCTAACTTTTATGCACAATTTGTAATGAGGTGCTTGTCCCTGATCAGTTACTCAATAAATGTTTCCTGTTTTGTTTGTCCTCACTCGAGGATATTTTTTCCATTGATTTTTAAGGAGAGTGGAAGACAGAGGGGAAAACAGAGAGAAACATCAATGTGAGAGAAACACATCTATTGGTTGCCTCTTGCACGAGCCCTGACTGAGGCCGGGGAGCAGCCTGCAACCAAGGTACATGCCCTTGACCAAAACTGAACCTGGGACCTTTCGTTCTGCAGGCCAGCGTTCTACCCACTGAGCCAAACCGGCAAGGACAATAAATGTTTTCTGAAAAACATGAACCTATGTTCTGTTTGCTAAGGGAAATATGGATGGACCAGAAATCAAAATTGTATTTCCTGCCCTAGCCAGTTTTGTTTAATAGGTAGAGCATTGTTGGCCCGTGGACCGAAGGGTCCTGATTTTGGTTCCAGTCAAGGGCACAGACCTCAGTTGCAGTCTCTGAACCTCAGTTGCAGGCTTAATGCCCAGCTCTGGTCGGGAAGTATGTGGGAGGCAACCAATTGATATATCTCTCTCATATTGATGTTTCTCTCTCTGACTCTCTCCCTCCTTTCCACTCTCTCCAAAAATCAATGGAAAAGTATCCTTGGGTGAGGATTAACAACAAAATAAATATTATGTCCCCTTTGTCATTTTTATAAAATTTTGTTCATTACTAATGCTCTCTGAATGTCTTGACTATAAGTCATTGCTCTTTGAAGGGTGAAATCTATCCAAGCGTAAGATATAGGTGATCAAATACCAGAGCTGGATTCCTCACATACTTAGAAAACACCTTTGACTAACAGGGTGATTTTAATAAGGACAATACCAACATTGGAGCTTTCCCTGGGCTCAGAGCTTTAGTGTTAACTTAAGGAAGGAAAATATTCTTCATAGAAGTATTGCTCTTAATATGAAGAATTTCAGTCCTTGAAATTCAAGGTCCTTGAATTTTTTTTCTCAGACATGAAAGCAGAAGTCAATTTTCTATTAAAACCAGTCAGTCCAGCAACTTTTTTATGTCGATTATTGTGTGGCATGAGCCATGTCCCCACAGTTCTTATTGAAGCACGCTAATCCCACTTAAAGTGGCTTTCCACTTCACAGGATTAAGGCAAACTCCTCTGCACATTATTTATGGCCTTCAGAACCTGCTCCTGCATATTGCCTACTGTTTAATCACTCCAGACACTCTCATTGAGTAGCACTTTGGTACTACCTGGTCACTCTGCTTGGAATCCCCCATCATGCCCCGCCCCACCTCACTGAGTTCACCCAGCAGGCTCCTTCTTCCTCAAGCTGTAAGTCACATGATACTTTTCCACAAGCCTTTCCTGCCTTCGCCTGGAATTAGTTGCTCCCTTGGCTATTCTCTCCTAATTCTTTCCACACTTCTATACTATGCTGCGATTATCTAGTCATGCACCTAGCTACCCCTGTGGACAGGAAGCTTCTCGTTGGAGGAGACTGTCTCACTCTTCTTTATAGTCCCAGCTCCTAGCTCAGTGCCTCTGGAATGGATGATGATAGAGCATGCCTGTCTCCTACTATTGAAGTGCTTGCATGGGACATGATGTGTGTGTACATATGTGTAGAGTCCATAGGAAAATATTTGCCAGGATTATATAAGCAAGTAGCTATAGAAGAGTAAGATGAAAGAGGAAGTTTTTATTTCTATACATAGGTTTAGGAAGAGGTTACTTGACTGGCTGAACACGTAAAGCAAGGTTATCTACTCCAACCCTTTTCCTCTCCACCTCCTCCTCCCTTTCATTTCCCTCCTCTCTAATTCTAGTCCTGGGCTAGATGACAGGATCATCCTGGCTCATGGGTATGACTCATTCATTTTAACATTGTGAGCCCAGCAGTCCTCATGGGCAGGCCCAAAGGTAGCCCAGGGACCCTGGGGCCATGCGGCCTTGCTCAAACCCTACCTCTGCTACTCACTCACTGTCTGGCAGGCACCTTTCTGTGCCTCAGTTTATTCTTCTGTAAATTATGATAAAAAGAATAGCATCTGCTTCTCAGAGATGTGAAGAATAACTGAGCTTAAATAAGCAAAGTGCATGGAAAATATACTGTACATAAGCATTTTAGCACCATATAAGTATAAACTGATTTTATTTTACCACTCCATTTTATACCAGCTCTGGAAATTTCAGGCCTGCATGCCAACAACCCTGAAACTAATAAAGTCCTCAAGGTACTATTAAGACAGTTCTAAGACCCTCCAAAAGGAAAAGCATCACATAGTTATTGGCTTTTCTTAAGGCTCTGCTGTGACCCAAGGTCTTTTTGGACTTGCTGAATAAATATGTATAGTTCATTTATTATTAAACATTATTTTTCCAAAGTAAATAATAAAATGGTATTTTCTTCATCAAATTTGTGTGTGCAGGGGTATTGTATCATATTGAAGAATATAAATTTTGTCATAAAATGTAGCCCAGTATTCTGTCTTTTAATGATACCAAGAGTAGTGTCACAGGAGAGCATTTTAATGACTAGACCCTATACCCTAGAGTCCTAGGGATCTATCATTTATTAATTTATTATCAACACACTCTTGAATGAAGTTCTATTTTGTCCTATTGAATGTTTTGAGAATAAAAATTTTATATTAATGTATAGTATAATTTTTCTATGATATATATAAATTAATAATTCAAAATCCTCTTTGAGCTTCAAGGGGTACTTATAAATTAGTTCAATTAGGAAACTGCAATTATCTTTGCCCTGCCCACATATACTTTTGATTGCTAATGAATTAATAATTTGAGACCTTCCTTTGTGTTAATTCTTTGATGTTATTTTGAGGAAACTAGAAGAATCAATTCTATCACTAAAATAAGTAAAATCTAAAACTTTCCTCAATGTTTACAGTTTCCTAAAGTATCAACAAATTAGCATCATTTCCACATGACTTTATGGGGAATAACTCTGTCTTTTGTAGGATGACAAATTTATTTTAATTGCTAATATCTCCCTAGGTCTGTCATTGAAAGAGATATGTGCACCTACTGCCGAAAGCCCTTGGGCACAAAAACCAAAATGATTTTAGATGAATTACAAATTTGCTGCCATTCCACTTGCTTCAAGGTAAGGATATGTTTATTGTATTTAACTAAATATAAAATTGCATAATGCCTGGAATAAAAATAATTATTTAATGAAATACATGAGATGGAGTTAAAGCTTTCAGAAACACTCTCATCCACATTAATAATGCACTGCTTAAGTATTTCTCAGACTTCTTCAGCCTAACCTCTAAGGTTTTCAATTACTGTCTTGGCGTTAGGCTTAGAGTTGATTACTGAAACATTTATTCCTCAGACTCTAGAGATTTAAACCTATGAAAAGATAAACACTTGTTGTCTTTATAAAAGTTTTTGCAAGATTTTAATAAATCATGCATTGCATAAAATATATAATGAAGTGCAGAAAGGAAAGAAATTTGTTAAGAAGAAAGCCAGCAGCTTCTTATGAGTGCTATCAGTTAGGACTGATAAGCTTAATAGCAGTTGAAACTCAGTCTGCTTTTGAGAGCACGATTAATGATAGTTAATTGTGGCTCAGTATAATAGCGATGAAGCTTACATAGTAGAATGCTTCCGTTTGTATTTTCATATTGCATTGCTTTTATATCTCAAAATAAAATTGAGTAGGTTAACATCTTAGTTTTTGGTGTAACTGGATGAGCACTGAACTGGAATCTAAAGATCTGAGTTCAAGTTTTCTAACTCTGTCACTCTAACTATGGTTGTGTGACTTTTGGACAATCACCCAACTTAACCTGGCCTCAGTTTTATCATCTGTAAAAATTAAGAAGCTGACTAGATTAATGACTGTACATTAAAATCATCTGGGAGGTTGGAAGAAAAATAGAATGCTTGGGACCAGCACTAATTAAATCAAGACTCCTAGAGATGATTTCTGGGCATTGGTAGATCTAATGGGAAGCCAGTTTGAGAACTATTTGCCTGACTCTAGGGGTTCTTTTTGTGTTGACATTCTATGGGTTGATGGAAATTATCTAATTCAGTCAAGTAGCTATAATGCTTTGACAACTAATTATTTCTCCTCCAAGTAGCTTCAGTGATATATAGCAATCAGAAATAAGAAGCTTAGTTATGAACAACAAAACATATTTTAGGCCACTTTATATAGAATACTATTTAAATATATTCTGAAAATTTTATAATTGTTTAATGATGAGAAAATGGAATTTCCTTTTAGTTATTAAAATTTACTCAGTAAAAAAGAGATTATAGTTCTTTATTTAAAATTAGTATGCAGAAAAAAGTTAAAACAAGAAAATTCTCCTTGTTGGTTTGGGTAAATACAAATAATTTCCATTTATTGTATTTTGGATTATTTATTTTCATTTTCAACTTAATTATAAAATTCTACTAAGAATAAAAGTGTCCCCACACTCCTAGAAAAAGATGGATTATTCTATAGCTATGGTAATAGAGAACCATGTAGAATGGCTTAAACAAGATGAATTAATCAATGACAATTTGCTTCAATGAACTGGCTTCTGAGAGCCAACCAATCGATGATAGCTTCATGCTTGAAAGTCAGCCAATGGACAGGGGATTTGCTCCATGAACATAGGTCTAAAGCAAGCTAACCAATACAACTGAAGACAAGCTTTTCCCTATACCCTCTTAAAGGCATAGAGGAACAAACAGAAATTTGTTTTGCTTAATGTTTGCTTAATGTCCTGTGTGTATTCCTGAATTCTGGATTGCATGAGTCTCCTTAATAAGCAAACAAAAAATATGCTTTGTGTTTCTGTTTGACATATCAATTGGTGATCTTGTCCTTAGCATAACCAGTTTTTTTAAATTTATATCTACTCTATAGTGAGTTAAGTAGAAACTTGAATGATAGATATGCCCTGAAATGCACAGTTCTGCATGGGGATTATAAACAAGTACACTCGCACTTTCTATGTGAATTTTCATGAGGCCGCACCTGAGTGCTAATATGGAGAACTGTACTGACTGAATTGAAAGGGCTTTTTATCCTGTTACACTAAGAATCTAGACTTTATTTGTAATGTAAACTTTATTTATTGCCTTTTCCTTTAGTGTGAAATATGCAAACGGCCTCTGGAAAACCTGAGAGCAGGAGACAGTATTTGGATTTATCAACGGACAATACACTGTGAACCTTGCTACTCCAAAGTTGTGGGTAAGTGTTAAGCTCTGTAAGAAACAGTTACTTTTGCTAATAGTAATGAGCATTTAATATTGTTGAAAATGAAGGATTTCAATAAAACAAAAAACATCTTATTAATTATAGTTAGGAATTCAGTTGCAGATAGTATGACAGTATTTTGTTTTTATGGTATAAAATCAGTCAACATTTATATTTTCTTCTGGTATCAGACCTGGCATTAGTACAACTAAAAAAAGAGATTATTTATTATAGAACATTTTCCATTTTTTCTAAACAAAAATAGATCTTCTCTGCTCAAATAATTGGAATTGAATTATTTGTGAATTACCATATCTGTGAATTACCTTTTACATTTGCACTAAAATATACTTTTCTACCTAATTTGGTTATTATGCTAAATTCCTTATAATGTTTTTCATAGGAAATTTAAAGTTAATTATATGTAATTAAATATTAAATTCTATATTAAATATAGCATGCAAATATTTTTATCAGTTTAAGATAAACATTACTATAATTTGGTCTTTTCATTGGCATAAATGGTGTGAGAAGCAAACATTAATGGCCTGCATTTTCAGCTCACATTTTCTGTAAATTTATCATGAAAGCTTTAAAAGTTTATTTAAAAGACATGCACAGTGCCCAGTAAGTTAGGAAACTAAAGTCCTATAAAACTTGATTCATTTTTTTAAAAGCCAGTATCAACAATTTATTTTTAATTCATAATAAATAGATCCAATAACCATGATATTACTGGGGAGCTAGTCAAAGCACTGCATGGCTGGCTGGGTTCCTGATGTTTCAGTGGTGAATGAAAGAGGAACATTTGTGATTCTTTGTTTCCTGAGATCCAAAATATGGAATTTGGTGACAAATGTGGAAAATGCTCTAAGAAACCCTCTTTTCATCAGGCTGCATAGTCAGTAACAAGAACAAACCTAATTATATTCATACTTTGCCTTTTATTTTCTGCTCTCCTGAGCCAGTTCTCATATTCTACTTACTTCCTTAGTTAGCAGCCTTTTCCTGATCCAATATTATATCAAGAGCCTTGATGATATAGTAACAGCTCTAACTTCCAGCCTCTCAGAAATCCATGATATGGACTAGGAGGTGTGGCTACCAAAAGACTCAGCGGTCATAGTGCCTTCCTCCCTGTCTATGTGTACTCCATAGGCATTGCATTTTTTAAAAATCCTCTCCTGAGGATATGTTTTTACTGATTTTAGAGAGAGAGCATGTAGAGAGAGAGAAAGAGAAACATTGATATGAGATAGAAACATTGATTGGTTGCCTCCAGTACAACCCCCCTCACACACACCCCTCTTGACCTGGGACCTAACCTAGAATCTAGTATATGACCTGACCAGGAATCAAACCTGCAATCTTTTGGACAAGGCTCTAACCAAATGAGCCATACCAGCCAGGGCAGCATTGCATTTTTATAGTAAATTTAAGTTGTCAAAACATAACTCTCATCATCTCCTAAATATGAGTACCAGGCAATAGTTCTTCATGTTTATGGTATGACCCAAAGCCATAGTGATGAATGAAGTAGAAGGAAAATATAAAATGCTGAATCTACCATGACCCCCTTGATGAATGATAGTTTAAAAATTTTTATAGAATTATTTTTGTACTGGATTTGCATATCTAATTGTTATTTTCTTAACAATTTTCAGCAAAGTGGATTCAATAATTCTGGCACATGGGAATCAAGAAGAAAGCATTCATTAAGGAATTAAAAATTATTTTAAGAATATGTAATTTAGAAAAGCTTTACTCTGAAGATTGACTTTTGTATACAATGAACAATTCTGCTATTGCATAAATAACCTAATTGCCCTCAAAAAGGTCATATACATAAAGGGAACCATCTGTTATCTGGCTAGATTCCGTCATCAAAAATTCAAGTGGTTTCAATTACCAATGTCAAAGGAATGATGCTCCTGATGGCTGAGAGCATCGTTACCCCAAGCAGGCCCACCCCTGCTCCATCAAGCTGTGCATCGTGATTTCCATTATAAACAAATTCCTCATTGTCTCACCTTTGTTTCCCTAAGAATTTGGACTTGCAGACATTATTGACAAATTATCAAGAAAGCAAGATATGTTTCCTTCATGTGCAAAAGAAATGTTGATAGAAATGTTCTTATAAAGTCTGGCCAATAATAACATAAAGCCATATGGACCTCAGAAAGTCCCTTGAACTTTCTGCTCTCTCTTTTTTTTATCTACAATATGAGTGGCATTGAAAACTGTCCCAAAGGTCCCCTTCTGCTCCTCAGATTATTCTAAAGCAAGTTTTTGTTTCTCTTTAGAAATATATCTGAATATGTCTTTGTTAATCATTTTGAACTAGAGAGGACATCTGAACAGCTTAACTTCAGTGTAATTATTCATTTTATTGCAGATATAATTTTAAAAAATGGAAAGACATTGGCTTATGGGTAATGGGTAAAATTATATGGCATGTATTTTACATATTATAATTTGTTAATTTTTGCATGTGTTTCAAATCTGGTTATATAAATAATCTATGAGAAAATAATGGTTATGGACTACAAAAGACATGTTCTTTAGCATGTTACATCTATTCATATTACATAGCACTTTATGTTTACAGATGGCTTATTCAAATAAAATGAACTATCAGTGATACCAAATCATTTTGTGGCCTGTCTATAAATATCATTCATTGGCATTGATTTTGTCAATTACAGTGATCACACTTTATTATATTCTATACACACTGTTTAATTATTTAGCTTCTAAAGCTATAGCTTTTACTTTCAAAGAGCTTTTTTCAAGGAATTGAAAAACCCAGTAATCATATGTGAGGAACTTAAACTATTGTTAAGATTGAGAAATTGAACTTATAAACTATTTTATGTGTACATAGCAACTGCTTCTTGAAGGAAGGCATATGGAACAATGAGGAGAGGGTGTCATTTGGGGGAAGTTTAAAGCAGTTGTAATCAACTGACATAAATTAGGGTGATTATAAAAAAAAGATAATCATGTATTTTTCAAATGTTGATAAATTTAAAGAATTAGTCTTCTGGATGATGATTTCAAGCATCTGCTCTTCTTAGAGACTAGTCCGTGGTTGTAAACACAAAATGCTTATCAAAATTCAGCAATGTATAATTGTTGTCCTGTAAAAAGGAGCCAGGAAAAAACAATTAATAATAATTTGATATTCATTAATTCATGCTTGATGAGAAGCAGTGGTAATTGAGCCATATGTTTTATTGTTCCTTAATTACATGCTATCAGAGTGGATCAAAAGAAATCATTTTCTTAGAGTTGGAATTCGTGGCAGAAAAAGATGGATGGAATAGTAGCCCTGCCTTTTATGAAAGTGTATTAACATCTCAATGCATTTGTAGTAATTAAAAATCATTTGAATGACATTTTTAAAGTAGTCTACTTTATAATGTTTCATTAAAAAAAAAACCTAAAAGGAACATATTTCTCACTTTTCTGAAGCTGTTTAATGGACCCTTTCTTCCACTATAATGTATTCAATTAAGCCAAAAGCTGTTGTAAAAATGAAACAAATATGGAGTGTAGAGAGAAGGGCTACTGATTCACCTAGCCAGCTTCATCATATCTAGGCTTATTCACACTATAGGAATGACAGATTCTTAAAACAAATTGGAAGGTCTCTTTATATTGCAGCACGTTAAGAGATGTATCTGAAAGAGTATGAATTGCTTCAGGACAATGTCCTTCTAAAAAGCAAAATGGCAGAAATATAATAATCTCAGAAATAGAATTTGTTAAAATAGCATGCTCTCTTTTCATAAGGCCAAGAAATAAAAATGTATTCAAGAAGTGATCGGTACATCCCTAGCTGTTTGACTGCAATCACTTTTACAGCTAGGTCTGAGTGAGGAATGGCCAGCTCTCACTGTGGTTCACTCACCGAGTTGTTTCCTACAACAGAAAACCCTGAGGGTTTGGCACATTTTCCTGATTCAGAGCTCTACCAAAACAAGGGACTGTTTGGTCTACAACATGGCAAACTGACAATGAAAAGTCTTTGGCATTACTGAATGTACTGGTTATTTTGGTACAATGTAAATAAATGGCTTTTAGAGTTTCACCTATTCCATATTACTCAATAATTCCCAGAGGCACCCATAAATATCTGCATTAATGTGGGTAGGCCATTTCCTTGATGGGCTAATTCCCTGCTGTTCCAAATGCAAGGCTTAGATTGTTGGCTTTCTAAGGTACCCCATGCTTAGATGGTCTCTCTTGCTAGGTACCTAAGAGCTGCCTGGTGTTTTGTATGTAATTCAGAATTGCATGTTAACTTTATCACAATGCAAAATTGGACACCATTCTGAATTTTATTTACTGTGTCTTTGCCCTACCATTTGAGAGTATGGTTTCTGAGAGATATTCTGAAATGTTCAAGTGCATGAATTAGGTAATGGTTTCAGTTTTGTACTATGAGAAGAAACTCAACATCATTATTGTGTTATAAATGCCATGTGAGAAAGATGTTTTACTTCTTTGCCTCTTTATTCTCTTTGATATATTCTTCTCATTAATACATTGAAATGCCCAATTGTGCTAGGCTCTGTGTTTTAAAAAGCCTGGTTTATAGTCTACCATCATTCATTCATCCATCTATTCTATTATTCAGTAATTTAAAACTCTTCATTTAGAATCAATATTCCAGATCTTAATGCAGATCAATGCCAAGGCTCCTGCCCTCATGGAATTTATATTCTAAAGAGAGAGTGGAGGAGGAATTTGAAAGGCAGAAAACCAACACAACAATTTCTCAAAGTACGAAGACCCGTGAAGAAAATAAATTACAGTGGTTAGGTGAGGGGGAGTTTAAAAAATAATGTGGTAAACAATAATGGTCAATACCAGACCATTTTCTGAGCTTAACTTGTTCTTGCTTCTTTAAAAAAAAATGAGATGGAAGTCAAAAGATACCAGGAGACAGAGACCAGTGAAAGAAGCCTCTATTCTCTATTCCTCATGCAAGATAATATTCAGTTATCACTCAGATAGCTTTCACCTCTCTGCTGGGTGGGTTACACCAAACGGCTGCTTCCTCCTGGACTTCAGACTAAAGTCACCCACTTGGTTGCAGGAGCCCCCAGGCATGCTCTGCTGACTGCCTCAAGGCTGGGTCTGAACCAGCCCCAATCTGGAGTGGAATCAGTGGGCTGTATGGTTTCCTCACCTCTTTTAAGGCATTAAGAATTAAGTCCCTTTCTGTTTTCCAAATAGAAACATTAGAGGATTAGGCAGCATCATTTCAGATGGAGGAGAAACTTTTCCCAGGAATTTTATAAACTTTACATTGTCTCTTGTTGCAATATGACCAATGTATCTGGTGGAAAGGAACACTCAGATCTTGGTGTAACTTTTTTGATAGTTACAATTTGTGAATTTTACATTTTTTTCCAAAAAGAAAAGGAAAGTTCATGAGTTTCAAGAGCCCTACTAGCCCACAAAGGCAAACTGGATTGAAGGCAACTGCAACTTTGGTGTGGTTTAGGAATAGAAAGACTGCGGGGCTGGAATTGGTGAACATGGAGAGATGAAGTTGGAAAAGCAGGCAACAGACAGGTCAAGGCAATTTCTTTCATAATAGATCACTAAAAATCTACATCATCAGATGAATGTTGGCATCTAGTAGAATTTATACCTTTTATATTTGTGTCATTAAAATGCCATTGAAAATTTTTAATTTCATGAACAGTTTACATTATACAGTCTACTGATTATGAGAAGTACAAAGGCAGTTCAATGGAGAAAATATAGTCTTCAACACATGCAAAAATTGTGCTAGAACAATATGACACCCGTATGCAAAAAAAGAAAAGAAAAGAAAAAAAGAAAGAAAGAAAGAAAGAAAGGAAGGAAGAAAGAAAGAAAAGGAAAAGAAAAGAAAGTAGACACAGATCTTACATCCATCTTTTAAAAAATTAACAATTATCTCAAGATGGATTGTAGATTTAAATGTATAATATACAACTATAAATTTCTAGAAGAAAACAGAAGAAAATTAATATGGCCTTGAGCCTGGTAAATAAATTTGTAGATACAACATAAAAACACAATCTATAAAAAAAAAAATTTCAACTTTATTAAAATTAAAAAAACTGTGCTCTGTGAAAGACAATGTTAACAGAATGAAAAGGTAGCCACATACTGTGAGAAAATATTTGCAAAACACAAATTTTATAAAGAACTTGTCCCCCATATATGAATAATTTAACACTAAACAATAAGAAAACAAAAAATGTAAAAATGGGCAAAATATATTGAGGACACAAACCAAGGATTTATAAATGGTAAATAAGCATGTGAAAGATGCCCAACATCATTTGTACATAACAATGAGATAACTACATTATGTTTATTAACATGACTGAAAACTAAAAAACAGAGAATACCAAGCAGGCCGGGATTCAGAAAAACAGGAACTCTGCTGCATCGCTGATGGGAATGCAAGAGGGTACAGCCACTTTGGAAGACAGTTTGACAGTTTCTAACAAACGTAAACATAGTCTGACCATAGGATTCAGCCATTTTGCTCCCAATGAATTAGAAAACATGCCCATATGAAAAGCTGAATGCTTATATCAGTTTTGTCTATAATCATCAAAACAGTAAGAAACCAAGATGTCCCTCAATAAACAAATGTCTCAACAAACAGTGGTATATTCATGTAATGGAGTAATATCCAGCATTAAAAAAGTATGACCTATCAAATCTGTGGAAACATGGATACTTCTTAAATGTATGATGTTAAATGAATAAAGTCAATCTGAAAAGGGGCTCTATATGTATTATTCCACTTATATGACATGCTGGAAAGGCAAAACCTACACATTCAAGCAGACAAGTGATTGTTGAGGGCTCAGAGAGATGGAGAGTTAAGCATAGGGGATTTTTTTTTTTAGTACTATTGAACTATTCTGTATGGTACCATAATGGTGAGTAGATAACACTTTGCATTTGTCAAAACTCATCAAACGTTACAGTACAAAGAGGGAACCTTGATATATGCAAATTTTAAGGATCTCATTTAGATGGTCAGGGGCAGGGGATCCAAGGATGGAATGCAGAATGTAACAGATAAAGTCAACTGTATTACAAATGCTTGAAACAGTCTTACTAAAGACTTCCAGTCTAGTTTGTTCTATGTGAAAGCGACCTTAGCAAAGTCCTTGGGTGGTCATACTTCTGTCTGCTGATTCCCCTATTTACTGGCTTCTGTGCTGGGCTGGTTCCTCTCTCCTTCAATTAAATCAGGGATGAGGAACGTCGGGCCTGCGGGCCATATAAGGTCTGCAGAATCATTTGGTCTGGCCCTGCCAAGGCATAAGGGGTGAGTTAATTAAATGTTTGAACAAATACAGCAGGCTAATTTTTAAGTTGATAATTGTGTCTGGCCCTCGAGTGATGATATAAATAACCAAATGGCCTTCGCAATTGTCCAATTGTCTTGATTCCTGTTTTCTGAGGAAGAACATTTAATGGAAGACCCTTCTACAATTTCTGAGAAAATGCTATTGCTTGTTCTTCCCTTGCTCTTTGCCATAGAGTTACAATTGCTTTTTTTTTTTTTTTTTTTTTTTTTTGTCTTGGTTAAGCCCTCTATCACTAGCCTCTCAGTCCATTTAGATTACAGGTCCTGACAGAGTAGACCTACAATGTTTAAACATTTATGTTTGCTAACTGGCTAATTTAGGGCTTTCAGCGCTCTCAAGGTATCTTGTTAAATAAAGTAAGAAGCAGCTAACATGTAGCTAATGTTCTGAATGATGGGTTCCATAGCAAAGGTGAGAGAACTTTGCCAAATATTTTGCCATGGCATAAGAATCATCAGATTTCCAGCCTTCAGAATTTATTTCTTATTAGAGGCCCAGCTTGAGAAATCGAGCATGGTAGCCTGCCGCAGCTTAAAGCCCCACTCACTCACCCGCTGCGCTTGTAGCCCCACCAACCTGCCCACCGTGCTCACCACCCCGCCCACCTGCCTGCCGCCCCGCCCACCTGCCTGCCGCCCCCCCCTTGCAGCCCTGCCCACCTGCCACTGCCCACTGCGCTCACTGCCCCGCCCACCGCAGCCCACCATGCTGCCATCGGAGCCTGTGGGTTGCAGGGGAAGGGCCTAGAGGTGTTCAATGCACCTCATGGTGACTGGTCATTTGGTCATCTTGGTCATCACAGACACTGGCTTTATATACATATATAAATATATATTCCATATTCACAGGCAATTAGCCAATGCCATGTATTTTCAGTTAATGTATGATAGTACAGTAGTTCTAGCACCAGTTTCCAAATAAGTTAGGACACACCAAGTGGCTAGGACAAAGAACTGCTAAAATACAGTGGCTCAAACAGACATTATTTTTCTTTTTTGCCATAGCAAAGCAGAAGTAGTCTCTCTGCTCATGAAGTTGTGCTGCCACCTCCTAGAATCTCATGATCAAAGCTGGTCCACCAGCTCCATAACTGTGCCCCTGCCTGAGGAGAGAGAGAAAGAAAGGATGCGATGAAGCTGCCCCCTCTCCTGATACACATATTCCAGTGGCCACACCTAACCGGAAGGGAGGTTGTGAAATGTTGATCCTAATCCCGTGTCTGCTCACACAGGTTGAGGTTTCTGTTTCTAAAGGAAAATGAAGAAGTGGATTGTGGGAGCAGGTTAAAGTCTCAGGGTTCCTGACCCATCCCCCGTGATAGCTTATCAGTGGGTGGTAGCTCAGGATCTCCTGTAAAACGTCTCTTTGTTTATACAAAGACATTGTGATGAGACCATCCATTCATTGTTAATATGTCTTTCCTGGTGAACAAAGGATTTGAAATCTGTGTGGCCATTTGAGAATGATGCTGGCCCGATGCCCTCAACTTACAGGATCTGGGTCCCTGAACAGTTCTGTAATATAGCCAGTTTATCAGAGTCAATACTAGAGCTGGAAACCAGCACACTGGAGTCTCTTTCACTAACTATGGGGTTTTTAAATGAGTACAACAAATGGCAGAATGATCTTACAGAACAGAACACAGCAACAGACTTAGCCTCACATGCCATTCTCTTATTTAGATAATTCAGGATTTCATTAACTTTTAAAATTTCTGTGACACACTGCTAACTCCTACTTAACTTGTGGTTTTTATGATGCTGGATTAATTTTTTTAAAAAAATTTTTTTGAAATTTTGGGGGTGACATTGGTTCACAAAACCATACAGGTCTCAACAAAACATCATCTGCATACTGGATCATGTGTCCATTGCCCAAAGCAAAGTCCCTCTATCTCCCAATTCCCACCACCCATTCCCCACCCCCGCCCGCCCTTTGCTCACCTCCACCTATCCCCACCCCGTTTTCCCTCTGGCTACCACCACATTTTTGTCTGTGTCTCTGTATTATAAATATATATGTATATATTTTTTTCTTAATTATTTCACTTTCTCTCATCCAGTCCCCCCCAACCCCCCACCCTTCCCTCTAGCAGTCTGTTCCATGTATCCATGCCTCTGTTTCTACTTTGTCAGTTTGTTGTGTTCATTAGAGTCCACATGTAACTGAGATCATATGATATTTCTCTTTCTCTCATTGGCTTATTTCACTTAACATAATAACCTTCAGGTCTATTCTTGCTGTCACAGAAGGTAAGATTTCCTTCATTTTCATGGCTGAGTAGTATTCCATTGTGTATGTTGTTTTGTTTTATACATGTTTCTTGGCCTTTGTATTTCCACATTGTGAGACTCAATCAGATTCAGTTGGGTGGTGATGGTGTGGTGGTGTGTGTGTGCAAAGTTTATGCAAATGATCGTGGGTGCTTTTATCGGAAGCACATACTGCCTTTCATTTTGTGGTTAGCAATTTATTTAAGTATTTAAATCTATTTTGAACTAAATCATTTCAACATATTTTATGTGTTCCAATCCATGGAAGTTATTGTTCTTGACACTTAAGAAGTATAATGTTTGGACAGTGGAAACTTACTTCTCATTGTCATTGGTTCCCAAGTCTTTTTGTTTTTTTTTTTTTAAAAAATATATATTTTTATTGATTTTGTACAGAGAGGTAGGGAGAGAGATAGAGAGTTAAAACATCGATGAGAGAGAGTCATCGATCAGCTGCCTCTTGCACACCCTACTGGGGATATGCCCGCAACCAAGGTACATGCCCCCAACCGGAATCGAACCCGGGACCTCTCAGTCCCCAAGCCGATGCTCTATCCATTGAGCCAAACCAGTCTTGGCCCCAAGTCTTTTTGACATGCTCCTTCCAGCTTTGATAAAAAGTTCCAGGCTTGCCTAGTACATTTCCTTCCTACCTTAGACCTGCAATCAGCACCTTTTTTTTTCAACACCCCTTGACCCTTTTTATGAAAAATGGTATTTAAAACCCAAAACCTAGTCACTAGGGTAAATCGTTGCTATTGTGCTGGTCAATGTCTCTAGGCCATTCCAATGTATATGAAAGAATTATTTTTTCTTACTAAAAGTGTAAATGAGTTCTCACTGATATTCCAGTCAATTCAAGTCAGGATTATAATAAGATTAAATTCATTAACCTATCTTTTTTTCTTCCATGCCATTATTACCAGTTCTTCCTGAAGCAAACCTCTTATTTGCTTTATGCCACAGTGTACACATCACAGTCTCAAAATAACCAATGAGCATCAGTATCAACAGTATATTTTTAGTAATTTTTTCAATTCAAAAGTTCTCTAGGAAAGGGCCGGTCTCTAAAACTGGCAGTATGGATTATTCTTTTTTTTAAGCAAATACGAAATGTATGGCTTAAACATATTTACTTAGTGTTATTTAACATCTGTATGAAAGCTCTGAAGTTCTGTATGTGTGGAAGTCCATCTGAGGAGGACTGTACAATTTTCTGCTCAGAATGAGCACCTGGTAATTCAAACGAGTCACAAGAATGTCTATAGCTACTCCTCATTTCTGCTGTGCATTAACCAGAGGGCTTATTTACAGAGAAACTCTCTAGTGATGTGACAAGACTCACAATGAGTTGGTCTCCCTCCACGAGAAAGGCACAGGAGGGGTCGAGCCATACCCGATTATACCATGCTTCTGTCTGGTATCCCTGAACGCTTACCACAACTACTTGGGAGCCCTGCAGTAACAGATGGTAAATTAAAAAGGACAGCTTTTAAAATTTAAAACAAATCCAAATGTAAATCTCCCTTCTCTTCTCCATTCCACTCTTTGCCAAAAAGAGGGGGAGAAAAACATCTCAAGTGTGATTCTGAGATGTTTATTTTAAGAGTATCATTTATTGTAGATTTCAAAATCCATTACAACTCATATTAAACAGTGTTGTGTGCGTTTGGTAAGCCAATGCCTCATTTTTTTGTCAGCTGATGACCAGTATGTGGGAACAAGAGTTACTGAGGCCACACATTCTAAGAGATGGTGCTGAGAGGTGAGCTGCTGCCACACCCAGTAGACTCCATCAGACTGGTCCCAGAGGTCATATCACTGTACCTGGGTGAAAGTGACACTCCCTAGTTTTCATTTCTATGAGAACATGCTTTATGTAATGTGCCTTTTAGTTTTTATCTAAGAGAGTTTAAAAACATGTAGAACTTTCTTTCATTCTCTGACAGGGCTGGGCTTGCAGATGAATGGTGTACTGAGTAGGGTGCACTAGGAGCTGCTGGAACTGGAGCTGTAACCTGCAGAGACAGGTAGCACACAGTCAGCCATCTCCTGTGGAGTGGGGGTGTGATGTCCTGTTTAGTTTGGGGGGTTTTAAAGGTAGATAATAAAAAAGTGTAGACTTCTTACCAAAATGGCATTTGAATTTCACACATTGAGTCACCACAGACTCCACATCCAACCATATAACAATGGAAGAAAAACTCTGCTTAATGGGGACAAAATGAGATGGAAGCTACAGGACAGCCATTCTCAGTACCAGTGTGGCAGAGACAGGGGGATTCCATTTCCCCAGGCCATGGACAAGTTGGATGGGTTGGCAAGTCACTCCCCACCATCCACCTGCCTCTCTTCCATCCTGGGAATGGCGGCAGAAAAAGGTGCTGTCCTGGAGCTAAAGCTTGTAGGAATCCAAGAGCCAAGGCAGAAGCCAGGACACTTGGCCTTCATGACCAAATCTAGTTGACTTATTATTTGACTTTAAGCCATCCCTATGATGGTGGTGGGACAAGAACACTGAGCATCAAGAAAAGAAATGGTTTTTGACTATGGGTCTTTGAGTCTGGACTGAGGCAACCACAAAATTTCTAAATAGAGAGGAGGGAGAGGGAGAGAAAGAAAAGTTGTACCAACTCAAGTGATCTACAAACCAAAATTCCAAAACGTACAAAGAAAATTAACACTAAGAAAGATAGCAAGTAATATAAAATATTGGGAAATGAAATCAATCTAGACAAAATGAAAATAAATGTGCCAACTTAAAAAGCCTTTAAGATTAGTATGTATATAGAGTTATCAAGGTGATACAAAAAGAACTCATATCATTCCAAAGAAATGGAAAGTTATGCAAAAAAAGATAATTTCTAAAACTCAGTAAACTGAATAAACTCTAAACTTGGATGATCAAGATTTGAATAACATAAATAAGCAATATGATTTCAATCATGTATATTTTCATAAATATCATAAGTTCAGATAAGTGTTATGTATTTTTATGTATATAAATTATATGTGTGCATATATCCTACACCTAACAAATAGAATAGGTACATACTATTCATGCACACATGCAACATTTTCAAATATTAACTGTGTACTAGGGCACAAAGGATGTCTCATCAATTATTAATGAATCAGATTTATGTAGTAAAAGATGATGAAAATATATACAAACAAGTAAAATTGTATTTTCTAAATTATAAATGATCCAACAATAAAATTACAGCCAAACAACCACAAAAGAATTTCAGAGAGGAAGGGAGAGGGAGAGAGAGATAGTAACATCAATGATGAGAATCATTGATTGGTTGCCTTCTGCACGCCCCCTACAGGGGATCAAGCCCAAAAACGAGGGCATGTGCCCTTGACCGGAATGGAACCCAGGACATTTCAGTCAGCAGGCCAAAGCTCTATCCACTGAGCAAAACGTTTTATTCACTGAGCCAAACCAGCTAGGGCTCAGCTAAAATCTTTAAGGTAAATCTTACCCTTTATATATAATAGAAGCAGAAATAATTCACATAGAGGTATATTTAGTAGGCAGTGCCTACACTAAATATTTCTTATTCTTTTGGTCATATGTTGCCTTGAAATTATGTGTAGTCAATGACTTGCTTTGGTCAATGAAATGAGTAGAAAGATTTTGTGCCAGTTTTAGGCAGGGGCTTTATAAGCTAGTACACAGTTGGCCAGACTCTTTGTTCTTACCCTGGCAATTAGGGAAGCAGAGAGATGGAGCCTCCCTGAGCCAAGGAACCTGAGAAAGGATGACCGTCTCCCAAGCCCGCTCTGACTGTCTTCCTGTTTATCCACCTGAGCACTGCACCTTCGTGATGATGGAATGCCACCATCTCATTTCCCAGTTAGATTTCCACAGTAATAAAAGATGATGAAAATATATACAAGCTGGGCTGAAACCGGTTTGGCTCTATCCAGCTAGCTCAGTCCTAGCTGGATAGAGCGTCAGCCTGTGGACTGAAGGGTCCCAGGTTTGATTCCGGTCAAGGGCATGTACCTTGGTTGCGGGCACATCCCCAGTGGGGGGTGTGCAAGAGGCAGCTGATCAATGATTCTCTCTCATTGATGTTTCTAACTCTCTATCCCTCTCTCTTCCTCTCTGTAAAAAAATCAATAAAATATATTTAAAAAATATATATATAAATATATATATATATTTATATATATATTTTTTATATACATATATATATATATATGCTGGGCAGGTAATATAATATATTTGTATAAGTATATCCGCCAGCTGGGCGGGTACTCTGTCCATTTTTTAATTGGGTTGTTTGGGTTTTTTGTTGTTGAGTTATATGTGTTTTATAAATTTTAGCTATTAATCTCTTATTAGTAGTATAATTAAAGGATATCTTCCATTCAGTAGGTTGTCGTGTTTTTGTTTTTAATTATTTCATTTATTTATTCATTTTATTGATTGATATTGCCTGGATTTCTGTCTTCTACAAGATAATTTTAGATTTTTTATTTTTGGAGATGCATCTGCAATCTCTTGGACTAATCATCGAATGAGCCTGATCTTTTAAAATCACGTTTTGTTGCTTTTGTTTTTCCAGCCAGTTTATTAGTATCATCTGGGAGCTTTCAGACACTGTTTTCCACAGACTAATAACAAATGATTACAAATACAATCAGATAAAGCTCCGAATCTGAAAACAGTCTTTAAGTTGGTTAGAAAGCTGGAAAACTATCCCAGTAGTTGATCCTCTATCCTACCCATTTGACAGTTCTTTAGATACCAGAGTTCATTAATCTTTGAAGCTTTTTGCATTCTGTTTTGGTGAAAGCAACCATATCTTTAATAAAAGTATTTTCTGCTAGTTCACACATATCTTCCTTTTGGAAAACAAACAAGAAAAATATCCCCAAAGATAGGAAATAAGAACCTATCTGTAATCATTATGACAAATCCTTTGGTGACACAATTATAATCATTGTTTCTGCGAAGGATCAAGAACAAGATATTGCAGTTGAAAACATAGATCACTCCTTTACAATATAATTATCATTCTTTTCTGAAAATTAATTATGTGTACAGACTGTGGTGAGGTATTCACTGACAATTTGTTTTGAATAAACTTGCAGCAACTTCTCTGAGGCTGGCTTATAACTTCTAGATATGATGACTTGCCCGTGAGAATGCTGCACTATACTCTATACGTATGTGGCCTTCCAGTGCCATTAGTTGAGATCTCAGCACTCACAGCCTTGCAGCTGCGCTGGTCCCCATGAAGGAGAACTGAAGGATCCATTGTCATAGGAAGGCTCCTTGCACTGTCTTGTTGCACAGTCTTTCAAATGACTTCTGACTTTGGTTTGTAAACACTCCAGGTGATTGCATTTTTTTTTATTTATTTTTTTTTATTTTTTTTTTTTGCAAGGGAGTTTTACAAAAGCTCTGGAAATGATCAAAGAAAACTCTTTGAATTGAAGAAAGAAAACTGTACCTACCACATTGGCATTTATGGTAAAACATTTGGGGGAAAACAAGAAAATAGATTATTCTAAATCCAAATACTTTCAAAAGATCTAGAGTAGACCCTAAGTGTGATGGCAGTTTAAATGACTCAAGTCATACCAGATTTACTTTCTCTTTAAGTAAATTTTAAAAAAAATAAAGATACTTTTAAGTATGAGGTTATTCTTCCAGGTTTAAGTAATCTTACATGCTTGTTCAAAAATATCTATCTGTGTTGGGTAAAAAATGTTTCACATTTTGAAAATGTTTTAGAATGTATTTAATTACATTTTTAAATTTTAAAATACCTCCAAAACCAATTTGGAATCTGTTCAGGCCCGACATAAGCTGTGAGAGAGGTTACTGGCCTTTGAAGAATTCAAATGGCTAGAAATGCAAAACAAAGAAGTAATGTAATGGTTTATGCTCTTTCGTCATCTGAGCAGAAATAAGTATTGAATGAATGGCCATTGTATTGTTGTTCCAGTCCTGGCAACTTTGTTGATCTTGGAAACCTACTGTTTTCTAATCTGTGCTTGGCGACTTTTAAAGTTTCAATAATATTTGCTTGCTAATGAATCAGACTTTGTTCCAGGCATTCCTGACTATTGATTTTGCATCAATTAATAGCTTTTATTGATAAATCACTAAGAACAGATGCTGCTTAAGACCAGAAAAGAGATATTGCGATTTATGATCTTGAACTCTGAGTCCAGGCTGCCTGGCTTCAAATCCTGGCTCTGCCTGGGTAACTTTGGGCAGATTGTTTGACCTCTCTTTGCCTTAATTTCTTCATTTATAAAGTAAGGATAACAATAGAAACTACCTCAAAGGGTTGTGTGATGATTAAATGAGTTAATACAGGTAATAGGCTCAGAATAGTTGCTGGCATTTACTAAGCACCAGTAGCTACTATAAAGATAAATTATAAAAGTTTCATTTCAATGGGAGTAGTGGTAGATAAAAACAAAGCGATCTGACCAGAGAGTAAATAATACTAGCTAGGAATTAGAACTGGGTGCTTTGGTGACTACCACACTTGCCCCAAAGGCTCACAGCAGGATAAAGAGATCTGGATGAAATAACGTGTGCTTTCTACATGAAGTCTTCCCCAAATTAATTGTTCCTTCTTGGGCATTCCTGATGCCACTGACTTGTATTTTCTTTTTTTAATTATCTTTTTCAAAACATTGAATTTATTGGTGTGACATAGGTTAATAAAATCATACAACTTTTCAAGTGTACAATTCCATAACACATCATCTATATACTTCATCATGCACTCACCACCCAAAGTCAGGTCTCTTTCTGCCACTGTTTAATCTCCTCTTTGACCCCTCTGGCAATCACCCTACTGCGCGCTCTAAGGGGGTTTTCCTCCAACCGCCCTCCCCTCTGACCGCTGTCCTTCTGTTCCCTGTTTTCATCATGATACTTATCACACTAGGTCTTGTACTATAGTTTCTCATATGCTTTTTCTACAACCAGATAAGATCTTGGTGTCAGAGACACTGTTTTACTCACTCTTAAAATACCATCTAGCATTGTGACTTGAATGTGATAGACATGTAATAACTGTTTATGATAAAAGGGCTCCGACAAGTATAGCTTGCCAAATAAACAGAATTGGTATTATTACTATTATTGTTATGATAACTACTACTGCATGTGACTTTATAGGATGTAATTACATGGGTAGTAGAGTAGGAGGGTTGGGTGGGGTCAGAACAGAGGAGGACTAGAGCCTTATCCAGAGATATCGTTTGCATATTCAGTTCCAGGCCACGACAATGAAGCCAAACATAACCTTGCTTTCAATTTAAAAAAACACAAAAAAACAAAGCAACATCTGAGGAGTGTAATAAAGCAAAGCACACAAAATGAGGAATGCCTGTATTTATACAAATTCTGGCATGTTTTCTTTCGTTTTCTCTCTGCATTATTGCCTTACATGAAAATGCATTCATTCGATGCATGTGTTTTTCTACCTTATAACTGGGTGAGATGAAAAATAATTAATTATTATGAGGTCTGTAGAAAGCCCTTAGATCCTCATGTGTTATGGAAATCATTAGGCTCTTGTCTAAATTTCAACTAGAACTTGGAGAGTTATCTATGTACACATCTATTCTTTAAAAACTTATTTCAATGTTTCTTTGCTATGTGCTAACCACTGTGCTAGGCACTGCACAATGGCAGTGGGATGTCACAGTAGTCAAGTCTATTATGTGTGGATAAACAGGAATGTGCATTAAGATGCAAAAAAAAAAAAAAAAAAAAAAAAAAAAAAATCAAACACTGTAGCCTGGGCTGAATCCACATGAAAACAGTCAGGGACCTTTGATCTCAGTTTAACACATTCGGTGACTTTCTCTTGCAGTAATTGGATCTATCAACTTGAATGAACGTGATGCTCATATTAAGGTATGTCCACTGCACTGATTGAAAATGTACATTTCAAACATGGTACTTACTCTGAGAGGAATGGTACTCTAAGACAACGGTATAAGAAAAGGAGTGGTTGGACCACTAGAAACTGCTGAGAACTGTCATTTTCATGGTTTAACTTGGGCAAGTAACCTAACCTTGTTAGGTCATCTGTAAAACTGGGATAATAATCAGCTGTTCCTAGGTTTCCTTGGAGAATTCAATTTATAAATTCAAGAAGAAACTAGGCTGTTTTGCAATTCTGTGGCTGCAACAATTGGATGGCCATAGATCATTACAGATGTATGTGAAAACTACAAATCAAAATAAGTTTACTTTCTCTCTTAGAAGAACAAGTGGTATATGGATGTTTCTCATCAGCTTATGGTGCTTCAAACATATCTGTAAAGCACGAAGTTTTCAATGAGACATGTAAATATTTTTCATATCTTCTCTGAAAACCTCTGAAACCACCTTGTGTATTTCATTTAAGATGAAAAAAATTAAAATTGAGCAGCTATGTGTGAAATTTCCTTCAAAACACAAAGCCTACAAATTTGCATCAAAATAAAAAAAAATCAAGTCTGCTTAATTAAAACCTTGACACCATCAACCTCTTTTAATTATGTACGTGTTAAAGAGACTGGCATCCTGGGATACCAACTGGGATACCAACTTAAAACCAGTATGCATTTTTCGTGTCTCTGGTGTGTATACATGTGCAATTCACAGAAGGGGTAAAAGAGGAAGGAAAGAAACAATTTAACATTTCTCTAGACACAAATCTTTTTCACACTTTTAAAACAGGAACAGGGCACAGTTCTATTTGCAGAATAGAAATTTAGGCCAGAATGTTTTCTCTCTCTTTTAGGTCTAAATTTCAATAGATGCGTTCTTTTTAAGAAACAAAGACTTTTACAATAAGTGCTACTTAGAAAACACCATTCTAAAGCTCGACTACTGGTTGCTTGGATGCATTCTATAGACCATATGGGACAAATGGGGGAGGAACCGGCTGTTTACCCCTCTCCTCTATGGTGTATACATTTCGCACTACAGCGACTGCTTTTCTTTACATGTTAGTTCTTGTTGTCTTCACTAGCCTGCGCCTATTCCCAACTTCTTTTCTAATGTGGAACTCAGCAGCTCTTTGTTCTCATTGTGTCTATCCTCTCCCTTTCTTTGTGTTGCAGGGATACTGCTACCCGCATCTGCCACTGAGCATGCGGAAAAAAATCCTTCAATAGATTCTTTTAGTTAGGACTTTTCAGTAGTCTTATTCCACTTCTCCAGGTTTTAGTAATAACCAGAGAATCCAGAAGATAAACCGAAACTTGGAAAGGTGATGGGTGATACAGGTGGTTTGGTGGTGGGCTAGCCAGCTGGAAGGAAGGTTCTGGGTAATTATGCACACATGCTTATCTAATTTACTGAAGCTCTCACTAAGCAGGTTAAGTACAGAGCACCCACTTCACACAGAAGCTAGAGATACAGTTTGACAACCGAGAAGGCACGAGTGTTTCTGAGCAGGTAGACACAGAGACACCTCTACGACCAACTGATACAATGTGTTTGTGTGTCCAGAGCCATGCGATTCATTGTCACAAAGATTGGTGTGTCAAGTCCCCCGAGTCAGCCCTTCCCAAGGTATCAGAGGATGAGAACTAGTTGTGTGCACTTTTCTCAGAATGAAATCTATGACTTCTATCTGATTGTGTTAGACATTTAAAATGCTAAGTCAACAGTGATTGAAGAACACTGGATTCAATTCTTCTGCTTTAAAGCCTCTCCTTCCTCGTCTTAAAGCAGGTTTGCAGATGTGTTTCCACAAGATGTAAGAAACAGGTGAGTTAGGGGTAGAGTTCTGAGGGTTTCTGTTTTTTTGTCCCCCCGCAAACCTGACCTTAATAGCTTGTAAATTATGTAACAGGTGGAGCTACTACACAATTTTACTCATGTGTCTGGCGTCATGACTTTCATCTGTTTTAGTCACTGCTTGCACGGCCAAGTCTTACCCAGGTGTCAGGCGCAGAGTGGGTGCTGTTTTGTTTAATTAATACATATGGTATGAGAAACGATCGTTTTATTGGGGCAAACGTTGGTGGCAATAAAATAGTTCAAATTAGACTATTCTTGAATAAACTGAAGTGAACATTTGTTTCTTTAGCAATTGGTCACTTTCCCTCTCTCAGTGAGGGGGATTTCTTCTTTCTCTTTGGCCTCCCCTCTCCCACCATTTTGCTCCTGTATCACCCATTTAGTGCAGTGTTTCCCAAACTTCTCTCATGATGAGAATCACCTGGTGGAGTTGTTAAAATTCAGATTCCTGAATCCCAACTAAGAAGTGCTAAACTAGAATTTTTGGGAACATATAGATAAAATTGTATGCTTAGAGCACTAGTTAACAACTCCACCAGGTGATTCTCATCATGAGAGAAGTTTGGGAAACACTGATTTAGTGGATTGACAGCATCGTTTCAAAGCCTTTCTTGTTCCCTGAATTTACTTTTCGGTGCTTAGGGTAACAGGCCCTTGCCTTTTGATTTCCTATGGGTTTCCTTAGCTAGTGGCTAGCAGCCAATGTCGCTAAGCCAACAGTGTTTTTGGAAGGTTAACAAACCTGAGGGAGGGCTCGAGGTGCAGCCTCCCAGGGCTTGCACCTGCAGCAGCGGATTCCCCCGGCTCCGGGAGGCTCGCCCCGAGCACTCCTCCCCGGGGCGGGAGGAAGTGCCTCTGGCGGGAAAGTTCCGTCCGGGTCCAATCAGGCACCTGGGATTAGGTAGCCTGGGCGGTGCAGAGGCCCCGCCCCTCGGAAGCCTCGCACCCCCGGCCGCTCCTCCACCCCCAGGCCCCGCCCACCGGCGCCCGCGCCCCGCCCCACCCCGGGGCCGCAACTAAAACCCGGAGCCGCGCGGGCGCCCAGGGGACCGGAGGGCCGCTCTGAGCATGTGCAGAGCAGCTCGGCGGCGGCGGCTGCCTCGGCCCGAGCCCGGGGCCCGGTGCTGATGCGAGCATCCCGCTCCGCCCCAGCCGCAGCCCCAGCGCGCTCGGCCCCGCCGGCCGGGGAAGCCGGGAAGGAGCCGTAGCCTCGCCGCGGCCGGAGGGGCCGGCAGGACGGTGCGCGCAGCCCGCCTGAGCCGCGGCGCTCGCGGGGCCCGAGATGATGGCGGAGCAGGTGACATGCGCCTCGGCGGGGGGCGGCTCCGGCGCGGGCTCCTCCGGGCCGGTGGTGAACGCCGAGCTGGAGGTGAAGAAGCTGCAGGAGCTGGTGCGCAAGCTGGAGAAGCAGAACGAGCAGCTGCGGAGCCGGGCGGCCAGCGCGGCCGCCGCCCCGCACCTGCTGCTGCTGCCGCCGCCGCCGCCGCAGCCCGCCGCGCCGCCCCCCGCCGGGGCCTGCAGCCCGCTGGGCCCCCGGAGCCCCCCGGCCGCCGCCGCCGCCCCGGGGGCCCTGGGGCTCGGGCTGGCGCTGGGCTCCGCTGGCAGTGGGAGCGGCGGGAGCGGCGGCAGCAGCCCCGCTTTCCCGGGGACCTTCTGCCTGCCCAGCCCCGCGCCCTCCCTGCTCTGCAGCCTGGCGCAGCCCCCCGACGCGCCCTTCGTCTACTTCAAGCCGGCCGCGGGCTTCTTCGGCGGCGCGGGCGGCGGCGGGCCGGAGCCGGGGGGCGCGGGGCCGCCGCCGGGGGTGCCCCCTGCGCCGCCCTCCCCGCCCCCCACGCCGCTGGACGAGGTGGAGCCGCTGGACCTGGAGAGCCTGGCAGCCTGGCGCGCCGAGGACGACTGCACCTGGTACTGCCGCGCTCCGCTCCCCGCTCCCCGCCCGGGACCCTGGTCCCCTGGCCGCCGAGGCCCCGGAGGGCGGGGAGGGCGTGGGCTGGGGGAGAGGGGCGGGCGGGCGGGCTCGCCGGGGCCCCCGGACTTGGTGGCCTGGCAGGTGCCAAGTTGGGCGCGGAAAGGAGGCTTAACTGGAGGGCGGAAACCTTGCTTCCATCCAGCAGCTCCCGCCCTGCAGAAGGGGATGAACTGGTCCCTCCCATCTCCTTGCATTCTGCTGCTGCTCTGCTGATTTTTGGGGTCTCAAGCTCCCCCTTTTGCGTTCATTGAAAAACCCATGCTGTTTTGTCCTTTTGTTACTCGGCATTGCTCCTTTTCCCAGGTTTTTTTTTTTTTTTTTTTTTTTTTTTTTTTTTTTTGTAGTGGCGGGGGATGGGTAGGGGTTGGCATCAGCCTGTCACTGTTTCTGTTCTTTCTTCCCACGCCAAGGCTGGATGGGGTTCGCGTGTGGTCCCCCCTCCCGTGGCAGACCAGGCTGCTTAGCTTTGGAGCTCTCCTTAGAGAGGGTTCCTTCCCTCTATGTTGTGCTGCCTTCTGTCCATCCCCTGCATTTTCATTGATAGCTTCTCATTTCAGAGGCTGACTTTGTGTGTGTGTGTGTGTGTGTGTGTGTGTGTGTGTGTGTGTGTGTGTTTAAGGTAGTTTTCCTATCCATAATGTTGTAAAAAAAAAAAAAATTGGAGGCTTTTTAAGGGATGGAGTGGGCAGCTTGAGGACACTTTATTGCCTAGCAACCAAGGAACTTTCTTTAATTTTTGAAATTAAACTGTTGATTGAAGGAAAGTGAGATTCGAGGAACGTATTTTTTTATTTGTCAGAAACTTGAAGTTATCAAAAAATGTGAGGCTGGCAGAACTTATTTTTCGGTTGAAATCTTGTTAGCTCTTTCTGCTTCCCATCAGCGAGGCACTTTGGAGGGATTCTAATTCTTTTTATTGTTTATTTTTCATGCAACTTACTCATGGAGTAATAATGTCCTTTCTTCCATCACTAGAGGTGGGGATGTGGTCAGGTGAGTAGAAGCTTCAGATAGGGTGGAACTTAGGCTCATTCCAGGGAAAGTGAACAGCACTCTCCTCCACACAGCAATGACATGAAGAGCTGCCATCCCTCTTGTATCGTGGTTTTTAAAGTGTAGGACCCTTCCTGCTTTGGCAAGTTGGGCTGTCCTTGCTTCCTTTGTCTTCCTATTGCATGATTGCACGGGAGGGGCTTGGAAATGGAGAACCTTACTGGTTTCCTTTTGGGAACGGCGCTGTTCCTTTTCCCTTAACTCTTCTGTAAAGTGCACTCACTAGTAATTGGTTTGCCTCTGAGAACCAAAATGCATGGAGCACATTCATATGTAAGGCATTCATCCTCCTTGTCAGTACTTTATTCTTTGGTGGTAACTCAAGTTGTAAAGATCAAGACAACTTACTACTTTCTGAAACTTCAAGCCATTCTTTTTAGAAGCTGCACCTTTATTTTTGTGGAACCCAAGTGTATTGTAACTCAGTTTCAGCCTGAATATGGTACTGGAAAATGCTCTGTTGGTGGTTCTTAGGTTATCACTAACTATAAGACCTTATACCACTCTCATTATTTTGGGTTTAGTCCCCATTTGATCTTTTCTGGAGATATGTACTTAAGTCATGGAAATGAACTTGTTTGCATTTTTTGATGGGGATTAATTATGTGCCTTCAAATATTAGCATTTTAAAAATTATGATGCTATTACTATTTTATAAGTATGTTAGATTGATGATAGTGTATACATAGCTAATATGCTTTTAATATTTCCTCTTTTGAATGGATTTCTATCATCATTAGTTATTATCCAACTATTGGTAGTATTTGATATCTAGACTTTCCTTTTGTAGTTTATTTTTCAATCAAAATAGCATTGAAATAACTTGACAAAATAATCAGGTGAATCCACCTAAGTAGGTATCAGCACTTTAGATGGTTTGGAGTGAATTTAAATTGTAGTAGGTTCTACTAATTTACTCCTCAATCATATAGGTGAGTAGGTAAATCTTGCCTTGACACTACAAATGTTTTTACAGACAAATGGCAGAGTACTCTATAAATACTGTATCTTCTTCAAAACAACCCTAGGAATAGAATCCCAGGTGGAAAAACAGGGAGGGATCATTAATCTTATTGGGATGGATGTAAACATTTTTTTTTAAGGTCACCTGATTTACAGGAAACTTTCTATCACAGCATTTTATGCACTGAGATATTTTTGTATTGTAATATTTGTGCCTTTTGATGAATAAATAGTCACCAGGGTTTAACCCATTTGTTAATGCTTGCAAAGCTCTCTAAAATTCCAACATCACTGCAAACTATTTCCCTGTTTTGTGGTCTCTTTTCCAAACAGTTATTTAACCTATCCATATTTTCTATCTATAACAAAGCAACACAATTTTAATTTAAGAAGAATGATGTGTTTTGCTTTTCATTTTGATGAAAAGTTTCAAAACAAAACAGTTGGCTTATTTCTTCAAATACTTATCTCAGTCAAATTTAAAATATTTAATTTCACCATAACATCACCTAGTTATCTTAGCACAGTGCTGCTAGAATGAAATGTCTCAGAAAATTAAAGTTGACTGTGGTTCCAGAACCTTAATTCTTAAGTCCAGTTATTATAGTCCCATACCATAGTGTGTCGGCTCCCTTATTTCACTGTTAAGGAACTGAAGTTCTTAAATGAAATGACTTATGTAAGCTCTTGCAGTTATGTACCAAAATAATTAAGACCAAAATCCAGATTGTTTTCACAGATTCAGAAGTGTTTATACCATTGAGAATTTCCCTCAGCTTTGATGTGACCCATTAGTGGGCTATAAAGTCAGTGTAGTGGATTGTCAGCATTTTTTTTTTTTAATGAAGTGCTGTAGAATATAAAATCAGAGTGTATTCTATCTTACAATACAAACTTGTCTTGAGTAAACTTATTTTAGTTTTACATGTGTGTGACCTGGGTTGAAATAGTAAATGTATTTGTGCATTGTGGTCAGAGTTAGAAAACCCCCCAAATTGTACTGTTTGAAAGCAAAATGAACTTGGTGAAAACAGGTGAGAAAGCAAGAGTAAACACTGGGAAAAGTCAGTTCTTGTACACCTCAACCGGGAAGATAAGTCTGTATTCAGAAAATGCCAAGATAAAAACATGCCAGCTAATACATACAGTGTTTTATGTATTGCATAAAACAAGGCCGTTATTTTAGAGGAGTGGTAATTAGCAGAATATTGTGTAAAGGGATGTGGCAGGGATTTTAACCTTGTCCAACTGGAAGGGACAGGAGGAAAGTTCATAATTCTAGAAGGAAAAAAGGTTATGTGTACAGAGTAAAGAAAAATTAATGAATGAATATTCATCTTCCAAGTGTAGCACCAAGACCTCAGACAGCTGGCTAAAATCCTTGCCAATTTTCCATCAAAGCTGTTGAATGCCTTGTACTGTACATATGGCACAGCTAAATTAGACCACCTAAACTATTTTTTTCTCCCCATAATTGATTTTCAGTGGAAAGACCAGAGGGTGCTTCACTTTCTGACAATGGTAATTGAAAACAGCAGTGTTTTCTAGGAGCCAAAAGGAGTTGACTGAAATATGTGCTGATGTGTCTTTAAAATGAGTAACTTCAAAATACTTCAAGGAGACACTGAAATAGAAGTTTAGACTTAACTGTGGATGGAGAGGAGAGAGTCTGCTATAGGACAGTTGAGTAACTAAAATTTAGATGTCATATATCCTTGTATAGCTTAGTGTGGTAGTACCTTTCTTTTGCAATGGCTGATCAGTTTGACCCTAGCCAGGTGTTTGTTCATTAAACACTGTTTAATTTGACTAGGGATTGATTGATTTTGCTTATTGATGTTTTAGCTTTCCTTAAAACTTGTGATTGAATTCTCTTAAAATTACTTAGAAAATTGCTACATTTATTTTTTTAGAGACAGGTAGGTGTGTGTGTGTGTGTGTGTGTGTGTGTGTGACAGAGAGAGAGAGAGAGAGAGAGAGAGAGAGAGAGAGAGAGAGAGAATATACAGATACAGCTATAGATTGATATAGGTAGATAGATAGATAATTGCTTTAACATTTGCTTTTGTATTATCTGGAGAAAGATGACTTTAGAACCAAAAAATTTACTTCAGAATAATAGAGATTTTTTTTTTCTGGGCAGTAATAATACTTTATTTGAAGCATTATAATGGGCTTTGTGTTACTTCTGACTTCCTAGAGTTAGCACATGAATTAAGTCTAGGGTCATATATGGAAAAGAAGATAGTATATGACAAAGTTCATTTTCTAGCCATGTGCTTTTGGAAGTTATTGAAGTAAAGTTCAAGAAAATCAGAGTGGGACATTTCAAATATTCTTGCCAGACTCAATTATACTATCAATTAAACAATAGAAATTGAAAGAGTAGTTTCAACTAGGGAGGTATGTTGTGTTAATGATGGCAAAATAGGGCATTGTAAATGTAGCTGGAATCGCAATGACCATGAATGAGGCAATTTTTTTAATGACTTTTTAGAAGATTAGACCAGTTAGGAGAAATTCAGGTTTTTCTTTGTTTACCCAATTTTAGAGATATATTGTACTCAAGGAGTTTGTAGCTGTAGGATCTAACTGCCATTTTTCTTCTTTATTAAATTCAGCTGTAGTCCCAGCTGTAGAAAGAGTAGGCTTGAGGCTATCTGGGCTACATTGGTTGGAGACTAACTCTGAAAATAATCACTTGTTTTAATGCCATATATTTACATAGAGCTTCCAGAGTTTTATCAAAGTAATACAATAAATAGGATGTACATAGTTCAGGACTCACCTCAGCAAGGCTCATTACAGAAAGCAGCATCCTCTATTCATTCCTGCCTTCGAGGCCTCCACATTAGGCAACACTTTGTACTCTTCTACCTGTTTCTTTTGTTCCTCTCAGGTCTTTATACAACAGGAACTTAGGCATCTGTCGACTTGTTTTGGAAGGAGCACTCTCCCCCTCATCCCTAAACCACCATATCTCCTTTCCCTTCTCATGTTTTCTATAATTTTTGTATTAAATCACTATAATGCCTGTATTATTATAACTCTTATTAGCTGAACCCCGTTAATTGTATCTTACATTTATTGTCTCGCATCCCTTTGTTCCTCGAAGAGTTAATAATGGTCTCTCTTTTTTCCTCCTTCACTTTCTTTAACCTATTATTATTATTTATCCAAATACTACTGGAGCCATTAAATTGCTCAGTAAGCCCAAACACATTTGTTAATCTTTTAAACCTGTCTTTAAAAATGTAGGCGGTTTTTAGCTCAGTGGATAGAATGTTGGCCTATGGACTGAAAGGTCCCAGGTTTGATTCCAGTCAAGGGCACATGCCCAGGTTGCAGGCGATCTCCAGTAGGGGGTGTGCAGGAGGCAGCTGATCAATGATTCTTTCACCACTTCGATATTTCTATCTCTCTCTCCCTCTCCCTTCCTCTCTGAAATAAATAAAAATGTATTTTTTAAAAATGTATTTTGTAGTGCCATTTCTTCTGGAACTCTTAAGCCCATTGCTCCAATCTTTACTGTTTGCTTCTTAGGCTGGATGCCCAGTATTATTGTCATGCGAATTCCTTAGGTTTCATTCCTGAATAGGATCTCTTATTTCTTAAATTATTTGTCTTCCTATTTAATTTATTCTTACAGGTGGGGCACAGCCTCCATTAGCTTTTTGAGAAAGGGCACATGTATGAGAAGTACACTTTGAAAAACTGCATATTTTGAAAATGTCTTTATTTTCTCATACAATATTCATAATTGGGCTGGGTATAAAAGACTAAAAGTCAGTCATTTTCCCCTCATGTTTGAAGGCATTGTTCCATTTTGTTCTAATTTTTATTACTTTCTAGATACTGAAGTGCACTGTGGTTTGGATATATAATCCTTCCTGACCCTTTCCCCCCCCCCCAGCTTTTTTTTTTATCCCTAGTATTCTACAATATCACATTGTACCTTGTATGGGCCTCTTTACTCATTTATTGTACTGGACATTTGTAGTACTTTCACTGTAACTCAATGGCCTACCTTTAGCCCTCAGAAATTTTCTGCTTTTTCCCCCCCCATAACCTACTGTGTGTGTCTTGTGTCTGTGTATGTGTGTGTTCGCATGTGCTTTAGAACTTGCAATCAGGTCTAGGTCTACCTGGTGCAGCCATTTAATTGTATCTACATTGTAAATCTGTGTCTTTGTTTTGCTTCTGGGAGACTTCTTCAACTTACTTTTCCAAACTGACTTACTGAATATAATAGTTTCATTTTCTAAGAATGAAGAAATTATATATTTTTAATATCCTGTTTTTGTTTTATGAATGTAACATATTCTCTCAGATGATCGTATATAATAAAAGCCTAATATGCTATGTCTGTTCAACCAATCAAAGCGTATTTCTCCTCAGTTCTTTTCACCCCCCTCCACTTTTAGTCTCAGGGTTTCATTTAAAAGGGATATTCCAAATATCTGGTATCATTGGTATTCTGTTCATATCCAAAGGATGTATTGGAATTGATCTAAAATTCTGCAGGGGTGGAGTTTTTGGACTGGTATACTTTATTAAGTGATTGGGTGGATAGCAGTTCAAGTTTCAGTATCTTTGAGTCTTCTCATGGGCTTTTCTGTCTTTTGAGACATAAACTTTTCATACTCCTGGAAGTTAATAAGGAAGGCAGTCAGTTCCAGGGATGGAAAGGGTTCTAACCCATAGACCATCACTTACTCTGCTTCAGTAAGGTTCTTCATCCCTCCTCAAACTACATTTGATGTGCCTGAAGTCAGAGCTTCTCCAGCTCGGCTATCCCTGTCGTAAGCCTCTGGTCTTAGGTTGTGACGGAGAAGTGGTGCTGGGACTGGCTGTTCTGGGGTAGAGTCGGGACTCTTGGGTTCCAGTTGTTCCCTATGCAGACTTGCAACTGAATTCCCAGCTTTCAGTCACATGATCTGTGTTCTAGGAACTTCATGGTGGGGGTTAGACAAATAGCATGGATGGAAATAGAGTATGAACAACAGAAACCCCCATAAATAAATATGACAGAGTGAGTAACATAGTAATCAGATGTGCCTGTGGAAAGTGAGCATTGCTTTTGAATTTGCTGTGTGGCTGTGTGGTCAAACGAAAGAACTAGATTACATAGGCTCTGAGAGATGGAGGAAACCTTCCTGTGGAGTTCCCCTACAAGCAAAAAAGAAAAAGAACAAACCGACACCTCCCCCCAAAAATTAACGAAAAACCTCTATCAAAAAAAAAAAAAAAAAATGGTGTGAGGATCTGAAGCCCTGGGGCACGCTGGTGGGTGGAAGCTTCCTAGTGGCAGAAGATGAGAGCTTTTGCCCCTCGTGAACCTAGAGGTAATGGGCAGGAAGTGCTTCAGAGAGTAGCTTCACATGGCAGCTGAGAAGGATTTGAGAAGAAGCAAAGGCTCAGACAGTGACGGTGACTTGTATTTTTATTGAACAGTGAGGACGTTTTTTATTCACTTAAAGCCTAAAGATAAGGAAGTTTCTCACTTGACTAATTTAGTGGCTCATTTATGTCAGGGCTGTGGCACCTGCTTCTTTCTGATTGACCTGTGTGGGAGATGGCTACTTGAGTCTCAAGAATATTGAGGGACAATTCCTATCTCATGACTTTTATTTTAAAAAACTTTATTAAGGTTGAATGTAAACAGCATGTGCTATTTGATAGGTTTCGATATGTGGTCCACCCATGAACTGTCACCACAATCAAGAAAGTGGCTCTGTCCCCATACCAACTGTCTTTGTGGCCTTTGTCTTCTCTCTCTCCTGATGCTGCTTGCTTCTCCAGCCCAGGCAACCAGTGATCTTTCTGTCTGGATCGGTTTGCATTGCCTATACAGTTAGAGGCATGCAATCATATAGCATGTACTCTTTCTTTCATTTATTTGTGTTTGTTTGGCTTTTTACAATCAAAATAATTATTTTTAAATGCATCTGTGTTGTTCCTTGAATCAACATATATAATTCATTCCTTTCATTGTGAGAGCTATTCAGTTGTATGGACATAACAGTTTATCTAGTCATCTTTTTTTTTTTTTTAATATATTTTTATTGATTTCAGAGAAGGGAGCGGGAGAGAGAAATAGAAACATCAGTGATGAGGGGGAATCATTGATTGGCTGTCTCCTGCACGCGCCCTACTGAGGGTCAAGCCCACAACCCGGGCAGGTGCCCTTGACCAGAATCTAACCTGGGACCCTTCAGTACTCAGGCTGACTCTCTATCCCCTGAGCCAAACCGGCTAGGGTATCTATTCATCTTTTAATGAATAGTTGGGTTGTTTTCAGTTTTTGGCTATTACAAGCAAGTCTTTGTTATGGACACATGCATTCATGCCTTTATATGCTAAATACTTAGTGACTTTTGAATGGCTGAAATGGAGAGTAAAAAATGTTTACTTTTTTAAGAAGCTGCTATAATCTTTTCCAAAGTGGTTGTGCCATTTTGCATTTCTACCAGCAGTGTGTCAGTTTCAGTTGCTCCACATTTCTGTGACTGGTCTTATTAATTTTAGCCATCTGATGTAGTAGCTCATTGTTGTTCTAGTTTGCATTTCCCTAATGACAAGCATATTTTCTGTTTGCTGTTTGCCATCCATACATTTTCTTTGGTGAAATGTTTGCTCAAATCTTCTGTCCATTTTTAAAAATTGGGTTTCTTATATATAGTCTACATACAAGTTTTTTAAACCAGATATATGATTTGCAAATATTTTCTTTCACTCTGTGGTTCATCATTTGTTTTTTTAATGGTGTCTTTTCAAAGAGCAAAAGTTTTAAGTTTGAAGTTTAATTGGTAATTTTTTCTTTTAAGGATTATGCTTTCAGTATAAGAAATTATATCTAAGATTAAATATTTGCCAACCCAGGCTACAAAGACTTTCGCCTGTGATTTCTTCTAAAAATGTTGTAGTTTCAGGTTTTACATTTTTGTCTGTCATCTGTTTTGTGTTAACTTTGAATATTGTGGGAAGTATGGATCAAAGTTTATTTTTGCATATGGATATCCATGTTCCAGCTCCATTTGTTCAAAAGATGATCTTTTCTGCATTGAATTGTCTTTGTAATTTGCCAAGAATCGGTAATCCATCTATGTGTAGCTCTGTTTCTGGACCATCTCTTTTTGCCTATTGATCTATTTCTCTTCATGCCATGTTGAAATTGTCTTCATTACTTTAGCTTTGTAATGAGTCTCAGTCAGCAATAGCTGTCTAACTTTGTTATTTTATTTCTAAAGGTTATTTTGACTATTCTTGGATCTTTGCAATTCCATGTGAAATGTAGGGTCAGCTGTTACATTTATGCAAAAAGCCTTTTGAAATTTTGATTGGGATTTTGTGTTAAATAGATAGCTCAATTTAAGAATAATTGACATCTTAATATTTAATCTTCTGACCCATAAATATTTTATTAATATTTAGTGGGAGAGGGAGGGAGGGAGGGAGGGAGAGAGAGAGGGAAAAAAGGAGGGATAGAGGAAGTGGTGAGGAAAAGAGAGGAGGAGGAGGAGGAGGAGGAGGAGGAGGAGGAGGAGGAGGAGGAGGAGGAGGAGGAGGAGGAGAGAGAAAGAGAAATAGATGTGAAAATGAAACATTCATAGGTTGCCTCTTGTACAAGCCCCACTGAGGTTTGAGCCCAAAACCCAGGCATGTGTCCTAGCCAGGAATCGATCCAACAACCTTTTGGTGCATGGGCCAATGCCTAACCAACGGAGCTACATCTTTCAGGGCCTGACCCATAACTATTGTCTCCCCGTTTATTTATATCTTTAATTTATCTCAAGAGTATTTTGTAGCTTTCAGTGTATAGGTCTTGTCATCCTTTGTCAGATTTATCCTTATGCATTCTGTGTGTGTGTGTGTGTGTGTGTGTGTTTTATGGTAGTCTAGGTGGAAAGTGAAATTTCAAAAATACTGATTGTTGCTACTATTATATAGAAACACAGTTAACTTTTATACATTGATCTGGTATCCTACAAACTTGCTAGAAAATTCCCTTATTAGTTCTAGTGTCTTTTATGTATAATAGATTCCTCAGCATATACAATATATATATATATAATTTTTTTTTTCATGTCATCTGTGAATAGACAGTTTTACTTCTTCCTTTCCAGAGTAGCTGTTTTTATTTATGGTCTGATTGCACTAGCTAGAACCTCCAGCCCTCGTCTTGCTCTAAAATTAGGGGAAAAGCATTCATGGTACTTCATTACAGATGCTGTATTTGTACACGTGTTTAATGCGATCAAGGATGTTTCCTTTATTCCTAACTTGCTGAGAGCTTTTATCAGGAATGGATGCATTATGCTTTAGTCTTTGAGATCATTATATGGTTTTTCTATTTTAGTGCATATGATAAGTTACATTTATGTTTGACGGGGAAGCCAACCTTTCATTCCTGGGATAAACCCTACTTGGTAATAATGAAGTATGCCTTTTATATATGGTTGAACTCAATTTGCTAAACTATTTAGAATTTTTGCTTCTCTGGTTTCAGTATCAGTAACACTGACATCATAGGATATGTTAGGATGTGTTTCTTTTTCTTTCTTTTTTTTTTTTTTTTTTTTTGGTAGAGTTTGTGAAGAATTGATATTCTTATGTATTTGATAGAATTCAGTGGTGAAAACTTCTGGGTCTGGACTTTGTGGGTAGGTTTTTGTAATTTTCCATCCTTTTAGCCAACATGTTTATGTTTAAAGTGTAAATATTGTAGGCAGCACATAATTGGTTTTTTTGTGACCCATTTGAAAATGAGGAGAATATTACCCACATACCCATCAGAATATTTCCCCTTAGTTTTTATTGGGTAAGATGGTGTCTATGGCTTGTGCCTAAACCAGTCACTGGGCAAACAGGAATAATGGGGTTACTGTGATTGGCTTAGCCCAGTGCACCCATCCTCAGTGTGTCTCCAAACAGCAGTATCAGGATCTCCTGGGAAGTGGTTAGACATTTCAAGTTCTTAAACCCCATCCCAAAACCTACTGAATATGGTAGGTTAGACTTGCCTGCAATCAGGTGTTAGTAATGTTTGTTTCAACAAGCCCTCTAAGAGATTTCAACGCACCAAAGATTGAGAACAACTGGCCTAGACCAGTGGTCGGCAAACTTAATAGTTAACAGAGCCAAATATCAACAGTACAACGTTTGAAATTTTATTTGTGAGCCAGATTTTTTAAACTTAAACAACTTCTAATGCCACTTCTTCACAATAGACTCATCCAAGCCCCATGTGGCTCGCGAGCTGCAGTTTGCCAACCACGGGCCTAGACTAACCTTTTCTTGGGGATCTAGAGAGTTACCTAGTACTGGACAGCTCAGGAGTCCTTTAGCAGGGGAGGGTGAATAGGATGGAGTTACATAAGTAGGCGATGGTCTTGTCCCAGTAGACGGAGGTGGGGCCCAGGAATAGAAATTTTTAACTAATCAATATACTCTTGATGAAGGCAGGTTGTCCACATTCTCAGGGAATAATGATATATTAGGATTACTATTAAATCGATTAAAGCAGATATTTTAGAATCCTCATTTGCAATAGGAGTTAGATTGTATCCTACTGGTACATTGGGCCTGCTGCCTGGTTTATATGGCGGGTCAGCTAAGTTTTTACATTATTATTTTTTTATACTGCCTCCTTTGAACCTCACCACACTATTGTCTGTGTCCATGGGCTATGCATATGTGTTCTTCAGCTAATCCCTTCACATTTCTTAATCCAGTCTCCCTTACCCTCCTCCCCTCTGACATTTGTCAGTCTGTTCTATGTATCCATGCCTCTGATTCTCTGTTGTTCATCAGTTTATTTTGTTTGTTAGATAGATTCCATATATTAGTGAGATCAGATGGTATTTGCCTTTCTCTGGATGGCTTATTTCGCTTAGCATAATCTCCAGGTCCATCCAGGTTGTCTTAAAGGGTAAGAGTTTCTTCTTTTTTATAGCAGCATAGTTGGTCCATTGTGTAAATGTACCACCTATTTTTAAAATATGTATTTTAAAATATGTTTTTATTGATTTCAGAGAGGATGGAGAGGGAGAAGGATAGAAAATCAATGAAGAGAGAGAATTATTGATCAGCTGTCTCCTACTCACCTCCTACTGGGGATGGAGCCTGAAACCCAGGCATGTGTTCTATTGGTAATCAAACCATTACCTCCTGGTTCATTGATCAACACTCAACCACTAAGTCACTGATGGGCACTTGAGCACTTTCCAGATCTTAGCCATTGTAAATAATGCTGCTATGAACATAAGGTGCATATATTCTTTCTGACTGGTATTTCGGGATTCTTAGGACATATAATCAGAAGTGGGATTGTTGGGTAAAAAGGCAGTTCCATATTATAATTTTTTGAGGAAAATCCATGCTGTTTTCTGCAATGGCTACATTAACCTACATTCCGGTTCTCTTTTTCTCCACATCCTTGCCAGCACTTGCTTGTTACTTTACTAAATGGTTGAAAAAAATAAAAAGAATCCTATTTCATGACATCTGAAAATCAGCTTTTAATGTATATAAAACTGTTATTTTAGGTAAAGTTTATAGGAACTTATTCATCTGCATATCATCTATGATGTTTTTGGACTGCAATATATAGAATCGAGTGATTGTGACAAAGCCTGGCCTACAAAACCTAAATGCTTACTAGCTGGCCTTTTACAGAAAAAGTTTGCCCATCCCTGACTTAAAAGAATAATTTACCAATGCACAGTATATCCCCCAACCATCATGGATAACTGATAAATTACTCTAGTAGGTGGGAGTCCTGACTATAAATAGTAAAAGAGTGAATAATGAAGTGTTTCAAGAAAGTGCAGTCATTAGAATTATGGTAACTTTGAAGGAATATTACTTTAATGAGATTTGTAATTAGAATGCAGCTTTGTAAAATAAGGTCAATTATTAGTCAGTGATTATAATTTTCTTTTTTTAGTTAACTATTGGTTAATCCTCAAGATAAACCTTTTTATTTAACCTTATGACTGAAATTCTAAAATTTATCTTAGCACAGTATATCAATGAGAGGAAATCTTTTAACTTATAGTGCCTCCTTGTTATTTTGAGTCCTACCCATTATTAAGTAACTCGAGGCCCAGTGCACAAAATTCACGAGGGGGGATCCCTCAGCCCAGCCTGTGCCCTCTCACAGTCTGAGAGCCCTCGGGGGATGTCCCATGGGGAGCAGGTCTAAGTCACACATTCTTAGTGCTGCCACAGAGGCAGAGAGGCTCCTGCCATCGCTGCCATGAGCCCGGGCAGTGCTCCCTCTGTGGGAGCGCACTGACCACCAGGGGGAAGCTTCTGCATTGAGCGTCTGCCTCCTGGTGGTCAGCATGTGTCATAGCAATCCATCATTCTGCTATTTGGTCAATTTGCATATTAGCCTTTTGTTATATAGGATGGTATAGATGCTGGAAGTGAACTCTTCCTAAAACATACATTTGAAAGCTGTTTGTTTGGCTTCAATAAGAAAGAAGCACTTACCAAATTTAGAATAGACTTTGACTGGAGAAATATCTGATTATTTGAAAGTTGAGAGCATAAATAAACAACTGACATTCACTTGTAAAAAGCACATAAGATTTGCTTTGTTTACTATGTCATGCTTACATACATTAGTTCAAGTTCATGTAAGATTCTATTGCCAAGAAAGAGATGAAAATGTTTCTTTCTGGAAAAGTGAGGTAGTCAGATCATCTTGGTATCTCTTCAAGGTTAGTTCAATAACAAAAGCCTCAAATCTCTAACTTTGAGATATATTTTCATAGTTTTTGGAGTCCTTCCCACCAAGCTGCATCCCCATTCTATTTGGGGATGTTTGTTAAAAAGTAATTTTGGGCCCAGACCGGTTTGGCTCAATGGATAGAGCGTCGGCTTGGGGACTGAAAGGTCCCAGGTTCGATTCCAGTCCAGGGCATGTACCTTGGTTGTGGAAATATCCCCAGTAGGGGGTGTGCAAGAGGCAGCTGATCGATGACTCTCTCTCATCGATGTTTCTAACTCTCTATCTCTCTCCCTTCCTCTCTGTACAAAATCAATAAAATATATTTAAAAATAAATAAATAAATAAATAAAAGTAATTTTGGTATTTAAACTAATCAAATGTGAATTCTGTTTTGATAGAAATTGTTAATAAATGTGTGTGATTTTCTCTAGAAGACAGATAATCTCTACATACTTATATAATACCTATAATGTAGATTTCTCTTTTCAAGGTTATACGTTGGGTCTTCAAAGACATTCTCATCATCAGAAAAATCCCTGAGCCCTTTGCAGTGGTGTAGACATGTCCTAGATAATCCGACTCCGGAGATGGAAGCAGCAAGGCGCTCCCTGTGCCATAGACTGGAGCAAGGTAATTGCAAGCCGGTACCTTTACATTCTCAGACTCTCACCATTGTCAACTCTGTTTTTTTGTTGGAATAGATTCTTAAATGGAAAAATCTTGCCCTGAGGTGTGGCTGTTGCATGCACTGTACCTCACATGTATTACACATCAGGGGTTCTTAATATAGAACATATTTAGTTATTAATATAAAACATATTTAGTTATTAATATAGAACATAGTTTCTTGCTTATTTTTAGCCAGATTTTTAGCTTGTGTCAGTTTGTATTGTACAGTAGGAATACATTTTTTTTCTTTCTGTTTTCAAATATACTATAAGTAAAACGGGTCAGTTTTAAATTCTCTGGAAATGGTAACAAGGTTGTGTGGCTGAATTCCAAAGTAGAAAACTGAAGATCCATTGGACGTGAGTACTGGCTACTTTGAGTTCCTTAACTGTTTAGTTGGTTGTATAACTGGAAGTCCTAACCTTCATAAATTATAAAATAATCTTATATTATGTATAACATTAGTTAACTTAGTTCCCAACACAAGTTTAAATTGAAAAAAAAATTAGGACTGTTGTAAAAAAGAAAAATTGCAAAAAAAATGAGTAGTACTCAGTACCTTTGATTAAGTAGACTACTTAATTAAAGCTGTGATTATTTAGGCTTTTGATTGTCTCTTAACTTCTCAGTATCTGATTCAGTATCTAGGAACACTATTTCTATCCCATGGACTTCCTGCCTCCAATTGTCAACTTAAGTTTGAAAATGCACATTTCTGCCTGATCAGCTTGGCTCAGTGGGTGAGCATCCACCTATGAACCAGGAGATCACAGTTCAATTCCTGGTCAGGGCACATACTCAGGTTGCCAGCTTGATCCCCAGTGCGGAGTGTGCAAGACTGCCAGTCAATGATCTTCTCTCATCATTGGTGTTTTCTAGTTCTCTTTCCTTCTCCCTTCATCTCTGAAATCAATTTTAAAAAAAGAAAGTGCAGATTCCCGCCTCTTCCAGATTAAACCATCAGTGTAACTGGGAGTAGGGCCAAGGGAATCGGCATCAACAAGCTCACAAGTGTGGCTCTTATGGGCACTGCAGTTTGAGAACGTGCCTGAGAAGCTCTTCAGGGATAATGAATGATTATGAAAATATTTGGATGTGATAAGACAACAACGTAATATAGACAACATTTCTTGAGCTCTTAATTCTGTGATAGAACATTAAGTTTTTCATATCCTTTATTTTACTCAGTCCCACCCCACTAAAAGTGGGTACTATCCTCACTTTTAGAGGTGAGAAAACTGAAGTTGAGAGAAATTTGGGGGATTATGAGGCCAGAGTGATGCTCTGGGGTCAGAGATAAGAGCCTGGGCATCTGCAAAGACAAAGACTGTCCTTAACCACTATTCTCAACTGTGTTTTTTGTTTGGTTTTTTGGCACAGTCATAAGTAAGTTTCTATATGTTTAAGTATTTGGGGAAGATCAAATTTTAAAAGCATGTTTTATTAACATTTTAACTAAAGTGAAATAAGTTACTGAGTAATAGAAAGTTGAAGAGTAGAATAGGAACCAAGGAGTATTGGGGTTAAAACTTTGGCAACAGATGCTTATCTAAGAGAGCACTTCTCTGAGTCGAAAGACTCTAATCTAATCTTGATTCTGTTCCCTTTTACCTTCATGACCCTAAGCAACCATTTAGTTCCTCTGGATTTTTTCCCTTTCAAGGTTATTTAGCTCATCTCTACGTTTCTTTATCCTTGATTCAAGGACTTTTTAGATGTACATTTTTTAAATACATGAATGTGTCTTAACTTTATTTAAAATAAAATTTGGGACTAGAGTTCTTTAGCTCAGGGGTCACAGGCTTTTCTGAAAGGGACCGGACAGTAATAGGTTAGGCTTTGTGGCCCCACCACCCCTGCCATCACTACTAGAAAGCAGCCATAGATGCAGACATTAATGAACATTGCTGTGTTTCAATAAGTCTTTACCTTCCGATATTGAGATTTGAATTTCATGTGGTTATTTTTTTCATGTGTCACAAAGTAATATTTTTATTTTTTAAACATTAAAAAGTGTTAAAACCATTCTTAGCTGGTGGTTATTACAAAAACAGCAGCTTGGATTTGGGCCCTTTAGACTATTTGCATATAGGGTACATTGACATACTGCGCTCTCTCGCGCTCGCGCGCGCTCTCTCTCTCTCTCTCTCTCTCTCTCTCTCTCTCTCCCTCCCTCCCCCCCCCCCTTTTTTTTTTTTTTTTTTTTTTTCAATAGGGGAAAGGCTTTTGTTAAGTTTGATGTAAATAATCCTGATTGCTGGGGGCTTTTGAGAATTTAGACTAAGTGCCTGATTATCTGATTTTCCACTCATTGACTAGGGGCTAAAGCAGAATTGTGAGGTCATGGGGAAATGAATTGAAAGCTGGAGTTTTATTCATGGTGTTTTTTATTTAAATTTTATGTAATAGAGATTAAGCAGAGAACTAGCATTTCAAAACCAAAATTAGTCTTGCTAAATTTGTAAATCCTCTTTTGCTGTTAGATTAAATGCTTTTGTTCCAAAGATCCATAATCCCAATATGAGATAAGTAACCCTGTAGACCAGGTAATCATTGGTTGATTTTCTATTTTTGAAATTCATATTTTATAAAGCATTATATCTGTAGTTTAGAAATATTAGTCTTATGGGTACTTTAAGAAAAATAGCATATCCCTACCCCATCCTCTCATTCCCATTTTATTACCTAGATATAATTAACAAAAGCTGTTTGGCCCTGGCCAGTGTAGCTCCCTGGTTAGAGCATAAGCCTGTGCACTGAAGGATTGAAGGTTCAATGCCTGATCAATGCCTGCCTTTCCTGGGTTGCAAGTATTAGTTGGGGTGGGTGTGGGAGGCAACCAGTTGATGTGTGTGTGTGTGTGTGTGTGTGTGTGTGTGTGTGTGTCTCCCTCTCTCTTCCTCTCTCTCTCTCTACCCCTCTCTCTCCCTCTCTCTTCCTCTCTCTCCCTCTCTCCCTCTCTCCCTCTACCTTCCTCTCTCCTCCTCCCTCTCTTCCTCTCTTTTTCCCTCCCTTCCACTCTTTCTCTGAAATGCAATGAGGAAAAAAATTGTTCCAGTTAGGGCCCTAACCGGTTTGGCTCAGTGGGTAGAGCTTGGGCCTGTGGACTGAAAGGTCACAGGTTTCATTCTGTTCAAGGGCATGTACCTTGGTTGCAGGCACATCCCCAGTAGGGGGTCTGCAGAAGGCAGCTGATTGATGTTTCTAACTCTATCCCTTTCCTTTCCTCTTTGTAAAACAATCAATAAAATATATGTATTTTAAAAATCTAACAGGGTTAAAAAAAAGCTATTTGTTTTTACTTGGTTGTTTGCCTCTATTTATAAATTCCATGCCTATATGGCTATTGTTTGAATTGTAAATTTTAAATATTATCCATTGGCTTTTTACTTTGGGTGGTGAGGGTTTAATTTTTTTATTTTTATTTTTATTTTTTTTAATGTATCTGTAGTGAACCCCTTTACCACCTGAGTGGTTCAGGGTTTAGGTTCAGGGTTCGGGCTTTGGAGGAGGCCGCATGCAAATGAGAGACTAGAAAATATTAATTTGGAAATAATTGGATGCCAGGCGGGAGCCCAACTCAAGGGGAAGGACTCCCCCCTGCTCTGGCCTTGCTATCCCTTTTTTATTAAGACTATGGGATACATCATAGCCTTTAACCAAGCAATTCAATAATAGCCAATCAGCAGGGATTTACACAAAACAAGGTAGAAGTTGCTTTAGCTACCATTGTCTCAACTGAACAGTAGGTGGTTGGCTCTGACCTTTCAGAGCTTCAAGGTTGACCAGCCTTCCGGGTTCCTTGTCCACACCTCTCTGCTAGTGAAGGCAGTGGGTGGCTTCTAACACATATCCTCCCACTCCCCCAAAAAGCAACAGGAGAATATATTTTACTAAAATAGAATATAAGGAAAAGGCATTCTCTCCAGCAAGGAGACAGGTGATTACAGCACTGAGAGGGAAGAAGGAAGGCCCCCGTGACAGCTGTGCAGAGGGCCAGAGAGCCAGTTCAGTCTGGAGTAAGAGAGCACAGGACAGTTTTACTAATTTTAGGATGCATCAATTGATTATGACAGAAATAGTCACATCTAAGCCACACAGTATTTTATCATTGTGTTTCTGTTTTCCCTAGAGTTAATTGTAAAAGGACACTTACTTGATTTTTTTGGTCTTTGTCATTAATTTATCCTCAGACTCTCCAAATGAGCCATCCTTTGTACAGTTGGACATATATAGCCAAGTTGTCTTTTTTTTTTTTTTTTTTTTAAACTATCCCTCCTGGTAGTGTCCTGTGCTCTCTTACTCCAGACTGAACTGGCTCTCAGGCCCTCTGCACAGCTGTCACGGGGGCCTTCCTTCTTCCCTCTCAGTGCTGTATCACCTGTCTCCTTGCTGGAGAGAATTCCTCTTCTTTACATTCCATTTTAGTAAAATATATTCTCCTGTTTCTTTTTGGGGAAATGGGAGAGAATAGAGGATCCATGGGAGAAACTCATGTCTGGAAGTGCCTTGGTTGTACCCTCACTCTTACACTTGATCGGTTTTTGGACTCGGTATGGAATTCTGTGATTTCTCAGTATAGAAACCCTTTTCAACAGAGTTTAGAAGGCATTATCCCATTATATTTTAGCTTCAGGTTTGCTTCTGAAGTCCTGTTCTTTTCTAGTTTCTGATTCTTGTGACCTTTCTATTTAAAATACCCCAGGTATGATATTTTAGAATATTTTCTTCCTGGTATTTTGGAATTTCATTTTTGTACTGGATAGTCAGTGTGTAATTCAACCTGGAAACTTAAGTTTGACAATTTTAAGCATCACTTCTTTATAATTCTCCCCTCCCCTCCAGTTTTCTCTGTCCTTTTGTTCCAGATACTCCGTTATCAGATCTCAAATCTCCTGGATTCCTGTTCCCATTTTTTTTTATTTCTCTTTCTCTCTCTCTCTCTCTCTAATATATATTTTCAAATTTATATATACATATAAAATTGATTTTTTACAGAGAGGAAAGGAGAGGGATAGAGAGTTAGAAACATCAATGAGAGAGAAACATGGATCAGCTGCCTCCTGCATACCCCCCACCGGGTATGTGCCCGCAACCAAGGTACATGTCCTTGACTGGAATCAAACCTGGGACCTCTCAGTCCATAGGCTGATGCTCTATCCACTGAGCCAAACTGGTTTTGGCTCTGTGTGTGTGTGTTTTTTCCCTTGATTTTTCCCCCTCCTACTTTCCTGGAGATTTAAAAAACAAAAACAAAAAACCCTCTTCTGCACTCTTTGCTGCTTATTAAGTATCTTCTGTGTGTCAGAGACCATTGTAGGTAGTGGGGATATAGCAGTGATCAAAACTGATGTTAAGTCCCTGTGCTCTCAATATTTTTTACCTTCTGGTGTGTACTGACTTTACACTTACTCCTCCTGTTTTTCTGTAAGGTACTGTTATTTGTGTAACGTATCTTAAACCTAGCAGCTTTCTGTTTCAGTTTAAGTAATAAAATCCATTTTTCAGGAAAGCAGGGGCGGGAGCCCAAGGGTTACAGTACTTTGCTATAGACTTTGAAACAGTTGTCCTATGTTGGTTTCATCCTAGAATCCCTACCCTTTGAGGTACTTGGTACCTTCAATTCCAGAACCTTCCTAGGTCCTTGTTGGCTTATCCCCTCAGAGCGGTGAGTTTTGAGACGGAAGTCCTTTACCTGATGTTCATCTGTTTTCTCACTTCTGAATGAAATGACTCAGTCTGATGGGGCCTCCTCTCCTATTGTCTTTCATCTGGGTTTAGAAGACTTTTAGTTTAGTTGCCATTCTAGTGTGGGTTTGTAAGAGAATAGATAAGAAATCATATTTAGTCCTTCATATTGAAGAATTCTCACTGGCTTTCCATTAAGGGGGTCCTTTGTCAATGATAGCTAATTAACATATCACAAATTATAGTTTACTTAAATTTCATTAATAATTAGTATAAATATTTAATTGAAATAATGTGAACATTCTGTATTTTAGAAGTTTCAAGTAACTCTCTAATAAAGCATTTTCTTTATTTAGGCTTAATTTCTCTCCGAACAATCAGCATTTTGAGGGAACAAATATTATTGAGCATTTCCTTTGAGACTAGGACTCTTCATTTGAGTATGAATTGCTCAAGGACAGGGTCACACCAGGTAGAAGGGAACCTGACCTATCCTATAGGCTGTTGCTAAAATAAATGAATTTTTATTTCTTTCTGAACCCAATGTCACAATGACTACTGTTACAATTTCAGTTTGGGTTTTGAATATTTTAAGATGGGGTGGAGGCTTTGCCCACTTTCCTTACTAGCCCTCTCCTTCTTCCAGAAGAAAGTCTGGTGTCACTTGAAGTATCAGCTCGTGGCATTGTTTTCCCACTCACCAGCATGTTTAATTTTAAATAATCAGTTTTTACTTATTTTACTGCATTTTGTTGCATAATGATCTGTGGTTGCATACATTCCCATGATTTTAAAGACTTGTAAGACTATCCACTGCCGTGACAAGGAGAAATTAGGGATTAGATTTGAAGAAAGGGTAAAGTCATCCTTTAAGTCTGTCTGTCTCTTTTTTTTTTCTCCTTTAAATCTTCACTTGAGGACATGCTTAGAGAGGGAGAGAGAGAAGGAGGGAGAGAAACATAGATGTGAGAGAGGAGCATTGATTGATTACCTTCTCTACATGCCCCAACTGGGGATCGAACCTGCAACCCAAGCATATGTCCTGACGGTAAATTGAATGGGCAACCTCCTGGTGCCAAGGATGATGCTCAACTGGTTGGGCCACTCCGGCTGGGCTCTGTCTCTCTCTATACACACTCTTTTACCAAGGGATGTGTAAGTCTTTTTTAATGTTAGCCTGGGATTTCAGATAAGATGCTGCTTCTTAGCAAATATTTTAGATATTGGGTTATAGTTCTTGACCCAGATTTTTTGAGGGGAGAAAAGTACTCATAAGTTAAAGGTTAATTCCCTGTAGAACATGTGTAGAGAGGCCAGGGCTAGGAGGAGCCATGGTGTATCTAGTGGGTGGACCTTATATACGCTCCGGTTCCTTGGTCTTACATCCCATCCCATTCTTTTCTTATTACCCCCTGTACTCTAGAACTTAGCCTCTGCTGTTTTCTTGACTGCAAATTATCTGTCTTTCCTGCTTACGAAGGAAGTATCTCCGGGAACACATTGTTGTAAGGGTTTGTCAAGCTCAGTTTCTGTAGATAAATTAGGCAGAATTTCTCCCAAGGTTATCTCTGATTGTCTCATTGCTAATGGTAACTTCTTGAAGGACCTCTAGCTCTCCTTTTGCTACCTACATTTTTTATTTGGAAGACCTTAGATAGCCTTACTCTATCTGACATTGCTGTGAATGTGGATCTGTTACAGGAGAGTGTATGGAAGTGTTCAGGTTTTGTCTTGAAGTTGTGAGAACAAGCTTATTAAGATCCTGATCTTTTGAAAGTTTATTTTTCTGAACAAAATGAGGGAAAGTAAGTCATGTTTTGTAATATATAATTTTATAGGATGATAACAAGGGTATTATTATTGTTTTAAGATATTGCTAAGTGAAGTTTGTCTTCACAGCTCCAATTTTGCCAATTGGTTAACTGTGTGTGTGTGTGTGTGTGTGTGTGTGTGTATAAGTCACAATGGGATAATTATTTTTGGTGGAAAGTATATATATTCTTACTTTCCCTTTTCCAAACTGTTGTTTTTTAATGTGAAAATTTTATAATTTATAAAGTTAAATCTTTTGGTACTTCTAAATGTGCAGTCAGTCTATTGGTATAAAATTAAGAAAGCTTAGAATGATATTTTCTCCCCCCAAAAAACAAACAAAACAATAACAACACTGAACCCCTATTTGAATGTGCAATATTAGACAAAACTCAAAATTTTAGTTGTTTTCTTCTCCTTGGAAATTGTTCTAACATTGGTTATTTTCTGTTTGGAAGCAACTGAGGATAGGGGCCTACTCCTCAATTTCATTCTGAACTGCCAATGCTTAATAACCTTTCAAACAAGTTTTAAGTTCCGAATGTTTGGTTTTTGTGGTTTATTAATTTGACCATATTTAAGTTCCTTAGATGAACAAAGAAAGTAATTAAACAGTTGGTGTTATAAATGGAATCTGAGTAGCCAGGCCAAGAAGAAAAATCACATAGTGGTGCTCATTAAAATGCTAGTCTGAGGGTGGAGATTTGAGTCTGCTTTGTTCATCGCTTCCCCCTCCCCCTCCCCCAGTGCCTGGAATAGTTCCTATCACATTGTGGGTGTTGAATGCTAATTATGGTGGAGAGTTTTGACCTAGTAGTTAGACTTAGTGCTGGTAATGCCTCATCCCTAATTGAACTGTATGACTATGAGCATGCCACTTGTTTCTAGTGTTTTGCTAAGTAAGTGGGGACATTGAATAGGTTTCACAGAGCTATTTAGTAAGATTTCAGGAAATGTTGAATGTGAAATTACTTTGAAAAAGTGTGAAGTGCTTTATATGTGTATGCAGTTATTTAGTCAGAAAATGAACCCAAAAATACAGGGAACCCTCTTCGTTCAGCTATTTATACTTTATAGAAAACTAATAGTACTTTTTCCTTGGGGATGTCTGTTTTCTTTAATTATAAATAAAAATATTAGTTAGAGTTAGAAATGTCAAATTGAAAAGTTTTAATAAGTGTAAAGAATAGTAAAAAATTCAAGACACAACCATGTTAGTCTATTTCTTTTATTCTTCTGTTTCTTCTTAGGTTGATGTGTATTCCATTTCTGACATGCTTTTCTATATTCTTCCCCATTTCCCCTACCCCTTTAGAATATAAATAACAAACACTCACAGAACTTTCATGGATAGTGTTAGCTCACATGATACCCTACATTGGAATGAGACTAATCTAGAGTCTGAGCTAAGTCCAGGTCATGAGGCTGGGATGTTAAATAACCAGGTAATGATCAAAAAGCTTATCTAAGTAATTTGAAACACCCAATATGTGGTTCAGTTAATTTGGGCCAGTTAATAAAAGCTTATCTTGCCTTAAGATACTTGAATGTCCATAACTATTGAATCGGGACAGGTCACATTTGAGGAGTGTGGGTATAGTTTTCACAAATAGTGTAGCCCTACACAATTACTGTCTTGGGTCATGTTTCCCTATGACTGTCTCTCATCTCCTCTGGGATTATGCTAAGCAAGTGTGAATGGATATTACTTCTTTATTGAGTTTTTCTTAAATCTTCATGATACCTGCTCCATTCTTGTCTCAGTTGTTATGATGGAGTATTTATCTCTAAATTTAGCCAATGAAGTAGAAAGTGGTTGGCTCATCCAGTGCCCTGAAGGTGACCTTTTCATTTGTAAAAGCCACACAGATTGAACTGAGACATTAAGAAGCTTGTTAAGTGTCTGTCTCCTGGAACCTGTCCAGTCTCTCCTTGCGTGGCCCAAGATGTTATCTCCATCAGTTCATGTTTCCAGTCTTGAGGTACTCTGCCACATTTGGAGCACAAAATTGAAAGTTGGTCTCTACAGTTCATTTTAGGTAAGCTTTGTAAAGGATTCCCTTTCTCATTGGAAAAGTAATCTGGAACCATAGTGAAATTTTTGTGTAGAGACAGGGTCTCTTGACATTTGCTATTAATCACATGTGCTGGAAATAGAAGTCATGTTTCATGCCTATGAGCTTCTGTCACATATTTTCTTTTGTTTTTATGTTCAGAATAGCCCCGATGCTTTTGCTTCACTATTGGTAATGTTATTTAGTACAGATTGTAACAAATAATTGAGATTGTGCTCTCATGAAATTTGCAGTTTCTACCTCATGTGTTTCTATGTAGTCTTTATTTTGACTTTCTGTCATGATTAGGAATGTGTTTATTAAAATAAGCAATAACTCACCCTGGCTGGTGTGGCTCAGTTGGTTGGGCATTGTCCTGTGCACCAAAAGGTTGCTGATTTGATTCTTGGCTAGGACACATGCCTGGTTTGCAGGCTCAATCCCCAGTAGGAATGTGTAGGAGGCAGGTAATTGATGTTTGGCTCTGACACCGATTTTTTTCTCTCTCTCCCTCTCTCTTCTCAAATCTTTAAAAGAAACAACAAAGCAATGACTTATGACAGTGAGGATAAATGTTGTTATAATGAATATGTAATTGACATGCTATTTTGTTATCTACCTCAATAAGGAAGAAATAAACAATAGAGATTCTCCCAAATAATTTGTTTACTATTTTCCTACTACTTTGATAATTGATTAAAATTGCCTCCAATTTATTTTGGTTGCTGTTCATGTCTGTTATTTGTGACCTCTACAAAATAGAATTAGTTTATGCAATAATTTGTAGACTCTCCTTATTTGAAACACCAGGCCTTGATCGGAGAGATGATGTAAATGCTAAATCATAAAATAAATATATTGAGTACTTGATGGTGAAGCATAATGCTAGATACTAGGATACAATAGCAAGACAAATTCATTGGCTGGTGTTTGGAGCATGCAGTCTAGTACAAGAAGCATTCTAAATATAGCTGCTCTTGTTCTTTTTCTTCCTTACCTTTAAAACAAGCATGATGACGCTAATGGACCTGAGTCCGAGTGCTGTGGCCAGGAAATGCTTTCCCAAGGATATGATATGTTGAGGAATCATCAAGAAAGAGATAGGCAGGTACCTCTATAGGAGGGGCGGGGAGCAGAACAGCCCAGAGCACAGGAACAGCATGTGCAAAGGCCCTGAGGTGGGATGAGACCCACGATGTGAGAAGAACTGGCAGACCATTGTGATGGGAGTTTAATGGAGGGAGGTGAAGAGGGAGAAAACATGAACTGGGTGGCTCTAAATGAAACTAGAGAAGTAAGTGTGCAGGATTTTGAGGCAGTTAAGGATTCTGGATTGTGCCTTAAGATGGTTGGGAGGCCTCTGAATAGTTTTAAGCAAGAAAATGATATAATTCTGGATAAGAAAGCTATAGGGTACAGTCTGCATGGCTGAGCCTTTTTTGAAATCTGGAAAGATATGGGGACTGAAATAATGATTTTAGGAATCTTTTGGAATGTGAGTAAAGTTAGACTTTAGCACTTTTTAAGGGGGATTCTTTATGTAAACTTGGAAATGCTTTCATTAATATTCTGGTTTTCTCATTAATATTCTGAATTTCTTACATGACTTATATGAGAAGTGGTAGTTGAAAATGTGGCCCAACTCTTCATGATACTTAATTAACTTTGAAAACATAAAGCTTTGATATTCTCATTTACTTATAATACATAGAGCTTTAAACTTTTATATAGTATCAAGTTTCGTGTGTTTGAGTTTTCAGTTGTCAGTTTCTATTTGTGAGTTTAATTTTTTTCCATTGTTATAGCTGCAAGATTGTAATTCAAGGAACAGGATGTGTGTGTGTGTGTGTGTGTGTGTGTGTGTGTGTGTATAAGTAAAAGTATGTCTTTTGAAATTTGGATTTATAGTTGTATTTGCATTTCATAAGTATGTGTGTGTATCATACATGCTGTATGATTGTGGTTTCTGGTTTTATAGCATTTTTAGATAAGGAATGTTGGATCAGGAACAGGATTTTCTGGCAGTAGGAGTTGCTAGCATTTGCTGCAGATGGTGATTGAAAGTGGTGGGGATGTCTAGTCTTCAGGATGAAACAAGATACCTGTTTTTTTAAAAAGGTAGAACAATCTGAGTGTGGGATTTCTACTGCTCACTGAGACGCAGAGCTCGAGCTAATGTCAGGTGTGCACATTGCATTGAGCAGGGGCTGGGAGGAGTAGCAGATGGACTCCCTAAGCAGCCCACCACTAGGATAAAGACCTCTTTACCTTGTGTTGTGAGGATTTCAGCCATTTCTGCTGTTGCATGTCCAGCACCATGTGGAAAATTTACTATGAAGTAACCCATCCTTTACATTGTGCCTGTTTTCAGTTTGCTCTATTAAATTAGAGGCCCATTGGGGTAATGCCTCTATTGGTGCAGGAGAAAATCATACTAGTTACACCTAGGATTAATTTAATCTTTATTCATAAATATGAATCAGTAATCAAGTCTTACTTGTTTTTGGGAAAACTAACAGCAAGAAAAAATGAGCAGAGCAACTGACTTGGTAGGAAATGAGTACCTTAGGAGCAGAGAGGAATTCACGTGCTCGTATTTAAGACAGTAATATACTTTTAAGACAACATATTTCTGGGAAAATAAGCAGTCAAATCACCTTTAAGACATTTTTAATTTATTGGAAATACTAAAAAAAAAGAATAAACAGGGCTAAAACCAAGCTGTTCGCCTTAATTAGTCAAAGGGATTCCCAAAAAGAAAGACAAAAAAAACCAACAAACAAAAAAAAAACAAAAAAAAAAAACCTTCTAATTTTTAAATAGTTTTAGATGCAGAAACAGATAGTTGAGAGGAAGAAAGCACCAATAAATAACAAAAGAAAAACTCCTTGAGCTGAAGAAAGGCAAGTTCTTAGTATGAATTAGGATAGGTGAAAAAATATCTGCACCTAGATATCCTGGTTGAACTTCAGATTTTCTAAAAGTTAAAGAGAAAATCCTAAAAATGTTCATAGAAATAAATAGGTTATCTACAGTGGTAACAGACCCCAGACATTTCATAAGCAGTATTAGATGCTAGACAAAAAATGAATATTTTCTTTAGTTTGAAGGGAAGTTATTTTCAAACTATAATTTTGCACCCAGATACATCCTAAATTGTGAAGCAAATGGAATGGGATTTTGATCCTGCAAAGATTTAGAAATTTTTACTTTGTGCATCCTACTGTGATGAAAAAGTACAAGGAAAAAAAATGAGATCTAGAGAACAGTGGCCACCAAGCTGACCCAGGAGAAGCCAGTAAAGAGGAACTAAGGAAAGAGTTGAAGCTGTAGGCTTGTCATGTACTTCACCTGGTGGTTAGGATCTAGTGCCAGACAGTTGCATTTCTTTCCCTTGGTTCTTTACAATATTTAGTTCCTCAGTGAATGGTACTTACTACATCAAAACACTGAATAGCCACATTTATGTGGTTTACCATCTAATGATCACTTTACAGCTGTCCTAATCACAACTATAGAATGGGATGAAAATGCAGTAAACCTCGACAATGTAAAACTAGAACTGTCATATCTGGAGATGGAAGTGGCAGATAAGAGAGAGAGTGTGTGTGTCCTAAATGTCTAACCTTTTCACTGTGGGGAGTTGGCTACCAACAAGGTGGTGTTGGTTTGTCTACTTAAAGTTACTCCTATAAACACTAATTATATAATCAACTCCCAATTCTAAGATAAAACTATTGGAAAGTGGGTTTACATTCCACCACCTCCCAAGATTAGTGAATCAGAGACCTTTTCTGTCCCTGGGATATAAGCCACACATGTTGTGTCCCTCACTAAAAGGAGAGTAGTTAGCCCAGGAAGTGCTGAATATAAAGGATTGTCCAAATTTCATTTATATTGCTCTTCTATTCAGGAATTTCTAGTGCATCCCAATAGCCTACTGGGCTTGGGTTTCCTTCTATACTGTACAGTCAAGGTCAGGAGACTCTGATTGGTTATCTAGTCTATCCTTAGTTTTGAGGGGTGGGGGTGACCCACTACTTTGAGACAGAAGATAATCTAGCCTGTTCCTTCATAGAATTAGATTCTGTAGCATCTTTCTTAACTTACTTCAGTATGGCATGATAGAACTTGGATGCATTTTTAGCTGGCTGTGGCAGCCTGTATGGTGGCTGTAGGCCAGTTGGAAGCAGCGGTCTAGAATCTGCATGACAGCATCACATCCTCAACAGATTATTAGGACACTCTTTTCTCTTGTTCTTTGCAGGTTAAGTTACTACTTTCATACAGACCCTCTTGTCACACTCTATGGCTATTTTCACTGTCCTTAAATTTAAGCCAGAGCAGTCAGGCCTAAGGAGAAAATGGCCTCTATAAAAGGGAATTTTAAACATGCCTTTGAAGTATAATTACTACTAAAGTTAAATTTTAAAAAAATCCCCTTTTTTAACTGCAGGTGGGAAGTCTGGTGATCTGTGAAGCTGTAGAGATCACTCTGGTCCTGGATACCACTGTATTTGGTCCGTGTGTGCTTAACGCTCCTCTTCGTTTTGACCAGCAATTAAGTGGAAATAGTTGACAGCCATAGAGTTTCCTCTTTCCAACCCTCACTTTTCGGCTTTTCTCTTAGACTGTGTCCTGGTTGGAGAAGGCTCACAGAAGGATCCAGTAGTGGCAGTGAGAGACGAACATTTGACATGAGGTCTTGGTTAAGATTTGAGCAGAAGATATTTGATGCTTTAATTATGATGACTCCATACTTTAACCAATGAGATTGTTTTAACTCTTAAGACCTAGGAAACACTTGACCTATTAAATACAGATTAAGAACTCTTCTAAAACTCTGATTCCTAGGGACTAAGTGCTATTAAGCAATGCTTTTTGTGGTGAAATTTTGTAACTCTCATTGACCACACATTTACTAAACATTTATCTGCCAGTCATTGTAGGTATATAATCCCTTAGTTACTCTCAAACTTAATATATTTTAAAACTTCATCCTAATGTTAAAAGTGACTTTCTTTTAAAAAAAATATATTTTATTGATTTTTTTTACAGAGAGGAAGGGAGAGAGAGAGCTAGAAACGTTGATGAGCCAGAAACATCGACAGCTGCCTCTTGCACACCCCCTACTGGGGATGTGCCCGCAACCCAGGTACATGCCCTTGACTGGAATCGAACCTTGGGACCTTTCAGTCCACAGACCGACACCACTGAGCCAAACTGGTTTCGGCTAAAAGTGATTTTCTTGATTAATTCTAGGTATTATTTAATTATGAACTCTTTTACTAGATATATCTTAAAGGTGGTACGAAGTCATATTTTTGTAAATTATCATAGTTTTTAATGAAATTGGAAATTGAAATATTGAGTATTATAGTTTTTAATGAAATTGGAAATTAAAATATTGAGTATCTACATTGTTTTGGGCTATATATGGATATATATCATAGTTACTAATTTTAAATCATTACATTGGACATCATATGATGAATGAGCTAAAATTGTGGGAAAATATTCAAATTAATCCAATAGATTTTTCTAGCTGTAATTTGAAGACTGAGAGACTTGGGGGTTATGACTAACTTACCCTAATTAAATACTCCCTAAGTATACCAATTAGGAGCATCATTTACTTCTGCTTATATGAATACACTGGCAAATACATAATAGTTAAACCCTCTTTACTTTGTGTATGCTTGGGAGAGACTATGAACACCTGTTTCTAAATAATTGGACTTCCTAGATCCCATATGCTTATTTATCAGGTCACGGGGAAATAAATGCTACTCAAGTTTATCCCATAAAAATAGTGGATCAGATAAGCTGCAAGCCATATGTTGCTATGACTGAGGGCTTGCTCAGTTTGGAGCCAAGTCAGTCATGCTTACTTAAAGTAAACGTTTAGCCTCTCCAGAGACTTTGTCCCTCAGTCTGCAGAGTTTATAGAAGTGAACCAGTAATATACTATCTTTGCCTTTGTTGAAGCTTAGCCCAAACATCTGAGTGCATCTATGGGCCAGAAATTTCTGTAGGATCTAGATATGTAAAGATGTAATATGACCACCTAGGAGGTTTATACTAGAAGGCGAGTTGTGAAGATTCAAGTCTTCCGGCCCTGCTGGCTTGTGGGTTTAGGTTAAAATGCTGTGTCTGCACGAAACTTCCTGCCTGTATAAGGGAGAAGAAAAAGTATTAAAAGAGTTGATGTCTCCAATTCTTCACTGACTTCAGAGCACTCTGTCACGAGTGTCAGTAAAGGGCCATGTACTGGTAGTTAAATTCCTCTACTTGTTTGAATTAGAATTGAGGGCTGCCCACCTGTTGTACAAAGGGAAAATAAAAACAGAAGGTTTGTTACTTTCTTCTTGCTTCCTTTTCCCTTTCTTTCCGGGACGCTGGTAAAGAGGCAGCGGTATGAACTTGGTCTGTGGTTTTGAAGAAACCTTATTTCTGAAAAATGTGGCATTTGGGACATTTGTTTCCTCTGAGATAAATAAGTGAGAACAGTTGACCTAATTTGATTAATTGTTGAAAATTAAGGTTTTTTTTAGTTTTCCACTGAGTTGGTAACATCTGAGGAAAGACTAAGTCTAGATAAGATATATGTACTCCTATGTTCATTGCAACTTTATTTACAATAGGCAAGATGTGTAAGCAACCTAAGTGCCCATCAATAGACATGTGGTACATATGTATAATGGAATATTACCCAGCCATAAAGAGAATGAAATCTTAACATTTGTGACCACATGGATGGACCTAGTAGGTATCATGCTAAGTGAAATAAGTCATAAAGAGGCAAAACCATATGATTTCACTTATATGTATAATCTAAAGAATAAAATAAATAAAACAAAAACAGACTCAGATACAGAGAACAAACTGATGGTTGCCAGATGGGAGGGGTTGAGAGGCTGGGTGAAAAAGGTGAAGGGATTAAGAAGTACAAATTGCCCATTATAAAGATGGTCCTGGGTATGTAAAAAACACATAGGGAATATAGTCAATAATATTGTAATAACTATGTATGGTGCCAGGTGGGTAGCAGACTTATTGGGGGACTCACTTTGTAAATTATATAAATGTCTAACTATAATGTACACCTGAAACTAATATTACAGGTCAACTATAATTGGAAAAAAGATATAATAGAAAAAGCATGCCCATTTCATTTTGAGAGGACAGGTTAAGCTACCTAAGAATTAGACGTGAAAGTGTGGAAAATGTCTGTACTCTTTTTCCCTCCTAGCTTCTAGAACATTTTACCTCAGTATTTATAGAATACTAGAGGCCTGACACATAATATTCATTCACTTTGGGAGTGGGTGATATCCCTCAGCTGGGCCTGCACCCTCTTGCAGTCTGGGACCCTTAAGGGGTCCTTAGTGCTGCTGCAGAGACAGAGAGGCTCCTGCCACCTCCACTGAGCTTGCCAGCTGTGAGCCTGGCTTCTGGCTTAGCCGCACTCCAGCTGTGGGAGCGCACTGACCACCAGGGGCAGCTCCTGCATTGAGCACCTGTCCCCTGGTGGTCAGTGCGTGTCATAGCACCCAGTTGATTTGCATATTAGGGGTTTTATTATATAGGATTTTTGCTACAACTTGCTGTAACTTTTAAGTAGTTTTTAAAAACTGCTTTATAGTTTGAGAATGCATGCTGCAAACTTGTCTTAATATTAACCATAGGCTTGCTTATTATCCGGTGACAAACACCTTTTTTTCTTTTCTTTTCTTTTCTTTTTTTTTCTTTTTTTTTTTTTTTTTTTTTTTTTTTTTTTTTATGAGAACACTTCAACAATAAGTTCCTACCTTGTCAAGTTCCAACTTTTCGAATCAGTATGTGGCAGGATGGAGAGTGGAGCTCTGGTTATCTGCATTTTCAATCTAGGGTCTCTTCTTGGTCTTTTATTATAAGAATGTTATGAAAAATTGCAGTAAAGAAGTATGCTATCGACAGTCATTGTAATGTCTAGACACCTGACATACACTCTTGCACTAAAATTCTAGTCCTGTGCATGTTTCAGAGTGAATGTCATAAAATTGGTCTGTTTGTTAGTCCAAGGGTTGGCAAACTATAGCTATAACTGGCCTTCTGCCTATTCTTTCATGGCCCCTTTCACATTATTAAGTGGTTGAAAACAAAATCAAAAGAATATTTTATGGCCCATACTTTTTACGAAATTCAGCTCTAATTCTGTATAACTAAAGTTTTACTGGAGCATAGCCAGGTTCCTTCATTTCTGGATTGTCTGCGGTTGCTGTGGTGGCAGAGTTGAGTAGTTGCACCAGAGATCATGTGGCCAGCAAACCTGAAATATTTACTAGCTGCCCCTTTACAGAATACATTTGCTAAAAGTGTCTAATGGTCTATTAATTTATTGTCTATTCACTTTCAAAGTTGCCTGGCCTGAAAAATAAATAACATATCTATGTAGTTATTTTTGTATATCATTAAGCAAAGTAGCACCTTCCAAAATGGATTTGATAAATGCATCAGTGATGATACTATCAAGTGATGAAAAATCACAAAGGCCAGGTGACATGATTCGTGTAAGAAAGAATCTAAATTTCTTTAATTCTCCACACTGAAAATTGTTCTTTTGGCCACACACACACAATGTTTTAAGAAGCAATGACTTTCCTAACATGTCTTGATCATCTTTGCCTAGACTTGTAGTGAATACAATAAATATTCACAGTAAATATTCTAAGTTTTTGTTGTGTAGTCCCTGCAGGTAATCAAAATCAAACGTAAGAAAGCAGTATATAATACAAATACAAGGAAAAATAACTGATTGAGTGAAAATCTTAGGTTGATGTAGTACTGACCTTTTGATAAAAGAGTTAAAAAATAAAGCAACATTCTAACATATTCTGGAGTCAGTTGTTTTCACTTTTCTCATAGTTAGAAACAGCTAGTTCAGTATCTAACAGACACAATGTCTGGCACACAGTATATAATCAATAAATGTTAGATGTGTTCAAAATCTTGACAATTGCACACCTTAATGATTTACAACATTTATCTTAATAGGAAATGCTAATTAGGCAAGAGAGACAAAGTTAGAAAGCTTAAACTATATGAGTATATATATTTTTTACATCTTTTGAATTTATTTTAAATATTTATTGTTGAAAGTATTGCGTATGTCCCCTTTTCCTGCCATTGACCTTTTCTAGCCTGCCCCTCCTTCCCACCTCAGGCCTTCACTACTCTATTGTCTGTGTCCACAGGTTATGCCTCTATGAGTATAATTCTTAATAAGGAAGTTTCAGAAACACTGTAAAAGTGGACATGGAATACATGGCAGTAGATTAGAGTGCCAGTGAGATGATCTGCAGTACCTTCCACATCTTGTGTTTGATGAAAAGCCACTGTAGTACTTAATGGAAGAAAGTAAGAGTTAAAAGAATAGAAAACGAAACAATGGTCTGAAAGAATATACGCACCCCTATGTTCATAGCAGTGTTATTTACAATAGTGGAGATCTGGAAAGAATCCAAGTGCCCCTCAGTAGGTGAGTGGATACAAAAGATATGTACATTTATACAATAGAATACTAGGCAGCTGTACAAAAGAAGGATCTCTTACCCTTTGAGACAGCAGGGTGGACCAGGAGAGTATTAATGCTAAGTGAAATAAGCCAGGCAGAGGAAGACAAGAATCACATATGATCTCACTTTTATGTGGGATCTAATGAACAAAATAAAATAATGAACAAAATAAATCCAGAGACATGGAAGCATGAATGAGACTGACAAATCTCAGAGGGAAAGGAGGAGGGAGGGCCGGAAGAGATTAACCAAAGAACTTATCTGCATAACCCATGGCCACAGACAGTAATGTGGCGTAGGCCTGGGGTGGGAAGGGAGCCGGATGGATGGGGCAATGAGGGAGGGAAAGGGGGACATCTGTAATACTTCAGTAAAGATTAAGAATTAAAAAATAATATATGGCCAGCACAGCTTTGGTAGTGATGTTCAGACAGTCTTGGTGAGGGCAGTGCTGTGGCAGAGACTTCATTGAGGAGCAGGTTGCAGTAACCTGGTGAGAGGTGGCGAGAGTCTTCAGGAAGTTACAGTGCAACCGTAGAGAAAGCAGTGTTCTGAGAGGCAGTTTAACCTCGGGCATTTGGGAAAGAAAGCCTTGCCAAGAGTGATATGAAATTTATATCCTTATGTTTGGGCCCAACTCTGTTCCAGGGGTTTCAAGTAAATGAAAAATACATAGTCATGCCCCCTCCAAGTATGAGAAGCCCTTTACCCATAGCTAGATCTTTGGTGTAGGAGGATAGGAAAATCCTGCTGTTCAGAAGTTTATCACCCATTCTCTCCTTTAGTAAAATCTTTCTTAGGATAATTTTGATCATCATTGGACCTCTCAAAAATTTTAATGTTCTTATATAAAAAACTTATTGGAAAACAAAATTGCCCTATGAAAAGTTCTTTTTGTTTTATTTTCCATAAAGATGCTTCCTGTTACAGTTCTTCAGCTACCCAGAGAAGAATAAGTAGGATGTGCCAGTTTCCACTTCCTTCTCTACTCCTCCACCGCAACCTTGGGCACTAATGTAGCATGGTTGCTTTCTTAGCTTGCCTCCACAATAATGCTCCTCCCTCTTCTTAAAAGCCTCCACGCCAAAGGACAATGCACAGCGTTCACTCTTGCAATAGATGCTAATTGTGTGGTTGGTTGGGCTCTTGCTGTCATCATAGTCACAATCACTGCGCCATTGTGCTGGGAGGCTGGTCACAGTGGTCACTGTGCAGAGCGATGAATGCTGTTTTCTTGGGATGCGATGTTGTCTGCATCTGTGGGTGACAACACACGGTCACTGTAATTTGCTTGGCGAGTGACCAGACTGGTATAAAATAACATTATCTGTTCAGCAAGTTAGCAGTCACAAAGAACGATTGATTTCTTTCCACATGGAATTTTTAATGAGAAACTTCGAGTAATGGAGATTGAAGCTGTGAGAACAGCTACCAAGTGTGTGTTGCATATTAACCCCTATTTTTCAGTGTATTTTGGAATCACATTTACATACCCAGAAGGTAAGGAGCTGAGAGTGCCCACTCTGCATATCTCTGCTCTGGCTCAGCTTAAGAAGGGCCGCTTAAGCACCGTTAATTACGTGTTGGATACGTGACATGATTGGTGTCAGTTAGGAACGAGGCTTCAGGTAGTGTCCCCTCCATGAAACTTAACGAATTCTGAAAGCATAATCACAGTGAATGTAGACGCTTGCTTGCCTAGTTCTTTCACCTACGTGAGGAAAAGGTAGTTGTTGTAAAAGGATGGTATTTAAATCTCAACAGTGCTTGCTGAACTGCTGAAATAAAAGGAAACATTTCTCTCTTTTAAAATATAACCTGGGTGATGTTTTGCAAGGGTCTTAATTGCAAAGACCCCAATTTTGGAGCTGATTATTTTCTTGACAAACTAACTCCCGTGGTTTCTATCTTTCCACCCTCCTTCCCATTTTTAAATACTTGCTATTTACTCATTAGCATTGCTTATTAAAAGTGATTTGGGGAACACATTTCAGAGCAGTTCTTTTTTATATGTTTTTCAAGTTTTGTCAAATTTCCAGCAAATATAAACCTCTTCATTGCCTAAAGGTGAAGTTTAACCAAATTTATATTTTTTAATTTACTTTTCTCATCCTGCTTGTGTACATGTCTAAATGGTTGCTTTTTAGGAAATTGGATTTTGACTAGTGCAGTCATTTGTATTCCTTGAAGGGAGAAGAAGTGATGTTTCATGTGACTTATTCAAATTTGTACAGTTTGGGGTATGTTTCATGATCCCAAGCACTTAGAAATCACAAGGGCTTGGTGATTTTGGTGGAGGGAAACACACTAACTAGCCAGGTGAGATAATGTAAGCATTAGATAATCTAACCATTGCAGATAAAATCCTTTTTGTCCCTATTTTGTAGTATTAATGATGTGTATAATTCTACCTTTAGATATAGGAATAGTATATGTTCAATATGGAAATATGGGGAATTTTTTTATAAAAAGGAAAAATCCAATAGATTACCAATTAGTCTCCATACTTGCCATGAAAACTAGCAGTCATTAAATTTTGCCATATGTACCCTTCTGTGATTTTTGTATCACTTTTGCGTAAGTCTTATATGGATGAAGGCCATTTAGAAACACAAGAGTCACTTCAAGTTTCTTCCATAGTTTAATAAGTTTTTATAAAAAATGTAACATTTTCTGATATTAAATGGGTTGACAAATTAACTTTAGGAAGAACATAAGACTGTGTATGGTTAATATTAAGAACATTTCCTACAGTTTGTAAAGATGGTAAGTATCTTTGAGTTTTTCAAAACACATTTTTCTTGTTATGTGGGCATGTTGGCTTTACGAAGGTGAGGCTGATTTACTTCTTCTCAAAGGAGGTATAAATGTGACCCTCATTCACAAATTGCTTTTTATTTAAAGGTATTCTCCCTTAGATAAATAGAAGTCAGTTAACTTATTCTAATAAAAAGTTGCTCTTTTGTCTTTTCATTTTTATTTTTTTTTTAACCTCTTCCCTTCCTTCCTCTGACAAGCCACATTCTGCTTTGTATTGCTAACTGCTGCTGTATTTTTTTCTGCTTCTGTGACAGCCAGCCGATGGCGGAGTCTCTTCTCTTCAAATGTCTCCCTGGCTTTTCCTTATAGTCCTGTTGCAAGACTCAGCCCTTATAGCAATGGCATTAATACTCCCAGCTTCTCTAAATCCTCAAATAAAGCAATACTAACACCTGAAAGAACAGGTAATCCTTCAACTTCTCGACTAGCTGCTTGCTTTCTTGTTCTTAGTTACTATAATAAACTCAGCTTAAATATCCCATCTTTCGTTGGAAAGCTTGAGGGTAATCTTATCACATGAAAAGTTTTGTTGCACACTTTCTTTGGATATGAAAAAGGCTAACGTTAATTTGTACTTTAACACCATTAATCTGCTCTCCGTTGTGTGTGGTCAGCAGTCGGTCTGCCCTCATTGTCAACAGTATATGGATATAGTTAATGTGTTTCCAAGTGCCTAGTGTGCTTTTCAAATGAAATGTCAAACAATTCAGTACTTTTTATTAAGATTCAAGAATATAAGGATTTATATCTTGTTCTTTTAAATTTTTTTTAGCTTTTTATTGTAGCTTTTTATGCAGCCAGAGCTACATAGAAAATAGACATAGTTGCTCTTTATGAGATGAAGATTGCATTCCTGCAGCTTCCTCCCTTTGGGTCCTATCTTCCTGTTCTCTTGTCTCGAGCCATTGCTTTTTCACTCTCAGGAGTGACTACCAGTCTCCTGACTGCTCTACACTCAATTTCACAGGTTTCGTAGATGTTTCTGTGTATGGATGTGTGCTTTTTATATGTGATATTTTTTCTTACTTGTAACACTATTGTTTGTAACTGTTTAAAAAATGGACTGGGTTAACTGTTAATTTTAAAATACAGAATAATTACTACCGAGTCAAGCATATCTGATTATTAATTAAAGTGAACATGGATATGTACTTATACAATGCATTCAGATTTATGCTTATCTAATGGGATTCAGATTTTAGCATTGATGATTTCCTTTCTTACTGTGATAATAAAAAAACACACACAACAGGAAATCTCTCTTCCTGGTCGCTTTTGGGTGACATGTAAACAGGGCAGAAACTGGCGATTGTTGATAACGTGAATTATAAAGCATGAATAGATATCAGTTCTTTAGTCTAAATGATAAACCTACATCCTTTGTTTTTAGGTTTCACCTCCAGGGGCTCCCCTCTCAGCCCCCAGTCGTCCATAGACAGCGAGCTGAGCACTTCAGAACTGGAGGACGACTCCATCTCCATGGGGTACAAGCTGCAGGACCTCACTGACGTGCAGATCATGGCTCGTCTGCAAGAAGAAAGTACGTGTGTTTTTTTTTAGACCAGAACACATTTTAAACTAGGGGCTTCTCCTTGAACTGTGAGGGCATGGGGAGTTTTCAGGTATTGCTTCCCAGGTAGCGGGCAAACACTTAGGTCCTTTCTCTCATACTGTCCTACTTTGTAAATGGAGCAGTTCATGCTTCTCACATTCTCATGAGCATCATAAGGTGTTAGGACATGTTCTGACCAAAATGCACTGACACAAAGACCATTGCTGGGATGGCCACTGTGGAAACAGTTTGACAGCTTCTTTAGAACCAAACCATGATTTCCACAAGGCCCAGCATGTTTCACTCTGGGCATTTACCACAGAGCAGTGGGAATTTGTGTTCACACAGAAACCTGTACAGAACATTCGCAGGAGCTGTTTGTAAAAGCCAACACCTGGAATGAACTCAGACGTCTCAGTAGGGGGATGGTTAATCAGACAGTGGTACCTGCATGTCCTGGAGCACTACTCACCAATAAAAATGAATGAACCATCGATTCATGCACCACCATGGGTCAATCTCCAGGGAATTACACTCAGTGGAAAAAATGATCATTCCAAGAGGTTGTATACTGTATAACAGTTCCATTTATATAACATTTTAGAATGACAAAATCTTAGAAGTGAGCAGTTTAGTGGTCACTCAGGTTAGGGGTATGGTGTAGGATCTCAGGAGGAAGGTGGATGTAGTTATAAAAGGGCAACACAAGGGGTTTCTGGGGGATTTTGGAACAGTTTGTTCAGTATTTTGACACTGGTGGTAGGCACTTGATCCTACAGGTGGTAATTGTAGAAAACTTAATACCAACACTTATAAGCATGCATGAGTAGAACCAGAAACACCGAAGATGGGTTTGTGTCACTGCCAGTGTTCTGGTTATCATGTTATTCTATAATTTTGCAAAATGTTACCATTGAGAGAACTGGACAAAGTGGCAAGAGAACCCTGTCTTATTTCTATAGAACTTCATGTGAGTCTATAGTTATCAATAAAAAAATCAGTTAAATGCATTTGGTATACTTTTCAGAATAAATAATATGGAAGAGGAGATCATTGGGAATGGGACAATTTATCCCTGATTCTGCAATAAAGTTACAATAAATAATCTGGGAGTGAACACTTCGAGGATATTTATGGCAGAAAAAGGCACAGTACAATGTAGATCACAGAACCTGGCTAGGCTTGTTTTGCAGTTACCTTTTCAGGTCAACATAAGTAGAAACAGCCAACTATCATTTAAGTGTAACAGTTTCCTGGTTTCAGAATCAGTGAAGGCTACTATGGGAAACATGATAATGCTTATGCCGGATTTAATAAAGTACATTTTGAGGGAAAAGTGATTTTTTTGGTCATTATTTAGTAACAGTAAACTAATACTAACTCTTTCTTTGTCTATATGGCTAAAAAATTTAGATGTCAGTTTTTAGAAGTTAAGAAAGTTAACTATTTTTAGATAGCTATCATTTAGGATGACCCCAAACCATTGTGATATTGAATGTCACTATGCTTTGAAAAAGTACGAATGAGAGGCGACCTTGTTAGAAAATACCACAGGTTTTGCTGATTTGAGAGTTGGGGTGGGGAGCAGGAGGAGTTCCTGTTTGGGCAGAGATTTGATTAATTGCCTAACTCATAGCAAACAGTTTATAAGGATGATGAAATACTATTTCCCAAGCAGCCTTTCTAAGTATCTCTGGAGTTCAGAAAGGATCATTTGGGGAAATTGACAGGCATTGATTGATAAATTATAGCAGTAGGTACTGTATTTAATTTTCACTGAATTGTGGCAATCTTTTTCCAAAACAGAATAGTCTAATCTATATAATAAAAGCCCAGTGACTGTTAATGGCAGAATGATGAGAATGACTGGTCACTATGATGCACACTGACCTTCAGGGGGCAGATGCTCAATGCAGGAGCTGCCCCCTGGTGGTCAGTGCGCTCCCACAGTTAGAGCACCACTCAGCCAGAAGTTGGGCTCACAGCTGGTGAGTGCAGTGCTGGTGGCAGGAGCCTCTCCCGCCTCCGTGGCAGCACTAAGGAGCAGAATGCCAAGTGGTAAGGAGCTAGCAGGCAGGCATATAGGAGCCAGGGATCCTGGATTGCAAGATCCCTGGCTCCTATCCAGTCAGGCCTAAACCAGCAGTCAGACTTCTCCCTAGGGGGTCTTGGATTGCAAGAGGGCTCAGGCCGGACTAAGGGATTCCCTCATCCCTGTGCACAAATTTCATGCATTGGGCCTCTAGTATTTTAATAAACTAAGAACAAGATAATGGGTCTCTGAATCATTTGGCACAAAATTTCCTCTAATATTTGAACTTAATTTTTGCTAGATTGAAGTATCTCCAATGATAATACTATTTCTTATTATTCTTTTAGGTCTCAGGCAAGATTATGCTTCCACGTCAGCATCCGTGTCAAGACACAGTTCCAGTGTGTCGTTGAGTTCAGGAAAGAAAGGGACATGTAGTGACCAAGAATATGACCGATTGAGTTTAGAGGATGAGGAAGAATTTGACCATTTGCCACCACCTCAGCCCCGTCTTCCAAGATGCTCACCTTTCCAAAGAGGAATCCCCCATTCACAGACTTTCTCCAGCATTCGGGAATGTAGGAGGAGCCCCAGTTCCCAGTATTTCCCTTCCAATAGTTACCAGCAGCAACAGTGTTACTCACCTCAAGCCCAAACTCCAGATCAGCAACCAAATAGGACCAACGGAGGTAGGTTATGATGCCCTTTTGGTTTGTGCTGGGCTGAAGAAATGGTCTTAAAGTCGATGTAAACATTTCCCAGCTTTATTAAGTACATTATCAAGACCTTATCAGTTTGTTCTAAATTCGAATCTGTAATTGACCGGCTTCCGATTACATGTCCCAGGTTTATAGACCTAGGGCTTCAAGAACACCACCGCAATGTAGCTGGCACAGAATGGGCCATAAATAGAAGCATCTTTTTGCTGTTGCCAGTTCAGCTGTGGGATGGGCAGGGTTGTGCCAGTTGAGGAGCTCGTAGTGGATCTCCATGGAGCCCGAGGCACTGAGTTACCTTTCCTCACCTTTTCCACAACCTCCAGCCTCCTCCTGCCTGTTCCTAGCACAGAGGGGTGGATGGTTAGTGCACGATGATGCTTGGAAAGGCTGTTGCTTGTCACCTTCATGTTACGGGGAAGTTTGGATATGTCTTTCCCTCCGATCCTGACATCTAGAATTGGGATCTAGTGTAGCAGTAGGAAAATGGAGGCTGATCTCTGGCCTGGGAATGGAAGCCGATTAGCCCTAATGTCAACAAGGTGGGTTGGAATAGTTGTCATTCTCTTGGGTGGTTTTCTGTCTGCCTCTTCATGTGTCTTCCTTCTCCACTCTCAGGAGTTACACTCCTTGACTTTCAATAAATTATAGGGAGAACAACTGTAATGTTCTAATCCTGGCATGTTTTTTGTACTAATGATCACTCACATGCAGGTCCATGTACTATGGAGAAACAAACCATATTTATACAGGTATAGCATTTAATTATAAAGCACCATTTCTCAAAGTTGAAGCCAGAAGTGCTTGATCAGGTAATTTTATAATATTGCAAAGCCGAATACAAATTATATTTGTGGTCATCTGTTACCATGTTTTTACTTCTTACCTTTTTTTTCTGTGTACTTGTGTCATTAATGCTAATTAAGAGATAATTGGAAAATATTAGTCCTAATTTCGCTGTTTTTGTACCTTCAGATTTAAAAGAAAACAGTGGCAGCTAAAGAGTGTCATAGTGGCTAGTTTATAAAAGCTCATAATATCAGAAAGGCAGTATATGCCATATGCTTAATGAAAGTCATAGCCTTATTTCACAGTTGAGGGGGAGGGCACCTGGCATTGTTTCTCTGAAGATTTTTTTTTTTTTTTTTTTGTCAAGTGTCTGTGAACATCATATCCTAGTTGTCAAGCAGATGCTGGCTCTGTATCTTGATTAGTACTGCCAAATAGGATCATTGTCTCACCTGGGAAAAGGGGTTTTGACTTACGTTAAACCCCATTATGAGCAGGATTAGGTTTCCCCGAACCTGTGCTGTGTGACTCCTGCTAGGAAAGTGGAGCCATATCACAGCTCCGCGTCCGGCTGTGGTAGCTGCATGGTTTCCTACAAAGGAAGATGGGATCCAGTATCAGAACCTTCCTGAGTTACCAGGGACTATTATTGGAACACAATTGTGAAATGAGAATGGTAACTTTGAAACTCACCCATCCAATATTTTTCTAAAATACCAAAATAAAATAGATAGGAGAAAATAATTGTTAAATCACTGATGCATTAAAAAAATAATAAAAAAATAAGCCAGAAATGTGTTACTTACATTTATTGCTTCTATAAGCACCTACATGGTCTAGGTTCAAAAGAGATGGCTCTTAAAGGTTGTTGGAATATTTCTAGGGATCATAGAATGAAATATGCCTTTTTAGAGTAATTTACCAGATAGGAAACATGACTAAATCTTGCAGAATTTGTAGGACGTAGCAGGGGTTATTGGTAGCATGCTGACATAATCATTCTTAGCTGGAGGATCTCCCTGGACCCCATTGACCGTTTGGTGGTAATCGAATCTTTTCTTTATCTGGTTCTTTAGTCTATTGCAGAGTGGCGAGTCTTGCTGCTCCTTTCCTATGAGAAAACTCATGTGAAATCTTGCCTTGGTCTGTCCCTCCAGCTTCCTGCTGCATCTTAGTCATTGAGGATAAATTGCTGGTTTCTTGTGAAGATAGAACATTATTTTTGATTCCTTGAATATTAAAGTATAACCACACAAGAACCTTTATTTATTTATTTATTTTATCTGCTCCTTATTTTGATTTTTTTTTCCTTTTGACTCAAACTGGCCTCACCTAGTGCCCAGACTTGCGCCCGCCCCCCCCCCCCCCCCCCCCCCCCCCCCGCTTAGTCGTTAAGCCCTCAGCATCCAGTAGTCCTAGAAACAAAGCCTCTGGTCTGTTGACTACAAGGACAGAGTTCTGGTCAAACTAGAGATAACATCTAGTTCTGTTTTAGCTCCCACATGTCCATCTGCCCCCTCCCCTCCCCCCTGACTGCATCCTTGTGATACCAGATGGAGCAGTGCCATGGCTGACATCAGGACCAGTTGCAATGATCAACTATCCATACCCTAGTGCCAGCCAGTCAGTGGAAACCATGACCCAAACTCCATTAGTCACCATGACTAATAGTTTTCCCTGTTTCCTGAAAGCCATCGGGAGCCAGGTCTTTGAGTATAGGCTACTGTGACTCCGGGCATGGCACCATCTCCTTAAAATAACCTTACTTCTTTTTAAAAAAATGATTTGAGGAGGGAAGAGAAGTGGGGGAGATGGAGAGAGAGAGAGAGAGAGAGAGAGAGAGAGAGAAACATTGATTTGTTTTACTTATTTGCATATTCATCAGTTGATTCTTATTTTTTATTTTTAAATATATTTTTATTGATTTTTTTACAGAGAGGAAGGGAGATAGAGAGCTAGAAACGTTGATGAGAGAGAAACATCGACCAGCTGCCTCTTGCACACCCCCTACCGGGGATGTGCCCGCAACCAATGTACATGCCCTTGACTGGAATCGGACCTGGGACCTTTCAGTCCGCAGACTGATGCCCTACCACTGAGCCAAACCGGCTTCGGCTGATTCTTATTTTATTATTATTATTGATTAAGGCAGTGTTTGGCAAACTGTGGCTCTCAAGCTGCAGTTTGCCAATCTGTTGACTAATGAGTTTGCCGACAACTGACCTAGACTCTAGATTCCAATAATTACAGGCTATTGTTGTTCCTTGTGATTAAGCCCCTATTCCAGTGGTTGGCAAACTCATTATTCAACAGAGCTGCAAACTGCAGCTCATGAGCCAAAGTTTGCCAACCACTGGATTAAGGTATTACATATGTGTCTTTATCCCCCCATTGCCTTCCCATCCCCATTCATGCCCTAACCCCCCTGATGTCTATGTCCATTGGTTAGGTTTACATGCATGCATAAGGGTTGATCTCTCCTCTTTTCCCCCACCCTTCCCTACCTTCCCTCTGAGGTTTGATGGTCTGATCAATGCTTCTCTGTCTCTAAATCTGCTTTTGTTCATAAGTTTATGTTGTTCATTACATTCCACAAATGAGATCACGTGATATTTATCTTTCTCTGACTGGCTTATTTCACTTAGCATAATGCTCTCCAGTTCCATCCATGATATTGCAAATGGTAAGAATTTCTTCTTTTTTACAGCAGCATAGTATTCCGTTGTATAGATGTACCACAGTTTTTTAATATTTGCAGATAACATGATACAGTATATAGAAAACCCTAAAGACTCCATAAAAAATTATTAGATTTAAGCAATGAATTCAGCAATGTAGCAGGATACAAATTTAATGCCAAGAAATCTATGGCATTTTTATACACCAATAGTGAACTTACAGAAAGAGAGATTTAAAAAACCCTATTTACCATTGCACCAAAAAAATTAAGATACCTAGGAATAAACTTAACTAAGGAGATAAAAGACCTATACTCGGAAAACTACAGGACATTGAGAAAAGAGATAGAAGAAGACATAAATAGATGGAAGAACATACCGTGTTCCTGGATTGGTAGAATCAACATCATTAAAATGTCCATACTACCCAAAGCAATCTATAGATTCAATGCAATCCCCTTTGAAATACCAATGGCATATTTCACATACCTAGAATTAACTCTCCAAAAATTCATCTGGAATAAAAAAAATGACCCTGAATAGCTGCAGCAATCCTGAGAAAGAAGATCAAAGTAGGAGGGATCTCAATACCAGATATGAAGCGGTTGATTCTTCTAAGTCTCCTTACCAGGGATTGAACCTGCAGCTTTGGCATATGGAGACAATGCTCTAACCAACTGAGCTACCCGGCCAGTGCAAATTCTTATTTTCTTGGCTGCATCTCTTGTTCATATTTTATTGGGCTTTGATGTGTGCAGGCAAATGGTCCCCATCCGTCAGTAATAAAAGTAAACATGGCCACTAATATACTCCACATTGTTTGACAGGAAAAGGTACCTTCATTTCCAGATGGTACCAGACAACTTGGAGATCACAGCTTAATTCCAAAAGAGTAATGTTTTAAATATTTACACTTGACATCCTTTATTTTTAAGAGTATTTCAGATTTAAGTCTTTGTGAAACTGACTTGATACTTAAGTAAGTAAAGATAGGTTTTAAAGATTGATACATCTGTATTAACAGAGCCAACAGGCATAAGGAACAAGTCTAATGTGTGAGCCTTGATTGGATTGTGTGGTTTAGGACAGTGGTTGGCAACTCGGCTTGCAAGCTTCAGTTTGCCATTCTGTTGACTAATGAGTTTGCTGACCACTGGTTTAGGAAGAAAAGATTATGGAAGACATTCTTGAGAGACCTGGAAATTGTTGTGTATGGATTATTATAAGCTACTAGTGCCTGGTACACAAAACTTGTGCATAGGGTGGCGGGATGTTCCTCAGGCCAGCCTGCACCCTCTCTAATCTGGGACCCCTCGGGGGACATCCCTCTCACAACCTGGGACCACTGACTCCTAACTGCTTGCCTGCCTGCCTGCTTGATCACCCCTAACCACACTGCCTGCCGGCTAGCTCATCCTCAACTGCCCCCCCCACCAGCCTGATCACCCCCAACTGCCCTCCCCTCCTGGCCTGATCACCCCTAACCACTTCTGCATTGGCCCTGCCACCATGGCTTTGGAAGGACCTCTGGAAGGTCTCCTGGTCTAATTAATAGATTTTCCTTTTATTAGTATAGATAGAGGCCTGGTGCATGGTGATGGCTGGCTGGTCTGCCCTGAAGAGGGTCCCAGATCAGGGTGGGGGTCCACTTGAGGGCCAGCCTGGGTGAGGGGCCTAGGGCAGTTTGCAGGCTGGCTATATCCCAATTGGAGTGAGGGTCCTTTGCTGGGCGGTGTGGCCAGCATGAGTGAGGAGCTGAGGACTATTTGTGGGTGGTTTGCAGGCTGGCCAAGCCCGACTTTGTCCAGAAGGATCTTCAGAAGGTCTTCGGAAGGTCTCCTGGTCTAATTAGCATATTACTCTTTTATTAGTATAGATTATCAATTTTTTACATGTCATGACAGTATTGTGATTCTATAGAACTTTCTTATTAGGTCTTACCTAGATTTCAAATTACCTGAGTACCTCCAGATTTCAAATTTAAAATAAACATTGATAGCTAAACAATGTCATAGTGACTCATTTATTAAAGCCATATCAGGAACACAATGTATACTATGTGCTTAATGAAAGCCACAGTGTCATATGAAAAGAAGAGGACATTTAGTGTTAAAGTGTCAGGAGGTATGCAGCTTTTATGTTGCTTAACACTAGCAAACAATCTACACTAATAAAAGAAACATGCAAATTAACCAGTACTCTGGTATGCCAAGCCACACGCACCAGCCAATCAGGAGCTAGAATGCAAATTAACCCAACCAAGATAGCAGCCACCATGGAACTGGAGCAATCAGGAGGCTTGGGTTGCCCCGGCAATGGAGGAAGCCAAGCTTCCCACCCACCTTGGCCGGCCCTGGCCTCCACTCAAGGCTACAAAGTTTCAATTATAGAAGATAAATAAATCCCAACAAAGATGGCAGTGGCCACAGCTAGAGCAAGCAGGAGTCTTGGGTTGCCCCTGGTGATTTAGGAAGCCAAGCTTCCTGCCTGCCCTGGCCATCCCTGGCCTCCTCTCAAGGCTACAAAGTTTCAATTATAGAAGATAAATATATCCTAGATACTTGCTTCCTTCCATCCAACCCTGGCCTCTGTTCAGGGAAATGCTGAAAAAAAAAAGAAAAAGAAAAAAAGGAGAGGCTGGGATCTTGGTCGCCAGGGGGTAATCAGGCCAGGATGGGACCGTAGGGGCCATTGGGGATAAGCAGACCAGCAGGGAGGCCAGTTGGGGGTGAGCAGGCCATCAGTGGGGGTCAGTTGGAGGTGATCAGGACAACATGGGGGGAGGGGAGCAGTTTGGAGTGAGCAGGCCAGCACGGGGGCAGTTGGTGGTGAGCAGGTCAGTGGAAAGGGAAGGTAGGGGTGAGCAGGCCAGCAGGGTGAGCAGTTAGTAGCAAGCAGGCCAGCAGGCGGGGGGGACAATTGGGGGTGAGCAGGCTAGCAGGTAGAGTGGTTAGGGGCAATCAGGAAGGCAGGCAGGTGAGCGGTTAGGAGCCAGTAGTCCCGGATTGTGAGAGGGATGTCTGACTGCCAGTTTAGGCCCAATCCCTGTAAATCACCAGTAGGACATCCTTCGAGGGGTCCCAGATTGGAGAGGGTGCAGACCAGGCTGAGGACCACCCCACTCCATGCATGAATTTTGTGCACCAGGCCACTAGTATATACATAATATATCGAGAAGAGTTACTAGTAAATGTGGCAAAATGAAAAGTAGTATGTCTAGATGAAAAACATACAGATGTTTTTGATACTACTTTACAACTGTATACACACACACACACACACACACACACACACACATATCAAAACTTTTATAGTAAAGACTTGGAAAATTAATAAACATGAAACTCAACTCATTTTCTAAATAAAAACATAATTATTTTCCTGTAACTCTCTGCTGCTTAGTTAAAGTAATTTAATCTTGTATTGATACTCACTTTTTCATGCTAGTCGTTAATATGTTCAAAAACCATATCTTCCAGTGAGGATTAAAAAACAACAACAACAACAAAAAAACGGTGATGAGGTCCAAACCAGGTAATACCTTGTTTCCCAAAAAATAAGACAGTGTCTTATATTAATTTTTTCTCCCAAAGTTGCGCTAGGTCTTATTTTCAGGGGATGTCTTATCTTTCCATGCGCTAGGTCTTATTTTTGGAGGTTGTCTTGTATTCAGGGAAACACGGTAGTAATGAAGATTCATTAAATATTTATGAGGCAGATTTTTGAGGACTTGGAATCAAGGGTGAAGAAGGGAGGTAAATTTTAGGAGATTCTCCAGATTTCTGGATTAAGTGACTTTCCAGAGAGGGCATACAATCAACAGATCTAAGTTATGTGGAAAGGCCCTGTGTGAAGCAGAAAGAAATGAATCCAGTTTTGTTCTTAATGAGTTTTGGCTTAGCATTTAAAAACTAAAGGCCCCGTGCACAAAAATTCATGTGGGGGGGTTGGGGGGGCAGGAGAAGGAGATTCCCTCAGCCCAGCCTGCATCCTCTCACAATCTGGGAGTCCTTAGGGGATGTCCTACTGGGCAGCGGGCCTAAGTCACAGTCTGGCCTCCCTCTGCAGGAGGCAACAGGACAGGCCGATCGGGGATGGTGCTGGCCCTCCCCATTGCCTCTCCCCCCTCCCACTGGACACAGCCCTCCCCCACCTCCAATCACCATTCCCTTCCTCTGCTCGCTGGCACATGCCTTGGCTGGCCTGGTGCCACCTGCTTGCCGGCCCTGCCCACCATTCAGTCGATTTTCACATTATGCTTTTATTATATAGTGTATCCTTTCTTTTCTAAGCTCAAGTGACCTGATATATGTATTTTAGTGTTTTTTTTTTTTGGGGGGGGGGCAGGAGGTATTATTAAAGAGAAAACTAACTTGTAGAGTTGCAGTCTTGAAACTTCTCAGCAACACTGAGAGCTGTGCCTGACTCTGCTCCCCCTAAGTAGTAATAGCTGTACATACTAAGGAGAAAGAAATGGAAGCATGTTCTTTTTAAAGCCTCCAAAGGTTTGGTGGCATACTCCTGATAATTAAAACTTTTTAAAAGCTATATGGTCATGTTGATGTGACCAGTGGATTTCTCAGAACATCTCAAGTTTCTATTTTAGTAATTTCTATTTTGATATGCTAGCAAAGGATCCAGTGCTGGTTTTCACTCTTCTAGGTTTTCATTAACATTTTCTAGTATTGCCAAAATCAGTTTGGCTCAGTGGATAAGAGTGTCAGCCTGCGGACTGAGGGGTCCTGGTTCTATTCCGGTCAAGGGCATGTACCTTGGTTGTGGACACATCCCTGGTAAGGGGTGTGCAGGAGGCAGCTGGTTGATGTTTCTCTCTCATCGATGTTTGTAACTCTCTATCCCTCTCCCTTCCTCTCCGTAAAAAATCAGTGAAATATATTTTTTAAAAAATTTTAGTATGTTTTTAAAGCTAAATGGCTATAAGATTTTCTAACCTCACTTTAATACAGTTTTATTCAATTAATGTATGTGAATAAATATATAATTGAATAATCCCAACTTTTTTAAAAATTGATTTTAGAGAGGAAGAGAGAAGGGGAGACAGAAACATCAATGATGAGAGAGAATCATTGATCAGCTGCCTCCTGCACACTCCCCACTGGGAATCAAGTCAGCATCCTCAGCATGTGACTGGAATCGAACCCCAGATGCTCCAGGAGTCTGCAGGCCAACACTGTATCCACTGAGCCAAACCATCCAGGGCTTGACTAATCCCTACTTTTTATAGAACTCATGTTCTTTTAGCAGTCTATTTGGTACAACCTTTCTGGAGACGTTGAGTGTGTATTCCTATACAGAAGGTTAATTCCATTAGCTTTTTATAACTCATAATGAACATAATAACTTTATTTTTTAACAAAATATGATTTATATGAAAACTAATATTTAGTGGGCATTACGTTTGTGATTTTTAACTCGGTAAAATTTTTTCTCTTCTAGACAAGCTCCGAAGAAGTATGCCTAATCTAGCTCGGATGCCAAGCACAACGGGTGTTAGTAGCAATGTGAGTTCTCCAGTCACCGTGAGAAATAGTCAGAGCTTTGACTCAAGCTTGCACGGAGCTGGAAATGGGCTTTCAAGAATACAGTCTTGTAGTAAGTATATCAATTCTTAACTTTTGTAATTTTTAGTTAGTCGTAACACCGTTAAGCAAATGCCTTACTCTTCCATTTGTTTTTCCTCTCAGAAACAGTTTTCTCCTTGTCTTGTAACTTTCCCCCCCCACCATTAAAATTAAGTAGTATTTTTATCAGTGCCTATGATACCAATTACCGTATTTTTTGGACCATAAGACGCACTTTTTCCCCCCCAGAAGTGGGGGGGAAAAGTCCCTGCGTCTTATGGTCCAAATATAGCCTACACATATACTGTAAAAAAAAAGTTTTTTTACTTGCCCGGCTCTGTGTGGTCTCTGTGTGCTTGCCCGGCTCTAAAATGGTTCTAAATGCTGCTGTTTACTTTACAGGGTTGATTACATGTGTTTATGATTGTGATGTTGGGTTTTAATGCACATAAAATATTTTAGGACACTATTTGTTTCAGAATCTTTTTTTCTTCATTTCCCTTCTCTAAAAACTGGTGCGTCTTATGGTCCGGTGCCTCTTATGGTCCGAAAAATACGGTACATAGTAAATTATATGTAATCCTTCATATCCAAGGATAGCAGCAGAAGTACTAAATGGTGATTAATTTTATACTAAATGATGTACTTATCACCCAAAATCTGTTTTCTTTATCGATCTGTCTCTTTCTGTCTACTTGATACCTTCACTCTGAAGAAAGCATACCATTATATCTAGCTGTTACTTTGGTGTTGTTTTTCACTACCTCACAGCTTCCCTCTCCCAATTGAAGTTTTATTATTTGTCTACTTCATTTCATCTTATCATACAGTCTATCATTTTATGTTTTATTAAGGAACAGAGTAATGAATGTTCAGTCTGGTGTTCATATTTTTAATTTTGTGGGGATGTGATGGTTTTAGGTGCCCACACTCCCATTCCTGCTCATGTGGTCTATATAGGTCATTGGAATTAAGTCTGACCCCTGGGAAGCAGACTCAGTAGTCTTATTGATATGCCCAAACCTGGAGGCCTGGAGATGATTTGTCAACCAACAAAAGATTACTGTGTCCCAAAAACTTGATGGGAATAAAACTATAGCAGAATTTTACATAGACCTTATTTTTTGTTGAATTTGACTACTATACACATACATCAGCATTCCTGGATATAGAATTCACTTACTATATACTTGAGAAAAACTAATTTAAGAAAATATTTTCAAAAGATCTATAATAATAAAAGCATAATATGCTAATTAGACTGGACAGCTAAACGACCTTCCGGACTTCATTTCGAATGTCCTTCCGGCGAAGCCATAGGGGCCGAGGCAGAGGTGGTTAGGGGCAATCAGGCAGACAAGCAAATGGTTAGGGGCGATCAGACAGGCAGGCAGAGTGGTTAGGGGCAATCAGGCAGGCAGGCAGGCAGGCAGGCAGGCGAGCAGCTAGGAGCCAGCAGTCCTGGATTGTAAGAGGGATGTCCAACTGCCAATTTAGGAGGGATCAGGCCTAAACTGGCAGTCGGACATGCCCTGAGGGGTCCTGTATTTCAAGAGGGTGCAGGTCGGGCTGAGAGATCCCCTTCTCTCCCCATGCATGAATTTCATGCACTGGGCCTCTAGTATTAAATAAAACTTACAGACATTTTCTTTTTGCCTTCCTCCTATTTTTATTTCAAAAAGATATTTATTGTATATTCTATGCTAAAGTTCAAAATCAGCTAAAATGTTTTAGAAAATAGGGTATGTCCCTGATTAACTGAATGTAAGTATGAGGCAGCAAACGCTGGAGAAGTTGGCCAACAGGCTGAGTTGGGTGCATAGATTTCTGTTAAGTTTGTGCTTCAGTTTTCCCTTGGAGAAAAGAATTATAAAATTTAAAAATTTCTGCCAAACAGTTCAGTTTCTTAATGTGAAATGATATGTACTATTGGGCCAATACATTAGTGAAGCTTTTAAGAGTCTTGCTCTGAGAGGTTTTTCATTTTATAGATTTTGCTGTCCTTATCAAGCTAATAATAGCTAGCACTCGCTGAGTGGTTACGACATGCCAGGTGCCTTGTAAGGCTTCATGTAGAGTAACTCATTTATTCTCCCCACAAACCTTAAATGTCATGATGAAAACTGTTTAGAAAGTCTATCTGTAATAAGCTGAACTTTATACTTACTGACATCACCTCTGTCTTCCTTTCTATAATAACAACTAAATTGTCCCTTGTATTTTCATGAAATCCTCAAAGTAACTATCAAGAAATTCTAATGTCTTTCAAGCAAGGAAGAAATTTTCCTGTGAGAACTCAAAATTGTTAAAGAAAAGGAGGTTATTCTTAGAATATAATAATATATTAATTTATATATGTAAAAGGCTAATATGCAAAATGTCCTCTTGGGAGTTCGACTAGGAGAATGGGAGTTATGATATATCACTCGCTGTGACATGCACTGACCACCAGGGGGCAGTGAGGAAGGAAGGGAGGTCCCAGCTGACAGCCGGGGAAGGGAGGCCCTGGCTAGCAGCCAGAAGGTCCCGATTGGCCTCCATCACCGGCCAGGCCTAGGTACCCTACCCATGCACAGATTTTGTGCACCAGGCCTCTAGTAGTAATATAATACAGTTAGGTGCTCAAAAATGTTGCTGATTGATAGAATAGAATACTTTCTTATTAAGAATTAGGAGTTTTCTAGCCCCAGCTGGGTAGCTTAGTTCCAGGCTTGATCTTTGGTCAGGGCACATACAAGAATCAACCAATGAATGGATAAATAAGTGGAACAACAAAGCGATGTTTCTCTAAAAAATCAACAATTGAATTTTCCAGTACTAACCGATTCTTCTGGCAATTGACAACATTGTATAATGCAATACAATTATATATAATATATTAAAAATTCCATTTTATATGGACATATATTAAAAGTTCCATTTTATAAATACACATATCTTTCAGACAATATAGGCTTTTTAAAAATATAACATTTCTTAAGTTGGATAGTGATATAAATTTTGTCTCATATGAACATCATTTTCTCTTCTAGTTCCTTCACCAGGACAGCTTCAACACAGAATCCACAGCGTGGGTCATTTCCCTGTGTCTGTCCGACAGCCTCTTAAAGCCACAGCCTACGTGAGCCCAACTGTTCAAGGCAGCAGTAACACGCCTTTATCCAATGGCTTACAATTATATTCCAACACGGGAATCCCCACACCAAACAAAGCTACCACTTCTGGGATAATGGGCCGCAGTGCACTTCCAAGACCTTCACTGGCAATAAATGGGAGTAACCTGCCTCGAAGCAAAATTGCACAGCCTGTCAGAAGGTAAGAGTCTTTGTTCCCTGATCTATGTTACTTCGTTTGCAGCTTTAAATTAGCAGCTGCTCCTGGCACCTTGCCTTTTCCGTAGTCTCAGAAGTCAGGCTACCTCTTTGGCCTGACTTGTGTCCCTCTTCCTCTGGGAAGTAATAGGTGTGGGTGTCCCTGTGTGGTCAGATCTTCCTCTCTCTGATCTCATCTTCCTTCCTCCCTCAACACTTCAACCTGATGCCCTGTTTGCTTTAATTTATCAGGAAAATTCTACCTCCAGAACTCTTGGCATTTTCCTTCCCCCAAGTTATTTGCAGGGCCTCCTCCCTCTCCCTTCTTCTCTTATTCCACTTATCCTATCTAATAAAGAGGAAATATGCTAATTGACCATCATTCTGTCACAAAATTGCTGCACCCACAGCTGAGGCCAAGTTCCCATAAGGAGCCTTAAGGAGCAATCAGCAGGGACCTGAGGCTAGGCCCTTCCCCCGCCCCCCACTCTACCCCCATGAGACTTGACAGGGGACCTTAAGGTGCACTTCCCGTCCTGGTGTTGGACTAGGAGACCTCAGGCTGTTCCCCCACCCCAGTGCCAGGCCGGGGGGACCTCAAGCCGTGTCCCCCACCAGGTAGGACTTGACAGGGGATCTTAAGGTGTGCTTTCCGTCCTGGTACTGGGCTAGGGCAGTAATGGGCAAACTCATTAGTCAACAGAGCCAAATATCAACAGTACAATTGAAATTTCTTTTGAGAGCCAAATTTTTTAAACTTAAACTTCTTCTAACGCCACTTCTTCAAAATAGACTCGCCCAGGCTGTGGTATTTTGTGGAAGAGCCACACTCAAGGGGCCAAAGAGCTGCATGTGGCTCAAGAACCACAGTTTGCCAACCACGGGGTTAGGGAACCTCAGGCCACTCCCCCACCAGGTGGAGCTTGACAGGGAACTTCAGGCCACGTTTCCCACCTTGGCACCAGGCTGGGGGACCTCAGACTGCACCCCCTGCCTGGCAGGGCTTGACAGGGGACCTCATGTCATGCCCCCTGCCCCAGCACTGGGCCAGGGGACCTGAGGCTGCACCCCCTGCCCAGCAGGGCTTGACAAGGGTGGGACTGGCTCTGGCTAGGTCTGGGTCTAGCCCAATGTGTGGGACCAGTCATATCTGGGTCTCACTCGATTTTGAGGTGCGTGTGGGTGGGCAGGGACTTGACTCTGGGTTCCATAGTGAGCCCCAGATTCTGACAGAAGGAAGGTTTTCATATATACATTTTACTAATTTTCTTACATTTCTATAATAGAAAAAGGGCAAATAGCAATATTAAATTATTTCCTCTAATTAATCCCCTTTTAATGTGCATGAATTTTGCGCACCAGGTCACTAGTTAGTTTATAATGTGGTCTGACTCTCCTCACTAGAATGCAGGCTTCCTGAAAGGGAGTAGTTGATCTTTGCTTCACTACTACAATATATGTCCTTAATGCCAAGCGGTTGTGTCCAGCACAGAAAAGGATTGCAAATGTTTTATGAATCCATTTTTATATCAAAATGAGCTCAAATGTGTAAGGCATACATGCATTTGCACATATATACCTTCCATCAGATGCATGGTTTAAAAAATATCTTAGTGATAATTAGTGGATTTTGTTAGCTTGTGTAAGTTCCCACTCCACAATTCTAGATTACTTGCAGGACACATTTTAGATGAGCTCATAGTCATGAGGTACCCTTCTTGAACTTAGATATCCTAGATCAGTGGTGCTCAAACTTTCTAATGCCGAGACCCTTTAATACATTCCTCACGTTGTGGTGACCCCCTACCATAAAATTATTTTTGTTGCTACTTCATAACTGTAATTTTGCTACTGTTATGAATTGTAATGTAAATATCTGTGTTTTCCGATGGTCTTAGCTGCCCTTGCTAGCGGTTCTCAACCTGCTAGCGGGTCTTGACCCACAGGTTGAGAACCGCTGCTATAGAAACCACAACATGAACCCACAACATGAGGAACTGTATTAAAGGGCCATGGCATTAGAAAGTTTGAGAACCACTGTCCTAGAATGTTTTACGGTTAAAAAAATTCTATAGCCGAACGGGTTTGGCTCACTAGATAGAGCGTTGGCCTGCGGACTGAAGGGTCCGGGGTTCGATTCCGGTCAAGGGCATGTACCTTGGTTGCGGGCACATCCTCAGTAGGGGGCGTGCAAGAGGCAGCTGGTCGATGATTCTCTCATCGATGTTTCTAACGCTCTATCCCTCTCTCTTCCTCTCTGTAAAAAATCAATAAAATATATATTTTTTTTAAATTCTATAAAAGTGGGTTGAAGAGAGCTTGGAATGAAACAATGGAGGCAGTAAATGTAGACAACTCTTTTTAAAATTTTTTTATTTTATTGATTTTTTTACAGAGAGGAAGGGAAAGGGATAAACAGCTAGAAACATTGATGAGAGAAAAACATAAATCAGCTGCCTCTGCACATTCCCCACTGGAGATGTGCCCACAACCAAGGTACATGCCCTTCACCGGAATTGAACCTGGGACCCTTGAGTCTGCAGGCCGAAGCTCTACCCACTGAGCCAAACTGGTTAGGGCTAGACAACTCTTATAAGAATATAAGAAGGAGGTTGAAAGGGATGTGGAAACAAGTAATTTTTCTTTATGCACTGGTATGTATAAATAGTTTTGCTTTTTTATTTTCTGATTAGAAGTAATAGGTGCTCAGGTCAGAAACAAATTCAGAAACTATTGAAAAACACAGAAAATAAAGGCTGATTTAGAATCCTACTACCCAGATAGAAATAACTTTGGTGTATATTTGTTAAATATTCTCCCCCAGTAAGTGCAGAGCTATGTTGTGCTTATGGCTGAGTAGAACGTACATAGGTTATTTGACACATACTGTCTAGATAAATAGGACCATCCGTTTGTCTCTAACCTAACCTCCTGGAAAGGATGTCACTACCAGATTATTTGTGAGGGTCTGTTTTCCAAAACTGGAAAACACTGGGAATTCTTTGCCAATCTACATAATAGGCAAATGTTTGATTATCCATAAGGTTTAAAATTTCTTCATGTTTTGCTCTGGCCAATGTGGCTCTCTTGGGTTTAATGTTATTTCATGCACCAAAAGGTCTTGGGTTTGATTCCCAGATTGTGGGTCCCTGATTGGGGTGCATATGGGAGGTACTCCATCTATGATTCTTTCTCCCTCTCCCTCTATAAAAAGTCATAAAAGCCCCATCTGGTTTGCCTCAGTGGATAGAGCATCGACCTGAAGATTGAAAGGTCCCAGGTTCGATTCCAGTCAAGGGCATGTACCTTGGTTGTGGGCACATCCCCAGTGAGGAGTGTACAAGAGACAGCTGATTGATGTTTCTAACTCTCTAACCCTCTTCCTTCTTCTCTGTAAAAAGTCAATAAAATATATATTTTTTTAAAAATCAATAAAAACATACTTTTAAAATTTTGTTAATTTGCTGTTTTAGTCAATTAAGTAACTGTTTTGGGGCCATTTTTCTATTGAGTTTACCTTTTTATTTCTGATTAAAGTATGTTTTATACATTAAGGGTATGGATCAGTTTTCACTCATGCCCACACAGAGTACGTAGCACAGTGGTGATCACTGGGTCCCTAGCAGATGTGCATGTTGCAAAGCTCCACAGTGTGGAACACAAGGCTCACTTGGGGAAGGGCTGACAGGTAGTCACTATTGGAAGAGCAGATGAAAGGAAGCTAATTGACCCGTAGGATTATTAACACTCTGTTTCCTTTTTTTTTTTTTTTTTTTTTTTTTTTTTTTTTTTTACCTTTATAGCTTCCTTCAGCCTCCAAAGCCTCTGTCTTCACTCAGCACTCTGAGGGACGGAAACTGGAGAGATGGTTGCTACTGACGCAGTTTTATGTGCCCTTGAAGAATTGGGGAAGAAGTGGAAATGAGGGTTGTATTACCTAGCTGGCTGGGTAACAGTGGATGTCAGGATATTCTTTCCCTTTTGCATCTTAACATACTTACTGCATTGTTTTTCAATGAACCAATCACCAGAGACTAATTATTGCACTTAAATATTTGCCTGAGATACTGCAGCATTCTCAAATCCATGGTTGCAGTATTGCGACACTTAGATCTAGAAAGTTTTTGTAGAACTGCTACGTACCTTTTTGAGAGAATTGAGGTGTATCATTAACTCTTTCTTTGCATATGAGTTTTTAAAATAACTTGTTCAATTTACTTACGTGTTCTAAACATCTTCCCATTACATGTTCTGTGTTTTAATACATTACATATTTACAAATATGTTCGATCAATGTATCCTTTGAAATTTACTTTTTTATAGTTTACAGGAATTTTATTTTTTGTGCCTATTTCTTTTTACACCTACGTGAACCACTATGGAACAACTTAAATTTTGTGCCATAAAAATATTTTTGTGGTAAGGTACTATTTTTTTAACTCTGAGGATATATCAGCAAAAATCCACCAAACAATTTCAGAGACATAATTTTGTGTTGAATGAGCACTGTGTAATCTGAAGCATTGCAAGGAGGTAGCCAGACAGCAAGTTAAATGGTCTTGTCTTTTTCATTGTTAATTTATTGTCACACATGGGTTTCATATTTATAAAGGCATCACAAGCTCATTGCACTTAATACCGGCAATGTTTGCTACTATACCACCACCAATTTTCAATACTTTATTACAGAGGATGAAACTGTAATGTTTTATTAACAATGCTTCTGGAAATGAATGCATTTTAAAGCAAATAAATCTTTTTGATAGACCTTTTACAAAACCCATTTGCACTAATGAATGCTTTTCTTATGGTATATGACTTAATATTTGTTACTGTGTACACTGCTGTTTTGGAATGTTCAGAAATAAAGACTATTTCAGCAATATCAGGTCATGTATGAATGTGCAGCATAAATGTATGACTACCATATATGTATCTCATCATAGTCGTGAATGTGGTCATTGTTGCTACCTTCTCATGCAGGACATTTATAGCTAAAGCAGGTAGATAGGATATCCACATTTATAAAAATTATTTCTTTCTCTAAAATACTTGTAAGGTTTATTGTTAGTCCCATTTAGAAGGGCTACTAGGAAACTCAAGTAGCCTGTTGTCCAGAAACACATTTATGGCTGAACATGATCAGGGGAGATTTTAATACTTTGTGGGAATTGAACTTGAAATACTTTCTCAGTATCAGCAAAATATTATCATTATTCCACATTATTTTTAATATTGTTGGAAGACTTTTCATCTGAAGGAACAGTTATAGAAAGATTATGCAAACGTTTTAATGTATAAGAATAGAGTCCTGCCTAAAGTCCTTGGAGATTTTTATTTTAAAAAAATGTGCCTTTAGATAGGATTCTATCTAAAATTAACAGACTGGCTTTAAAGTAGTTTGTACTTTAAGTGAAATGTGAGCTAGAGGAGAAGTGGTATGCAATATGCACTTCTTTAGTGACTAGACTTCGCTAGATATTTTGTATACATTGGTCTAATTCTAACAATCATCAATGTTATCACAAGTTTAAAAGTAAAGACAGACACTGAGCCCTAGAAATGTGACATGAACCTTGTGTACAAATCAGCCAGGAAATAGTGAAGCTAACTTCTGAACCTAGGTGTTCCTGATCTGAAAAGTCTGTTTTTCCCACTATGCTCTCTTCCTATGAACAAGTGTAGTTAAGTTAGTATATTTTTTTAAGTGGGTTTATATTCTGCTGAGGAAACTAAACTATATTAAAAAAAAAAAAAAAAAGTCTGTTCAGCCCTTGGAATAAAAAACAAAAATCCCTGCATTTTAGACTTTACAGTCTAATTTGGGGGGGAGGGGGGAGAAACAGTAAACCATGAACAAGTAAATCACAGTATGTTCGGTCCTAAGTGCTATGGGAGAGAGAGAAAAGGAGATCAAAGCAAGAGGAGTTGGGAAGATGGAGATAGGGACAGATTACAATGACAAGTGGGGTCATTGGGGTAGCTCTCATTAAGGAGTTGACACCTGAACAAAGTCTTGGAGCCAAAGAGACAGAGTGAGTCCTGAAGCTTTCATGGCCTCTTTTACCTATTTTCACAATTCTCCCTAGGTTGGTAGTTAATTTCTAGGTGCATAGGAGAGAATTTAAAGTGTTTCATACAACCATGCCTTAGGGTAGTGGTTCTCAGAGTGTGATCCCCACATCAGCAGCATCAGCCTCTCCTGGGAATTTATTAGAAATGCAGATCTTCAAGCCCTCCCAGACCTACTAAACCAGCCCTCTAGGTGAAATTTGAAGCAATATAGGCCTTCTTCTAGAAACAAGAAAAATACCTAGTGAATAATCTAATGCTTAAGGGAACTATAAAAATAAAGTCTAAAGTGATAGAAAGAAGGAAATAATAAAGATCAGAACAAATAGAGTCTAAAAAGCAACAACCCAACAATAGAAAAAAATCAATGGAACCAAGAGCTGGTTCTTTGATAAGATAACCAAAATTGATAAAACTTTATCCAGATTTTTCAAGAAAAAAAAGAGGGCCCACATAAAATCAGAAATGAAATGATAGCAGATGTTAAGCGGAATAAGCCAGTTAGAGAAAGATAAGTATCACATGATCTCACTTACAGTATACATGGAATCTAATGAATATAGTGATGAACAAAACAGGTCCAGAGACATGGAATAGACAGGTGAATCTAAGAGGGAAGGGGGGCAGTGAGGGATGACAGGAAGAGATTAACCAAATAAATTTTTAAAAAATATATATTTTATTGATTTTACACAGAGAGGAATTGAGAGGGATAGAGAGTTAGAAACATCGATGAGAGAGAAACATCGACCAGCTGCCTCTTGCACACACCCCCCTCCCCCCCAGGATGTGCCCACAACCAAGGTACGTGCCCTTGACCGGAATCGAACCCGGGACCTTTCAGTCCACAGGCTGATGCTCTATCCACTGAGCCAAACCGGTTTTGGCTTAACCAAATAACTTATATGCATAACCCATAGACACAGACAACCGGGTCTGAGGGTGAGGCGAATATGGGGTGGAGGGGTTCACTGGAGATAAAAGGGGACAACAAATACTTTCAACCATGAATTTTAAAAAGGAATGATAGCAGAAACCACAGAAAGACAAAGGATTATAAGAATATACTATGAACAATAACATACCAACAAATTGGACAACCCCTGAAACATAAATTCCTAGAACCATACAATTTTCCAAGTCTGAATGAGGAAGAAACAAAATCTGAACAAGTTAATAACTACTAAAGAATTTGAATCAGTAATCAAAACACTCCCAACTTATGCTGAAACTGGTTTGGCTCAGTGTATAGAGTGTTGGCCTGTGAACTGAAGGTCCCAGGTTCGATTCTGGTCAAGGGCATGTACATCGGTTCTGGGCACATCCCCTGTAGGGCGTATGCAGGAGACAGCTGGTCGATGTTTCTCATCAATGTTTCTAGCTCTCTATCCCTCTCCCTTCCTGTCTGTAAAAAATCAATAAAATATATTAAAAAAACAAAAAAATACTCCCAACATAGAAAACCAAGATGGCTACATAAGGTATACACCTGTACATGCTGCCTCTCACCACCACACCAAAAGTACAACTAAAAGACAAAACAACTATCACCCAGAACCATGGTAAAGCTGGCTGAGTAGAAGTTCTTCAACTAGAAGGAAAGAAAAAAGCACATTGAGTCTGGGCAGGAGGTGCAGAGATGCAGAAAAGCAGAGGTATGGAGGTGTGCGAATTGGGCTGGTGACTGGGTGGGCTTGTTTTTCCAATTGGAAGGGAGAATCAAGCTCCCAACTGCTCTGAACTCCAGTTTCCAGCAAGACTCTGGGGATCCAAAGTTCTATGGGGAAAAACTGGACTGTCTGTCATTGGGTTGGAAAATGTGGGTGGCTTTCTCTCAGAGGTGCTCACAGGAATCGTTTACTGTGCTGGGGCATGGGACACGGGGATGCAGAAACGTAAAGACACAGAGATGGCTGACTGGCAGCCACTGCTGTTTGCTAGGCCCTGGTGATTCCCCGAAACCCTGCCCCACCCAATTCAGGAGCTGCCATGATGCACTCAGAAAAAAGGCACTGAAGACCTGGTGCTTAAAAAGCAACACTGGGCTTCCCCCAAGTGCTATACAGGCCCTGCCACCACCCCAGAGCAACAGTCCACCAAATCACGGCTGATGCTGCAGAGACCCCATGGTACAAAATGCAGCCCATAGCCCAGCCCAGCCCAGAAATGGTCACTGTGGATTCCGGGTAATGACATAGCAATGCCTGGCTCCCTCTCCCTAGCAACTAACCTCCTTGGAATTTCAGGAACACAGGTGGAAACATTTTACACTTTAATCAAATGTCTGTGAAGCATTTTCCCATGCCTTATCTCATTTGATCCTCACAGAAGTCCTGCGGTAGGTAGATAGGAGATTTGGTGGAATCCTATTTTCTTTTCATTAGCTGGAAAACAGAGATTTAGAAAGCTTAGAAACTTGACCTGACTGAAAAGAAGTAAGAAATGGTGAACCTTGAAAACGACTTCTGGTTTTCTCACTGCACAGAATATAGTCAAACACTGCTGCAGTTAAATATGTTAAATATTTTACCATTTGTTCTCCCTGTGTGATCTACAATAATAATCTGATTCGTGTTGATATTTACTGCTTTGTTGCTAACAATTACCTGAAAGAGAAGTTGGGGTGCTTCCTGGGCTGGAAAAGTTTAGCTAAATCAGAAAACAGGTCTAATCAAGCAAGTTTATTCTACATATATAAAAGGCTAAGTTGACTCTCGCATGTGTGATACATATAAAACTCTTACTGGCACCAATCGCACGCAAGTGTTTCGATCTGTCATTGTAAATCATGAATTTGACATTTCTATTATAGAGAAAGGGTGAATAGCAATATTAAAAGATTTCTTCTTCTTAATTTCTTTTCAATGAGCACTGGGCCATTAGTATATTTATATGAAATAAAGCTATTGGTGTGTACAGTAAAGAAAATAAACATTTCATATCAAATGTAATTTTCGTAATATAAAAACAGCTGTGAAATGGCAGCTAAAACTATAAAATGTTGGAGGGGATTAAAATTGTAGAGCTTTAATAATTATTCAAACCTAAGTTGTTATCAACTTACAATAAACTACTATAAGTATCTACACTAATAAAAGAGAAACATGTAAATTAACCTCCAGTCTACTATGCCCACCAGCCAATCAGAGCAAGTATTCAAATTAACCCATCAAAGATGGCAGGTGGGGAGGGCAGCACAATGGCCTGCCCCTGGGGTCAGGGTCCATCTGGGCCAGGGGAAGCTGGGTGGGCAGCACCAGATGCCACCTGTGGGGTTGGGTCTATTACAGGCCCTGGGAGGGGCAGCAGGCTGCCTAGCCACGCCCATGGGGCCCTGGGAACATCGCAGGCATGGGGTTGCTGAGATCCAGACAGGGCCTCTGGCCACAGATTCACAGTTTTGTGGACACCAACTTTACCAGCCCACCTGGAGGTCATGTGGCTAGGCCACAGAATGCCCGTTCAAGATGTGACACAGAGAGGAAGTGTGGGAGAAAATACAGAGAATGGGATGTCAAGGGGGGGGCTCAAGACTCACTTCCTGCCGAAACCGGTTTGGCTCAGTGGATAGAGCATCGGCCTGCGGACTGAAAGGTCCCGGGTTCGATTCCGGTGAAGGGCATGTATATTGTTTGCGGGCACATCCCCAGTGGGGGGTGTGCAAGAGGCAGCTGATAGGTGATTCTCTCTCATCGATGTTTCTCTCTCATTAATGTTTCTATCCCTCTCTCTTCCTCTCTGTAAAAAATCAATAAAAATATATTTTAAAAAAAGACAAAAAAAAAAAAAAAAAGACTCACTTCCTTTGGGCTTTGTCCTTCTTGATCTTGGTTCTTTTATTTCTGGCCTGGAGCCCAAGCACTGCAGGAGAGAGGGATGAATAAAAGCCGAATGTGGAAGAAGAGGCGTGAGGCCCCACTGCCGGGCTACCTGAGGGGTGGCTCCAAGGCGAGTGCCACAGCTTTAGCAAAGTGGCTGGCCAGGAGGCAGGCTTTCCAAGGGCCCAGAGCAGCGCCTTGCCATCCCTCCATGAGAACACCCCACACAGGCGCTGCCTTCGCCAGCAGGCTCTGGGCAATTTCTGCAAATGCTACTGCAACCTCTAACATTCTGGGCAAAGAACTGACCCTGTGCCCTTCTGGGTACCAGGCTTATTAGGATTGTGCTGTCACCAATGCCATAGATGAAAGGCAAGAACCTGGCGAGTTGAAGTGCACCTGAGAGGGCTCGGGCTGGGACAGGGGACCAGCTGGCAGGGATCTGCCTCGCCTGCAGAGAGAGAGGTTCTGCAGTGGCCCCACGAAGTGAGTGGGCCTGGCCAGGGATCAAGGGACATAGAAAGATGCCAGGCAGAGGGGCAAGGACCCACAGCCCTGAGGCAGGGGTTGAGGGGTGGTGCCACCTCAGTGGAGGGGTGCCACACTGCAAGGTACCGCATTGACTGACTTGATTCAGAGAGGCTCCCAGTGCTAACCGGCCTTGCCCAGGTGGCCTTCACACTTCAGAGGCAGCGACTTGTGCTCCCGCCTTGACCCAAAAGCAAACCTGCACTGCCCTGCCCCATGGCAGATCATGCCTAGGTGGTGAGTGCGAAGCCTTCCACCTGCTCCAGAGAAAGAGGGGCAGTAAAGAATGGGGGCAGGAGACCAGGGAGAGGAAAGAATGTGGAGTGTCCACAATGAAGAGGTGCTTGAGAAAGAGGCTCGGGAGCCTGATGGGAAGGTTTGTTCTGTTTGCCAGGCACCTGTCCCTTGGAAGGGCAGAGAGCATGGCTCTGAGGGCTCCCTATGTGCTGAGTTGAGTTCCACAACCAACTGGAATTGGCCTCAGTTTCCTGGTCTGTAAAATGGATTAAGCATGTCCCAGTGCCTTCATTGAGCTTTGATGCCAATGACATACTATCAAAGGAAAATGAGGGAAGAAGTGAGAAAGAAAAGGAAGGGTGAACAGCACAAAAGAAAGATTGGAAGGAACCTGTAAACCCATTGTCACTTAAATAGGGAATATGGTCAGTAGTGTTGTAATGATGGTATGATGCCAGGTGGGTATTGGAAATATCGGGGAATACTTTCTAAAGTATATGATTGTCTAACCACTATTCTGTAACTAATATAAAACCTGAAACCAATACAAAATAATATTGAATGTAAGAAATGAAAATTGAAAATATTTTTTTCTAAATAAATGAAAATTGGAGTGAAATTTTTATAAATTTCAAAGTTTAAATAAAGGCTGCAAAGGATGGAAGGGGAAGAATAAAAAGAAGTGTTTCTCATTTTACCACTTTATTATCTTTTCATATACATGAAAAAGACAGTTGTCTTTATATGGTGCTTTTATACTTTTCAAAGTCATTATCTCATTTTCATTTCAAGGCAACTTAAAGACAAGATAATTATTCCCTCCAATATTCAAAGGAAGGAAATCTTGGTGTCTGGTCCCAATGATTCAATTATCAAGCCCTTATTGTGAAACAGGGTTAGTAAAATTTTCTATGAAGGGTCATATCTATACCAATAAAAGCCTTGGGGGTGATCTGGCCAGCAGGGGAAGGTAGTTGGTGGCAATCAGGCCATCAGAGGAGCAGTTAGGTGTCAATCAGGTGGGCAAGGGAGCAGTTAGAGGGCAATCAGGCAGGTAGGCGAGTGGTTAGGAGCCAGCAGTCCTAGATTATGAGAGGGATGTCCAAAGGGTACTAGATTGGAGAGGGTGCAGAATGGTTTGAGGGACACCCTCCCCAGTGCTCGAATTTTGTGCACTGGGCCTCTAGTGTTATTATATATAAGCATCATTATAACCACAAAACAAAAACCTATAAGTAACTACGCAAAAGATGAAGAGAAAGCAATCTAAGCATACCACAAAAAAATATGTCATCAAATCACAAAGAGATCAAGAAAAAAAGAAAAACAAGAGATAAAGTACAAAAGAGCCAGAAAAGAATGAACAAAATGACAATAAGTACATAGCTACCAAGATTTACTTTATATGTAAATTAACTAAATGCTCCAATCAAAAGACAGAGTAGGTTGGTTAAAAACAACAATATCCATCTATATGATGCCTATGAGAGAGACTCACTTCAGATGATACACACATATTGAAAGTAAAGGATTAGAAAAAGATATTCTAGGCAAATGGAAATCAAAAAGAAGCTGGGGTGGCTATACTCATATCAATCACAACAGACTTTAAAACAGACTGTTAGTGATGCCAGCATCATGGTGTCATGAGATATTCCTTTTTAAAAGTCTCTTCCTTTTTTCCTCTTTTCTTGAATTTTTAAATAATCAAACACCCATAATAATTTTTAAAAGTGCCTCTGCACAGCACACCAGAATACCTAAGAGATCCATCCATTTGGGCATCCAAAAAGTGGGTTGATTGGGTCTTGGAGGAAATTACAGAGCCGAGGGAGCTGTGGCCAGCCTATAGCTGTAGCAAGCTCTAATAGAGGAGGTGGAAAGTGCAAGTGGTGAGTGGAAATATACCAGCCTGTGCTGGCTGCACCTGGGGTGGGGGCAATTCTTTCCTCTTCCTGAGTAGGGACCTTCCTGACTAGTGGGAGGGAAAGGGAAGGGAAGAAGGCAGACAAAGAAAACTGAGGACTATGCTTCCTGCCACCTGCCCTGAAATTTCAATAAGAGATCTACCAACTAACCTCTAGAACTCCTTCCACTTGAGAATTCCTCTACTGAGTTGTGGGCCCACCCTAAACTTCAGGTGCTAAGCTCACACACCTCCCTCTGCTGCCAGGTTTTTTTTTGTTTTGTTTTGTTTTTGTTTTCTTTTCTTTTTTTTTAATGCCAACACACACACTCCCAACTTTCTCAGCCTGTCAAGCCAAAACTTGTTCTATAGTGCCACCTTCTGGAAAGTAAAATAAAGTTTCTAATTGCCAACCTGATGAAATGTTAGAATCATACAAAACCATCCCTAAATGAGAATGGTGTTTGCTGCTTTAAATGTGATGGCAGAGCACATTTCATCAAACGCTATGAAAAACCAGGGTACCAAATACCTCAAAGAGAAAAGGACAAATCTTCAGCAACAGAACTCAAAGACATGAAATGTTACAATCTAACTGACAGAGAATTCAAAATACCCATATAAAGAAATTCAGTAAGCTAAAAGAAACTCAGAAAGACAATTCAATGAACTCAGGAATAAAGTGAAAGAACAGAAAAAGTACTTTACTAAAAAGACTGAGATTATAAGGAAGAACCAAACAGAAATTCTGGAGTTAAAGAATTTAATGAATGGGATGAAAAATGCATTAGAAAGTATTGGAAATGGAGCGAATCAGGAAGAAGAGATAATAAATGAGCTGGAAGATAGAAATATAAAAGTGACTCAGGTGGACAAGGAGAAAGAATTAAGATTTTTTTTAAAGTGAAGAAACCACAAGAGTTATCAGACTCCATTAGGAAAGCCAACAGAATAATAATGAAAATACCAAAAGGAGAAAAGAAGGAGAAGGGGGCAGAGAGTTTTCTTAAATATAAAGCTGAGACCTTCTGAAACCTTGGAATTAAACTTTACATACAAAGCTAATAAAACACATTATTTCAGTGCAAAAAGATTTTCTCCAAGACACATTATAATACAACTGTCAAAAGTCAATGATTAGGAGAAACCAAGATGGCGGCATAGGTAAACACCTAAACTGCTGCCTCGTACAACAATTTCAAAACTGCAACTAAAAGACAAAACCACATCCAGAACCACAAAAAGGCTGGCTGAGGGAAATTCTACAAATAGAAGGAAAGAGAAAAGCACACTGAGACTCAGAAAAGCTGCAGAAGGCAGAAGTATTGAGATACGTATGTGGAGAGGACTGGCAACTGAGTGCGTAGTTGGCTTTCTTAAGCAGGAGGGAGACAAAAGCTCCCAACTGCACTGAACTCCAGTTCCAGGTAAGACTCTGGGGACCCAGACTCATTCGGAGAGAAACTGGACTGACTGGCAGTGGGCGGAACTCGAGGGTGGCTTTCTCTCAGAGTGCTTGCTGTGATTACCATGGGACACTGAGACACAAAGCCTATTAGGGCAGGGAGGATGGGAAACCAATGCTGTCTGCTCCTCCCTGAGACTCCACCCAGCCAACCTTAGCACAGAGACTTTTGAAAGTCTTATCTCATAAGGGTATCTCCAGCACAGAAATTCTCCTTGCGTAGACACAGCTGATCCTCACAGCCAGTTGACCTGGAGGTCAATTCCTCCCAGTGACACCAACAACAATCAAGGCTTAACTACAACAAGACTGTGCACACAGTTCATAAAGGGGTGCACCAAGAGTGTCCAGCTCAGGTAACTGAGGAGGCTGAGCCACTGGGCCCTATCGGACACCTAGCACACAAAGCCACTCTATCAACCCAGGGAAGCAGCCAAAATGTGGAAATAAAGAAACATGTCACAAGTGAAAGAAATGGAGGAAAATAAAAGACTGGATATAGAGTTCAAAACCATGATTATAAGGTTTTTCAAGAATTTTCTAGAAAAAGCCAATAAATTTAGTGAAACCCTTGAGGATATGAAAAAGGACCAAGTAGAAATTAAGCATACACTGACTGAAATAAAAAATGTTATACAGAGATCTAACAGCAGACTAGAGGAATGCAAGAGTCAAGCCAAAGATTTGAAATACAAAGAAGCAAAAAAAACAAAAACAAAAAAAACAAACAAACAAAAAAAAACCACACTCAACCGGAAAAGCAAAAAGAAAAAAGAACCCCAAAATATGAAGATAATGTAAAGAGCTTCTGGGACAACTTCAAGGGTACCAACATCAGAATTATGGGGATGCCAGAAGAGAGAGAGCAAGATACTGAAAACCTATTTGAAGAAATAATACTGAAAACTTCTCCCCACCTGGTGAAAGAAATAGACTTAGGAGTACAGAAAGCACAGAGAACCCCAAACAAGAGGAATCCAAAGAGGACCACATCAAGACACATCATAATTAAAATTCCAAGAGCAAAAGACAAAGAAAGAAAAACAGTTAGTTACCTATAAGGGAGCACCCATATGATTGTCAGATGATTTCTCAATAGAAACTATGCAGGCCAGACGAGCGTGCCAAGAAATATTCAAAGTGATGAATAGCAAGAACTTACAACCAAGATTACTCTACCCAGCAAAACTATCATTTAGAAATGAAGATCAGATAAAGAGCTATACAGACAAGAAAAAGCTAAATGAATTCATCACCACCAAACCATGATTATATGAAATGCTGAAGGGTATTCACTAAGAAGAGGAAGAAGAAGAAAAAGGTAAAGATAAAAAATTGTGAACAACAAAGTGAAAACAAATACATATCTATCAACAAATGAACCTAAAAATCAAATGAATAAAAAACCTGGTGAACTGAACATACCTGTGAATGTAATAGAATCAGGGGCATGGAAAGGGTGCAGACTGACAATTCTCAGGGGGAAGGGAATTAGGGGGGGTGAAGGAAGTGATTGGTCAAAGAGCTTACATCTATGGATGATATCAGTGGTGGGGGGAAGGCATGGAGTGGGGTGGGAACCAGGTGGAGGGGAGTTGGGTGGGGGGGGGGGGAGAGGAACATCTGTAATAATCTGAACAATAAAGATTTTTTAAAAAAGACAATAAATAACAAGTGCTGGAAAGAATGTAGAAAAAAGGTAACCCTTGTGCAGGTGGGAATGTAAATTGATGCAACCACTATGGAAAGCAGTAGAGAAGTTTTTCAAGAAATTAAAAATAGAACTACAATATAATCCAGTAGTTCAACTTCAGTGTATTCATCTGAAGAAAATGAAAGCATTCATTAAAAAATATGCATACCTATATTCTTTACAGATCTATTTTAAATAGCCAAGATATAGAAATAACCGAAGTGTTCATCAATTGATGAATGGATATGGAAAATGGGATATATATGTATATAGAGAGGTATAGATAATTGGATTTTATTCAGTAACAAAAAAATAATGAAATCTTGCTGTTTGCAACAACATGGACCTTGAGGGCATTACACTAAGTGAACTAAGTCAGAAAAAGACAAATATCATATGCTCTTCCTTATACCAGTATGTGGAAACTGAAAACAAACTAACAAACATAACAATCTATAATAATAAAAGGGTAATTGTGAGAGGCCATGTCTTGTGTGGTTAGGGTTTGGGATCTGGAGAAGGGCCACAGACAAATGATGAGGTAAGACAAGACATAATAATTTGGTATTTGGGTTCCAGGCGTAGAGTACAATGCAAGAGGAAGGACTTCACTGGTGCCCAGGCATTGTCAACTTTTATTCAGTTTTGGATACACATATAGCCCATAGGCAGGCAATTCCAATAACAGACAAACTATCTTAAAGGTCAGTAAATATTAATAAAGATTTACTTTGAGACTATTTGGTCAGGAAATTGCTTGAGCCACCATTGTCTCGAGTATATAATCGATGCATAGCTCTGAGCCTTGGCAGAGTTCAAGGTTCATGAGTCTTCTGTGTTCCTTGTTTACACTTTTCTGATAGTGAAGACAATGGGTAGCTTCCAACAGGTAATATGCAAATTAGACAGGATGTCTTCTGGACATTATTCTGGATGTCCTTCCTGATGAAGCGGTGGCCAGAGGGAAGCCAGCCTGGGCCCTGGGTGCCTGCTGGTGGTCGAAGGAGGGTAGCTGGGGTCCCAGGTGCCAGAGGGAAGCTGGTGCTGGCATCTGGGGGAAGAAAGGCCTCCTCTGGCACAAATTTTCATGCATCAGGCCTGTAGTCTATAATAATAAAAGTGTGATATGCTAATAGACCGGATGTCATTCTGGACTTCCTTCTAGATGAAGCTGGTGCTGCAAGGGAAGCCATCCTGCTCCCCAGGTGCCTGTGAGTGGCCTGAAGGAAGCCAGCTTGAGTCCTGAGTTCCCTCGGGCCGGGCGGTAAGGAGGGAAGCAGTCTGGGTCCCAGGTGGCGGAGGGGGCAGCCCAGGTCCCAGGTGCTGGAGGAAAGCCGGTGCTGGCAGCCAGGGGAAAGAAGGCATATTCTTGCATGAATTTTTATACTTTGGATTTCTAGTCCTATATAATAAAAGAGTAATAAGCAATATGGTAATTGGTCGTCACCCTACAACACCCACAGCCAATGAAGGAAATATGCAAATTAGCGGGACAAATATGGCATGGCCATTAAGCCAGCCAGAGCAGGTGGGAGGCTTGGGCCAAGCTTCCCACCTGCCTGGGTCAGCTGCTGAAGAAGGGGCCTGTGAGTGGCAGCCACAGAGCAGGCCAGAGCAAGCGGGAGGCTTTGGTCACCCAGGCAGGCCTTTGAGGGAGGGGCCTGAAAATAGCCCCTCCCTCACCCAGGCTGGCCATGTCCCCCCACTCCTCCCCAGCAGGGACCCTCACCCTATGGGGATATGGTTGGCCTGCAAACTGCCCCAGCTCCTTGCCCAGGCTGGCACTATCTCCAGTGGGGACCCCCTCCCCAATGGGGGAGTGGCTGGCCTGCAAACCATCATAGGCCCCTCACTCAGGCTGCCCTGCTCCCCAAGGGAACTCCTACCCAGATCTAGGACACTCTTCAGGGCAAACCAGCTGGCCCCCATCCACGCACCAGGCTTCTATCTATACTAATAAAAGAGTAATATGCTAATTAGACTGGGAGACCTTCCAGGAGACCTTCTGGATGTTCTTCTGGACAAAGCCAGGGTGGCAGGGCTGAGGTAGAGGTGGTTAGGGGTCAAGAGGGGAGAGCAGTTGTGGGTGATCAGGCTGGGGGGGGGGGCAGTTGGGGTGATCAGGCTGGCAGGAGGGGCAGTTGGAGATGAATAGGTTGGTGCAGGGGGTGAGGGGTAGTGGAGGGAAAAAACAGTTGGGGGCAAGCAGGCCAGCAGGCAGGTGAGTGGTTAGGAGCCAGCAGTCCCAGATTGTGAGAGGGACATCCCCTGAGGGGTCCCAGATTGGAGAATGTGCAGGCTGGGCTGAGGGACACTCCTCCACTGCTGTGCATGAATTTTGTGCACCAAGCCACTAGTCTATACTAATAAAAGCATAATGTGCTAATTAGACCAGACATCCTGCCGAAAATTCTTCTGGACAAAGCCAGGGCTGTGAGGGAAGCTTGGATCCCAGGTACCTACCAGCGACTGGCGGGGATGCCCAGATACTGGGTGCCAGAGGGAAGCTGGTGCCAGTAGTCAGGGGAAGGAAGGCCTACTCTTGCATGAATTTTGTGTATTGGGTCTCTAGTAACAAATGAAAAACTGAGTTCATAGATAAAATATAGATTGATGGTTGCCAGAGGTGGGGCTGGGGGTTGAGCTGGGCGTGGAATGAGTAAAAGGGGTCGAAAGATACAAACTTAACTTCCAGTTATTAAAAATGTCATAGGGATGTAATTAACAGTATGATGGCTATTGTTAATATTATAATGCATATCTGAATGCTGCTAAGAGAGTAGATTTTAAAACTCATCACAAAAAAACATTAGTGATGATGGATGTTAACTAGTTTTATTATGGAGATTATTTCACAATATATTCATATATCAAATCATTATGTTGTTTGCTGAAAACTGATTTGATGTTACATATCAAGTATACGTCAATAAAAAAAACAAGCATAAATTAGCCAATATAAGATTAAATTAGGAAATCTTTGATGTAATGATAAGTACTGACTGTTCAAAAAGCCATTCAAATCGATTCATACTAAGCGTGTTTTAGTCTTTATTACTCAGGCATTGATAGTATAGTGTGTTTCTTTTAAAAATATAGTTGGTAATAGTCTTTTTTGAATTTAGCAATAAAACTTCATCTTTATTAACTTTAAATGATGATAAACTTACTATATTATATAATGATTATATACTAGTTACAGTGCAAATAAATAACCTAGGAAAAATTATCTGACACTATTATTTTTGGTTTGAATCATATCTTTAAGAATTAAAAATATCTCCTTTTCCCCTTAAAATCAACAGGTATTATTTGTATATCAGAAAATAAAAGGAAATAGAAATCAGGAAGAAGACAGAAGGATTAAAAAAAGTAAGCTGCAATGGTTTAGTCTCATCTTTGGGAAAATTCAGTTCAATAATTGATTTCAGATTTTAAAAAGTAAAATGAATTTTTTATCTTAATATTACTCTATTTTCAGATTTCTGGAAAGCAATGATTAAAAGTTTGAGATTGAGAAATGAGTATAACATTTTCTCCTTATAGTTTGGTCATCTTGTCTTCACTAATAATATTCTCATAAGTATGTTGCAATAATGTGGAGGAGTGTAGTAACTTAGGCAATTATTTTGTAAGTCTTGGTTGACAGAATAAAGTCCTTAGGAACCACTGGATATATTAGATGTTTTCTTTTGTAATCTGAAATTTTATTCATTTAAAATGTTGAAAATATCACCAAAGATGTCTATTTTGTTATCCAAATATTTTACTTTTCAATGAAAAAAACCCTAATTGCATCCTATATCAAGTCCATATGTTCTGCTGTATCCTATGTCATCCAAAGAAACTTCGATGTAATAGTTGCAATCTCTGAATAAAATAGGGAACAAAGATATTTTGTGATTCTCTTTTAATAAAATTAGCAAATTTTACTGGCTTTTAATATACTGTCACAATTATACTTTCTTTAGATGCTAAAGGCTATCAGTGTGATTTCAAAAGACACTCTTATTAACAGCTTAAAATAAATTTTTAAATACTTCTGGGCTATTTCTGATTGTAGTGTGAATGGCACCAGGTGTTAGACTGGTGGGGTCAGACTAGACCCAGGTTCAGCAACCTGGGTACTAAGAGTTCTGTCTAGGAAAGAAAGCCAGACTCAAACTATAATGGAGCATTTATTTGGAAATCACAGAAGTAGAATAAGTAATTTACAGAAGAAATGGGGTTAGGAAAGAAGTTATAGAGACAAAGGAAGGGCCTGCCCTTGGAGCTTCGAAGTGGGGGGATAGGGATAGGGAGTGGGAAGGGAAAGGCAGGGACAAGCTCCCAGGAGGGAGAGTAAACTGTGTCCTCTGTCCTAAGGGTTTTAAGGGTGGAGAATTTAGGGGTGGTTTCAGGGGAAGATTTTAATAGGATATTTATCAGCTTTCCAGGTGTGTCCTTCCAGGGTTGGGGTATCCACTAATTGATTAGTCAGTGCAAGGGCAGGGGGTCATCATTCAATGCAGCTGGTACTGAATCAGCCTTGGCTGGTGTGGTTTAGCTGCTTTTCTGGGCCTGAAGCTGAAATATCACTGAGGCCTAGATGTTATCTCTAGGGAGAAAAAGACAGAGGGTGGGTTGGGAGGGAGATGGGTAGGGGGAATAGGAGATATCTATAATACTATCAACAATAATAAATATATTTGAAAAAAGAGAGTCCAAACTGCATGACCAGCAATATACCAGGGGAAGAAAAGTCGCCCTCGGGGCAAGGTCCTACCCTATAATTGTCCTTTGCTTTCCACCCTGGTGACCTTCTCTACCTGGCCTACCCCCTTGCTCTGTTCAAGGCTGTCTATCTGCCCACCACAATTGTATCTACCTCTCTCTCAGTTGATCTAAACAAAAAACAAACAAAATAAGCAAGCTCTACATAGAGATACAGAGAACAGATTGGTGGTTGCCAGAAACTGGGAGTGGGAGGTTGGAGAATTGGGTGACGGTGGCCAAAAGGTAAAATAAATAAGTAAAATAAATAAAATGAAATAAAATAAAATAAAATAAAATAAGGAGATGTGGTTTTTTACATATTAGCTTATTTAGCATGAAAAATCATGTACATATAGTAGAAGAACTTTATTTTGCTGGCTGCTTGTCCTTTTATTACATAATATACTTATAAATACAATAAATTTGAAGCTTTCTAATACTTGTAGAATGGCTAAAAATACTTCAACAGCTTTGTTAGTTTTATTTTTAAAAATAATACATAGGGACTTATTGATAAATTTATATTTTTGTGTTTCCAGGTGTTTGGCTAATTTTGAAAAGTGTAAGCTTGCACATTTAAGACTTTTAAAGATTACACATCCCGGTTTGTTATTTTCATTACACATATAATAAAACATATATGAGAGATTGTAAAATCCTGCCTTTTTTTTTTCCTTTTTATAATGAAACTCAAATAACATTGAAGTTTTCTGATTAGAGTCAACATTTTTCTTATAATACAAATTTTATACATTTAGATCCTGCAGTTAAATCTGAACTTGATCATATCTCTGTATTTTGCATGTCATTGTTCTTCATACCTTCTAATAACAAGCTATAATTTGCAAGACAATCTGACTATTCTCATGAAGAACTCAACAATTGTCAAGAACTAAGGACATGTGATAAGCAGCCTGAAAATTCATAACCAAACTCTGTAGAAACTCCTGACGTTTTTTTTGAAGCCAAAGGATAAAGTTATGCTGCTCTTTGCTTCACAATTAATTGTAAAATGTAAAATCAGATTGTGGAACATTCCCTGCATTAGTTTTCAATTGCTGCATAACAAGTTGCTACAAGCTTAGGGGCTCAGAACAACACAAGTTTATTATCCCACCATTTGTTAGGTCAGAAGCCCAGGTTCTCTGCTCTGGGTTTCTCAAGGCAGAAATCAAGACATCCCGTGGTCAGCCTTCCTTTTTCACACTTGGGGTCTTCTGTGCACATCCATGCTGCTGGCTGAATTCACTTCCTTACAGTTGTAGGACTGGAGCCCCCATTCTACAGACTGTCAGTTTGGGGACTATCTCAGTTCCTAAAAGTCCTACTTTGTGATGCGGCTTTCTCCTTATGCCTCATTTCTCTTTCCAGAGAGGCCCAGATGCTTTTAAGGGCTGCCTTCATTGGATTTGGCTCACCTGGCTACACTTCCTTTTGATGAGCTCAGAAGGCACCTGGGGAGTGGATACTCCATGTTATACTGGTGTTCTGAGTGCACTCAAGAGGGAAGCATACATAGTATGTGCATTAAAAGGCAATAATCTTGGGGGGAGGCACCTCAGAATTCTGCCTATCACATTGGTCCATTATGTGGATAGTCAAATTAACCATCACATGCCAGAAGCTCAAGTGAGATACTAGTGAGAAAAAGGTCAAATGACCTTCCCTAGTTAAGACATGCAATTATCACTTTATTCCTGTGAGATAGCTTTTTTATACTTATACTTCCCAGTGACCATTTCTTAGTTTGAAAGGGTCTTGCTAAGAATCTGCGAAATCCTTTCTAATATTTTCTGTTTATTATTTTCTGTTCTTTTTTATAACTTAAAAAAAAAAAAGCTGATCATGTCTCCCAAAATGAATTTCACAAAATGGATTTCATGATCCATGATTTAAAAACAAGGTCTTAAGGGACAAATTTAATTTTAATGAGTAATCTAAAAATAATTATCTTTATAGAAAAAAAATCAGTCAAATATATTTATAAAAAGTAATTATTTCTTAATAAATTGGTATGAACTAAATTATAGGTGCATATGAGATAGATCCACAAATGTATAATCTTCAAATGATCAGAGGTCAATTAACAATATCGTAATCATCCACAGGAGGGCAGCATTGGTTCTAGATATGCTTTATAGCCTTAACTTAAAGGTGCTGTTTTCCAGTGAGTAGGTATTCTGGTAAATGAATTATTTATTGTGTACTAAGAAAGGCAAAAGGTGTTTCTGCTTTATAATTGTGAATCATTCTTGTCAAAACCAAAAGAGCTACGATTGATTTTTCTGTCTGCTCCAGAAGAATCTGTGGAATTATTCTTTTATCCCTTCCTTCTTTCTCTCCTCTTGCATTTTGTTCACCCTATTTTCTTTTCCCTTTACTTTTCTTTTTTGTCCTCTCTGTCCATTGCAGGCCTACTTCTCCCACAGGTCCATGTAAAGTCAAATGCCATGGGCCCAGATATTAACATTTGGTTCCTAAACATTTGTTTCACTGTAAAGTCACTCTCTTAATTTCCTCACTGACCACCACCTCCTTGCTACCTGTGCTAACTAGGGTTTCCTGTGGTATCACTTTTGTGAACTGATACCATGCTCTTCACCAGTGTGAGAGGGGAGGCCTGCCTGGACATGCTTAATGGTATATTCGTAGACTATTAGGTCTTTTGAAGCTTAAATCTAATTATGAGTATATAAGGGACTGTACTATTTTGAATCCTCCTCACCTTGCTCTGGACCCACTACAATCTCACCTTAAAGTCATGGTCTGATTTAATATCACCCTGTAATTCAATCAATAGGAAATGGGCAAGAGTGCCCAAATGTTGTAGTTCGATATGGAATGAATTCGCTGCCCTTTGTTTTCCTTTGGCCTGCAGGGAGGGGTTGAGTTAACCAGATTGTATTTCCACATTTTTAAAGGGCCTAAAGTGCATTGAGCATAGCTACCTATGTGAATTTCATATTTTTTTTATTTACCAATGTGCCATTTAGAGAGGTTTTGCAGTTGACCTGCTTTCTCCTGATGCTCCCACAGCCCTTTCCTTGTCTTCATACCCTGCTTCAGGAGTCCCCTGAAACCAATTCCGGGAAGTCTGATACATAGCTGGTGTGTCCTGTAGCCACTCATCATCTGGCATTGTAGGTCCATGTTGACTCGCTAGTCTTTCTAAATAGACTGTACCCTCTTTAAGACAAGGACTATGCTCTTATCCTAGACATGGCATGGTGCCTAGTAGGGACATAAAACACTTTGTATAAACAGAATCAGAATAACTGTGGATGCTGTTGTTGATCTTGAACTCATAGACAAAGTAATTGATAGACAAGTTGGTAGACAAGGTCTTATAGGTAGGAAGAAGCCAGAATGGCAGGGGTCAGGGAATTAAATGTGTATGGATGGGAGAAATGTCCAACATAAGGTGAGATGAGAACAAGAAATTGTGGGGAATGAAAAATGAGCTGATGATGGACATGTCAAGTGTCTGACAAGGTTTTGGGAGGTATGGGTTGCAAACACAGCCGAATGCCTTGGTTCTGGGAGGAACAGGCAACACATCTTCAGCTTAGCATCCTTTATTCTGGTGCCATGACCTCTAGGAAGCACAAGAGACCTGCTAGATGCTTGGGGCAAGGAGGAGGTGTCAACTTAGAAGGGGGGTACTGGAAGAGCAGAGAGGACTCATGCTCTGGACCATGAGAACTTGACCTGATCCTGAGTAGAATGCGGAGAGGGGGAGCAATATCATGGAGGAGAGGAGGAGTAACACACTGGTGGAAAAAACCCAACATACCAGTTTGCTGGAGCTATGGTCTACGTTTGAAGGAGAGCAATTCAGGATCTGCCAGGAGAGGAACATAGACTGGCATAAGTTCCCATAGTTAGGGACCTCAGAATCAAGCATTTTAAACCACAGTTTGAAGATCCCTTGGAAAAAGTCTCTTATTACTGAAACCCAGAAATGAGCCATATTCTGGAAATTGGATAGTTTCTCTCATGTGAATGCAGACATTCTCCCGTTGGTAGTGTAATAGCAAACTCTTAGGAAAAACAAACGAACAAAAAAACCTTAGAAAGTTAATAGATGAATACTAAGTTGCTTTGCTGCCATTACAGGTGATACTGAAGTTGATGAAAACAAATTGACTAAGTTTTTCTTAATTCAGATAAGTGTTTGGGAAGCACGGAAAGTTTTTGTTATAGATGAATACATGAACATTAGGATGAGGGGCGAACTGAACATTTCTCCTTTAAATTTATTTTTTTACTTCGTTTTTTTTATCACTATTCCAAAAAAGGAGAAGACTGATAAATATGTGAAGAGCAAGGCATATCTATATATATGAAAGCCTAAGCAACCATTATAACCAAATGACTGAACGACTGGTTGACCAGTTGCTATGACATACACTTACCATCAGAGGGCAGATGCTTAACTCAGGAGCTGTCCCCTGGTGGTCATTACACTCCCACAGCCAACCTCCTATGGTGGGCCAACTTTCCACGGTCCCTTCTCCTAGGCAGCCAACCTCCTATGGTCCCTCCCTCTAGCCGGCTGGTGGACCCCGATTGCCCCAATAGGGACTGGGTGAGATGGTCCTGATCAGCCCTGCTCACCGGCCAGGCCGAGGGACCCCATCCATGCAGGAATTTGTGCACCAGGCCTCTAGTATATGTATGAAGAATGAAAAGCTCTAAGTATAAGAACATTCACTGAGGTATTTTTATAGCAGTGAAAATAGGAAATAATATAGAAGAGCATCAGTAGAAATATGGGGAAAAAAGCATGGAACAGTGTGATATAACAAATATATAATGAAAAAACAATTTTGAATGAAGAAAGCAAGTGACAAAATGATAGCATTTTATAAATGGTAATATTGAAACAAAATGATAAATTGTATAATTCATAACAAAGCTTGAAAATACTTGCAAGGAAGGATAAATCCCTAAATCAGGATATTGAATTTCTAAGAGATGGAAGGAGAAGGAGATGGGAGATGGGAGATGGAGGTTGTAGCTGAAACTATCATATCATATTTTTAAAAACACAATTCTGAAGCCAACGTGGTAAAATGTTAAAATTTATTATTATTATTATTTTTTTTGTGATGGATTCACTGATATTTTGTTCTTTTTAGTAGTTGTGAAATGTAAAAATACAATTAAGGAGACATATTGATGTAAACCTTTAAAAATTAGCCTCAGAGAAGAACTATTATCAAAAGCCTCAGTTTATCAGCCTTTTGAACAGATGCCCCACTTCATTAAATAGTGCCTCCCCGATGCTGTGGCCTCTGTGAACTCCCCATGGGAAGGAGAGGCTGCAGGGGGAGTGGGAATGCAAACCAATAGGAGTCTTTGGCTACTAGGAGGTTTTTATTTCCTCCCAAATGGGTACTCTGAAGGGAAGGAAGGTCTTTGATCTTCCTGTACCAATCCAGCACATCCAGCCAAGTGCGAGGAATACAAAGGCAGCTGAAAATATCAATAACAAAACTTTCAGTTCTTCTGAGCAGCTCAAAGCAGGTTCACACGGATTCCCTCCTGTCCCTCGCTGGGGTCCTGGGAATCTGATTCAGATCACATTACCAGCACCACTCTGCCTCATCACAATGGCCTGTCCTGTTCAATGCGGAGCCAGAGGGCTTTGTTTCAGGAAAGATGACCTGGGAAGTCCTGCCAACATAGGTTAGTCTGGATTGTGTTTGGCTCATCTCATTACCGGCTAGAGAAACGTGGAGAACAATGACAATGTGTTCCTCCTTTGGATTTTATTGAAAGGAACTTGTAGTCAATACTTCTGACGGTGACAGAGCCTTAGCGTGTTTTCTCTCAGTGCCTGCCACAGAATCCCCGAGGGTTCTCATGGTTTCTGTCCATAAGTCATCATTTTGAGGGTTCTCCGTGTGTGAAAGATGTAGTTAAAGTTGCCTTAAGGTGATTCAGGAAAACTAAAGATCTATGTATATTGGGTCCAAGTTAGTCATTCTCTCTAGGCAAGAGAAAAAAAAGAAAATAGCCCTGTCCTATCAGATTTCATTATTTATATCACGGGTTAGTGATTAACATGGAGAGTCAGAGAACAGAGTACACTGTTTGCTTTGTTTGGTCTGCACAGATCTTTCTGACCGTTACCATCCTAATTCCTGATAAGTATCTTTGACTCGCAGCCAATGGCTTGATTGTTTCCAAAGGATAAATAAAACACTCTGGATGTTATAATACAGGTTTTACAGCTTCGTTAGGCAGGTGAGTGGTGTTCAAGTGAAAGTGGGTTCCACTGTAGGCCAGCTACCTCCCTCAGCCAGATGATTCTAAAGATACAGAGAAATTAAAGACAACAGTCAATCTCTTCATTTACTAGGTAGCAAATTATGATGCAGGAAATCATCTCTGTGGTGCCCTGAGTCAGCCAAAGAGGCAGAAATGAAGAGTGGAACCTCAGAGCCCAATAGTGAAAGCTCTGCTATGTGGCATCTGTGTAAGGGATGGGGTCAGGTGCCTGGTGGGCAGTGACTGGGAAAGGAGAAGAGAGACAATTTGCAGGAAGAGGATCAGAAAGTCCTACTGTTGCTCATGGCTACCGGTATAATACTTCAGTTAGACTTGCCTTTGATTTTGGTGGAAAGACTTATTTTTTGAGCTCTTCCGGTTTCCCAAGCATTTCATTGAGCATTTAAAAATAAGTTTAAATTCACTTGTCAAACATGTGGATATATATGATTATGTTAATTTTCTAGAGTAGAAAATCAAGCTTAGAGAGATTTACTTCCCCAAGGTCACAGGTCTAGTAAACGGAGGAGGTGGAATTAAATCTAGGTTTGTACTGGACTTCAAGGCGATTTTTATTTTACTATTCAACATTTGGACCATGAAGTGGATTATAGTGCAAATGGGAGCATCCATGAGCACAGACACGTTCACTCACAGGCTTTTATTATGTTAACAAAAAGGTTTCCACAGGGGGGGTGCATGTCCCCCAATGTGTACACAGACTCACCCATTGAGAACTTTCATTTATAGTTTCATCTCAGCTTTTAAAAACTATTTTTGTACACGTTGTAATAAATATACACATGCTCTATTACATACATTATTTACATCAGACATAATACATGTAAGTGTATACGTGTGTGTTTGTGTGTAATGTTTGTATGCATACATAAGATACGTGACCAGAAAGTTTGGAGTGTGCTGATATAGACCAGGGGTCAAGATAAACAGCCCATGGATCAAATCTGGGCCATAACCTGATTTTGTAAATAAAGTTTTAATGGGAACATAGCCATGCTCGTTTGTTTACATACTTTCTATAGCCGAGTCAAGCTGTGACAGAGACCGCATGGCCCACAAAGACCAAACTGTCTCCCATGTGGCCTTTTACAGGAGAAGTTTGCTACCCTCTGACTTCAGCCATGAAGTACAATAGAAGTAGACAATATAAGTTTTGAAGCAAAATATTTTACTTTATTTATTTATTTTTATTATTATTTTTAAAATTTATTTTAAAAATATTTTTCTTTATTGATTATGGTATTACATATGTGTCCTTATTTCCTTATTGCCCCCTCCCAAATATTTTGCTTTAAATACAAATTGATATTTAATCACTGTTCTGCCTAGAAGTGGATAGAGCCCACTATCTCAGCTCAACAATCATAAATCACCTCTTTAGTGCTTAATACCTCATTACCTAAAATTCTGCATCTTATCAGCATATTCTGTGTAAATAGGTCATAATGAGCAGGCAGAAGAGTTAGCAGATAAAAACTAAAGAAAAATACGCAATAACAAATAAAAACAGGATACTTCTGCTCAGTTGGTTATAGTGCCATCCTGATATGACAAGGTTACAGGTTCAATTCCTAGTCAGGGCACATACAACAATCAACCAATGAATGCATAAATAAGTGAGACAACAAATTGCTCTCTCTCCCCCTTCCTCTCTCTAAAACCAATCAATAATGATTTATTTTTTAAAAAACAGGCACTTTCACCCGATCGGTTTGACTCAGTGGATAGAGCGTCAGCCTGCGGACTAAAAGGTCCCAGGTTCAATTCCGGTCAAGGGCATGTACTGTACCTTGGTTGCGGGCACATCCCCAGAGGGGGTGTGCAAGAGGCAGCAGATTGATGTTTCTCTCCCTCTCCTTTCCTCTCTGTAAAAAATCAATTTATATATATATATATATATATATATATACACACACACACACACACACACACACACACACACACACACACATATATATATACACACACAGACACTTTCCATAACTATCTGTGGCTCTGAGGCTTGCTGCCTCTAATTTTACTCAGCTGAAGAAACTGCAACATTTAAACTGTAAACTCAGTCTTGCTTGGTGCCTTAGTCAATCCAGACCAGCTTAGCCTCAACCCCACCAGCAGGTGGTTTCTGGAGTAACTCTAGGATTTGGTCTACCTGGCATCTAGATTTGCCCTCTGTTGTCCCTTTGGGATAAAGTTCTAACCACAATATAGTCAGCTAGGGTTGTGGTAGTCAGTCAGCTAGGGTGGTGAAAACTTTTGTTGTTGTATAATCCTCACCAAGGACATTTGTCATTGCTTTTAGATGGAGTAGAAGGGAGTCAGGGAGGGAAGAGGGAAAATAAACAGCACTGTGAGAGAGACACATGAGTTGGTTATCTCCTGAAACCTCCAATTCTCTGACCGGGGCCTGGATCCAACCTGCAACCCAAGTATGTGCCTTTGACTGGAAATAGAACTGATGACCCTTTGGTGTGCAGGCCGACTCTCTAAACACAGAGCCACTCTAGTCAGGGTGGGTTGTGATAAGTTTTTAACATCTACCTGCCCTTATACCTGAAAATACCCTGTTCTGATTGTGTAGTTTTCTCCCCCGCCTTACTCAGAGCTTTCTTCTAGAACCATGATTCTGAAACCAAAATGGGGGATGTTGAGTCTGAGTTAGTTGTCCCATGAAATTGAAGAATGAAGTTTCAGACTGAAATGATTAGTGGAACCACCCACAAAAATGGTTTATTGGGAGAAGCCAATCCTGGGAAAGGTGCAACTGGGGTTTCAGGAGCAGGTCAGTGTCCAGAGCTTCCTTTCCATGTTACAGTTGGGAGTAGTTTAGTATCCAAGATCATTAAAGTCTAATAGTTCATGTGTAGAGGCCCACATGGCCATAAGCCACATGGACACAGGGATGTGCTCCCCCACAGAAACCCATTGTATGTAGGGAGAGAGAGGGAGAGAGAGAGAGAGAGAGAGAGAGAGAGAGAGAGAGAGAGAGAGAGAGAGAGAGAGAGAGAGGGAGAGAGGAGAGAGAGAGATAAAGAGAGAGAGAGAGAGAGAAATGGCTTTTGTGTATGTATCCCTGTTAGTTCCTAAATTTTGCCTTGGGAACATCTTTCAGCTTGTTTTTTATGCCTTGCTACCTTGTGATTGGTTATCTGCAAGCTTCCTGTCTTGGCAATGTTCATACATTTTAAAATTCATGTCTCATGACCTTCATTCCCCACCTTAGTAACTTGGACCAGTTGGATTCAGGTTTTACTTCCCTCCACCCCCCATGGTCCCTGTCTACCTAGATTTCCTCTGTCTCCTCATTCCCACCACTTGGGGATCTGAAACAGTGCCCTACTTAACCCACCAGCTCAGAAACCTTAGCAGTTAAACAGCCTGAATGGAGTACAACTGCGTTTCTACTTGCTCTCAGACATTGTGCTTTGGGCTGCTCCATTCCAGAATGACCTAATCCCATGGCTAGGTTAGACTCACATTCTCCAGATGTGCCCTCACTCCCCTTCCTCTGACAGCTCATTGTGAGGCTCCACAAAGACTTGCAAGGAAAACCAAAGGGGTTTTGTCTGAAGCCTTCCTAAGCAGTAAACCTTGAGCATCAAACATTTGAAACAGATAGGATAGCAAAACACGCTACTTATGAGATAAAGCAGTCACAACTAAGGAATTTATCAAATGATAAAGCATCTTACCTGCAAGCTCAGTTCCATATGTGAGTTCTTCAGAGATTTCTCAACCCCCTTCAGGACAGAGGAGCTCTTTGGAGGTCTGAACCCTCCTATCATACAGAGATCAGAGACTAAACATTCCCCCAGCAGTGCCTCCTACACAGTGGACTGATGACCTTGCAATGCCACTCACAGGCTTTCACCAGCATCCTCAGTTTCCAAATAGGAAATGCCCACGTACACTGGCCACAGTTCAATGAAACTCAGCACTGGTTCCTGATTGCTACGTGATGTTATATGACAGTGGGGCTAGCCCCGTAGCCACCCCAGTTGTTATAGGATGCCCAGAGGTTGTTACCTTGTTTTTTTGTTTGAATAACTTTGAGGGAAACTAACTATCTTCTGGAATCTAGTCCTTTCTAATTGCTGTCAAGATTCATCACATCATGGAAAATGCCTTCAAGAACGTGGCTGATTTTGTACCTGGTCTTACTCCTTCAGCTCTTGTTTCTCTAGCCAGACAGATGCTTCAGCCCATAAATCAGATTATATTTCTTTTCTGATTAAAATCTCTCATAGTTTCTCATAGTAATCATTAGGGCGCTTACGGCTCTGCACAGCCTGGCCGGACCTGCCTCTTCACACTCTTTGCCTTCTCCATGCTTTGGGCATATTGACCTTCCGTGTTCATTTCTAGCTCAAGACCTTTGCAGTTACTGATTCCTCTTCCTGGACATATGCTTTTCCGCAAGACATTGGTGTGACTGGCTCAGTCTTACCACCCATGTCTTAGTACAGACGTCAGCTCCTTAGAGAAGACTTCTCTGACCACCCACTAAAATAGATACCCCTCAAAGTCCACTCTCTCTCTCTCTCTTCTGCCATGACTCTAGTTTATTGTTTTCATAGCACTTATTACTCTTCATATTTATGTTATTTATACTACTTACCTCATTTCATTTGATTGTTTATTTGTTATTCACTTATTTATTCATTCATGTCCACATTCCAACAAGAATAAGTTTCATGCAGGAAGAAATTTCCTTTGTCTTGTTTACTACTTTATATTCAGAGAACAGTAGTATGTTTTCAATAAATATTTGTGGGCAAATGATTGAATAAATAAATGAGGCAATGACTTGGTTGGTCTAGACTAGGAGTTTTGCCACTACTTCTTCTATCACTTATTCATCTTCCAAGAAGTATTTCATCTTCATGATATTTTTAGGTACATCCCCTCAACCAGGCCTCACATTTCATATATACCACCTAGAAAGCCTTTACATTAATTTTGAAGTAATGATCTGCCATGTCTTTGTAGAAAAATAGGAAACTCAACTGAACAGTCTTATAATTCTAGTTTTTCTAGCTTCCATTTAATTAAACTGTTCACAAATTAAGTTAACAAGAAGCCCCAAAAACTTCCTCTGAAAAATACCTACATATTTTTACAAATATACATATATATATTTCAGAGACATTTTCTTTTATGATTTTGAGAAATGTACTATATCAAAAGACACTATTGTGATAAAACATGGTAGCCAATAACAATTTTCAAATGTGTCTAAACCATACATTACTAATGGATTTTAGTGTAGTTGGATTCAACCAGAACCACATTGATTAATAAAAGGAATTTATTATAAGAATTTGACTTTGTGCAGTTATGGGAGTTGGTTTAGAAGTATGTTGACCCAGTGGCTAAAGCAGGGCCCAAGTCACCTGGATGAGGTTAGAAAGGGAAAAATGGCATGAAGGTGGGAGGTCAAAGATGAAGTGTAGACCATGAGGAGACCCAGAACTTGTATCTGTCTTCTCTTGGAACTTACATTGGTCTTTGCTTCTAAGCTTCCTACTTTATGATAAGGGTGACTGCAGAAGAGCTGCTGCACTTTGCCATGGAGAACTGAAGAAGGAGATCTTGGAGTTGCTGTAAGAACTGAGGCTTGGATATTGCCCTGTCCCAATAAGGTGACCAGTGAGTCTGTGACAATGTGCATGACATGAGTTGCAACAGCGCCTGACTTCACCGGATCTTCCCTGTGTAGGCTGCTGCTCTTCTTCCACCTTGTAAGTCTTGAATTAACTTCTCTTCTGGCCCATCCTAACTCAAACCATGAAAGGAATCATAGTCCCCACTTATGTAATTTCACACAATGCCAAGTCAGCATAGTAGGTAGCAGATTTTACTAAGCTCCACAGTCCCTAAATTGAAGCTCATGGATTCCAGATAGGCCTGGGATTTCAGACAGTCTAGACCAAGCATATCAAACTCAAAGGCTACCACAAGCCAAATAAATGAGACATGTGGCCTGTGGGCCATGAGTTTGACATGCTTAATCTGGACTTTATCTCCAACTAACAACTCACCTCAAGGAGGTCACTTAAACATTTGACCATAAGATACTGTATTGGTTAATTAAGAGTATTTAGGGGATATCTCTACATGGCTTTCTAACACCATGATATCTGACTCTAGGATTCACCTTCTTATTTTTTTTTAATTGAAAAGAAATGAGTTTAGAAAATTCAACCAATGAACAATTTCTTTGATGATAAATGTGTAGAGACCTAGATGCTAGTTCTAAATCTGTGAAATTTTAAAACATGTACTTTTTTGGAGAAACACGCTGTCCTCTTTGTGGAAGAAATGGCATGATGAGTGAGACTTGCTTTAACATAATGAGGGACAAAAGCAAATGCCAGGAAGGGAAGATAGTAAATGTGAAACACAATAGGCCATAAGTTAGTAATTGCTTAACTTCATAATTGTTAAATGTGGATAATGGGTTCATTACACTATTCTTTTTACTTTAGTATATGTTCGAATTCTATATTATGAAGTGTTTATTTAAAAATTGCATGAAAAGTTTTGGTTGTTTCATTCCCCCCTCATTTTATTTAATAATTGACCAAGAAATATGAGTTGTGATTATTTTATTGTAAGATTCCCAGGAAGACAGAGCCTTCTGCACGTATGATAATTTATATTGACTGGTCCCTATAAATTATTCTCCTCCCACCTCCTCAGGTTGCAGCCCCAGACCTGGGAACATTTGTTCACTCACACAGCAGAATATTAAAACATTCAACGTGCAAAATGTAATACAATCCTTGTTTTCAATGAGGTGCTTCACTCTTGCCCCAGGAGAGCCTTTTAGGTCCAACTTCACCAGAGAATAAACCTCCTACCTCATGTTTGAGTTGGAGGGAAGAGTCATCCAGCTAAAAGAGTCAGGAATGGATTTGGAATTCCACCTGTTTCTTTAAATGAGTCCGGTTTTACCAGCCCCCTCCCACATCCCAACCTGGTTGGCTGGAGCTTGAGGTGGGAACTGACTTAGGCAGATGGGACTCTGCTTTTTGGACTCCATTGAGTCAGTTGGAGCTAATACTTGGAATTTCCATCTTCTAAAATGTTGTTGACATATCATCTCATCTACAGTTCTTTTTTGTTCTTATTAATTGGTATTATTTTTATCCTTTTTCCCCCTAAATTTTGGGGCTTAGTGGGTGTTAGAGATAAACGCATTTATTTAAACCAGTCCCTTTAGCTGGAAATCCCTGCTTGAGTATGTCAGCCCAGATTACTCTATTCCCTTGTTTTCATATAACTCATTTCAGGTGTCTTTCTTTCTCATAAGTTAACTGGCTGTGTAGCTTGAGCAATACCTGCCTGGATTTGCAGTACCTGCCAGGCTCACCTGCTGAATCAGATTTTTGAGTCTTTTGATCAGTCCTGTCTCTCCTGGCACAAGTCATGCTACATTGGACAGAACTTTTATTCTAGCTTTACCAAATTATTTAAAAGCAGAAGCCAGAGTAATTCTACCACCTGGTGGGTTACAGCCAAATCCTGTTTAAGCAACACAAACAGCTTGAGGGCGTTCATTTGGGTACATTTGCAGGCCCAGTGAAAGGGGACATTTTCTTATACAGATCTATAATTCCTTCTGGTAATTTTCTTAGCAGTATACTAGTATAAGGCATCCTGGGAATGAGTGAAATGCTTGCACAGTTGATGGGGACAGCTCCCTTGTTTAGAAATGGTGGAGAGGTAAGGCCAGGAAAAGGAGGAGCCAAGGTCAGGCCAGGAAAAGTAGGGACCAGGGGAAGTTTCACAGGACTCAGTAGAATGGGGCCAATTTTTCCACATCCTACCTCACGTAGGTGTTCATGCTCAGACCACAATTTAGATGAGATCTGAAAAGAATTGTGATCCTGTGCCAATTTGCAAAGCTGCACTTGGAATGTATACTTTAAAATATTTGTTTTGATTTAGACAATGACTGTCACTACAAAGAGTGGTTTTGATTTAGCAATTTAGGTCAAGTATTTAAATGCAGAAAGCCCTCATATTTGGTGGGTCTATATTTACTTGATAACTTCTCATTGCAAGATAGTGATAAGGCCTCTGGAAATGACACTGACTGCTTTTCTTTACTTCTTCCTCCTTCCCTGTTTTTTCTTTTCAATTATTATTATTTAACATTCATAAGTTTCATGATATTTGAGATAAAAAGGGAGTAAGACATAGTTGCCTGTCTTCAAGGAGCTTACAGCCAATATAACATTTAACTTTGAGATTGTTATTCAGTTAAGAAGAGGAGAAAATACTTTTTAAGAACCCATATTTTCATTTTCCTCTTTATTTAAAATTGTATTCTCCATTCTCTGCTTCACTTTGTTTCTGTGCAGAAACATTGTCATTGTCATAGACGCACATACCACTCACACTTGCTCAACTCCTTTTTTCCCCTCACAGAGGGATATGTCACCTATTATTTGGGTTTGTTAGTCATTAATTAGGAAATCTTCCTCAAACCAACTATCCTTTTCCTGTATGTGTATGTGTGGGGAGTGCTACTCTTCCTTTTTCTCGACATACAACTGACTGTAAATGAACTTCTCATCTGTTTCACATTTCTGCAAGACTCATGAGGTTTGAGTTGGTTTCTTCCATTATCTTAATTGAATCCATCTTCTACATATAAACATTTTTAAAGGAAATGTGAATTGTGCAAGGGAAGGCCAGGGCCTGGAGGTTGAGGCCTTTTTTCATTATTAACTGGCTGGGTTTCCCATGCTACTAAGGCATGCTTTTTGCCTCAGTTTCCCAATCTTGAGAATTACCTTTGGAATAATGGCTCCTTTTATTGCACAGCTGTTGGAGATAAGAAAGGAGCTACATAAAAAGGCATGGAATGTTGCCATTTCTGTTTAAACCACTTTCAAGATTGTGGGACATCACAAAATATGTCTCCCCATTGCCATAAAGCAGAGCAAGAATATGTCATGGGTTATATTTCTTCTGTGTACTTCAATGTTTGTTTTGAATTTTTAATTGGCTTCATGCCTTTATTGTTATTCTGAGGGAAGTTCTATTGTTCGGATGAGGAAAAATAAACATAAATGAGTCCAGCTTGTGGAGGTAACTTTCTTGGTTTCTAGTTTTCTGTTTTGGTCCTTTCACACTAGATTTGCTTCTATATTTTTATATTATTTTCCACCTGTTTGAGGTAAAAATAACTTTAATAAGTTTGACAGTGAGGTAATTTGTTTTCTTCTTGTTCATATAGACAATAAAAATTATCTAGGTCCATAGATATTTGCAGGGGATAAAAATAAGAGATAACTCTTCTTCCTCTATATTAATATTTTTTTTTTCTTGTGAATCTACTCAGTACAGAGCTATAATTGTTTTTCCTTCCCCCCCCCCACCCCTACTTTAAGAGGAAAGTCTGTTACATAAAATAGCAGTCATTGACCATGGGTTCTTCTTCCTCTACTTTTCCTTCTCCTCCTTCTTCTCCTTCTCCTTCTTCTCCTTCTCCTTCTCCTCCTTCTCCTTCTCCTTCTCCTTCTCCTTCTCCTTCTCCTTCTCCTTCTCCTTCTCCTTCTCCTTCTCCTTCTCCTTCTCCTTCTCCTTCTCCTTCTCCTTCTCCTTCTCCTCCTTCTCCTTCTCCTTCTCCTTCTCCTTCTCCTTCTCCTTCTCCTTCTCCTTCTCCTTCTCCTTCTCCTTCTTTCTTCTTCTTGTCTTAATCAAGAGACACACTATAGAAAAGCAAGCAAGAATTTATTGACTTCAGCAAAAACATACTTAGGACAGTGAAACAAGGAAGGGCTTAGAAGAAACCATTGAAGAGATTAGGCTGGGCCTCTTTGACTCACTAGGAAGTCAGAGAAGGGGGCCTTGGAGACAGGTTCAGGGGCTGGGCCCAGGATTAGCTGCCACTGACTATTACTCCCTTGGTTATAAGTCTGATGGGGTCCCTTGGATTTTAGGAGATACATACCTGCTGAGGAAGGAGAGAAGGAAGGAAATGGCATGGACATGCTTCCTGGAGGGAGAGCACCAATCATGAATTCCTTATTTGATAAAATTGAGGATCATTATAATGTCTTAAGAATATTATTCAATGTGTCAAAATCTTATTTATGCACAGATTTTTTAAGAAATTTCATAAAATCGTGTATCTCATTCTCTACAGAGAAGTTAGTCATCTTTTAAAATATTAATTGGATGATATCTTTTCTCTCCTTGAGATCTTATGAAGGTTTTCTATTGCATTTAGAGTAGAATATAAACTACTTCTTGTACCTTCAAGGCCCACAGTCATTTGATCCTAGCCTACCTTTGCAGTGTTATCACTCCCAATTTTCTTTTGTTTACTCTAAGTTATTGATTCATTTTTTCACTTGACAAAAAAGAGGACCTAATATTTATTAGGCATTGTTCCATGCACTGTAAATACCACAGAGAACAAGTGCAGTGAAGTCTTTGTCCATATGGAATTGGTATCCTAATGGGAAATAGATAATAAACAAAACAATATGGAATATGTTAAGAATGCATCCAGTAAAATCAAATGAAACAGGCACTGCAGGGAAAAGATGGAGGAAGCTATCTTTGGTTTGGGTGGATAGGAGAGATTTCTTTAAGGAGATAACATTTTAGAGAAAAGGCCATTAAAATTAGGATAAAGCATAAGATGTAGTGGAAGAGCATTCTTTGCAAAGGGAATAATAAATGCAAAGGCCTTGGAGTAGAAATGAATTTGTGAAGATGAGGGGCAACAGGAATGGGAGTGGGGAATGTTAGTGCAAAGGATGAGGGAGGGAGAACTGGGGATTAGATTATAGAAGTAGGCAGAACAAGATCATGGGAGAACTTGCAGGCAAGAAGCTGGATTTTATTCTGTGTATGTTAGAAATAGACTTTAAAAATGTAAGAGAGGAAGCTGAGGGGGGATGTGGGAATTGTTGTAGTTGTATACGTGAGAGATGATGGTATCTGGAACTGGAAAAATACATTAGATTCTAGGGAAATTTTTGGATTATAAAAATATTTTTAAAAAATAGATTTTGTTAATCTTTTATAGAGAGGAAGGGAGAGGGATAGAGAGTTAGAAACATTGATGAGAGAGAAGCATCAATCAGCTGCCTCATGCACACTTCCTACTGGGGATGTGCAGGCAACCAAGGTACATGCCCTTGACCTGAAATCAAACCTGGGATCCTTCAGTCCTCAGGCTGATGCTCTAGCCACTGAGCCAAACCGATTAGGGCTTATAAAAAATACTTTAAGGTTGACCCAAAAGTATTATTATTGCATTTTTGCATTTGATATAGTGTTTAAGCGGAGGGGGAGGAATGGGGGGGTGGGAGGAAAGAGGCAGAGGGGTGGTGACTAAAACTGACTATTAAATTTTTAGCCAGATCAGCTGGATAAATGGAGCTTACATTTACTAAAATTAGAAGTATTGATAGTAGATCATGATTTGAGGGGAAAACAAGGGTTTTGTTTTGAATATGTGGAGTCTGAGCTGCCTATTAGAAAACTATTTGATATAATAGCAATTCAAAATGTAAATCTGGAGCTTATTGGAGAGTCTACTACTGGGATATCTAGAGGGTATTTGAAGTGGAAACTGGATGAAATCAATGAGGGAGTTGACATAGATAGAAGAGAGAGCAGAAGAGGAGAAATTGCTTATAAAGGAGACTACAGAGAATCATTAGCTGAGGCAGAAAGAAAACTGGAAGTTTAATGCTCTGAAAATCAAGTGAATAGACTTTCAAAAGGGAGGAAATAATTAACTGTCAAATACTGTCAACTATACCAAGTGAAGTGAGGACTGTCTTGACAACTGGATATGGCAATATGGAACCACTGGTCACCTTGACAAGAGCAACTCAAGTATAGTGGTGGAATTGAAATGAACAAATTGTTGTTGTTAGCAATTTTGAATGAAAAAAACAAGCATACATACACAATATTTTTGTGCTTAGCAACATACTAGTGTTAAGATTAAAATAGCTGTGGTTGCAAGAGTAATGTCTTTGTTAGGTTGCATGAAACTTGAGTTTATAAAACACAGGAAGTGGGTTCTTGAGATACAGGTGTTTAGATTCATGAAAAGTAGGGGGTAAAGAAAGTGTACACAATTTCCATGACCACACAGTCTGAGTTCAAATCTTTGCTCTTCCAGCTGTGTGACCTTCACTCAGTCAGCTTCTTGAGTTTTGGTTTCTTTTCATAAATTAGGAATAAGGTTGACTATATCAATAAATTGCTGCTAAGATTTATTTACTGGATTAACATAAGCAAAGGGACTAGTGGCATATTCACTTAGCTTTCTTCTCTAAAGAGTTACAGAAAAGTCCAGTGATATAACTGTGTCATTTGTGCTGAAGCTCATGCCAAAAAGAAAGACTGAAGTGTCCTTAGATTTTTTTAACCTGAAGAAATAAAAATAGTTTAATTAAAAATGTCAACTTCAGCTTCATCCAAGTGTGAGTTAACAGTAATTGTGTAGCGAACTCTTTTCTTAGTGTTTTCTTTTTAAAGAATATCTCTCTTTCTCATTTATCTTAATTCTTCTGTACATTTCTCTCTCTCTATTTTTTTTCTTCCTGATTTCTACTTCCTTTTATTTTCTTATCCTACAAATAATACCTGTAGATTTCAGGAAGAAAATTAGATTTTAAAAAATTCTTAAAAAGATGGTTCAACCCAAGATAATTTTTGTCAGGTAATTTTTCCTAGGAATTTCCCACCAGGTGACTTCTGGACCCTTCTCTAGCTGTTCTTGCTTCATATGGTTGAATGCAGGGAGAACTCATTCCGGTTTTCATTCAGCAGATGGTGATTAAACATGATAAAAGACTTCTGTGGAAACGCCTGTGGATCTTAATTCTGTGATCTCTTTCAATCTCCTTTCCCTTCCCCACCACTTTTTTTCTTTTTGCATAGTATCTTTCTAGATGGGGGATTTGAGTAGTTAACAACTTGTAGAGATGCTGAGTTCCTACCCTTCTTCCTGATTTACTAGAGTGTCACTTAGCCCTGAGACTCCTCCTTCCTGACTCTGAGATGTTTTCTCTGACCTACCACTGTCACTTCACAGTTATATTTCAGGAGGTAGAAGACTTCTCTGCCTGGTGACAAATGTGATATTTCAGACAGCGGAATCCTAGATAGAGCCCTTGAGGAAGCAATTGCTCCCGTGAGAGAGTTGTGAGTGGGGCTACTCTTTTGCTTGTTGTTTCGTGGAGGTCGATAAATCTGTAGAAATAAGATGTTCTCCAAGATGTCCCTGGAACAAGGTTACAGTCTTTGTTTTTGCCTAAGTTTGTTACACTCAGCCACCGTGCTTTGAAGAGGCAGGAGACAGGCCTTGGTTAGGACTGATGAGAGGTGCAGAAGGCAATGGAACCTACACACTGACAGGAGTAGGGCTTTTTCTGCCTCTTGAAACGGGACAGGTTTTCTGTGCATGAGCTTCTGGGGATCTGTCAAGTGCTAATATGAATTTGACAAGCACTTGTGATTTATATTTTGAATCTTGCCCAAGTTTGTGCAGTGAGCTTTGGTTTAGTCTGTAGGGGAGATTTTGAGCTTACTTGAGAAGGCTACTTAAAACCAAATGATGTAAGTTGATGTGCAATTGCTGTGAGTTTTTTTTTTTCCTTCTGAGTTGTTTTTAAATGCAGGAAATATGCAGTTGGAGAAATATGGACTCAGTGCCAGTGTTGAAGTTCTTGGCTAGGGATCAGATTGGGATGGGAGAAACTAAGAACTCTGAAGCCTTGTCTACCTGCATTTCATTTTTCATCTATGCTTTGAAAAGAAGTATCTGTCACATAAACGGTGGAAACTCACCCACATTACTAGATCTTGAAGCTCCTATCAGGTTGAGTAGCATGGAAAATCCCAAGTGGCTCATGCTGTGTCTCAGGATTTCAAAGTCCTGCTAGGAAGACTCATCTTTACAAAGTAAATTTTGTGTTTAAAAAAAAAAAACAACGCACTTAATTTTTATCTTCACAACAAATTATAACTAAAGAAAATACTTTGAAATTTTAAAAAGTTACAGCCTTTTATAAACATAAACCTGCAGGTGTTAGCTTCTCAACATTGTGTACAGGGTAGGGCAAAAGTAGGTTTACAGTTGTTCATATTAAAAATAATAAAATAATTAAGAAATAATAATACAAGAGTATACTCTGTGTTCTGCATACTCACAACTATATACCTACTTTTGCCACACCCTGTAAAAAAGCCAAATGAATGTATTTGTTGTTTGAAGAGAATCACTGGATTACATGAAGTTTTAAGTCTAGATTTGGCCTTCTTTTTGAGGTAATATTAGTAGCTTTAAATAACCAAAGCAAATTCTAACTCTCTACAGAATGCCAATCAACAAAGGCTTGCCTGTTTTCAGAACCCCATGATAAATCAACTTTATGGCCTCATGTGAAAGTTCTGAGATTTTAGAGGAGAATGTTAAAAGAGAAATCTCAAGGACCATTCTAGCTGTTACTTTTCTACATAAAATAAATTAAAACAACAACAACAACAACAACAACAACAGTAACAACGGAGAAATAAGACCAAAATCCCAAAGTCAACTGTCCAACAAATTCCAGATGGTTCTTATCTTATTAAAGCACACATAGTCACCCAGAAACCACATCAGGAAACAGGCCTGTTGGATCTTGTCTTTTGTCCTGTCTCTGTAACTTTGCTAAATTTTCTCTACAGTGAGAAATAATTAACCTCCTTCCTTCCACATCTGTATCTACTCCTAGGAATTTGAGGGGAATTCTGTCTTTTCCTTCCACATCTGTATCTACTCCTAGGAATTTGAGGGGAATTCTGCCATATTTTCTAATGAGATTATGAGTTGTAGTGGCTGGTGAAAAGCCCTCAGTGGCAGGGCATCAGACGCTACTAAAGACCAGCAACAAATGCTTGCTCTGGCCCCTTAGACACTGTTGAGGGAATAGGGGTGGGAGTGCTCTCTACAGTGAAGTTCCAGGGCTCTAGGGAAGACACAAGCTTCTGTAGCCTGAAGCAGAAATGTATATGAGCAGTGACATTTTAATCGTTGCTTTGTTTCTCTGGGTTGAGATCAGAAGTTTTCTAACACAGAGCATATTCATCATTGGTAAAGCCCACCCTGTTGAGGCTGAAAAAAAAAGACGTTGACCTAATTCTGAATGCCTCTGATAAATAGTGCAGCTACACAGGTTTGACTACTAGACTTTTCTCATTTAACAAAAGAAAAGCCACTTGAGAATTTGAAGCTATTCAAGATGCTAGCTATAGTTTAAATGGTTTAAAATAATCAAAAGTCTTCATGCTCTCCCAAAGCTCCGTTACAATTGTGTTAATTTGTAATAAATAGCTATTGCTTTTCAAAGGATTATTTAGTACAGACTTTTCCCTGTATACCTCAAAGTTAGCATGTTAGTAAAACTTGGCAAACACTGCAAACTATCATTCACCTTTTGCAGAAAGTAGTCATCATTCCTATTGCATTGTAGTAATTTTTCATTTCCCCCCCTGTGTGCAAGTCCTGTCTTAATAGTTATCAAGCATCTGAAAAGCAGAGGCTGTGTTATGATTCTCTTTAATTACCTTTACCAGAAGGGAAAAATGGAGCTTCGTTGGCTAGAGAATTGGTTATTGAAGAAGTGGGGCTGAGGACAAACTCATCTTAGCCCTCAGTCCTAGTTTTGTGTCTTCACCAAGAGTCGGGACTTTGTGTGGACTCTGGATGTATACTGTGACACCTGTAGGCACCTTTACACAGTTCCTGTTTTACACCCATGCTCAGGGAACAAACCCTGACTGTCTCTTTAAGGAGCTAACGTTGCCCCACTTGATCCCTTAGCTTTCTTTATGTCTTGGCTCATGGAAGAACTAAATGGAGTATTTTTTTTTCACCCCAAAATGGCAAATGACTTTAAGCGATCTCTGTTTTTCAGTCTTTGCTTAAAAATGTTGCCTCACAGTAATTGATTTTTACCATCTAAGAAGAAATGCCAAGCACAGAGAAAGTGCCATTTATATTCTCTTTCTTTTTCAACTCTTCTGTCCTCACTCACCATGCTCAGAATGGAGACCTTCCTTCTGTTCTTTGATGGGAACAATTGTGATTTCCATCTCACAGCCTTTGAATTTGCTGATGCCTTTGCCTGAACTACTTTGAAATGCTTCTCTCTCTGTTATATAAAATTAATGGTAGGTCTGAGATCTGAGCTCGATGCCACCTTCTCAAGAAGACTTGTATTACCAACTTCTCTATCATAGCGTTTTCTACCACCTGAAATTATTTTGTTTGCTTATTAGTTTATGTATTTATTTTCTGCTTCCTGTTGGGAGAATATATACTTCTGAAGGGAAGGAACCTTATCTATCTTATTTTCTGTTCTGTTCTGGCATGCAGAACAGTTTGTTATGTATATGCATATATGATATATATATATATATATATATATATATATATATATATATACACACCATATAGTGTATAGTAGCAATTGTACTGGTTGAATAAATAAGTGAATTATCTCATCAAATATTCATAACAACTGTATGGAATATTATCTTTCTCATTAAAAAAAAAGAAATGGAGGCTCAGTGAAGTTAAATTATTTCCTTAGTGATACAAAGCCAACAAATAAAGTTTTCTATGTCATTAAATTTCTCAGATTTTCATGATTATTAATAACTGTCTTCATTCTCATCTTCATCCTTGTCATATTATGACAAAAATCACCTTGTCATTTGAACAACTGAGGTGCTTAATCTTAACATATATTTAGACCCTGACATGCTCTTACAAAATTTCAGGTGTCTCAGAAACACACACCCTGAAGATAGATACCATTCATGGTCAAATAAGTAAAAGAGGAAAATATCTCAAGAATAGATGAGATGGTCAGTGTGTAAAATGCTCATCAGAATCTCTGGGGCATGTTCCAATGGTGGTATGCAACTTTGGTTTTATATTGTCCAGAAGAGAAAGAACAATTACATTCTTCACATTGTTCATTAGGCAAAAAGTAACCAGTGATTCAAAAGCAGAACAATTCTAAGACCTCAGGGTACTATTCCTTGGGTTTTCTCAAAATGAGAAAACTGTGTGATGTGAGAAGTAACATTTTCTACAGCATTTGTATAGTAAGTACAGCCAAAATTTCCATGTTTTCCCTTATTTTGGTAAAACACAAAGCATACTCAAGAGCCAGCTAAGCAAGGCAAATATCTTTACTCCTGCAGAAGGATACATAGCAACACAGTCTGGCAGCATATACCCTGAGGGAGTGTCCCGCTAGAGCTTTTATTCCTTATGCATGTGATCTTTCCCTCACTCTTGATTGGAAGAGCTTTCGCTCAGACTCTTTCATGATTGGCTAATTTAAAGGAAGGGGTTGACCTTTGCCATTTCAAAATGGTGGCCCCTAGGGGAGCTGCAAGTCATCGGGGCCAAACTCCCCTAGGTAGTTGCCTAAACTCCCTTCTTTGAGAGAAAAAATTACTTGTTTATTCTCACTTCAGTGAAGCTCAGAATAGGCATATATCATTGGGTCTTGGGTAGAAAACCTTAAGAAATTGTACTTGAATTTTAAGAGTTATTAATGTTAATGCATTATCAACTTGTGCAATGATAGTATTTTAGAGCAAGTTTTACTGGGGTCATCCACTTGGCACTCCATTTAACAATGATTTTTTATTTTGCAATAGTTTACAAAAGTGGAACATTTAATTGTGGGCTTGAACTGATACTTCATCCAATCTCATATAAGTAATGATTTAATTTTGTCTAGATTTATTGAATCACCTGACTGGCTCAAAATATTAAAAAGCTCTAATAAGATTTCCACACACAAACAAGTCATTTTCAACAGTGGATTGTTTATACAAGATAGAAAATGTTTGGTGTGTTAAGCATGTGTACAGTTGCTAGGAAATAAGTCAACAAAAACACTAATCAGTTCATTGAGGAACTAATAACATCAGTCCCAAGGCTCTAAGAGCCATTCAGACTAGGCTTACTTCATGAGGGGCACATGATCTCCCGGAACTGGTCGTAGGGTGGGTTTCATCAGATAAGCTGTCAAATGCTTCATAGAACATGCCTTGGAGAGTTAAGCTTCCACTGTTCATACAATTTTATCAGACACCAGCAAAGTAGAATTTCCAGTAAAACAGGAAATTGCCTTAAGGCCATGCTTTTGAACATTTATTCAAGATGTACTTTAAATGCTGTTTCAGTTGTCATTTTTTGCTATCGGCAGGAATGTCTTTGCTTTTGTTGCAGATGAACAATTCTCTTTAATCACCAAAATCAACTAAATGCAGAGAAAACAAGAGCCGTAAAATGAGAAGGGATGAGGGTATTTAAGTTTCTACGCAAGAAGGAGTGAGGGTAAGTCAGTTTTGACACAAAAGCAATTTGAGATGATTTGAAACCATGTTTGAGATCTCAAATTGGCAACAAAGAACTTTATAAACTTCTTCTTTTTAAAATACATTTCTATTGATTCCAATGAGGGAGGAACAGGGAAAGAGAGATAGAAACATCCAGGATGAGAGAGAATCATGGATTGGCTGCCTCCTGCAAGTCCCCCACTGGGGATCGAGCCCACAACCCAGGCATGGGCCCTTGACCAGAATACAACTTGGGACCTTTCAGTTCTCAGGCCAATGCTCTATGCACTGAGCCAAACTGTCTAGGGCTAAACTTCTTTTTAAAAATAAGGTAAATAAGATTTCTATACTAATAAAAGGGTAATACACTAATTAGACTGGGTCTACCAGACATCTTCAGGTCATCTGTTCCTCCTTCCAGACAAAGCCATGGTGGCAGGGGCTGAGGCAGAGGCAGTTAGGGACGATCAGGCTGGCAGGAGAGGGCAGTTAGGGATGATCAGGCCAGCAGGCAGAGGGGTTAGGGGCGATCAGGCAGGCAGGTAAAGGTGATTAGGGATGATCAAGCAGGCAGGCAGGCAGTGGTTAGGGGTGATTAGGAAGACAGGCAGAGTGGTTAGGGGCAATCAGGCAGGCAGGCAGGTGGAGTTAGGAGCCAGTGGTTTCAGATTGCATGAAGGATATCTGACTGCTGGTTTAGGCTCTATTCCACAGGGCCTAAACCAGTAGTTGGACATCCCCCAAGAGGGGTCCTGATTGGAGAGGGTGCAGTCTGGGCTGAGGGACCCCCCTCCATGCACGAATTCATGTATTGGGCCTCTAGTACATTATAATATAGTACTAGAGGCCTGGTGCATGAAATTAGTGCACCAGTGGGGTCCCTCAGCCTGGCCTGCGGGATCAGGCCAAAGCTGGCTCTCTGACATCCCATGAGGGGTCCTGGATTGCAAGAGAGTGCAGGCCAGGCTGAGGGACCCCGCTGGTACACAATCAGGGCTGGGGAGGAATGGAGGAGGTTGGCCAGTGGGGAGGGACCACTGGAGGGCTCCAGGGCGTGTTTGGCCCATCTCACTCAGTCCCAATTGGCTGAACTCCAGCAGCAAGCTTACCTACCAGTCAGAGCATTTGCCCCCTGGTGGTCAGTGCACATCATAGCGAGCAGTAGTGCAGCCTTAGCATATCATTAGCATATAACACTTTGATTAGTTGAACGACAGACTGGATGCCCAGACACTTAGCATATTAGGCTTTTATTGATAGGATATGGAGGCAATATAGCAGAGTAGTTTAATATATAAATTTTGGAGCTAGATTCCTTGTAACACTTCTAATTTTGGGGCCTTGAACAAGTTATTTAGCTACTTTGTGCCTCAGTTACTTCATCTGTAAAATAGGAATAATTATCCAACACATGGGACTATTGAGCAGGTTAAGTACAGTCTTATATAGTAAAAGGTTAATATGCTAATCAACTGAATGGTGGAACAACCAGTTGCTATGATATGCACTGACTACCAGGGAGCAGATTCTAAAAGCAGGACCTGCCCCCCGGTGGTCAGTGCCCTCCCACAGGGGGAGCACAGCTCAGCCAGAAGCCGGGCCCACAGCTGGTGAGCACAGTGGCAGGAGCCTCTCCCGCCTCTGAGACAGTATGAAGGACCCCTCCGGAGATGACCTGGACTGCCAGAGGGTGCAGGCTGGGCTGAGGGAACCCCAACCCCCAGTGCACAAATGTTGTGCACTGTGCCTCTGGTAATAAAACACTATTGAATATTATATATTTGCTATTAATGATAAGCTCTCTATAGAATCAGTAAGGAGTCTTATGAATACTAGAGTGCAAACATATTGATTCTAGGTAATAGTTTAAAGTACCAAAATTAATAACTTCTGAAAGGTATATCAATATAAGATTTTAAGAACCAATATAAAATTTCCGACTTTGTTTAGGAAGTAAAGAGTGTATATGGAATGAATAGACAGCAAAGGGAACATTCCATTTTTAAGGAGTAGAATGCAGAAAAGTTAAAATCTTCATATCTTTCAATAGAAAATAACCTCCTGATAGATGATAAATACATATACAAATTTTATTACACGAATATCCTTATCCTAGCAAATAAACAAAAAACTACAGTTATTTCCTGTTTTATTACTTAGGAATCTAGACCAGTATCTCAGGAAATGACTAGATGGTTTCATGTGGCATTCATGTGGTCTCTACTTTATTCTATTCTGATTATAGAAGAGCCTTTATAATGCCTTCTTGCCTTAAGTCATTTTTGAGGAGCATCAGTTCATTTCCTCAGTATTGTAAAAAAAATAATAATAAATAAATAGATAAAAATAAATTTTAAAAATTGCATCTTTGACATTGGTCTTAAAAGGCAAATTTAATAGTAAACTATAGTCCAAATCTGTAAATTATTTTTTTCTACTAGAGAAACAAACTGCTTCAGGTCACTTAAAGCCAATATAGGTAACATAAGAGACACTGACCCTGAAGGACCAGCTTTAAACAGTGCATCACAGGACCTGTGTATCTTACGTAGAAATGTTGACTGTCAGTCAACTACTGAACTTCTTCTAGAAAGTACAGATCCTATCTGTTGGCAAAGCTCATTCTTTGATATGCAAAAAAAGAGAACTTTGTGCCCTAACCAGTTTGGTTCAGTGGATAGAGCGTAGGCCTGCGGACTGAAGGGTCCTGTGTTCAATTCCAGTCAAGGGCATGAACCTGGGTTGCAGGCACATCCCCAGTGGGGGATGTGTAGGAGGCAGCTGATTGATGTTTCTCTCTCATCAATGTTTCTAACTCTATCTCTCTCCCTTCCTCTCTGTAAAAAAATCAACAAAATATATTTTTTAAAAAGAAGAGCGACATTGTTTTAAAAGAGAGAGAGAGAGAGAGAGAGAGAGAGAGAGAGAGAGGGAGAGAGAATTTTGTTATGAAGTTTATAAAAGCTCTTACCTTAGAGTTTATCAGAATGACTTTCATCTTCACTGTCTGTGGAACGTTTCCCAGTCATCACACTGCACCTGTCCGGTAAGGAGATGTCATGTTATTCCAATTTTAGAAAATGTAGACAAGCATATTAAGCTTACTTGATTTGCCTACATAACATCCTAAAAGAAGATCATAATCTATGTTTTCAGCTCATAACCTCATACATGAGCATTCTTTGGAAGCATTAAAAATGCATCTTTATGTAGAGGGTTTTTTTTTTTTGCCCATTTTCAAATATAAATCAATAATATTTTACACTGTATATGTAATATTATAAATTAGGTCTTTTCCTACACATTTTGAAAATGTGAATGTGCCCCCATGCGATTGATATATTAAGAAAGGATTTGTGTCCTCAGAAACAACAGGTAAACACAGAGAATTACACTCGGCTGGCACTAGCAGCATGGAGATGCATAAAACTCAATCCTGCATACATCAAACGTCTACAGTCTATCTGGACACATTATGAGTCAGTCCCATCCGCAGCTGCCTTTACAACTTTCCCTTTGATTTCAGAAAATCCTGCTTCTACCACTTCACAATGACTCACAAGCTGCAGTTCTTTCAGATTTTACTTTTGCCAGCACTCTTCAGGTCTTTTTCAAGTACAGTGCAATATTTATTATAACATTTCTTAACCACTTAACATGTGTAAAACTGCACTATTGTTTTGGTATGCCACTAATGAATATGGTAAACTAATCTCATAGTTTCTCATGTGCCATATGGTTTCTATAGGAAGATATTGCATAGCACAATCATTTTTAGGAATGCAAATATCACATCACAGAAGAACCTTATGTGGCATACAGATCATCACACTCAAACTGCACAGTTATCTAGCACTTGGTATGTGACAGGCACTGTTACCAGCCATGGTGGATGTTACAAAGGTGACCAATTCTGGTCCCTGCCTTCTAGGATCATGGTCTGTCAGACTGTCATATATAAACATCTCTAATAATAACTCATACTCTGTTCATAAGCAAAGGGTTACAAGGGAAAGATGGAGAATAATTCTGCTGCAGAAGATCTAGAAAGGTTTCTTAGAAGATGTGGGATTTGCCTTGGGTCTTGATGGATGAAAGGTGACTTTAGCAGGCAGGTAGAAAAGATTATAGAAGAGTTTTCTGGTGCTTCTTACTGACTGTTCAAAAATGCCTCTTAATGGCCAATGTTGAGTATGTGATGATAGAATCTTTGGGAAAAAGCTGACTACCAGGGAAGAATCTCTATGTATCACACTTTTGGCTTCCTTGAAGAAACTGACATGAAACTGTTAGGAGTCTGTATTAGGTAAACCCAAGTTTTGATAAGTACCATTGTCTCTATGAACAAGCCTCTTCTCATTTTTGCTGTTACTCTTCCTTTTACTCCTAAAGGATTTTTGTTTTTAGTAGTTGATTTTCTGCCTAAGTATAATTTGATAATGAGACCGTCATCTAAAAAGAATATGGCCTCTCCCAGACAGACTGGTAGTTTTAGAGGGGAAACTGGAAGTAAGTAGGGGCATAGGTAAAATTTATGTTGAGTAACTATCATGTGCTACTCACTAAGTCAGTCAATTTTATTTTATTTTATTTTTAAAATATATTTTATTGATTTTTTACACAGAAGAAGGGAGAGGGATAGAAAATTAGAAACATCGATGAGAGAGAAACACCGATCAGCTGCCTTCTGCACACCCCCTATGGGGATGTGTCCACAACCAAGGTACATGCCCTTGACTGGAATTGAACCTGGGACCCGTCAGTCCACAGGGTGATGCTCTATCCACTGAGCCAAACAGGTTAGGGCCAATTTTATTTTTTAAAATATATTTTATTAATCCAAAGAGGGAGGGAGAGGGAGTGAGAGATAGAAACATCAGTGATGAGAGAGAATCATTGATCAGCCACCTCATGCACACCCTACACTGGACATATGCCCTGACCTGGAATTGAACTGTGATCTCCTGGTTCATAGATTGATGCTCAACCTCTGAGCCACATTGGCAGAGCTGAATTAGCAAACTTTATATGTGTGATCTTATTTGATTGTCACAACAATCCCATGCATCCCCCTAATTGATCATGCCACCTGTAGAAGATAGAGATGAGCCTACAACAAGAGTTCTTAAGCTTGGCTGCACACTAGAATCACTTGCAGGTGGAAGGAGTTTTTAAAATTCCTTTGCCTAGAACAGTGGTCAGCAAATTGCAGCTCACGAGCCACATGCGGCTCTTTGGCCCCTTGAGTGTGGCTCTTCCACAAAATATCATGTGCGGGCGTGCATGTACAGTGCGATTGAAACTTCGTGGTCTATGCGCAGAAGTTGGTTTTTGGCTCTCAAAAGAAATTTAAATCATTGTTCTATTGACATTTGGCTCTGTTGACTAATGAGTTTGCCGACCACTAGCCTAGACTGTACTCAGCACAATGGGGTCAGAATATGTGGGTGTGGGACCCAGGTATTTTTTTTTTTAATATATTTTATTGATTTTTTACAGAGAGGACGGGAGAGAGATAGAGAGCTAGAAACGTCGATGAGAGAGAAACACCTACCAGCCTCCTCCTGCACACCCCCTACTGGGGACGTGCCTGCAACCAATGTACGCGCCCTTGACTGGAATCAAACCTGGGACCCTTCAGTCCGCAGACCAACACTCTACCACTGAGCCAGACCGGTTTTGGCCCAGGTATTTTTTTTTTTTTTTTTAATGTTCCAGAGGTGGTGCCAATGGGCGACCCAGGTTGAGAACAACTGACCCAAAGAAAGGTCTCATATCAATGCAATACCAGAGGGAAGTGTGAGAGTAAACTCATTTGTTTGATTTAAATGGTAACTTTGTATAGATTATACCTTTCATATTTTAAAATAAGACAAAAGACACTCTTAAATGTACTTTAACTTGGAAATTTTAGAAGGGCTGTGCTTCAGAATTATGTGTGGATGAATTGCTAGGTTCCTGTCAAAATGAATGAACCTGCCCTAACCAGTTTGGCTCAGTGGATAGAGTGTCGGCCTGTGGACTGAAGGGTCTCAGGTTCGATTCTGGTCAAGTGCATGTACCTTGGTTGTGGGCACATCCTCAGTAGGGGTTGTGCAGGAGGCAGCTGATTGATGTTTTTCTCTCATTGATGTTTCTAATTCTCTCCCTCTCCATTCCTCTCTGTAAAAAAATCAATATTAAAAAGAAATGAATGAATCTATTACTAGACATTTATATTGTTTCTAGCTTATTGGCTATCCTATATAATAAAAGCCTAATATGCTATGTGTCTGGTCATCTGGCCATTCAACCAATCAAAGCATAGTATTCTAATGATATGCTAAGGCAAATCAACTGATCGCTATGATGTGCACTGACTACTAGGGAGCAGATGCTCTGACTGGTAGGTTAGCTTGCTGCTGGGGTCCGGCAGATCGGGACTGAGCGAGATGGGCCAGACCCGCTCTGGAGCCTTCCTATGGTCCCTTACTGGCTGGCCAACCTCCTGTGTCCCTTCCCAGCCCTGATTGTGCACCAGCGGGGTCCCTCAGTTTGGCCTGTGCCCTCTTGCAATTCAGGACCCCTCATGGGATGTCAGAGAGCTGGTTTCAGCCCGATCCTGCAGGCCAGGTTAAGGGACCCAGTGGAGAGCGGCTACAGAGTTTGGACAGGTTCAAGCCTGGGACTAATGAGAGGGCACAATCCTCTTGTGGCAAAGCCATGTGAAAGTCCCAGCACAATTATATCAATAGCTAAAGGCTATAGTTGTAAGCTTGAACCTATGGTCCAAATTTGTGGTCCCATGTGGCTGATTGATACAAGCTCATACAAGTGATACAAGATGCAGCAAGTAGGTTTGAAACCCACAAGCATATTATAAACATCTTGACCATACCCTTACTTTGCCTTGTGGAAACTGGCTATAAAATAAAGACTCGGCTTATAGTCTGTGGCGCTGTCCTTAGCTCTCCATCAGAGAGGACAGTGTCCTACTCAGACCCAGCTTTCTTTTCTTGTCTGTCTTTTCTTAATCCTTTACCACTCCTCTTAGGCTCACCAAACCTGGCTGTGCTAGCGAAGCACAGGACCCCACTGGTGCATGAATTCGTGTACACTCATGTACAATCTTCATTAAAATAAAAAGAAACAAGTTGATGTACTATGTCAATATCACTCTGACCAAGAAAAACCAGATCAGCTTTCGAGTCTAAGACTATTTTTAACAGTGGTGCTTCTATGCCAATCTTTAATTAAATATACCTGAACACAGATTTCACTAATTTATTGAGGAATATAGACTTCACAGTTATGGGGAAGGGAGGAAATACACATATGTTTTTCTTATTTGTACTGTTTAAGAGAAAAGCATTTTAAGTTTTCTCAGATTCAAATAATCTTACTTTCTAAAGGTAAGTAACAGAATGTGTTACAGAACCAATGGAACTGGGTATAGAGTTCAGAAAAACCTACCTGTATATGGTCACCTGATTTATGATACAGGTTACACTGCCATATAATGAGTAAAGGATAATCTTTTAAATAAATATTTCAGGGCCAACCTAACATCCGGATGAAAAAATTGAACTTAAAAAATATAAGTAACCATAATAAAAGCTAGAAAGTAATGAATCCCACAAGAGTAACATATAATGTCCTTTGACTTATCAAATAAGAGAAGGTGGTAGATGATAGGAGACACTTACCTATGGTTTACTATGTGCCAGTGACTTTATAACTTCTTAAAAATGGAAGATAATAGGGAAATTTTTGAAAAGGAAGTGGCATTTGAACAAGGTAATGAATGATTTGAATAATAAAAAAGAATTATTTGAATATACTGTATAAAAATGGTAAATTACTCATTATAGAAAAAAATGTCTTAGAAGCAGCAATACAAAGTATAGGTAAGAAGTAAACTATAAATAAGTTTGGATGGAATATTAAAATACAGGAAAGCTATGCAGAATAAAGTTGGAAAGTTAAGTGGAGACTAGAACTGCTGGATGTTGGGCAACATTTAATGCCAGTGGGCCTTAATCCAGCATCTAGAAGAATTCTATAATATGGAGAAGAGCTGTGTGTACTGGTAGATTAAATAAGAGTCCAGAGATGAAACATAATTCTGAAAGGCATACTGGGGGAGGCAGAGGAGCCTGGCTGAAGAAACCAAGTTCTCTTTGTCTCAGGACCCCTTACTTTTTATCAACACAAATTGTCCTAAGGCAAGATGGAGATATACATTTCAAAGGGTAGGGTTTCCTATACAGCAGTGTTTCCCAAACTTCTCTCATGATGAGAATCACCTGGTGGAGTTGTTAAACTACAGATTCCTGAATCCCAACTAAGAAGTAATAAACTAGAATTTTTGGGAACATATAGGTAAAATTGTATACTTAAGCTTAAGGAACGGTACATGCCAGTGGGACAGGGCCTTGCACTAATGGATATAACACTAATGAATGAGACTCAGAAGAGATTGTAAGGGAACATTTTAAGTGGAAAGAATAAAAAATTTTCAGGACAATGGAGTGAGCAAAGCACAATGCTTGGTGCTTACTCTTGTTGGGTGCTCATGTAAGGCCATGTTATCTCTTAGAGGTGCTGGGTTCTATATTTAGGGGATAGGAAGCAAAGATGATGAGGAAAAAATACATTTCTTACACTACAGTATTATAAAGTCCATCATTAGAAATAAGGAATACAGAAAGATGAACAGGTTTTTGGGTGGTGGTATGTGTGTATAAGTTTGGTAGTGGGCTTAAGTGGAGAATGACATGGGAGAGTTTAGGAAGAGGGGGAAATTATGAGTTTGTTTTTGGTACATCTTGAGTTTGAAATGCCAATGGTTCATTTTATGGAGGTGTTTCGAAGCAGAGAAAGACATAGAATTGTTCTTCTGAGTTCCAGTAAGTTCCCGAAGTATGGTGGCAGGTATCTTCATCCAGGTCCTTGATTGATGAGTGTTTCCAAGGAGCCTGGTCACTAAGTTCAGCCACCAATGGATTATACACTGAGTGGCCAGATTATTATGATCTCTGAACACATAATAATCTGGCCACTCAGTATATATATGCCCTAGTGGATGAATTCATGCATAGGTGGGGTCAGGCCAGCCTGGCCAGGGGGAGGGAATGTGGATGGTTGGCTGGCCTGCCTGCTGGTCAAACTCCTGTTTGAGGGGACAATTTGCATATTAGCCTTTTATATTACATAGGATATACATTGAGTTGCCATATTATTATGCATTCAGAGATCATAATAATCTGGCCAGCCACTCAGTGTAGTTGATCACTGTCTCTGTTCTCACAGTTCTGGTCAACATCTGCAAGTATTCTCTGCCCACAGCTTGTGGCTATTTTCTCCTGTACAAGCCAGAGCCATTTAAGTTAGCTCCATGAATTTTCTAGTGAAAACTGTAGGGATTATAGTTTTCTTTTTTTAAATATATATTTTTATTGATTTTTGAGCTGGAAACATTAATGAGAGAGATACATTGACCAGCTGCCTCCCACACACACCCCACCGGGGATGTGCCCGCAACCAATGTACATGCCCTTGACTGGAATTGAACCTGGGACCCCTCAGTCCGCAGACCGATGCTCTATCCATTGAGCCAAACCGGTTTCGGCGGGATTATATAATAGTTTTCTTAATAATGTACGGTGAAGTTTCTAAAAGTGTGGAAAAGAGGCTGGGAGACTTTCCACAGTTTTTTGCTTTCTCTTGGGTTCTGCTAGGTTTTTGGTGGTTATACCAGTTCTCTGTTTTCTCTCCCTATAATCTATTCTCTTTTCTGTCCTGTAATCTATTCTCTCTTCTGTCCTGTTTTGTGCCTCGAAAGGGAACTGCTGCTTTTCTAGGTTCTTGTTGGGTTCAGCCAATGGGAAACACTAGCAGAAGATGAAAGGGTTGGAGGAGAGATAGTTGGCATATTTCATCTCCATTTCTTCCCTTTGGTGGCCTGTCTTTAGTAATAGCTAAAATACAGCTCTTATCTGGTGGATCCTCCCTTGTTGCTTCAGTCTTCATTATGTTCTGATAATGTTATTTCCTCCCCTTGTTTCTTTTAACCAATATGATAGTAATAACTTCCTTTTGTTGCTAATATCTCAGTGTCTTAACATCCCTTGTTGTTTCCCTTAACCCCGTGCTCACCACTGTAATTATTCCCCTTATTAAAGTCTCTTCGTTTGAATAATCTGAGGAGTGACTTCTATTTCTTGCTGGGACCTTGACTACTACAATTGTCCTGAGAACAGATGGGTACTGGCCTCAGTACTCCCTTAGTTCCAAGTGAGGTATCACAGCCCAAAGGAACCTAGGATTTGAAAAGAATCCTAGGCTCCTTTGGTGCCAAATCAGAGGTGCCAAAATGTGAGAACTGAGAACTTTTAGCATAATACCCAGAGTTATGATTATATTTCTTATATGTAGGGTAAGAGTATTCCTGAGTATTACATTATATCCAAAATAAATGTTAATTATGTTATTTATAGTCATTACCATTAAGGTTTATAGCCACTATATAGATATCAGATAGGATGGCTAAGAATTGTAAAGATCCTTTTAGTGACATATTTTATAGACCCAGACATGGAAAAATTACTAAAATATTTAATTTTAATGATGCACTAACACTTTATTTAAACTGAAGTCTTAAATTTCCAACCAGGCATAGGCTTATCCAGTATCTTCGCATAGTGTTTAATATAAGTTATTCACCTTATTTGATCAAATAAAATGAATTTCCCCCTTACGATTATAGACAGAAGCCTAACTGAATAAATTTCCAGATTGGCACTTCCTTGGACTTTACCAAAACATGACCTAACTCAATGTATTAATCAATTATAATTATAACTGTAAATATTATTATGTGGCACACAGAAGCTGGAACTTTATTTTTTTATGCTATCAAATGTGTTGTTATACATTTACAGTTGTATGAAAGACTTTAAAGTTTAAAAGAAATTTATGAAAGTGACTAAAACACTGCAAGTAGGAGAAATTCCTAAGGTTTTTAGAATTAGGAGAGTGTGAAATAAAAATAGAAGATTGAGAGATCAATTAATAAAATATTTTATGGTGTGTGTGACAGGTACTGCTTATTCATTTTCACTGGAGAAAAAAACAGGAAGAAAAACCTCTGCTGTCTTAGCTCCTTTCTGATCCCTCGGCCTGAATTTCTCATATCCAAGGCATCTTTTTTTATTTTAAGAACCCTTCTGAGTCCGGCATAGCTGTAGGGTGGGGCAGGGTTCATAAAGAGGGACTAACAGGAAAGATAATCCAACTAAGGCATCAGTTAATAGGGTTGGCCAAATCTAACCACTGAATCTAACCACCTACCTGGCCATGGGATTAAACACTTTAGGATAAACTAGTTTACCAGATCAAGACTTCAGCACTGAGGATGGCCAGTTCTTTTTACAAAGGGTGTACCTATATTTGCTCTGCCTGTATTACTCCACAATAAAGTTCTTGAGGTCATGGATTATGTCTTCATTTTAATTTCCTACAGCATCTCATAAGGAGCTTGGTGCTTATATTATTCTAACTGACTTATAATCAAGTCCAGGCTACATTATAAACACTAATGCTGATAAAAATAAATGAAATACTTATTTATTTACCAATTTCTATATTCATTTTTTTTTTTTAGCACAAATCAACTTCTATTTTATATGATTGAGGAGGATAGTACTTATGGAATGAACTTTAAATTAGATTATGCAATAGGATTCCTTCTGGTTCTTGGATTCCAGAACTATGTGGCAATTAGTGAAGCCCCACAAGTTACCAGTTCTTCATGCTGATTGCCAAAGGAACTGGTAACTTTAATTTAAGTAATATATTATGGAGTAAGGTAAATGTTAAATACTAAATCCAGGTCTAGCCAGGCATTTTTTTTTTCTAAATGTCTCTTGAGAAGTTTACACATTGTACTGGGTGAGATTGGGCATTCAAATGGACACAAGAGGCAAAAAGTAAAGTCTCCCTTCCAGTATTCATGTAATTGTTACCGATCTTCAGGGCTCACAGCAATAAGCAGGCTGTAGAGCTGATGAGAGGGCTGGTTGAAAAGCCCCATTAGAGGTGAACAGGGTCCTCTCCTTCTTACTCATTTGCACTGCTGGTAGAGTTAATGTTTTGAGTCTGAAGGACACTATGACTGTTATCAGTTTTATTGGACAAGTGAATATAAAGGTAATTAAAGAGGCCATGCCTAATAACCCAACTCTTACAATTTAAAAGTAAAAAAGAGGGCTGATAGGGTACCAGGGATATACCTATCATCCTAATTAAGTGCTAACAAGACAGTTGTCCTCACTTTGGTAACTCCAGTGTATTCCCTCTGTTAACCATCTCTATCCGGTGGACTCATCTACAATTCTTAATTCTACTCCACAGTTACCCTTCTTCATTCTACGCATGAGCAATATTTCTGTAAGTTTCCATGTTTAGCAGGCGGTGTCTTCACAGTACTCACCCCAAATTGCCCATTCAGTTTATTCATTCATCTACCTTTTTACATCTTCCCCCTGCAGTTCAGATTTGGCCAAATTGCCACACAATTTGAACATGTCATCTTTCCTAGCATGTCCACTTTATTAAGCAAGCACATCTCACAAATGAAAACAAGGGGAGATGTGTGGCAAGCCCACTCTCTTTTTATTGAAAGTAAAATGTCACCTAGCCAACTCTCATTGCTTTGGGGAAGTGGGTAAAGAGAAATAAAATATTTAAAGGAATCAGGTGAAGATGTACAAATGAACATGCATAAGCAAGTGGCAGTTTTTTTAATTCAAAAGAGCCTTTGCTCTAGCTATACTTATACTCCTTGATAATTTAATTAAATGTGCCAAAAGATAGAAAATGATGTTTTTAACAATATAGAACAATTGTTTCTGATGTTTGTCATGTGCAAATGTAAGAAAAACTCTTGTTGCATAATTAGCTGAAACCTCCCAAATTTGAGAGTTTGTTTAGCATAATTTTAATTTTAAGTCTGAATTCTGGAAATGGCTCCGTATTTATGTTTCCTGTGAGGTATACTAAAAGCTGAAACCTATACAGCCTGTCTGATCTGACAATATTTGATAAATGATAACTCTAAAAATAAGTGGACTAAATATTTCTGTGTAGCCACAGGCCAACATATAGTTTCATAGACAGAATATTAGCTTAAATTGAGGAGTCACTGGTAAAAATTATGATACTTCAGTCCTGATAATAATTTACAAGAGATAATCTCTTTTGGGCATTACAAACTCCTATTGTGTTCAACAATATATGCTGTTGCATCAGGCTTAAATTCTATAAGAATCTTTCCACTCTATTTTGTAGCCATCTATTGCTATTCTACTTATAAAGAAAAAGTATTTGAAGAAAAAATGCTTGTTGGATTAATGTTTTAACTATTGAAATATTAGATTCATACTAAAAAGTCATTTAATTTTGGAACTAAGCTCTCCTTTGTGCAAATAACTTTGATTCCTATTAATTATTATTTCATTTAAAATTTTATCTTATTTAGGGATTTGGGGTCCAGAAATTCCATCCCTCTAGTAAACAGTGAATTTACTGCTCTAAAACCTATTTGTAAGAGTGATCCAGTCTGAATGAAATCTTCTTCTTTATTTTTCTTCCAAATAATGGGCATTATACACCTGCCTGCCACCAGCCAGACTGTGAACCAAATATGTGCTTCGTAGCTTTAATCAGACAAGGACACTATAAGAAAAGAAAGTTACAGGCTAATATCCCTGAACATAGACATAAATAACATCAATAAATATTAGCAAACTGAATTAAATAATACATAAAAGGGATCATACACCACGATTAAGCAAGATTTATTTTAGGAATCCAAGGATAGTGCAATACCCATAAGTCAAACCCATGTCAACAAAATGAAGAATAAAAATCATATAATTACCTGAATATATTTTAAAAAGATTTGACAAAATTCAACACCCATTCACAATAAAAACTTTTAATAAACTGGGTTTAGGAAGAACACCCTTCAACATGAGAAAAGCAACATATGACAAGCCCACATCTACCATACTCAAAGGTAAAAAGCTGAAAGCTTTTCTAAAAATAGGAAGAAGGCAAAGATGCTTATTCACCACTTTTATTCAACATATTATAGAAAATGTTAACCACAGCAATGAGGCAAGGAAAAATAGTGCATTCAAATTGGAAAGGGAGAAGAAAACTGCCACTATTTTCAGATGACATGATGTTATCTATAGAAAACCCTAAAGCCTCCTCCAAATACCTGTCAGAAGTAATAAGTAAATTTAGTAAAATTGCAGGATATAAAATTACTATATAAAAATCAGTTGCATTTCAATACATTAATAAAAAATAAACTATGAGAAAGATAAATTAAGAAAAAAAATCCCATTTACAATTGTATAAAAAAGGATAAAATACCTAGTAATAAATTACATCAAGAAGGTATAAGTTCTGTGCACTGAAAACTATAAGACATTGTTGAAAGAAATTGAAGATACAAATAAATGGCAAAACATTCCGTGCTCATAGATTGAAAAAAATTAATATTGTTAAAGTGTCTATACAATACAAAGTAATCTACAGATTCAATGTAATACCTACTAAAATTCCAATTGTATTTTCCACAGAAGTAGAAAAAATGATCCTATAATTTGTATGAAACCACAAAGAGTCCAAATAGCCAAAGCAATCTTGAGAATGAAGAACAAAGGTGAAGGCATTTCATTTCCTGATTTCAAAATATATTATAAAACAAAGGTAATAAAAACAGTATGAAAACTAGACACATAGACCAATGGGACAAAATAGAAAGCCCAGGAATAAAACCAGGCCTATATGGTCAACAGATTTACAACAAAGGAGCAAAAAATATAAAATGGAAAAGGATAGTTTCTCTAATAAATGGTAGTGGGAAAACTGGATAGCCACATGTAAAAGAATGAACCTGGACCTCTATCTTATACCATTCACAAAAACAACTCAAAGTGGATTAAACACTTGAAAGTAAAATGTGAAACCATAAAATTTCTAGAAGAAAACAGGAAGAAAGTTCTTTGATATAGATCTTGGTGATGATTTTTTAATTTGACACCACAGTGAAGGCAACAAAGCAAATATTAACAAGTAGACTAGCTCAGCCAGCATGGCTTAGTGGTTGAGTGTCAACCTATGAACCAGGAGGTCATGGTTTGAGTCCTGGTCAGGGTATTTACATGCCTGGGTTGCAGCCTCTATCCCCAGTGGGGGTAAGTATAGGAGACAGCGATCAGCAATTCTCTCTTATCATTGATGTTTCTATCTCTCTCTCCCTCTCCCTTCCTTTCTGAACTCAATTATATATATATTGAGTTTGTTTTTAAAATATATAAAAATATATATGGAAAAGCATAGTCTTTTAAAAATAAACAAGCAAAAAACAAATAGACTAAGTCAAACTAAAAAGTTTCTGCATAGCAAAGAAAACCATCAAAAAAATTAAAAGGCAATCTATGAAATGGAAGAAAATATTTATAAATCATGTATCTGATAGGGAGTTAAATTCCAAAATATATAAAAACATGTATTCAATTCAAGAGCAAAAACACAATCTGATTTAAATGTAGGCAGAGGAATTGAATAGCTGTTTTTCCAAGAAGACATGCAAATGTCCAAAGGGTATGTGAAATGGTGCACAGCATCACTAATTACCAGAGAAATGCAAATAAAAACCATGAGATATCACCTCACATCTTTTAGAATAGATATTTAATATATATACTAGAGGCCTGGTGCATGAAATTTGTGCACAACGGGGAGGTATCCCTAGCCCATCCTGCACCCTGGGATTGGCCCTAAATGGGCAGTTAGACATCCCTCTCACAATCCAGAACTTTTGGCTCCCAACCACTCACCTGTCTGCCTGCCTGATTGCCCCTAACTGCTTCTGACCGCCAGCCTCATCACCCCGTAACCACTCCCCTGCCAGCCTGATCAATGACTAACTGCTCCACTGCCAGCCCAATTGCTCCTAACTGCCCTCCCCTGCAGGCCTGGTCACCCCCAATTACCCTCCTCTGCTGGCCTGGTCACTCTTAACTGCTTTCCCCTGTAGGCCTGATTGCCCCCAACTACCCTCCTTTGCTGGCCTGGTCACCCCTAACTGGCCACAACTGCCCTCCTCTACTGGCCATCTTGTGGCAGCCATCTTGTGTCCACATGGGGGTGGCCATCTCTGACCACATGAGGGTGGCCATCTTGTTGTTGGAGTGATGGTCAATTTGCATATTACCTCTTTATTATATAGGATATTGGTCATGATGTGAAACAAAGTAAACTCCTGTACATTGTTGGTATGAAAGTAAGTTAAATTAGTACAGTCACTATTGGAACAGTATGGAGATTCCTCAGAAGGTTAAAAATAGAATTAACATTTGATCCACCAATTCTACTTGTGGGTATATATTCAAAGTATTTGAAATTAAGATCTCAAAGAGATATTGTATGCCTCTCAAGTTCTCTGCAGAATTTTACAATAGCCACAACCTAAATGTCCATCAAAAGGATAAATGGATAAATAAAATGTAATACATTCATGAATATTATTCAGCCTTTAAAAAGAAGAAAATTCTGCTATTTGTAACAAAAGGATGGACCTTTTTGTTAAGTGAAATAGCCAGGTAGAAGGACAAATATTGTCAGATCCCACTTTAATGAGGACTCTAAATCTGTCAAACTCATAGAATCAGAGAACAGCATGGCAGCTACCAAAAATTAATGGGAGGAGGAATGTGAAGGTGTCTATGAGAAGGTACCAACTTTCTGAATAAGTGGAGTAGAACTGGTCTTTAGTCAACAATACTGTATTGTGTACATGAGAGAGTAAACCTTATGTTAAATGATCTTAATACAATAATTTTTTAAAAAATTAAACAAATACGCCCTGGCAGAGTAGCTCAACTAGAGTGTTGTCCTGATACATGAAGGTGCAGGTTCGATCCCTGGCCAGGACACATACTGGAATCAATCAATGAATAAGTGAAATAAGTGGAACAACAAATCTCTCTCTAGCTCTCTTTCTTTTTTAAAATCAGTCAATAAAATAATTTTAAAAATAAAAAATGAAACAAATAAATAAAAGGGTAGAAGGAAACTGTTGGAAGTCATGGATAAGTTTATGGCCTTGATTGTGGTGATGGTTTCATGGTGTTTACTGATCTCCAAACTCATCAGGTTGTATACTTTAAATATGTCCAGTTTTTTATATGTCAATTATATCTCAATAAAGTGGTTTTTAAAAAAGAACTGTCCTGGTTCTCCAGAGGCCAGCCTGGGGTCCTGCTGTTATAGCTTCCCTCTTACTTCACTCTTTTCCTTGCTACCTTGTGTGGAGCTAGGAGTCTGTGGAACATAGTTTGAGAAATTCTCTCTTAAATGTTACCAAGGTCTTTCTGATTGGAATTTTATATGATTCAACTACAGGATGAGCACAGAATCTTAACAGGAAGAAGATTACAGAATTCACACCCATCTAGTGGAGGTAATCTGACTTGCTGCTTCCCCCTCTCTCTTGTTGAGTTAATACTGAGTTAAGCTACTGTACCCATTGCCCCACGAAAGAACTATTAAATACATGAAGTCATTTTGTTTATTTTTTAGGCCTTATCCAAATTTGAATAATTGGCTGCTTTAAATGTAAAATTTCAGACCGTTATGCTAAACTAAAAATGTCGTAACACAAGTGTTTGCCCACTTGTCACATAATGAGGCTCTTTAAAGCCTGATAGAAATGGGTGCTATTCTTACATTGGGGTGAAATAACCTGCTCACATCTTTTCTTTGTGTCTGACCCAGCACTTGCCCTTTTCCTGAATGTGCACTTTGAAGTAAATATGTAAAGTAAAAATAGGAATTCCTTCCCTAAAGAAATTTCTTCATAGTTGTTTTATTTCAGTTTCTGACTCCACTTGCAAGTTAAAGTCATGAAACAAATAGATGTGACCTTTATTAAGCTTTGAAGATCTGCTGTGCTTCTGTGTGAACATCATTTCATCTGCAGCATTTGAATTGGGAAAATCCTTTGTGTGGCTTCAACAACCTTTTGTCTGAATAGTTAAATGCATTGACAGAGCCTTTTGACAGAGCCACAGAAAATGCTCTGCTGAATACTTAATCAGTTCCTAAATTGGCTTGCTTCCTCTTTTTCTTTCTTCAAGACTATGTTGCTAGACTACTAGAGGTTTTTATTTGTGATTCTGAGAGTTTAAGACTAAACAACTTTAGGCATAGTCTATATCATGTTATTTTTATAACACACATTCAGTCTTTTATATAAACACATCCACTGGGGTTTGTTGAAATGTATACTTATATTTTTGAGAAATAGGTTTATGTTTTTATGAATATATTCTTTTATATTTAATAGTTGAACTCTTAATACTTTCCATAATAAACTTATGATTTCTTTAAGTATTAACACATATATCTAAATCAGATTGGATTCTATTTCTAGGGATCAAATAGAATAATATTACTTGGTAATTTTATTGAAAACTTTATTGAAAATTGCTGTCAGAAATACTGTTAAAGGATGGAGAAAAGCCAATGTCATTCAAAATTCCCTATTTTTCCCCCAGTATTTCATAGCAGAAAAGGTTTCTGGCAGATTTTGTGAGCCAAGGAATTAATAATCTTTTGCTGTGAGTCCCCATTCATTACATGTATGAAGTGAGTGGAGTAGAACAGGACTGGTTGATTATTACTTTTCCATCTACTAAGGTAATCAAATCAACCACGTGTTCTTTTACTGTGATCTAATGTAAATTAGAGTTCCTTTGAATATTGTGAATTTTTTAAAGAAGGATCACATCTTGATAAATTCCCTTATTTATAGAAAAATGGAAAATGCTAGTGGCCAACATAGCTATTTCTTTCTATCTTAATTTTAATATGGAGAGAGAATGTCACTTTTGTTTAAACAGGGATTGAATTTTGGGAAAACATTGCTTTGAGAGACACAACATACATTACAACATTATGATGTATTCAGCCAGATATCTCAAGACAGAAAATCACATGACTAAGCAAGCCATGTGAATGTTCTTTAAGGAGAAAACAAAATAGAAAAGAAAAACCAAACATGTGTCAGATATTTCTCTTTTTTTGCAGCATGTTATTTCAAATCATATGTATGCCTTATGTTTGTGATTTGTCAATTATGACTTTTTATCTTATGTATATTAAGCTCAGGGATCACTATACTGTTGGTTTTTTATTATAATCTTGCTCTATTTGTTTGTATTTATTTAATTGTATGATTACATGTGAAGGTAGTATCTAGGGCTCCTCGGATATCTGCTAAAGGAATTGTTAGAATATAATGAGAAATTATGAACTGCCATTCATAGCAACTGCGTATTTTCTCTCTTAGAATCCTGAAGTATAGGCACTTGAAAATCCTAAGCAATACTGAAAAAATTGAATTAATTTATCTTTCCCCCCCCTATATTGGCAATCACACTGTCAGTATGTCAAGTATTCATTAAGTGACCACAGTAGATCATAGTTTCTCAGCCATATAGGAAGAGTGGGGTTCCTCCAGGGATGTCCTTAACTGAAGAGAAGGGATCAGAACACTTTCCAGGAAATGGAAGGACAATCCCCAGTGGAAGAAATGATCATGGATTTACTGACACTTCACTCTATTTTTAACAACCCAATCACTTCTCTGATGGCTGTTGCCCCACACAGCCTCTGGCATATAGTAGATGCCCAATGCATAATTGTTAAATGAAAGAATGAATTCATTCTTAAGGGAATTCATTTCATTTTCTCTTCAGCTACACCATTGGCATGGAAACAGCCCAGTCAGCACATTATCTTAATTTTTTCTTTTTCTCTTATGCTAGTTTGCATAAGGCAAAGATCTATATAATTGTTTGTCTCATATATCACTGATAGCTAATATATCACTGTTAATTAAGAAGTTTTGTGCATGCTCTCCCCAAATACTTATTTTGTAAATACAATACTATATTATATTTTAAGACATATTTAACAAGTGGAATAATGAGGTTAAGTAAATGAATAGAAGTTCTAATATTTTGATTCCTGCATTGTAACAGATTGTCTTGCTTAACATCCTTGTATTGTGGAGACTTGGTTAAAATAGACAAAAGAAGAATAAGATGCAATTCCTGCTTCATGAAGCTGGGGTGGTGCTGATGGTAGTGTCTTATCTGGTAGACCAGATGAATACACTGAAGCATAATGACAGAAAAGTGTTTTTATGGCATGGTACTCTAGATGAGAGTCTCTGTACAGAATTTTCTTAAAAACATAAATTTCAAAATACATTTCACTGTCTACAAATTTGGTTTGTAGTAGGATATTTCTTGTGTTGCAGTAAGTTCAAGCACACTTAGAACTTTTCAGTAGATATACTCTATTCTCTTGGAATAACCTAAATTTAATTTTAAAAACAACTTTTTTTTTTTTAACTTTAAGATTTCAAATTTTCTTCTATCCTGAAAAATTTGTCCACTTAAAATTAGCCTTCTAATTTACTGTCCCAGTAAATTTTATATATATTTTTACATAAATTTTGGCCCTCAGGAAAGTATAGCACATGGGGCAGGTATTCTACAAATACATTCTAGAAGTTTTATTTACTCAGGCATGCTGGATGATGTAGCAAAATCTGGATCACAACCATGAGCACAGTAATTTTGTAAATAATCCAGCTACCTCAATTTTCTTGGTCGTTAATGAAAGTAATGATGTCATGAGAAATACCCTTTTAATTTGATGTATGCATCTCTCTTCAAGGCCATTCATCTCTCCCTACATAATTATTTAATCTTTCTTTATTACCACTGCTTATATTCCATGACCTTAGGTAATATGTATCTCTTTTCAGAACAGTGTAGCCCTCAAAGTGAAGAAAATGGTAAATCATTTAGAGTAAAACTAATAAATACCACATAAAGAAGATTCCTGTAGTCATTAGTGTATCAATCCACCTCAAGAAATGCTTTAAAAATAAATGACTTTCAAGTCTCTACTAGGTAAGTCAGATATACTAATATTTGCAGAAATAATGATGTAAAATTTATCTACTCAGTTCTGCTATAACTTAATGATCATATCTAATAAAAGAGTGACATGCAAATTGACCATCACTTCAAGACACAAGATGGCTGCCCCCATATGGTCAAAGATGGCTGCCTCCATGTGGCCCAAAATGGCCACCACAAAATGGCCAGCAGGGGAGGGCAGTTGGGAGGGACCAGGCCTGCAAGGGAGGGCAGTTAGGGGCAAACAGGTTGGCAGGGGAGTAGTTAGGCATCAGTCAGGCTGGCAGGGGAGTGGTTATGGAGTGATCAGGTTGGCAGGCAGAAGTGGTTAGGGACAATCAGGAAGGCAGGCAGGTGAGTGGTTGGGAGCCAGCAGTCCTGGATTGTAGGATTGGGCCTAACCAGGCAGTCAGATATCCCTCAAGGGGTCCTAGATTGGAGAAGGTGTAGGTTGGGCTAAGGGACACCCTCTCACCCTGTGCATGAATTGTACATCGGGCCACTAGTTTAAAATAATTATGTAATAGGATTGATGTCTGTACAGAATCTGAGGGAAAAACTAGGATTGGTGAATATGTCTCTAGGAGTATTTATCCTAGATACCTAAGAGAGTGTGATAGGTATAGGTGTCATATATATTGATATGAATGAATATATTGATATTTAGGGTTATAAATTCATCTCATGAGGTGGGCTGTGTGAGTTAGGTTATCTAAGCAAAGTTAACTTTGCACGCCAAGATACCATACACCAAGCTTTGTCTGAGCTGGCCTCTTACACATTGTTATTTAATTTTGGTAGTAATCTCAATTCTCTATCCGCATTGACTTCTATAGTAAGTATATTGTGTGCTTAATTTGTTTCATAGTTCAGTTTGATGGGTAAGTACTTAGAACATATATACCATGTATTAGTTATAATAGTAGTAGCTGCTATACTACACAAATCCCCAAATTCTAGTGATTTAACCAGATAAACTATTACTTTTTTTTCCCCCACGCTCTAATGCAGATGTTCTTGGTGGGGAGATGAGGTGTTTTGTCCCATTCAGCTAGACAAGTTCCAAGTGGATGGCAGCTGTCATCAGCATTCCTGTGGATCTCTTTGGATATTGACATCTACCAAGGAAAGTGAGTGGTTAGGAAAGGAACACCCATTTCTTAACCATCCTAGCTGGGCAATGACATACATTACTTCTGCTTCCATTCCACATGAGCACGTCAGACACATGCCCATATGTACATGAAAGGAGAGGGTTAGGAAATGTGGTCTTTGGTGTGGCAGCAGCTTTGAAGCAACAGCTCTCCACTAAGAAAAGTGAGGGTGAAGCCCTCTCCCTGCCATAATCCATAGCATGGTGGGATGTGGGAAGGATAAGAAAAATGTTAATGTAATAAATATATCCTTTGCTTTGCAAAGTGAACCTTTGATGTACTGTTTTATGCTTAAGAATAAGGCAAGTGTTATATACTAACAGCAAAAGTTTAAATTATGAAGCACAATGTTTAGATTGTTTTCAATGAACAAAGTAATGTCCAGATCTGACAATTAACTACCTAATTTCATCTGGGTAGACATCTGGTTATGATAGACCTAACATGGATTTTTACTCTGATTTATCTAACGTGGTTTACTAAAATATAAAATAGATAATAAAGTAACTGATTCTATTGTTTTATATTGCATAAATATAACATTAGTGTTTTGTTTTTTTTCCTTCTTCCCTAAGAGGAAGAACTTCAAATTGAATGGAAGAACAATTTGACTTTTTCTGGATATGTAATAGAGCAGAAAAAACCCTCCAACATTTATTTTTCAATTTTGGGAACTGTTCACAAATATTCATTGTGGAAGGAGATTCCAAGTGAGTATCAAGTTTCAGAAAAATATCCCCCAAAGATATATACCACATGATACTGCAGAGACACAGGAACATTTAATGTGAAAAGATGGACTGAAGTTACTTTTCCATAAAAGGACTTTAATTCTGTTTTAACGCATAATCTAGAAAGTGCCTTGTTAGTGCAATTTTTCCTTGAAGTTGCTTTCACTATTAATTCTGCACTCAGTGAAACAAAATCAAACACAAAATCAAACTATTTAAAAACCAACTTTGATTGCAATTGTCTTTTTCTATTTATTTAATGATTGATTTTTTAAAACTTTTTTTTTCTAAAAATTGAGTTCTGTCAGTCCCTTTTTGTAGATTTAAAAACAATATATTTTTATTGATTTCAGAGAGGAAGGGAGAGGGAGAAAGAGATAGAAACATCAATTGAGAGAGAATCGTTGATTGGTTGCCTCCTGCACACCCCACATTGAGGATTCAGCCTATAACCTGGGCATGTGCTTTGACTGGGAATCAAATTGTTACCTCTTGGATCATAGATCTATGCTCAACCATTGAACCACACCAGCCAGGCCTTTTTTGTAGATTTTTATGGCTAAAGCCTTGAGCTGTGATATGGCCAATTTGGTCAGGGAGAAAGGTCTTTCTCAATTAAAGACTGATGTTAGATCTAAATAAACAAGCAGGGCGAGTGTTGTGTCAGGGTTTGCAAGATTATGAGAGAATGCCTTATAAGATCTACCTGAATGTTTTATTAATTTACAATTAGCAAGGGGGATAAGTCTGCCTTGGACAGTGAACCTGAGTATGTTAATGCAGTTTGGGAAGATTCTGGTGCTGCTACCTTTCTCTCCAAAGCTACATGTATTGAGCAACTAGATTTAGGATGGTGATGTAATGATAGTTAACAGTCACCAATTATTAGCTACTTTCTCTGTGGTGGGCCCTGTGCTGAAGGATTAAAATATACTTTCACTAAATTGCAGAACAATCCTCCGAGGAAGGCTTTGTTATTCCCATTTTGTAGATATGGACCCTGAAGTTCAAGGGTATTGGGTGATTTGCTCAAGGCCACATAATTATTTGCAGGAGAGGGAGGATTCAATCCACCTGTACCTGACCCTAAAGCCCTTGCCCTTTTCCCTAGGCTAATCCTCCTCCCTCAAAGCAGTATCCACAACAGACTTTTTGGATCCTTAGACAAGTTTGTGATCACACTTCTTCAGACTCCGATCTTCCCCTGCTCTGACATTAGTGACTGCCCCAGGCACAAGCATTTTACTGCACACCACAGCAATTATTTATGACTTGGAGATTTGCAGCCTGGGGCTGGCTTACCGGAACTGTTTTAAACAAAAACAAAAGGAACTCTTTCCTTTGTTGCTCCAGGATTCTTTGATTCTTTGATCCAAAGGAACTCTGTTTTCTTATAGGAGACGTGTAGGAAAGAGTACACAGAGAAGAAAGGCCTTTTCCAGGCCAGTGGCCTTGCTTGTTTTAAAGGAGTCTAACTTTCATAATAAATCTCGTCAATGCCAGCACTTTCTTTATGGTTATTTAAAACCCCCTGTGACTTGTGGTGGAGCAGTAGTGGGTGAGATAACGGAGGAGGTGAACCGGATGGTCTCCCAGGCATTGACTGGTGAAATGTGCACCAACTCCTGAGTGAATTTATATTAAATGTTTTATTCCCGGAATGCTGAGAGACATTAATGCTGGTCACGTCCATGCCCCCATGCTGATGCCTTCACCCCTTTTATTGCTTTTCTAACTCTGATCCTTTCTTTAAGATTCAGCGAATGCTTCAACTTTTCCAAGAATCTTTTCTGATCTCTTCATGCCCAGGGCTGAGTGGCTAATCTCTGCTCCCATGGCACTCTGTTGCTGCATTTTCCAAATCAGTATTTCAATAAATATTTGTGCCTGATGATAATTTAAAACAGAAGCTAGGAACTATGTCTTATCTATCTTGGTATTGACAGAACAATAACAAAACAGAAAAATTTCCTGAAAATTCTCAGTGTTTGAGAAGACCTGAATTGAGTTTCATTTATTTATTAAATATGTATGTTGTGAGCACCTCCTATGTGGAGATACAAGGAAGAGAAATATCAGGCATGGTTGTCTTTGCCTTTTTGCTCCTAAGACCCATCTATACTAATAAAAGGGTAATATGCTAATTAGACCGGATGTCTTCTGGACATCCTTCCTGACAAAACTGGGCCCAGGTGAAGCTGCCTGTCCCCAGTCCAGGGCTCCTGTGGCTTCGGCATGGGAAAAGCCACTTGCCCCTGGTACCGGGCATTTACAGCCGGGCCGAGGAGGGAAGCCTGGGTCCCAGGTGAGGGGCCTACGCAGAGTTGATTCGGGGCAATCAGGCAGGCAGAGGGGTTAAGGGCAATTAGGCAGGCAGGCAGGTGAGCAGTTAGGAGGCAGAGGTTCCAAATTTTGAGTGGCACGTCTGGCTGCAGGTTTATGGGATTGGGCCTAAACTGGCAGTCGGACATCTCCGAAGAGTCCCGATTGGAGAGGGTGCAGGCCAAGCTGAGGGACACCCCCCACTCCCCGTGCATGAATTTTGTGCACTGGGCCTCTAGTCAGTTAATTAAGTTTGTGACTTAAACAAAGTGAAAGCCACAAGCCCAGTTTTTTTCCAAAATAATAAAATCAACTGCGATGATAACAGTCCTCTAGTAGCCATCCTAGGAAGACATTCTTTTCTGTCAGTTTGTACAACTAGATTTAAAACTTACATTAGGATTTGACACCTGAAGCTGTTCAGACTTGTCTATAGAACTGTCTTTTATTTTTCTTTAAGCACAATATTATATAACTTATCCCACATGTGGATAACTGAGCAAGAGAATATCTAACACAGTGTCATTCTTAATATGTAGTGAAAGTACAATAATCAATTAATCAGTTGCTACTGACATCTATGTACAAGTTTAAATATGGAAACACTGTAGTATGCAAATAATTTAGACATCAAGATTTAAAAAAAAAGTCCCCTCTTATGAAGTTAAGTTATGTCAATATCTTCCCCCTCATTCCCAAGGAGAAAACTTAGTGTGAACTTGAACTTCTTATAGTGAAAAGTTTCAGGGCATATATGCCACTTCAATGTTAATCTGATTGGCTGTATGAATTTCCTGCTTAAAATTGAGTCACTCTCAGAAAAATTAAGAACTTTTTTCTGCATGAACAAAAGACCTCACAACCCATTCTGCCCCATTTGGGCTCCTCTAGTCCCACCCTCTATCTTTCTCTCTTTGATCACTGTATCTCACCATACCAAACTGCTTCCAGTCCCCTAATACTCCAGCAATTCAGCAGTACTTCAGAATTCACTCTAATAAGCTTGGAGCCAGTCAGATTTAGAATCTACATCCTGCCATTTACCCATTATTAGTTCAACTTTTCTGAACCTTGATTTCCTTGTCTATAAAATGGGACTAATGTTGTCCTCCTGGAGTTTTTTTTTTTTTGTTGTTGTTGTTCTTTTGTTTTTTTTTTGTTTGTTTTTTTTTTGTATAAGAGGAGACAATATATAGAAAACTCCTGGCCAAAACCGGTTTGGCTCAGTGGATAGAGCTTCAGCCTGTGGACTGAAAGGTCCCAGGTTCAATTCCAACCAAGGGCTTGTACCTTGGTTGAGGGCACACCCCCAGTGGAGGTATGCAAGAGGCAGCTGATCAATTTGGGAGAGATGTTTCTAATTCTCTATTTCTCTCTCTTCCTCTCTGTAAAACAATCAATAAAATATATTAAGAAAAAAAAGAAAACTCCTGGGATAGAGCCAGGTTACTGGATGTGCTGAACAAAATTTTCTTCTCTTCTTCGATCTTTTAACTTTATCTTGGTTAATTTTTCCTGTATGTATAAAATTTAAACTAAAGGCTCTGAAATTAAGCTTCCTGAGAATTTATCTCCTCTGCAAAACATACTAGTAAGTAAGTAACTTAGTAAACTAAGATTCAGTTTGCTTATCTGTAAACTAGAAATAATAAAACTATCACCTCATAGCTTTGTTGAGAAAACTACATGAAACAGTGTCTACTTCTGTAAAGGTCTGTCAATTTGTTATGGTGAAAAGAGGCCAACAGATGTCATCTTTAGGGGCTCCTTAATCCAGTGTTTCCCAACCTTCTCTCATGATGAGAATCACCTGGTGGAGTTGTTAAAACACAGATTCCTGAATGCCAACTAAGAAGTGCTAAACTAGAATTTTTGGGAACATATAGGTAAAATTGTATACTTAACTAGTGCTCTAAGACAGATTTTATATACAGAGCACTAAGTTAGGTATGCAATTTTACCTATATGTTCTCAAAAATTCTAGTTTAGCACTTCTTAGTTGGGATTCAGGAATCTGTTTTAACAACTCCACCAGGTGATTCTCATCATGAGAGAAGGTTGGGAAACACTGCCTTAATCAGAAGAAATACAAAAAGAGAAAACGCCAACACAAAATAGCAGGTTATACAAACAGCAATAGTGGGGGTAATAGATTTTAACAGACTGAACCATTTTTACTACTGTTTAAAAAGCCTAAGGGTGTTATAGAATTGGTACTAATAGAAAGATAATGCATGAGTCTGTCTATGAGAATGTTTTTATTATTATTATTATTTAAAAATATATTTTATTGATTGTTTTACAGAGAGGAAGGGAGAGGAGTTAGAAACATCCATGAGAGAGACACTGATTCAGCTGTCTCCTGCACATTTCCTGCTGGGGATGTGCCTGCAACCAAGGTACATGCCCTTGACCAGAATTGAACCTGGGGCCTTTCAGTCTGCAGGCCAATGCTCTATTCATTGAGCCAAATCTGTTAGGGTTATGAGAATGTTTCAAAATGAAACTGCCATTTTATTTTTATTTTTTTTAAAATATATTTTATTGATTTTTTTACAGAGAGAAAGAGAGGGATAGAGAGTTAGAAACATCGATGAGAGAGAATCATTGATCAGCTGCCTCTTGCACACCCCCTACTGGGGATGTGCCCTCAACCAAGGTACATGCCCTTGCCTAGAATTGAACCTGGGACCTTTCAGTCCACAGGCTGAAGCTCTATCCACTGAGCCAAACCGGTCTTGGCTAAACTGCCATTTTAGTCATGAATGGTCCACTATCAGTAATTTGGTCTAGTTAAACATATAAGGTGTTGGGAGCCTTATATTATCAGGAGTATGAAAATTTTTGAGAATGCTTCAAATCTCATTAAATTTAACAATTCAGATGAAGTAATGAGACTGGCTTTTTTATTGGGAGACAGTGTACATGCAGTACTTTAGAGATGGGAATCTGGAGTCAGTTGCCAGGGTACTGGCTCCACTTCTTACCATATACTTTTTGGCAAATAATGTAGCCTGTATCTGATTGTTGCTTTATCCATAAAATAAAGGTATTAATCAATTATATTTTCATGTGAGTTTTAAACTTTGATATGTCCTTTTTTAAATAAAAAAAAATCATTCAACAAGTTTGCACATTTTAAAATTGGATTGTTTGTCTAACTATTGAGTTATAAATGTTCTTTATATACTTTGGATATAAATGGTTTATGAGATGTATGGCTTGTAAATATTTTCTCCCAATCTGGGGCTAATATTTTTTCTTTTTTTATCCTTACCTGAGGATATGTTTATTGATTTTAGAGAGAAGGGGATGGGAGGGGGAGAGAGAGAGAAACATTGATTGTTTGTCTCCTGTGTGCACTCTGGCTGGGGATTGAACCCCCAACCTAGGTATATGTCCTGTCAGGGAATTGCACCTGCAATCTTTTGGTGTATGGGACAATGCTCCAACTTTGCTACCTGGCCAGGGCTCTTTTTATTTTCTTAATAGTGTCATTTGAAGAGCATAAGATTTTAATTTAAAGTTGAACTTATCAAATTTTTTAATGGATCTTGCTGTTTGTGTCATATCTAGAAAATTTCCATATTAGTTGTGCTTGTTCCTTAAACTGTTTAGTTTAAATGTATTGTTAATTAGATAACTTAATCAAATATCTAAAGTGATTAAATGTGAGAAGAAAGATATTTCCTGTGCAAAATCAGTCAGAATATTGGAAAGACAACACAAAAGAGTGATTTTAAAAATTATATTGAGTTAAACATTGGTGAGATAGTTGTCAAATATTGGAAAAAATTAAAATTTATGATTCTGCATTGTTTGCTCTTTGCAAATACTGGTAAGTTCTAATTTGCTTAAAAGAATTTTAAAAATAACCCTGAACTTCTTAGTTAAGTCTTTGTGGAATTATGCAGAGAACAGGTTCAATCAGCACACCCAAATTAAAAAATTCTAAAGACTTTTGTTCTACAACAGAAAACTGGAAAATGAGTGCACAACAATATTAAAGTACAATGTGTGTGTATAAATACACATATATTACTTATGTTAAATAACTTTCTATTAATAATAATCTATTAAAGTACAATGTGTGTGTATATATACACATATATTTCTTATCTTAAATAACTTTCAATTAATAATAATCTATAAATCCCATTTGTGTCATTGTGTCAGACAAAATCTCCTGGTTGGAGGTTGGGAAATTATTTAATTATATCATGTCACTGGCTCCAAAATATGCTTTCATATTGGACATAGAGGCAATACTACAGCATGTGATTCAGAGAAAAAAACAAAAAACTGCGTTATTTCACTTTAATAAGGAAAAATATATTAGGAGAAGTAAACAACTTCTGAGATGTAGCCATGTTTCTCTTAAGGTTAGGGTAGGAGGGAGGGTGTTTTATGACTATGATGAGCTACTGAAGTTTCTTTGTTCAGTCAGTAGTTTCTGGAAACTGTGACAGGAAATAAAATAAGAAGATGTAAAGACCTGAGCATGTGAATAAATGATAAAAGATAGGGTCAATTTTTAATTCAAAACAAGAATCCATAAAAAAAAAATGGCAAAACCAAGTGATAGTCAAGCTACCTATGGTAATAAATACTGAATGAAAAGGAGAACTAGTCCAAGAATCCATTCTTGCATCATTGCCCTATTATGTTGAGAAATATTCATCTGGAACCAGTCCTATTTTCTATGGGTTTGAGCATTCTTTGGCTTTTTGGTAGGGGTATACGCTGGAGGAAAAGACCATTTTGTTAGATGATTTCCTTCCATTTAATTAGGAACCAAGTCATTAGTCTCATTGCAATCTGATTTGACTACTGCCTTAATATGATAAAGATTGGAAATTACTGAAGAAAAAAAAAAGACAAATTGCTGGAGATAAGGAAAGACCCCTTTGCCTGAGTGAAACTTCCATTAATAATGTGTGAAGGAGCAGTAACAAAGCACTCAGTGTTCCCTTAGGGGCTCCTTAAGAGCTGAGTCTATCTGTAAGAACCTCTGTGTGTGTGTGTGTGTGTGTGTGTGTGTGTGTGTGTGTGTGTGAGAGAGAGAGAGAGAGAGAGAGACAGAGAGAGAGAGAGAGAGAGAGAGAGAGAGAGAGAGAGAGAGAGAGAGAGAGAGAGAGAGAGAACGCTGAATAGCTGACAAAGGCTAGTGTTAATGCTTGGTTTCAAGAATCTACAATATTAATCCCTGGAAGGAAAGCATTTCCTTGGATAGCTTTGTAATGTGCTTGTCAAACATTTAAAACCATTTAACAGAAAGAAGCATTGTGATGACAAGACACAACATGGCCAGTTCTTTGGATGCATCTGCCAACAGAGTAATGCGATGATCCTTCGGGCTCCAGTGGCTCAGGCACAAAGGCAAACTTGTGTGAAGTATATCTTTCGACTTGGTTTTGATGTTTTGCCTGCTAACTAATTAGTTTTGACTGGGCTTATTGGCTTCTTTTGCATCTGTTTCCTTGCAAAATATATTATTAATGTTTTGTCCTAAGTAATATCTCCACTAGTTAATCTTGGACTTCTTTTGGAAGGCTAATAAAGTCATGTCATGGTAAGAATGTCTTTTTCCAATCTCAAAACAACACTGGAACATTGAAAAAGAAAACCGGATGGAATCTCCCTTTCTCTTGCCAGTGGAAGATTCATTTTCAGTTATGTCTTTCCAAGCCAAATGCAGTAACTATTCATCTAGAGCAGTGTTTCCCAAACTTTTGACATATGTGTACCCCTTCTATAATTTTCGTAACACTGAGTACCCCTCGTACTAATGAGAACATAGAATTAGGCACAACTAAGCATGGTGCAGTGCATATCCCCACCAAACTCTGGTGCAACGCATACCCCCACCAAACTCTTCCCGTATCCCTGGGGGTACACGTACCACACTTTGGGAAACACTGAACCAGAGTACTGAATCTAATACTAATTTATTCAGGGGATCAATGTACCTATTATTCTGATTTTGCAATGCATTTGCTTTATGATTATCAAATGCTTCTTCATAAATCTATGATGATTGCTGGGCTCAAAGATACAACTCGCCATACCAAATGGCAGTCACTCCTAAGAACTAGAGATGATAAACCTTTTAACCCATCTTTTAAATAAATTGAAAGAGAAAGGTGAGAGGAAACAAAGACTTTGGATTTAACTCAGACCAGGAATTCAGTTCACTTAGACATGTCTATTATCTTGGATATTCTCATATCATCTGTCAGAACCTGTGTTATCGATGGGAAGCCCTCTGTGTCTCCACCTATGACTGGTGGAAATGAAGTTCTTGGGGTGCCATGGGAACAAGAACTTCCTGAGGCCCCCACAGGAGAATTAGGTATTGTGGAAAGCTTTGTTGATGATGTAAGATTAAGGGAGTTCCCCTCCAAGTTCTGGTCTCTCTTTGTTTCTCTTGCCTTCAACAGGGCTAGAATTAAAGCCATTGCAAGTCTTTGCTCCATATAAAGAACAGTCCAATCCAGGATCTGGCTAGCTTAGCTTGTATTCCCAGTTGCAGTCCACTGGATGTGATGTCTGCATGCCCAGGGCCATGTGGCTTTTTAAAGTCACATGGCAGGCGGGTCAAGGTCAAGGTGCAAATGAGTGCAAGGAAGCAGGAGCCGAGCAAGAGGAACAAGAGAGTAAGAACTCTTTGTTTGGGGATTATAATTGGGAGTCTAATCTACTAATTATTCAAGATTTCATGCACTTATCATAGTTCTGCCCCTCCACCCCCCACAGCCAATGGCATTTGTTTCTCAGGCTAATCTGACAGCCAAGCACCTTCCCTATGGCACCCCGACTTCACTGTGCATGCTCCCATCTTCCTTTTTGTTGGATCCTCCCCAAGTGATCTGCAGGGAATGGATTGGTGGTTTCTGGGGGAGTGTAAAGTTGCAGCTTCCTGGTGAAGCTGCCCAGATGACCAAGCTTATAATGTGCAGCCTCCCCTTTGTTCATTTCCTATTATTAATATTAATACCTCACTAAGTATTATTTGGAGGGGGAAGGTAACATTTATTACTTTGTGCTGTTGCTTTCAAAATGCAAAATTAACAGAATAGGGAAGAGGTAGGGGTAGTAAACTTCAGAGTCACAGAGTTTTCAGAAATGCCCTAATATCTGCATTCTTTTCTTTTCTGTGTCCTTCCTTCCTTTTCCCTCTTCCCCTTCTCTTTTATTTCCCCTATTTCTTTTCTTCCCTCCTTTGTGGCTTTTCTTCCTTTCTTTTTTTTTCCCAATGGGACCCCCCTCCACCACTATGTTGCCCATGAGCAATGAGTATTATTTCATCCTTAGTAATACTTAAGACTCAAATGGCCACTGACACTAAGGATTGGACAGCTGTGTACTCTCCTCCTCTTAATCAAATAATCTGTTAACTTTACTTTATGACCTAACAGTTATCATTCTTGCAATTGAGAGCAGTAGGAAAAAGTGCTTTGGGGTCTTTCTAATAAAAGTTTAGTATAGATGTTGGGAAATTATTTACAACTAGAGGACCATTGCATGAAGAGATTTGTGCAACAGGCCTGCCTTCCCTTGGCTTCCAGGACTGGTTTTCCTCTGGAACTTTCATCTTTACTGCAGACTCCAGCTGGAGTCTGCCATCTTTGTCTTTGCTACAGACTCCCACCAGAGTATGCCATCTTCGTCTTTATTGCTGGGCAGGAGTGCTCTCCTATAGATCCCCTAGCTCCTGCCCTCCCTCTCATAGCAGGCATCCTGCCCCACCAAGCCACTCAACACCTGGTGCAGCTAGGCGGCCACAATCTTTCTCCTTCTAATTTACATATTCCCCCCTGATTGGCTGGTGGGCAAAGCGGAATGATGGTTAATTTGTATGTTTCTCTTTTATTAGTGCAGATTGAATGATTAATACTATATCACTCACTAGATTTCTCTTATTTTCCCGAGTAAGAAGCAAGAACTAGAGCTTGAGGACAATTCACAGTTGACCTTATCTATGCTTGAAACCATTTGAGAGCCAGCTACTAATCCATGGCTTTGTGAATATCATATTTTTAAAAATTAGCTTTATTCTCCAAAATTTGCAGAAATGTCCTCAAGATCATAGGGAAGTGCCAAATAGAACCTAGAACAGTTTTGCTTTAAATAGTAAATACTCAATACACATTAACTGATAAAATGGAGTCAACATTCATGTGTTTTGGGGTGAGAATCAAACATGGAGAACTCCTGCTCTATTATGTATCTTAATCATACTTGACTCACATTTATATTAATATCAATTTAATATTCCAAAAATAGACTGAAATTCTAGTTTTTCAAAACTGGGATTGATAGATCAGTGAGGGTGTCACTTGAGGATGATGTCTTCTCTCCCCATCACTCACCAGTGTGAGTGTGTGTGTGTTTTTATGTGTGTGTGTGTGCATGTGGGCACTCTTGTGCGTCTGGTTCATATGCATAGACATAGAACCTGAACTTTGCTGTGAATCCTTTCATGTTTCTTTGTTGGTCTCTTTTGTTAGACTTGGTAGCAGTTTGGGGACAGGAGATGTCTCATTTTTGTATTCCCAAAGCCTACAAGCCAGAAGGAACAGACATTAGTGGTTCATAAGCACTTTATCTTAGAGCCACCTGGCCATATCATTGCATATGCATTTCAATGCATTCATGTTCCACATAGAAATCATTGTTTGTTTAAATTTTTTTTTAAGTTTAAAGTTACTTGGTTATAATAAAATCTAATTTATGGTCGGCTGATAATATTTCCTGATTATCACTGAATTGTCAGAAAGTTGGGTGAAGTACGAAAAACCAATCTGCAAGTTTTTGCAAGTATAATGAATTTTTATGCATATAAATGTACTCGAGCAATTAATTTAAATAGAAACAACCACGGGAGAGAAATGGGCCTTTACTTTAAATTTTATTACTTTAATTTTGGTTTTCCTTTTTGTATCTTGGAGTTCATGATTTTTTTTTCAGGCCTCAAACATTTTTGTAGGTCTTAGCAAGTTCATTGGCCTTAGGCACTGAGCCCAAGGTGCCCAATGGACAGAAGGGGCCTTCGATGCAGGATTTAACAAATAACTGACACGCAAGTTGCTAGCTAGCTGCTCACCAAGGCAGAGTGCTCATGTGTGGTTATTGCTTTTGAGCAGAACATTTGGTGATGGGGATACTCTCTGCACTGCCTTTGAAGCTGGGAGTTTTCAAAGAGATAGCAATTAGTGATGAGAGTGGAGACAGACTTCATTGTCAGAGAAGGACAGCACAATTGCTGAGCATGGATAGAATGAATGGGAAGGAGGTTGGGGGGTTTTCAGTTCCCATCAGGAAGCAATTTCTATAACCACATTTGGATGATGAAATAGCTATGCTATACAGAGAAAAGCCCATCACTGCCATTATTGTTTATCTTAACATCATCTGCTACTTTCAGGATTAATAGAACAGGCTGGGAAGTTTACACTGATGCTTTGATGAGCTTAGACTTTGTTTTATATGACAAATATTAATTGCCTAGTTATTTTTTAAAAATATATTTTATTGATTTTTTATAGAGAGGAAGAGAGAGGGACAGAGAGTTAGAAACATTGATCAGCTGCCTCTTGCACACTTCCCTAACTGGGGGTGTGCCCGCAACCAAGGTACATGCCCTTGACCGGAATCAAACCTTTCAGTCCACAGTCTGACGCTCTATTCATTGAGCCAAACCAGTTTCGGCTAATTGCCTAGTTATAAGAAAGGTAGTACCACAGTTTGAAAAATCTTTACCTCATATCTGGAGTAATGTCATTTTTCTGTTCTTTTTGTTCAGATTATAGAGCTTCATTTATATAGTGATACACTAGTAATTTTAGTTACTATCCAATACTTACTATATGTGAGACATCACAACATGCATTTTACATTTACTTATCTAATCATTACAGCAAACCTATGAGGTAAACAATGTTATTTTCCCATTTTATTGGTAAGTAAACTGAGGCTCAGAGAGATTAAGTGACATAATATCACATAACTAAGAAATAAAAGCAGGGATGCCTATTTATTTATAATAACCAGACCTCTTTTGTTGAAGTAGCTATTATTTATTATTTTTTTTATTTTTAATATATTTTATTGATTTTTTTACAGAGAGGAAAGGAGAGGGATAGAAAGCTAGAAACATCGATGAGATAGAAATATCGACCAGCTGCCTCCTGCACATTCCCCACCAGGGATGTGCCCGCAACCAATGTACATGCCCTTGACCGTAATTGAACCCGGGATCCTTCAGTTCATAGGCCGACGCTCTATCCACTGAGCCAAACCAGTTTTGGCCACTGAACACTTTTTAACACTTAGTAATCACTCAATAAAAACTAACTATTTTTGTGATCATCGTAGATTTCATCATCTTTATCATCACTGTCACTATCATCATCATCATCATCATCATCATCATCATCATCATCCCTGGACTATACTGCAAAGGTTTCCCAGGTACCAAATGAGATAGAACATGTATTTTTGCAGATGACATGATACTGTTACTTAGAAAACCCTAAACACTCCATCAAAAAAATTATTAGGCTTAATAAATGAATTTGGCAATGTAGCAGGATACAAAATAAATGCCAAAAAATCTCTGGTATTTTTATATACCAGTAGTGAACTTACTGAAAGAGAGATTAAAAAACAAGAACCACAATGCCATTTAACATTGCACCAAAAAAATTAAGATACCTAGGAATAAACTTAACTAAGGAGGTAAAAGACCTGTACTTGGGAAACCACAGGACACTGAAAAAAGAGATAGAGGAAGATGTGAACAGATGGAAGAACATACCATGTTTATGGATTGGTAGAATCAATGTCATTAAAATGTCCATACTACCCAAAACAATCTATAGATTCAATGCACTCCTCATTAAAATACCAATGGCATATTTCACTGATCTAGAAAGAACTCTCCAAAAATTCATCTGGAATAAAAAAAGACTCCAAATAGCTGCAATAATCCTGAGCAAAAAGAACAAAGTAGGAGGAATCTCAATACCAGATATCAAACTGTATTACAAATCCACTGTTCTCAAAACTACTTGTTACTGGCACAAGAACAGACATATAGACCAATGGAATAGAATAGAGAACCCAGAAATCTACCTAAACCCTTATGCTCAATTAATATTTGACAAAGGAGGCAAGAGCATACCATGGAGTCAAGACAGTCTTTCAATAAATGGTGTTGGGAAAATTGGACAGATACATGCAAAAAAAAAAAACTAAACCAGACCACCGACATACACTATACACAAAAATAAACTCAAAATTGATAAATGACTTAAATGAAAAATGGGAAACCATAAAAATCTTAGAGGAATCCACAGGCAGCAAAGACTCAGGCATATACCGAAGCAATATCTTTACAGACACAGCTTCTGGGGCAATGAAAACTAATGAGAAAATAAACAAATGGAACTACATCAGAATAAAAAGCTTCTGTACAAAAAAAGAAACCATCAACAAAACAGCAAGAAAGCCCAGTGTATGAGTGAACATATTTGCCAATGTTATCTCTGATAAATGTTTAATCTCCAACATTTATAGGTAACTCACACAACTTAATAAAAGGAAGATAAACAACCCAATCAAAAAATAGGCAACAGATCTAAATAGATACTTTTCAAAAGAGGACATAAGGAAGGCCAAGAAACATATGAAAACATATTCAAAGTCACTAATCATCTGAGAGATGCAAATCAAAATGACAATGTGGTACCATCTCACACCTGTGAGAATGGCTATCATCAACAAATCAACAAAGGAGAAGAGCTGGTGAGGATGCAGAGAAAAAAGGTGTGAGTGCAGCTACTGTGGAGAACAGTATGGAGTTTCCTCAAAAAAAACTAAAAATGGACCTCCCATTTTACCCAGTGATCCCACTTCCAGGAATATATCCCAAAAAACTAGAAACACCAATCAGAAAGGATATGTGCACCTCTATGTTCATAGCAGCACAATTTACAATAGCTAAGATTTGGAAACAGCCCAAATGACCATCAGCAGATCAGTGGATTTAAAAAACTGTGGAACATCTACACAACAGAATAATGCATTGCAGTAAAAAAGAAGGAATTCTTACCATTCACAACACCATGGATGGAACTGGAGAGCATTATGCTAAGTAAAATAAGTCAGTCAGAGAAAGATAAGTATCACATGATCTTTACTCATTTATGGAATATAATGAATAACATAAACTGATGAACTAAAACAGATCCAGAGACAGAGAAGTATTGTTCAGACCCTCAAACCTCAGAGGGAAGGTAGTGGAGGGTGTGGGGAAGAGGGAGAGATCAACTAAAGGACTTGTATGCATGCATATAAGCCTAACCATTGGACACAGACACAAGGGGGGTGAGGGCATGAGTGGGGGGTGGTGGAAAAGGGGTGATAAGGATATATATGTAATACCTTAATCAATAAAGAAAAAAAAAGGAAAAATAAAGTTCACAACAACAATATAAAATAGAACAAATGCCAAATTTTTGTCAACTCATGAATGGCTAAACAAAATTTGGTATATTCATACAAAGGGATGATATTTAGCTATAAAAAGAAATGAAGTACTGATAAATGTAGTATAGCATGGATGGGACTTAAGAACATGCTAAATGAAAGAAGATAGTCACAAAATGCCACAAGTTTATGAATGAATTTACATAAAATAACCAGAATAGGCAAATCTATAGAGACAGGAAGGAGAGAGGAAAGGGGAGTTGTTTCTAATGAATGTGAGGTTCCTTTGTGATAATGAAAATGCTCCGAGGTTATACAGTGGTAACAATTCTATGAATACACTAAAAGCTGTTGAATTGTATAATTAAAAGGAGGTAATTTTATGGAATGTCACTTAACCTCATTAAAACTGTTAAAAAAAATTATAGCATTCCAGAAACAATAGAGTTCTAGAAACTCCAAATTTATTGGCATTTAATTAAATTATTGTGTTTAAATAAACAAAAGAGTGCTTTTCTTTAAAACATAATTCATACTGATTTTACAAATTACTCTGGTAGTTATATATAAATCAATTTTGATACAGAGTATTCAACTAGAACGTATATCTTTTATTCATATTACTATTTAGAAGTTCTAGAAAATGGTTTACTGATCTATTTTCTGAGAAACATTCAATTTCTGCTTATCTATTGACCATCCTCATTCACACCCTTCTGTCCTCATCCCTCCAAAAAACTGTTGGAAGCCTAAAAAAAGTGCTTTTGTTTAATGGATGTATACATGTTCAAACAATTGACTAATTGTTTTTGCTTAGGCTTATTGTTATTTACTTGCTTCTGCATTGTCTTCTACTTCCCTTTCTACATTCTTCCAACAGGGGCAGTGTTGGTGGAAGACCAATCACCTGGATCTCTTTTAGCCAAGGGATAGGATAGGCATTAACTCTAACTCCGTTGGTTAGACTTTACCTCTGATATTTGTATCCAGGGACTGTGATGGAAGGACAGAAAGTCATTGGAACTGATTTGTCCCACATGAAAGAATGTGGCCACTATTTTCTGCCCTCATTCCTGTTATTTCGAAGTCTTGGATCTAAGCTTTACTCACCATTTTGGGAACTAGTTATATGCTTCCCTTAATTTCAATTTTTTGCTTAATTACTGTCAATTTCTGTTGCTTACAACCAAGAATCCCCAACTGATCCAATACTTTGCTTCCCTTTCTGTTTTGCTTTCCTTTCTATTTCTTCCTCTTTCAGCCTCTGAACAAAAAAGATCTATAGTCTGAGCACAATTTTCATGTTCTTCCTTCTCTTGCTTGGAGGCTTTCAAGGTTGAATGAAGAATAAAATAAACGAATACAAAAATAGAAAAATGAAAATATTTGGAAGGTGCTTAATCATAACCACTTTATTTTTCTTTTCAATTTAAAATTGAGAGTTCTTTGAGCATATATTGTGTATACTTCCAAGTATTATCTGAGTACATAAAAATACTATTAGCAGCAATATAACTTAATTCCCCCAAAAAACTATGCAGTGCCTCCAACAATTTTAGAGTTTTGGTCCATTAAAATTCATTTATGGCTTGTTTAAAATAATTAGATGATTTGATTCATGCAGTATTTATTTTCAAGGGATCTGCTGCAAGATCTATGTCTTACTAATGCAATTACAAAGTTATTTTTGGAAGAAAGCATTTAATGTCTTCTCTGCAGCAGGCTGAAAGAATTTAAGTTCTAATGTCTAGTCTTTAGCTATAATTAAAGATAAAATTAAATATTTAACACAGTAGTAGAGGAGCTATAGCTACAAAGTTTACTAAAAAATGAAGTGAGGCTCTTCATTGAGTCATTTATCTCTTTTGCTTGCAGGCATATCAACAGAAAAGTTTGTGTTTTGTCCTTAATTCCCTTTGCCAGATATCCAACAGCTGTTGCTTTCCACCAACTATAAACCCATCTTTCTGTTTTACCTTAATAGTTTTGCACAAACTGCGTTAGATATAATGGCAATTAAAAAATCTGGAAAGTTTTTGTAAATGATAGCAGTGACCGTTGTGAGTCAGAACTACTAGGTAATATTAGGAACCAAAGCCAAGTCAACTAACATCAATAAAGTTAATTTATACATAAATCATTTAAAAAGAAAAGAAAAAACAACAACAATAAAAATCTAGGCTAGTCTAGAAATTGTGTTTTTTAGGGATGAATTAAAGGATTTTCTGTTTTGAGGACAAGGTAGCATATTTATATAGTTGACATCTATCTGAATCTATAAATTATCCCTTTTATGTTATCATACCTGATTTGTCTACATTATACTCATCATAAGAATTAGCAAGTACATATACTTTGTTTCAGGTTTTTAAAAAATTGTTAGCTTGGTGGTTATACCTCTGTAATTGTTTTTATGTCTTATACGTTTTGTGGTAATGGTCTAAATATTTTGGCTTAGATTTTATGTATTATAACATAATACTTGTTGCAGATTTTCAAGTGGAATATATCATTTAAATCCAATCTTGCACTTAGGATAAGGTCTTAAACCTTCTTGTATATAAACATCTCTTGACAGATATATCCATTGCCTCGGGATGCATTATAAACATTGTGGCAGAGATGACAAAAAAAAAAGTAATATTTGAGATTTATCACTTTAGTTTTAAAATGGTGAGCAAGTTTTCTTTCTTTTAAACTAAAAAACAAAGAAAATTATGAATGCCAAGGCTTTTGATTTGCAATAACTAGGCTTTTTGATAGACACAGTTTTTTTTTTAATTATTATTAATTTCAGAGAAAGAAAGGGTGAGGGAGAGAAAGATAGGAGCATCCATGATGAGAGAAAATCATCTATTGTCTGCCTCTTACATGCCTCCTACAGGGGATCAAACAAACAACCCAAGCATGTGCCTTGAATCAAACTGTGACCTCCTGGGTTCATGGATTGACACTCAACCATTGAGCAACATTGGCCAGGCAATACAAGGTTTTTTTGGGTAGTAAAAGTTTGGTTTTGAGTACTAAGATCATAGCCCAAAAAGTTAAAGTAAATCCTCGATTTTTTAGGCCTCATTTTTATAACTAAATATCAAATTCCTATTAAAAATTAACAATATTGTTTTAATTTAGCTATAAAAATTAGAAGATTTGAGTGAACAATTGATAAAATAGTCAACAAATGAATGAAATAGCATCATACCCATGTTTATGTAAGGATTTTGTTGAAGTCATAAGTCACTATTCAAGACTTTATTATACAAGATGCAATCCAGGAACATTCTATTTTAAATTCAATTTCAGAAATATGTCATCTCTAATTAAGAGTTATGTGTACTTAAGTTAGAAAATAGAAACTATAACATTTTCCCCTTCATATTAGTTGACAGGAACTTTGAACTCAATTTAAAATCCAAATGAGGTAATGAGTTTATTTCAGGTTCTTGGTAGCATCTATTTGAATATCTATATATATAAAGAGGTAATATGCAGCTCTTTATCTGACCTTCGATTCTGATTGATAGCTTTGCTGGACAGATTATCTTTGGCTGTAGGTTCTTACTATTCATCACCTTGAATATTTCTTGCCATTCCCATCTGGCCTGCATGGTTTCTGTTGAGAAATCAGCTGACAATTGTATAGGTGCTCCTTTATAGGTAACTACCTGCTTTGCTCTTGCTGCTTTTAATATTCTCTATTTGTCTTTTGCTCTTGGGATTTTAATTATGATGTGTCTTGGTGTGGTCCTCTTTGGATTCCTTTTGTTTGGAGTTCTGTGAGCTTCCTGGACTTGTAAGTCTAATTGGTCAGATAAAGAGCTTCACTAATAAAATAATAAAAAAGCTAAAGGAGTTCATCACCAGAATTATATGAATTGCTGAAGGGGGTTCTTTCAGAAGAGAAAGTAAATAAAGATAAAAATTATGAACAACAAATACCTAACTATCAACAAGTGAATCTAAAAACCAAGGAAATTAAAAAAAAATCTGATGAACAATATTAACTGTTGAATATAATAGAATCAAAAGTATGGAAAGGGAGTGAACTGATGATTCATGGGGAAAAGGGGAGAGGGGGATGTGGAAAGAGACTGAACATAAACTGTGCATCTATGGATGAGGACAATGGGGGGGTGGGGAGGTGGCAGAGGGTGGGGTGGGAACCTGGTGGAGGAGAGCAATGGAGGAGGGGGGGGAAAGGAACATTTGTAATAATATGAACAATAAAAATTTATTTAAAAATAAAAAATAAATAAATAAATATTATGTAAAAAAAAGAGGTAATATGCAAATTAGGCTGGGATGCCATTAGAGTCATGACCAGGCAGGAGGAGACTGAGTGTAGGTGATGCCCAGAGTGGAGACAGAGACAGAGATGGGAGCCTTCCCGAGCCTCAGGGCCAGCTAAGGCAGTCTTGGAGCAGACACAGACAGGGGGGCTTGGGGCTGCTCCAGCTGCAGCGCTATGCATGAGCTGCAGAGAAAACACCTTTTCTGACTGCTCATTGGCTAAGCTCCCTGTACGCTGCCATTCGTAGTGTTCTTGGTAACTTGGGTAATAAGAATCCAAGAAGGTGATGTAGGATTTTACCACCTCACTCCTGGAGGATAAAATGAAGGTCCACTGCTGGAGGGCTAAGAAATGTCATAACCTGCCCTAGCTGGTTTGGCTCAGCGGATAGAGTCTTGACTTATGGACTGCAGGGTCTGGGTTCGATTCTGATCAAGGGCATGTACCTAGGTTTCAGGCTCCTCCTGGCCAGAGCCCAGGTCAGGGCTCATGCAGAAGGCAACCAATTGAAGTGTACCTCTCACACTGATGTTTTTCTCTGCTTTTTCCTCTCTCTTCCATGCTCTCTAAAAAACAATGGAAAAATATCCTCAAGTGAGGATAAAAAAAAGGAAAGAAATGTTATATACTATGAAAGAGACATTTTGAGAATGCCTAAAGAAAGTTGTCATTTTTTTGTGGTGAAAGGACTGGAGTCCCAGTTGATGAAAACATCTTGGTGGCTGTGGAGGCTGGCAGTGGCCGCAGCATTGGGGTAATGGGGGTGGCACCTTCCCCTGATTAGCCGGTTGCCTCCTACAGAGGGAGGCCAGACTGTGGGACATTCCCTGAGGGCTCTCAGACTGTGAGAGCCATCAGTAGGATATTCCCTGAGGGCTCTCAGATTGTGAGAGGGGGCAGGCTGGGCTGAGGGACCCCCCAGTGCATGAATTTCATGCACTGGGACTAGATTTTTTATAAAAACCTATTATGAATGTAGAGAACATTAATTGGGTCTGTAAAGAAAGTTTTGGCCAGGTAAAGAAGCAAGGAAACCTGAGAGAGGAAGGTCTTTTCTTACTATTATAATTTAGATACAACCCAGTTATCTCATTAGAATTAGTTTGCATATCCAGCTTCAGAAATCATAGAGTGGCCAGGAATATTCCTGAGACCTGATTTACACAGGTACTTCAGTGTTTCTTGAAGAAGTAATATAAAGATCTATCTTAGCTTTAGCCAAGTTCCTGAGTTATTTAAAGTTTCATCCATTGTCTGAGAGGCTGATGAAAGAAGAGTGAGCAACATTAAGGAAAAAGTCTACCTGTGAGGTAAAGACCTGAATGGACCGGAGTCATGTCTCAGGACGTAAGTAAAAGGGACCTGAGTGGCCACCCAGCAGTGTGTCACTAAGTCTTACCAGAGAACATGTGCCTCAGAGCATATGGCTCTTGTAACTAATGGAGAATACCTGCTCTACAGCTATCAGAAAGAGAAATCGTTCATGAAATAAATTTCTAATCAGCACTTAGTAAGGATTCAAATTATTTGAGAGTTGAAAAAGAATCTAACACACAAGTTTATTTTGGAATTGGTTCTGTCTATAAGTAGCCCTCCTGGTAATATTGGTTGGCTCCTTATTGTTGGCTCATCTCTCTAAATTGGTTTAAGTCCTTCCTGAATTTCTGGGTACCCAGCCCCGCTGAGATTCATGGCAGGAAATTGTTAGTCCCTTTTCTTAGGGAAGAATAATAAAAAGAAATCAATAATTCCCACCACTCTGGGGTTTCATATTGTGCATCCTCAACCTTTCAGCTGAAAGTTTATAAGTGGCAAGTTGTTTAATTTCTTTGTCTCCTTTAATCATCTAACAGTGTTTCCCAAACTTTTGACATATGTGTACCCCTTCTATAATTTTCATAACACTGAGTACCCCTCATACTCATGACAACATAGAATTAGGCGCAGCTAAGCACGGTGCAGTGCATATCCCCACCAAATTACGGTGCAACGCGTATCCCCACCAAACTCTTCCCGTACCCCTGTGGGTATACATACCTCACTTTGGGAAACACTGATCTACAAGATGGGGATTCTTGGTAACTGATATGGTTGTAAGAATTAAATGTTTGCCAAGGGCATTGAACAATTTCTAAAACTTAGTAATCACTCAATAAAAACTATTTTTGTGATCATTGTAGATTTCATCATCTTTATCATCACTGTCACAATAATCATCATCATCATCCTCATCCCTGGACTATACTGTATAGGTTTCCCAGGTACCAAATGAGATAGAACATGTATTTTTGGAGTGGCAATTTTACTAAAAGATTGGAATTGGTATGGGAAGAGAGTCATTTCTCATTAAAACAAACATAAATGTATCATGAAATAAATTTTTTTAAATCCCACACATTTATAGGCTTAAAACATAAGACATCTAAGAAATTTTTGCCTGCAAAGTTTCATAAGGCTATGCAACTTCATGTTAAGCTTCAAAATCTCAAAGGTCACACGTCCTCTCTCTTCTGCCATCAGTGGAATTTCTGTGGAAAATTTGGGAAGTGTAATGGTGTAGCAAAACTCTAAGATCAATTGAATTTTAAGTATTTTCTTTCTCTTGAAGAGATATGCACCGCTGTAATCCCCACTAGAATATATTGGCACTTTGTATTTTCAGTAATATTGGTGTTGACATTGTTGGCTTGATAGTTGATAAGTCAAGTCAAAAGACAAATGAACAAACCAGGCCCCTATATGTTGGCAAGAGCTCCCACAGGGAAACAGCTGCTGAAGATGTTTTTTTTTTTTTGTTTTTTTTTTTTCAAAGAATAGCTGGGATAAGGGAAACCACCAAACCCTGGTACTAACTGTCAGGGCAACAGCTGTTGACCTGCTGACCAGGCTGCTAAAGGGAGCATCAGATGGGATTATTACTGAGATATGGTCTTTCCAGGGTTCTCTACAACTCTCCATTACCTCAGTATGAGTCACTTGAAGGAAGAGAGAGAGAGAGAGAGAGAGAGAGAGAGAGAGAGAGAGAGAGAGAGAGAGAGAGAGAGAGAGAGAACATGTGCGTGCAAGAGAGAGAACAGGAAAAGAGTTAAAATTAGATTTGGATTTGTGGGAAGTGATATGTTGTTCTTTTTTAATCATCGAGGAGAGGGACTAAGGGTATTTGTGGTGCATCCCAATGGGACTAGCTCCTGAGAATTCAGAATGGACCCTTGAACCAAATGGAAGATAGTCAACAATAAGTAGGCACTCAGAGTGTTAAGTGTTGGTGTCCTCAGCAAAAGGGCTTAGGGTAGAACTTGGAGGAGCTAAATGATGTTAGAATTAGTTGTCTTGGAAATATATATTATTTCTAGAAATTATATATTCCTATAATATATTCCATCAACAAAACAACAAGGAAGTCCACTGTATGGGAGAACATATTTGCCAACATTATCACTGATAAGGTTTTAATCTCCAAAATTTATAGGAAACTCATACAACTTAACAAAAAGAAGATAAACAATCCAATCAAAAAATGGGCAACAGAACTAAATACTTTTCAAAAGAGGACCTAGGAAGGCCAAGAAACATGAAAACATGTTCAAAGTCACTAATCATCTGAGAGATGCAAATCAAAACGACAATGTAGTACCATCTCACACCTGTCACAATGGCTATTATCAACACATCAACAAAGGACAAGTGCTGGAGATTGTAGAGAAAAAAGAACCCTCCTGCACTACTGGTGGGAGTGCAGCTACTGTGGAGAACAGTATGGAGTTTCCTCAATAAACTAAAAATGGACCTCCCGTTTTACCCCGTGATCCCACTTCCTAGTTCATAGGTCAAGGCTCAACCATTGAACCATGTTGGTCGAGCCATAATATAATCTTTTAAAAACACTGATATGGCAGGAGCATGCCCATAGGACTCATGTTTTTGTGGGGTTTTTTTTTGAGCCCTGCAACTCTAACCAGTTTATGGGTAGTTGCCTAAGGCATTCAGTTTATGAATTATAGTAGTATCTACTTTATGAACAAGTAATCAAGTTGCCTTCCTTTTTCCACTTATATTTGCAATTAGAAAACCTAGTAATGAAGAGGTTAAATAAAAAAAAAATAAGTTACATAAACTGGATTAAAGTTTTACAATTTTTCTAAAATTGAATGGAAAGGAAATTAAAGTCCACAAAATACTACAGAGGCAAATTCTTGTTTTCATTGAGTTTTTCTATTTTGGTTCAAAAGAATGCAAATAATATCCTGTTATAACAGAGGATTGTAATGAATGAGACAGGTATATAATTTTGGCTTAAGTATACTTAAGATGGCTAGAAAAATATGAACTTCTATAGCCTAAAGCTTAAAGCATGAGCCTCCTAATATTAAAAAAATGTAACTAGTAATTTCAATAAGAATACACTGAGAATTGATAGAAATGAAATAGTCATTGTACAGTGAAGGGATGTTGCAAGGAAACTTCTGTTTTATCTCATTTCATTTTCAGCAACATTGCTCCTTGACTAGTGGGCACTCACAGCCTGGCAAACGTCTCCTCTGACATCATTGTTCTTTTTAAAATTGTAAAGGTTACAATTTTATATCCTTGAGTAAAGACCACTATAACAGCTTACTTATGCTAAGCTATAGAATATGAATTTTTAAACCAATGACACTGATATTTATCATTACATTTGAGAAATTGACACATTTCCATTAATGACTGGGTAGAGGATGGTCATAAAACCATTATCTTGTAAAAACTGGTTCATGTAAAATTTGTAGTCAAAATACTATGAAATGTCTTTCTTTTTCAAACTATAATTAAAAAAAAAATCATGTGAGTTTCCACAGTTACCTTGTTTGGGAGGTGGGGAGATCTATATGGATAGTCTCTTTGTTTTATTTCATTCAAAACATTGGTGGTTCTTTGTGGTAATTGCTCTTTTATGAATATTGGAGAAACATAATTTCAAGGATCAAAAGGTGAAATCATCATATGAGCCTCATTCTGCACTTGCTCTTACTGGTAAACTGTTTAGGATTTGTCTCCTCCATTAGTCAGTGTCTGTTAAATATGTTCCAAATAAAAAATATGTTCCTCTAATTTAGGACCTATGAAAACTTTTTCTTCTCTAATAAAATCTTATGATTTTTGTTTTCTAATACTGAAAAATAATATATTGACATATTAGCCAGTACATAATCAATTATACCCTTTCATAGAAGAGATATAGATATACATTAATTTAAAAATATTTTTAATATGGTCTCACTTCTAAATTATCAACTTTTAAACTTACATTCTTTGTTGTGGACTGCCTCTAGTCTCAGATGGAAATGAAGTTGATGTAAGTAGACTTTATCCATGACTTCCTCACAGTCCATCCCAAGGTGTGGCTGGGTTAAACCAAATTCTTGATGCTAGCTGGCCAAGTCATAGTAAATCTCTCATGTTTGTACAAATGTATCCCATTGGGGATATGTGTTTAGATCTCAAGTGGGTGCTTGAAATTACAGATATTCTGAACCCTATATAGACTATAATTTTTTTCCTATAGATATACACCTATGATAAAGTTTAATTTGTCAGTTAGGCACAATAAGAGATTAACAACAACAAATAATAATAAATTAGAGCAATTATAACAATATCTATATATATAAAATCCTAAGCGACAGGTTGCTATGATACACACTGACACTCAATGCAGGAGCTGCCCCCCTGGTGTACTCCCATAGCCAACGTCCTGCTGCTGACCAACCTTTCACAGTCCCTTCCTTCTTTCCCCAGCTGGCCATCCCTGATTGGCCTCGATTGAGACTAGGCTAGCTGACCCAATTGGCCCTATCCCAATCGCTGGTCAGGCTGAGGGACCCTGCCCATGCACAAATTCAAGAACTGGGCTTTTAGTGCTATAATAAAAGTTATGTGAATGTGTCCTCTCTTTCTCTCAAAGATTTTATTGTACTGAACTCACCTTTTCATATAAAGGAAGTTCATTCTGGCTTCTTGTTGGCATATTCAAGTCACCAGCATCACTTCACTTATGCTTTGGGGCCAGTATTAAATAAAATAAGGATGACTTGATCTCATAACCTAGGTGGCTATTAAGTAACTAACAGTCAAAAGAGTCTACAAAATGGAGACACTGGATGATTCCCATCAAGAAAGCAAAACCGTGGGTAAAGAGGACAATGACTGTATATAGAAATAAAGTATTTTAATGTTTACTGTGCAAAGTAAGTTTTTAGGATAACCAGGCCGGGCTGGTTCATGTTCTTTCAAGACTTGCTCCCTGTCACAAGAAAATCCAATAAACCCATCTATGTTAATTACTATGGTCTATCTGACATGGTGCCTTATTCCAAGAAAATTATGGAGACAATACTAATACCGCAAAGTATAACACCAGCACAAAAATTGTAATACCTTGCAGACTAGTGAAGGAGCTACTTTAGGACTCAGGGCTTTGTTTGCCTCAAGCCATCTCCAAAGTAATTTTCTCTCAGATACTTTGATGACTTAACTGGGTCTCCAGGGGTTCACAACAATGTAAATTATTCCTATTTATGGCGATGCAAATGAATTTAGTCTGGTGCAGAAAATAAATCTTTGTAACTATAAATCTCCTTATGAATGAGTTTTAACATTTTCTTTAACTTCTACTTTGCCTCTTTGCTGCTTGAGAGGTTTCATATCCAGTTTCCACTCATTGCTCCTGGAATCAAAGTGATTGTTCAGAAGGCTGGTCTGAAAGTAGTAAAGAACAGCTCCAAATCCACTTGTGTGGATTGGAAGGAAGGGTGGGTGAAAGAAGAGACAGAGTTTGGAGAGACATCTGCCTATATGCTGTGTCTGTTTAATCTGCATCAGGAACACTGTGAAGAGCCAGCCTTCTGGCTGAGGACAGTGATGCTATCTCCTAGGCAAACTCAAAAAGAGAATAAACAACACATTCCTCTTCATTAAAGTACGTCACACTGCTGATTTTTCACATGTAAGAGTTTACCGAAGAAATCTGGAACTACTAAATGTTACTTGCTCAACCGTTCCCTGTAACCATAACATTTAAAAGTTCTTTGGAAGAAGGAAGGAAGCAAGACGAGACATATTTTAAATTATCCAAAGTCCCTCTAAATATGCGATGCACCCGTCAGAAAGTCAACGATGTTTGTCAGTTTTAGGTCAATAACTCAGTTTTTATTTTTATAAACATGAAAATGCTGTTTTTCCAGACGTATGAGAGAGGAGGTGAGCTAGCTCCCACAATATCAGTGTCTGCTCATTCTATCAAAGATCGCCTAGGATATAATACAAACCCTGGGAAAGTACGGTTTTTAAAAATATATTTTTATTGATTTCAGAGAGGAAGAGAGAGGGAGAGATAGAAACATTAATGATGAAAGATAATATTTTATCGTCTGCCTCTTACATGCCGTCTCCTGGGGATGGAGCCCACAACCTGGGTATGTGGCTTGATTTGAGAGTCGAATCAGTGATCTCTTCATTCATAGGTCAACACTCAACCACCGAACCACACCATCTGGGCAGGATTTTTTAATATTGAAAACAATAAATATCACGTTGTTAGGATCTTTGTCAAAATCTGTGTCCCTTTAAATCCGTATGTTGAAACTTAATCCCGATTGTGATGGTTTTTGAAGGTGATTAGGTCATGAGAGTAGAGCCCTCATGCATGGGACTAATGACCATATAAAAGAAACCTCAGAGAGCTCACTTGCCTCTTGTGCCATGTGAGGACATTGGTTGAAGATGGTTGTCTATGAACAAGAAATCATCTCTCACCAGACATCAAGTCTGCAGGTCTTCATCTAGAACTTTCCAGTCTCTAAAAATAAAATTCTGTTGATGATAAGCCATCCAGTATATGGTTTACTGTTATAGAAGCTCAAACTAAGATGGGGGATAGAAAATACCAGGGAAGGGGTGGTTGCTATATCATTTAGAGTAGTCTGGAAAGGTTTACTTGAGAGTAGATGCCTCAAGGAAGTGGGAAAAAATGCATTCCTTCAGGGAGAACTGGGCAGGGGTGCCCTGGGCAAGATTGTTAAAGGTATGTTCCATGAACAGCAAGAAAATAAAAAAACCGGCCAGAAATTTTAATAGTGAGGAGATTGACAAACCTGTTGTATAGCATTCCACTATACAAATATGCTACAACATTTTAGCTATTTAAATGATCACTGACAGAATTTGAGGGTCCCCCCCCCCATTTTTGGCAGAAACAAACAACACTTCTATGAATATTGTGGTATCTGTATCCTGGTTACATATGCAGTTTCTCTATAAGTAGAAATTTTGGTCATAGGAAAAGCGTATCTGAAACTTTACTAGGTAGTTTCCAATTGTTTTCTAAAGTGGGTGCTAGATTTTTACCATAGAAATTTAAGACTTAGCTTTCTTGCATCATAATCATCATGTATACTTTCCTTCCCCCTTTTCTCCAATTTACTTACATCACAATTTTGGTTCAAATAATCATCCATGTTTATTTTCAGAAGGTAAATTGACTTATATCCAAGTAATGTAGCTATGATCACATATCTTATTTCTCTACAAGAAAAAAAAATTGGGAGGGAGAAGATTAATAATCGCCTAAATTACTTTTTGTTTGCTTACTTCCTATGTAATTATCATTCACTTGTACTTATATGCTTTCATGGAGCTACAAACTCGTATAAATATGGTCAAATATGATAGACGATCTCTGTTCTTTTTTTTTTTTTTTTTTTTTTTTGGTAGAGATATCCTTCCTTTGCTCTTCCACTCCTAATCAGATTGATTGCATTGTAGACAGGTTAACAGTATTTTTCTCTTTCTTGTTATCTTGGATATAATTTTGATTCTTTCCTGTTTGGGATTCACCTATTACCCGGATTCTTTCATTTCCTTCCTTAGTTTTGCTTAAGCACATGTTGGTTGGGTAGCTTTCCATTCTACTTTCCCTCAACTTTCCCTTTGAAATTCTCTTATTGTATTTTATTTCTCCTAACATATTTTCAACCTTTAAGAGCACTTTTTCAATGTTTGCAGGGCCCTTTTGTTTATATAGCATTATGTTTTTGCTTCTTGTTTCTCTTTGCTTTGGGAGAATGAATTATAAATACACTAGAGGCCCGATGCACAACATTTGTGCAAGAGTAGGCCTTCCTTCCCCGCCTGCTGGCACCAGCTTCCCTCCAGCACCTGGGACTCTGGCTTCCCTCACAGTGTTGGCTTCATCTGGAAGGTCATTTGGAAGGACATTCAGTCTAATTAGCATATATGTTTTTATTTTTATAGATGGATTTTTTTTATTATGCTTCCTGTGATTTTTCCGCTTTCTCAATCTCCCCACTATTTTTGTTCTGCCTTTTACTTTACAGGGTTTTCTAAAATGTCCACTGGCCTTTGCCTGCTCATTCAAATCTAAAAGTGTGGCACTAAGAGGCTAATTCTATGTATGTGGGAACCCTTTTTCACTTCTAATATTGGTATGTGTATGTATTTTTTTTTTTTTTCTTGAGCTGCTTTTTTCTTGCCTGGTACACATAGACTGCTAGTCACTTTTCTGGGTGCCTAGCATGGATGAGAGCTGGAGCTCTTGCACTCTATGAGGTAGGTCTTTGCTTAATCCTTTTGATTCCAGAAAAGGGCCTCATTTGAACCTTCAGTTGTCCTTCTTGTGAGAAAGTCCCTGGATAATCTGGCACAGTCTCTGCAGATAATAAGCCACATGTCATTTGGCTGACCAGGGAACAATCTCCAGTTGTACAGGATGCTAGAATTTGATCTCTTAGATTTTTCATCAGTTTTTTTCAATTTTGGCCTCACTTCAATCCCTTGCCTTCAAGGCCACCTCCAATTCCTGAGTCACTTCTGGGCTGTGAAACACATCAAACTGCCTTCCTGGCAGACATTTATTAGACAAAATAAAAATCTGAACAAAGTCCCTCATCTATCTGATTTTCACCTCACACAATTTTATTAACATTTCTAGTCCACTGACGCCTACTTCTTCATCTCTATCTTTGTCAGTCTATACCAGTGGTCGGCAAACTCATTAGTCAACAGAGCCAAATATCAACAGTACAACAATTGAAATTTCTCTTTGAGAGCCGCAAACTAACTTCTGCTCATGGGCCACAAAGTTTCAATCACACGCCCTCACATGGTATTTTGTGGGAAGAGCCACACTCAAGGGACCAAAGAGCCACATGTGGCTTGTGAGCTGGGGTTTTCCGACCACTGGCCTATACCATTTTACTTTTTTTCTGTTTTTTTTAATGGAGTTTTGGAAAGAGGATGAGGAAAAAAACTTATATGTTTAATATATAATACTTATCTTTAACCAAAAGCTTAATCCTCTTCTATTACTAATGTGATATGATACATGATATATAAAATATAGGTTCATGAATGAATAAGAAATGAGAAAATAGACATATATTGTCATTATATCACACACATACACACATTGCTCTAGTTGAAATTTCTGATATTTTTTGAATCGGCAGTTTTTTCTTTTCACTTTGATTCTTAGCTTCCTCCTTCATTTTTGCATTACCTTATCCTTGACTTCTGTGACACCAGTTTCTTTGTTCCTTACAATCTCTTTCTAATTTCTCTTCTCTGTCCACTTCTCTTATATTTGTGACCTCTGTATTTTATTCTCCATCCCTCCTTTCCTTTTTTCCTACTTCTCCTTGAGTATCTCTATTCATCCTCTTTAATTAGCATTTCTAAACAAAATTTTGTCTGTAGCCTAGATAGATCTAAATTTTTCTGTGGATGCCTATGGCATCTTATACTCATATCCAAAGTAGAATTTATCCAAAGAGAATTCATTACATCCCAGAACTTTTTTTTCTTCTTCAATTTGATTGCTGCCTCTTTTCCCTTAATATTGTTTATAAGTCAGGGATTGGCAATGTTTACTCTATAAAGGCCAGATAGTAAATATTTTAGGCCTGTGGGCTATTCATTTTTTGTTACAATCACTCAATTGTGCTATCCTAACAAATGAGTGTGACTGCATTATAATAAAACTTTACTTACAAAATCAAGCTATAAGGCAGGATTTGGCCCTAGGGCCATAGTTGACTGATCTCTGTTCTAGGTTACTGGTCATTTTAGCCAGAAGACTCTTAATTGAGCTTTATCTTTATCTGGTCAATATGTTAAGATGACTGTGTCTTTCCCCATGACCTGACCTGTTTGAACCATCCCACACACTTTCCTCTCAGGCTCTCATCTCTTTTATCTGTCAGCTGCAGTAGCTGTTTATCCAGTCTCACTGCTCTTCCTGTTGTAGCCCTCTAATCCCTGGCCCTGCTGCTTCCAAGCCATCTTATGAAAAAAAAACATTTATTATGTTATTCTTTGTTTAATACACTCAGTGCTATGCAAATAGCTACACTACAGGGCTTCCCCAATTCTAGGTACATAAGAGCCCCTTGAAGTCTTGGTTAAATCAAATACTTCGGGTCCCCACCTCAGAGGTTCTGATGCTATAAACCAGAGTTAGAGTCCACGAACCTGCATTCTAAACAGACATCCCAGATGAGTCTGTGGCAGGTAGTCCTCAGACATTTGAGAAACATGGGCTATTATAAAGGGAATCCCCATGCATGGAACATAAGGCCCCCCCGAGCATTCTGGGATTTAATTTTTTTCCTGAACTGGCCAGGCTATTGAACCCTTCAGTATTCCAAAAGATAGTCATTTTGCTAACAATGCCATTAGCTTTTTTGTTTACTTACTAAACTTCTTTTAAGACTCAACTCAAGCACCATTTCTTCTGATGAGTTTTCCTAAACTTCTTACCAAGTACCAGTGTCTATAACATTAACTGCTCTTACATATGTATGTATGTATGTACATATGTATTTATCTCTCCTATTAGATTGTGAGTTTTTGGAGAGCAGAGACTATTATTTCTGTATTTTCGTATATTTTAGAGAGTACACTAAATAATATAGTAATTCAAGTCAACATTTGTTGATTTGATATAAGAATGAAGCTGTGGATATTACTGTTTATATTTTATAGATAATTAAACTGAGGCTGTGAGATATTAACTGACTTGAGGTCAACCACATTGCCAAAACAATCAAGGATATTGTATGTCTTTTACTTAGCAAGCTTTCTCTATTCAAAATACTCTCTTCCTAATAAGAGGCATTATTCTTTGTGCTCAATTAAGCCATGAATCTTTGATGTGTCCAGCAGGATTTTCCAGTCTGGGTATACTTACTTGATCTGCTATTTAATGTTATCATTTCTGAGGCTGACCAATAACAGAGAGCAAGAAGTCCAGCGTCATTGCTCTTCACAAGCTTAGTCTCTGCATTATTTGGATTTCTAGACATTTCCATATTAGGGCTACCACACTTAGTTTTCTTCCAAGAATCTACATTACAGTTATTCTGCTTAATTTACTGTAATAAATTGGATGGGCATCATTATGATTGTTAGTTGACATCCACTTTTTGGTGATTACTTAAAGAGAACACTACCTATGCTTTCCTTTCCCATACTTCTCAAAGAGCCTCTGAAATTCAGAACACATTATCTCCAAGTGCCGGCTGAAATTAGGGAGCTGAAATCTAGCAAAGGTCAGGAATAAATCACAGAAACTTTTGAGTTTAACACAATTACCTGGGGGAAAAAGTTAACACTAATTCTTGATTATGTTTGGCAGGTGAAGAAAGGGGTATGTGCGGCAAGACATAGAAGTGATCTTCAAGAGTAGTCAGTATTCAGTTATGTGGTTCGCACTTCATTTTTGCTTGAGTTAGCTTTTGGTATCATTTGTCTCTTGCATTTTATTAATTTCATCCTACCTTGAACAGAGTGAAGACTCAAAAGAAGCTTGTGAAATAAAACGAGTAACCCCCAAATCGCATTTCAACCTTTCACCTTTGACATGTGGTACAATACTGATTAGCCAGTGACATGCTTCAGAAGCAGGCCACCAGAAAAAGACCGACATAAAAAGCCATTGAAAACTATCAGCCACGTAATCAGCCTTGGAGAACTAAAAGTCTGTATGTATATCTGGTTACTCGAAACAATGAAATATACAATAGCAACAACACAGCATAAAGACCTGGAATTTGACATTTTAATTAAAAAACTTTCATATTTCTTTGCTAATTGTATTTTTGACATAAATATTGTCTACTTATAATGTTGATATTTCCTTTAAACACTTATTCAATTAGCATTTAATAAATTATTGCCTGTACAATGAAAAACAAGTTGGTCTTTTTAAAAACAATTAAACTTTTATTAATTTTGTTTTCATAATAAGTAATCCATGATTATAGTAGTTGCCACTTTAAGTGACTACAGAAAAACAAATATATAATTATTTTACATGATCATTACAATTTTCTAAAGTTAGTCACAGCATATACATGCTTTGCTACAAACTATAATCCTTTGGCCATATATAAGCTGTCAATACTAAAAGGTGTTTGAACATGCACCCCTATTAGTAATGTATAAAGGAGAAAATAGGCTAAAATTGCTTATAAATATTTTATATTTTAATGCCCTTGTTAACACTATTTTTGTCTGTTGCTATATTGTACAATTAATACTAGGAAATATGTCTTAAAGTTAAACAGTGGTAACTTTCCTATCTTGATCTTAATTATGCCAAGAAACCATGTTCACATTTTGAACCAAACATTTTTAGAAAAGCTGGAGAACACAATTTCATGAAAAATAGTGTCTTTATATACTCTGTGTGAAATTTTAAAATATGGCAAAATGCTTACAGACCACGATTCTGACACATTAAAGATGTAAATGAGGAGAAAAAAACAAAACTCAGTTTATGATAATAAAAATGAACTAAAACTTAAATAAAAATATATTAACCAACTGTGAAAATATTAGTCTATTTTTTTTTTTAATTTTGCTTAAAATCCAAAGTTTGAAATGTCTTTTGTGATAACAGTCAATGGAAACAATGATTGGGAAGAAATTAATTAAAAAAAAAAAGACAGGGATTTGTAAATAGAATTCAGGTGGCATGTGAATTAATTATTGTCCTTTCTTTGGGGCTACATCGTTGGGATTTGGTTTGCTATAGCATCCGTTATATGCTGGGAGAAAGCAACATGGTTAGTTTATTTCCAACATGTGGCCTGGATTACCAAAAGAAAATAAAGTGGAAACTCTGTTATATTTTAAGAATGAGTTAAAGCTCTTGGGTCCAATTTGTTCTTGAAGTCACTCTGAGAACATTACACTGTGTTTCACTGGGACTGAATCAGGACCTTTTGCATTCATGTGACCGGGCAGTGACGAAAGTCAGGCTAAGAATGGGACTCTGTCCCCAGGGGTTACATCCCATCCCCACCTCATTTCCTCTCTCTTTCATTTTCTCTTGTGCTTTCATACACATCTCATCCCAAGTTAATATAAGGCATTTTGCTACAGAGATGAAAGAATTAAGCAAGAATGCACAAGGTAAGACATTCTTATTGTCTCAAAAAGACAGTTTTGCCCATGACAGAAAAGCACCACGTCAAGAACTTTTTTCCTATTGGTTATTTACAAAAATAACATAAAAATTAGTAATAAGCTGTTAAATTGACTAATTTGTGTGATCTTAAAACATATTATTCTAACTCCCCTATCATGCATAAGCCAGAGACCATTTTATCTACAGCAGGTGTGAGAGAGGATGCTGCCTTCTCCGTTGGCATGTGAACACTGCTCCAGGCAAGTCACATTCTGTCTTTCCTAGGGTTACTAGCATCCCTCCATTGTAAGGATAGGGACCTGGGACCAGCCCTTAGTTAATCATCTACACATTGTGTATTATAGCAAAGTATTTACTGATGAGAAAAATAAACAAGTAGTCTTGAAACTACAATAGTGATATTAAAAGAAGAATGTTTTGAGAATCCTGAAAAAATTGTAGAGTTCTTTACAGAGTTCTTAAGTGAGAGATTTTAAAGTAGCCTTTTGGGATAGCATTCTCAACTTTCTCTCTCTTTCTGTTTGTGACATTTGATCTCACCTGAATGTAAAAAAGTTAAATGACTCTCAAAAACGTGTGTCTCTCTGATACTTTCTTCTGATCATTTAAATGTTCCCAATGTGTAAAAAAAAAAAAAAAATGCACCAGCTAAACTGCTTATACATTTTGTATCCAATAATAGTCCAACCAATCGTATGACACTATTAATAAGAGTTTTTAAAATAGAGTTATTAAAATTTTTAATGAATTTATTTAAACTTCACTTAAAAATTCTGTTTTACAGTGACACATTTTTTAGATCAGATTCACATTAATTTAAAAATAAATCTCTTTAATAGAAATTCTGAGTGAGTTCAATTTAAATGTAAGTAATGTATGAATATACTGAGAGTTATTAATAGCTACATTGAAGTGCTGACTGTAAAAAATTAAGAGCTTTCACAATGAAGCTTTTTTCATTCTCACTGCTTTTCTTTTAAGACTGTAAACAGCTTTAGAATGTCATGTGTAACTGTGAGTAAGAAAATAATCACTCTTAAGTTTTTACATTTTTGTGTGCAAACACAGAGTTTGTTTTGATTTGGCAAATGCCTCATTGTCTTAATTACTTCTGTCCAAAATGAGGAACGTGAAATTAAGTGATGATTTCTTCCTTCAAGATGAGCTGTATTTATTACTGGAACGGAAGTTGTCATATCCTTGGTCATTGGCTTTGGACTTTAAGCACGACTGCTTTTCCTCCAGAGACTGCTTTTCTTCAAATGACTGGCACCAGCAGCATAAGCATGACTGCACAAAACAAAGTCACTCATTATATATTTACATCAGTTATACTGTCTAGACTCCTCCTTCTCCCTAGAGTTCTGACTTTCTTTGCATGATTGGGAATTCTTGGACCACTTTCATTCCATCCTCTCTTATTTTTTCACTTAAAATATATAATTAGCCCAGTAGGCATGTCTGAAGTTAATAAAAATATATATTTAAAAAACATACAATTACATAAGTAGCATATGATAATTATTTTAAGCTAGAAGATACAAAGAAGGAAAATGTATAAAATTAAAATTCCCACCTTTTAATTAACATAAAAAAGAAAGCCACTCTTAATTCTTGATATTTACTCTTGACTACTTGAGAAATACTCTTAATTTTTTATAAATATATAAAACAAGACATTCCTATGCAAGCAGAAATATCACCATATACATATACATATATCTCTGAACACATAATAATCTGGCCACTCAGTGTATATTCTATATAATAAAAGGCTAATATGCAAATTGTCCCCTCAACCAGGAATTAGACCAGCAGGCAGGCCAACAGCCTATGTCCCCTCACCCTGGCCAGGCTGTCAGACCCCACCCATGCACGAATTCATGAACCGGGCCCAAAATGTATTCAGAGATCATAATAATCTGGTCACTCAGTGTATACATGACTGTACATGAGCATGTGTGTGGAATTATGTGCATAATTAATTTTAATAAAATTGTACTATATGTACTATTCACAGTTGGCTTTTTCTCACTTGATAGTGTCATAGACATCTTTCCATATCAATGAAGTTAATATAACATTGCCAGTGTTTTCATCCACATGCTGTTCTCATGTGCCTATTCAATACTGTTACATGATAAAGTGAGTAAGTGCCTCAGTTTTATTTATCCATTTTTTCCTGGATTTTTAAATATTCAAAACTTTGTTTCTTCTTTTTGTTTTCTGAGAATCTATATGTATAAGGAAATGGAAGGCCCATGTTTCCTGTTCTATTGATCTTAATGTACATTATCTCCTAGCTCTAAAATCTATGAGTTTATGAGTGGGCAAGGACTTTTCTAGACTGCCTTAGAGTTTACAAGAAAGCTAAGTTCTTGACTTTCCAATAATGAACTACCAGGGACAAATGGATCATTCCCATTGAAGGGGAGGAAATACTTTCTTCTGTGCTAGATTGTTAAAAGAGTGAATGGATGGACATATGAATGCAACAATGCAAGCGGCCAGATGAGGAATAACTAAACATATTCCACATCAAGCAGCACATCTCTGCTAAGAAATTGAAAAAGAAGAGATGGAACCTGAATTCAATTTCTTTGTTTGATTTGCTCTTCCCATGTCCGTGTGAAAAAAAAACCCCGATGTAGTTATACTCCAAATTGTGCTGCACAGTCAGTTCAAAACCTACTCCAAGTGAGATCAGTGCATTAAATTCATGTTTAGCTCTTATTCATCACATGATGTCTACTAGACATCAACGCATGTAATTTTTATTAATTTTATAAGCAATTGTAAGTACAACTGATTGGCTAAAGCAGTAAGGAGTGGTTGACTAGGCAGAAATCAACTATAGTGATATGTAAGCAAGAGTCATATTTTAAAAAGTCATCCATGGTCTAATGACAAGGGAAAACTGTAAATTTACTAGAGCTCCCTGAATAGAAGTATTAATAGATTAAAAGATATACATTTGAAGCCAGATTAAGAAGACCTTTTCATTTTGGAATATTCTCTTACCTTAAAGCAGTTTTTGAATCTTTTGCTCACCAAATACAGAGCTATTGGATTAATGCAGGAATTCAGGGAGGCTGTGTTGATGCCGATGTAGTCCAATACCAACAAAAAGCTGCAAAAATAACCCAAAACGTGTCTGTGAAAAATACGCTGCTCTGAGCACATGCTCTTTTCAGACTTACGTGTTTTTATGAAGAAAAAAAATTACACATATACACAATGGTTTTGACTTTATGCTGATAGTAACTTCTCTGGCCCTCTGTCTCTCGTTTTCTTATTCTCTGTCTCTGTCATCCCACACACCCTCCTTCATACTGTGTCCAATTATCCCCTTTAAAACAAAATTGTATTTAGAAGTGCTGGGACTGGCTGAAAAGGGAAGTTTTGCAATGTGCAAAGGAGAATCAGGCTGGCTATTTCCAAGCATGCCACACACTTATGTGGATAATTCTGGCTTTCTGTTCCCAGTGTTCTCCTAAGTCTTCTTTACTCTTTCCTTTAAAACAAAGTGGATGTAAAAAATGGGAATCTCAATTGCTCCCTAAGGATCAGAAAAATACTACTTTCTCTTTCTGCCTATGAAAAGGTTCAATGAACACTTTCTGTGTGGCATTTATTTAGAAAAATATATTTTACTTTTCTTACCTTAAAAGTTCACATCTATTGGGGTCATTCGGATCATAGAGAGTGAGCTTCAAAATCCTGCTGAGGTGAAGGGGAAGCCAACACAGGGCAAAGACAAGGACCAGGCAAAATACTGTTTTGGCCACTTCCCGTCTCTGAAATAAAAACATAATCAAACCCATAGAAGATGGCTCATTGTAATCATAGTGTTCTCCTTTCCCAACCAAATATTTAATATTGTATACAGAGGTCAGTAGCATTTGTAAAAATTTAGCACACTGAGCTTTAAATTGAATAATTAATATGAATTAAAACTAAAATAACTAGAGATTCATATTTAAAAAGTAATAGCTCTATCTAGATTCTTTAGATTACACAGACTATATCTAGATAGGTAATGTAAAAAAAAATACCTGAGCAAGAAAAAAGGAGATATACTCTAGTATATAATAATTTTAATTTATCATCATAATACTTTTGTTATTTATAACCATAATCATAATTATAATCATGAGTTAGAAATAGTTCTACTTTCTTACCTGCTTTAAGTGATCGTTCAAAGCAATTTGCATGCCACTCTTCTTTCTCAACATTTCACAGGTCATCAGGGTATAAAAAAGTGCAGTGATGGCCAATGGCAAGCAAAAATAGAAACTAAATAGCCACCAATCTTTAGCTGTCTGGTAAAACTATGGGGAAGAGAGAATTTCTTATTTTATTTTATTTTATTTTATTTTATTTTATTTTATTTTATTATTTTTCTCATCACCATTTATCCCCCCAAACCCTCTTCTACCTCCAATAGCCCCCCTTACTCCCCATTACCACACTGTTGTCCATGTCCATCAGTTTTTCTCAATATCTCCAACCCCCAACAACCCTCCTACAAGAGCTGTCTGCCTGCTCTCTATCTGAGTTTGTGAAAAGAGAGGATTTTGATTAATATTCTCTCTAAGAAACTTCTATATAGCAAATCTCAAATTTAAAAAAAATCATCATGTAATAATTATTTATTAAAGTACTGTAGATCTATTTTATAAACACTATATAGACTTTTTGGTCACAAATAATTAAACACTGATATTAAATAAAACAGACTTTTCCTAAAAGGCATTTCAGTTCTTGAAAGCAATGGGCTATACATATGTTTTAAACTTTAATCAGTTAGAATTTAAAATATTTGGTAATTTAGATACTTTTGTCTCCATCTATACCAGGGCAACTTCTACTTGATCAATCACTGAACTATCTAAGTAGTAGTTGCTGGTCCTTGTGGAGATTTTAGTAGAAAAGCTATAAATTCAGATTGATTTTCTCATGTGAACCTGGTTTATCTGTATCTCTGAATGCCAGGGGATTCTTGGAGAAATAGGCACCCAGCTTCTTGCAGCTTGGGTCATTAGTCATTGTTAACCCTGCAGTCCTGGGGCCAACACTGTTAATTTATGCCAAGGACAGTCACAAATCAATAACTTCCAAGGAGGAGAAATCAGGGGGAAAATAGCTAAATATTTATAAGGCGAGAACAGAAAGGGGTGGGGGGAGAGTAAAGTTTACCTGCATGAAGGCTGTTTTCTGAACGGGATGAAGCATGCAGACTCGCAGAGGACTTCCTTTGTAGTCAGTGATAATCATATCAAAACCCACAGCTTCAGGGATGGCCAGAACTACAGAGACCACCCAAATTAAAACAATTTCTACTGCTGTCCATTTTGGAACCCCAATTCCTTTAATTCGACTCCAAGATGCAACGGCTCGATATCTGAAGAGCAAAATAGAAGTGTTTGTCCATCAGGCAGAGCCTGGTTTTCATGAATTCCATAGCTATTTTCTAACATAGCAGTTACTACAGAGTGCTCAGGATATACCTGACTTAAATATATGCCCTTACCTGTCAATGCTCAGAGCACACAGACTGAGCACAGTGATCCCCACAGAGGCCTTCTGTATGAAAGGTACCAGCTTGCACATCTCAACTCCGAAGGGCCAGTCCCTTGCGAGTAGCTACACGGGGGAGACATAAAGCTCTATTAGGGAGATTTTCATGAGGCACCCTCTGAACTGCATTATGTAGCAGAGAGTACTTAACATGCAGAGTAAGATAACAAATTTCAGTTCTTATTATTTTCCTCGTGGACTACTCCTTTGAAAAGCACCAATGTTTGATATATGAAACAGGAGAGTTTGCGGGGAATAATGAATATGCAGCTGACCCAGCTGGTGTAGCTCAGTTGGTTGGGCGTTGTCCCATGCACCAGGAGGTCACCAGTTGGTTTCCCGGTCAGGACACATGCCCAGGTTGCATCCTCAGAAGAGGGCATGCAGGAAGCAGCCAATCAATGTTTCTTTCTCATTAGTTTCTATCTCTCTTTCCTTCTCCCTTCCTCTCTCTCTAAAATCAATAAAGATGTATTGAAAAAAAAATAAAAGAAAATGCAGCCAGTTCACAAGACTTTGTTAGACATCTATAGAAGCTTAGGGTCAGGATTTTCACTGAGAGGCTAACAGGGGCCAAATCACCTTACAATTGTGAAGCTAAAGTTCTAAGAATGTCTCTTACACTGTTATGTAGTACCCCAATGCTTAGGTCATGGTCAAATCAAAGTGATTTAATTAAAAATAGGTGATAAATGTTCTTTAGTTAGGAAGAACACAGTTCTCCTATTGGTCAATTTACCTAATAATTGACTAAAGTAAAGAACAAAGAATGTATTCTTTACCTTAGTCAATTACTTGACTGCATAGTAACTCAGTCTGAGTAACTTATGCTGCTGGCTGTGGGCTTTGCTCTAGATCTTTCCTTATCCCGAAAGTCTCTTTTCCCACAGATCCACTGGGAAAACTCCCTTGCCCCTTTTGGTTTTGCTCAAATCTCATCTTTTCAACATGACCTACCCTAACTACACTATTAACAACAGTAACCAGTCAGACATCTCCTTCTTCCTTACCCTACTCCACTTTCTTTCTTATCTATAGTACTTATCAACTTCTATGTCATAATATTTTCTTGTTTGTTTTGTTTAGTTTTTGCTATCTGGCACTTATAGAAATTTGACAGAATATGGGTTCTGCAACTGCTAAATCCAGTTGCTGACACATAAGAGATGCTTACTATATATTCAAGTCCCTAATATATACATAGGCACTGGTTATGCAATGAGGAAAAAGACATAGTTATTGCTCTTATATACATATATGTATTTTCTCAATCTGACTTCAGACTATGTAACCATCTATTGTTAAACTCGGTTATTTTCTTTCTTAGGACAACTGGGTGTGCTCCACATTGGTAAATGAATCACTTTAGGTAAACATCTGGATTGAATGTTCATGAGGTTTTGAAAATAAAGAAAAATATTTGAAATCTATGTTTTCTTTTTTAATGTTTTTAAAAATAACCTTCTAAAAGTAAAAACTATTTTTGAAACATAATTGAGTCTTTCCTTTCTTTTATTGTGAAGTTCTTTATAAAGTTTGTTAAGCTGGGTGATTTTTCTATAACCAGAATGGCACCAAATATGTGACTCAGTATGAATATGAGTTGGAAATCCAACATAGGAGCAATTTCATTTATAAGTCTTACATGAAAAATTGCACTGATTTATAGGATAAATATTAGAAAACTTACCACAAATATGCTTATTCTAGGGTTCTAAAAGCCTGTAGGGCCAGGCAGGTAATACAGAGGAGTGAAGGGAACCAGAGGTAAGAAGGTCATTGGTGTCAAGAATATAATAGAGAGTGGTGGGTTCTGGGGTAAATCTTGTCTAAAAGGAGCAGCTGTTAGTAAACATGACATGATTTTTGCCAAAGGACTCTAAATATAAAACAACAACCACAAACAAACCTTAGTTTTTAGCCCCAATGGGGAATCCTATAAAATAAAAGCCTAATATGCTAAGTGTCTGGTCATCCATTCAACCAATCAAAGCATAATATGCTAATGATATGCTAAGGCTGCTCAACTGCTCACTATGATGTGCACTGACCACCAGGGAACAGGTGCTCTGACCTGTAGGTTAGCTTGCTGCTGAGGTCTAGCTAATCAGGACTGAACAAGACAGTCTGGACATGCTGTGGAGACCTCCTGTGGTCCCTCCCAACCTCTTGCATCCCTCCCAGGTCCCAATCATGCACCAGAGGGGTCTCTCAGCCTGGCCTGTGCCCTCTCGCAATCTGGGACACCTCAGGGGATGTCAGAGAGGATGTCACAGATCAGGCTGAGGGACCCGACTGGTGCACAAATTTGTGCACCGGGCCTCTAGGTTTTTTTTTTTTTTTTTTTTTTTTTTTTTTTTTTTTTTTTTTTAATATGAAATCCCATAGTTTATAAAAGTTGTCAGCTAAATAATATTTTTTAAAAACATTCTCAGATAGTATTGTATTAACAAAATATATCTGTGGGTTTGACTAACAGTCTCTTGTGATTTCTGGATTAACCAATTGACTCATAACTGTGTGCCAGGCACCATTCTGAGGACAGAGTGCATATTATATCAGTGAACAAGGCAAAGTCCCTGCTTTTATGGAGTTTACAGTCTAGTAAGGGAGGCAGACAAAAAAACACATAAATATTAAAGATGATAATACAGGGGGTGTCATCATATTAAGGAAGTATAGCAGGATTTGAGATGCTTTCTTGTCAGGGATGACCCGCAGACCCTAAGTCATGGATGAATGATTGCTCTGACACATGTTTTGGTGAAAGAGAGGGCAAAAGGACTGCTTGGCTATAGTAACCAAAGAGCCCAATTTACATGCCTCCTTAGGCTTTTATTATAGCAAAAACTTGAAGTAAAATTAACCTCTAGAGACTATCAGCAAGGTAATTATCCTTGAAAAAAGTGTTCTTTAAGTAAGGATGTTTTGAAGTCTAAACGTAGAGATCCCAGTAAAACACCTGGGGGCTCATACTTGTTTGGAAAAGTTAAGGCTTTTAGCAAGATCCCCAGAGAGGCCACTGACCTTTCAGAGATTCCTCCTTACAGACTTTCCAACCAAGTCCTGTGCTTCCCCACACTTTCTGGTCGGCCTTTCAGAAAGTTCTATCTGAAGAGGCAACATTTAAATAGGATCTGACTAAAATAAGAGAAAAAGCATGCAAAGAGCATTTGAGGCAGAGGAAAGAGCTAGTGCAAAGACCCCAAGGTCAAAATAATTTGGGTGAGCTAAAAGGGGCAGAAACTCTTAAGGAGTGATCCAGAAGATGAAGTTGTAGAGCAAATTGTTTTATTTTGTTTGTTTGTTTGTTTTGAAGAAATTTATTGCAAGGTTTTTAAAAAGGAAAATAGAATGATTTTATTTATGTTTTTAAAAAGATCACTCTGAGTGCTCAATGTAGTATTAAAAGGGGTCAAAAAAAGAAGCTTTGATGAGAGGTTGGGGTGAGATGGACTGTGTGGTGCCCGGGGGCTAAGGAGAATGAGTAAGGGACTGGGTACATTTTGAAGGTAGAGCCACCAGGACTTGCTGACGGGTTGGATGTCAGATGTGAGGAGTCAGCAAACTCAAAGGGGTTTATCTTAAATGGGGAGGACTCAAAGTATCACAGGTCTGAACCAACAATGACCTCAAGATGCTTTGGAAGAACTGCCAATTGCCCTCGGAAACATAAGAAAAAATAGGTTCCAGCCAGTTACAAGGGCTCTGCCAGACTCAGCTTGGTATAAATTATCCAGACACTATTCTGTCTAATCATACTGATTGTCCTTAGATGAATCAGGAAAAAAAGAAGAAAGCAAAACTCCCTTAAAAAATATGAAGTACGATTTCCCTCCCCTTGATTGCGGGTTGAATTTAATGATTTGCTTTTAATGAACAGAATGTGGTAAAAGTGATAATGTGTGACATATTAGTTCATAAAAGGCTTTCTCCTTGCTCTCTCTTGGATCGCTCTTTCTGGGGGAGGCCAGCTGCCATGCCAGGGAACATTCACTTTTACAGAGAGGCCAACATGATAAGGAACTGAGACCTCCTGAAAACAGCTAGCGCTAGTTTGCCTGGTATGCAAATGAAAAAGATCCTTCAGCCTGGCCAGTGTGGCTCAGTGGTTGAGCATCAACCTATGAACCAGGAGGTCAAGATTCTATTCCAGTTAGGACACATGCCTGTGTTTCGGCCTCTGTCCCCAGTGGGGAGCATGCAGGAGGCAGCCGAACAATGATTCGGTCTTGTCATGGATGTTTCTCTCTCCCTCTTCCTTTCTCTCTGAAGTCATTAAAAAAATCTTTTTAAAAAGAAAAGATCCTCTAGCCCTAGGCAACCCTTCAGATGACTTCAACCCCTGCCAATATCTTGACTGCACCCCATGAGAAGCTCGAGTCAGTGGCTCCTGAATTCCTGAACTACAGTCTTGGTGTAAGTTATAAATGCTTATTGTTCAAGCCATTAAGTTTTTGGGTAATTTGCTATTCATCAGTCGACAGCTAATACAGTTGTCCTTGGTCACTCACTTAAGTAATAAATCCACATTTGAACCCACATGGTCTGATTCTAGAGTCTTAGTGTTTTGAAGAAACTGATCTTAGAAAAAAAGAATGTTTAGAATTAACATCACTATTAGTATTTTTAAACCCAGGGCTATGTGTCAAACAATGGTAAAATACCTAGATACAGAGTAAAACTTTCTAAGAACCTATTGTATTCACATAATGTCCAAAATTTTTGATAGTTTCAAGTATTTTATTGTCTCAAACTATTTCCAAATATGCAAATATTAGTATCACAGAAGTACAGCCATCAGACGGATCAGGATGAATGAGCGGCCAGGCCACTGAAGGGAAAGAAGTCTGGCCAATGAAAATGAGCTCTGCACCGAGTCCAGGCCCAGCTTTGCGGTTACTATTGTTTTTGGCTCAGCCTCGAAACTAGATTATTGCTCTTCATACCACCGGGAGGCCTGTGGCTTAACCTCTGACCCAAGTTATCACAGAGGATAGGGAAACACAAACTGAAAATTGTAACAATTCTCCTCAAGTTCAACACAGAGATAGTCAGAAAACTAATCATAACCTGGAGATTACAACTTTTCTAATCTGCTATTGCAAAAAGAAAGGAATTACAAAATGAGAAATGGTAGTAGCCTTTATCAGCTTTCAGGATTTCTGCCTCTCAGACCTGAATGCTGTGGGTCCTTGGCACCCACTGTCACTTCTATTATTTTGTGGTGAGGAGGAGGATGACTTTGACAGTCTCAGCCTCTCTCTGATCAAAAAGCTTTGTGGACCCACTGAGAAAAGTCAGATAGCCTATAGCAGAAATCATTCCTGATTCTCATATCTTTCTTAGTGGCCTCCATCAAGAAAGTATTTAAGCAAGTTAGTGCTTGGAGCTTATTTAAAATGCAAAGACAATAAGTTCTTGTTTCATGATAAACAAGCCCTGGGTGAAGGAAAAGCTGTGAAGTTAAAAAAACAAAAACAAAAATACTCTCAATCAAGATGCTCTCTTTAAAATTTGGTTTAAAAATGTTCTTATAGATTTTTTTTATAATTTCTGGAAATTAATTATTTCACTATTTAGTGACAAAAATAATGATATCCAATGCTTAACAATTTGAAGTCCAACAATATAGCTTTCCTTTTTGTGGAAGAGATTGATTTTCTTTATTGCAAGAGGGATCAACTGTGATTTTAAATCCAACAATGACATTTTCACTCTTTATAGTTCTTCTTTTTCCCTTTTGGGTTTATGCAATTAAATTAGCTATCTTAAGGGCAAGGTCTGAATTCTAAAAACAAATCAAACATGTAATCAAATAAGTCTCTCTGATCAAGAAAAAAAAATATTAGAGTTTAATATCTTTTCTAGGTCCCTGCCACATGAATTAAATTTTTAGATCTTGTTTAAAATTAGGGTTGGTATCTATCATCTATCCTTTAACATATGTGAACCAGTTAGAATATGCTCCCATAATTGATGCTGGATTTCCCATTGTGATGGATATGAGAGTTTTTGTTACTTTGGGTCCTATAAGCAATAAGATGTTCATGTGACAAGTGATAGCCTATGCTTGTGCTAACTACTCCCCCTAGGCTAACGATTGAGAAAAGACATGACCGAAATGATTATAAGGTTTCTACTCAAGGATGGCTATAATTTCTTAACTTTAGCTTGGAATAGCTGCTTAAGAAAGGAAGAAAAGAAAACAAAATCCAAATAAATTATTTTTATATTACATTATAAGATTATTTTTAGGTAACAAAATTGTTTATTTTTATTTCTAAAGGAAAAAATAACATGATCGGGAAATAAATACCCTTTCTTTAAGGGTATTAAGTGAGTCCTACAAAATCCTTCCAAGTAGGGATTTACATTTTTCAATTCTCTTTTTAATTAAAAATTACATTCTTGAGAAATCAAATGGAGAAAACCATGTAATACACACCACTCTGAATGTCCAAAGGAATCAAGCCCCATAAAATTTGGAAATTGCAAAGTTAACCATCTTACACTAACAAATGTTCACTTGCCTCATTAACTATATATACCATTTTCTTTTTTTAAAATTAAGAGCAAACACTGAGTTTTAACTGCTTGTTTCAGAATATTCTACTACATTTTAATGCCTAGCACAGTGTCTGGCATACAATGGTTACTCATTTAAATGGTTGTTGAGTGGGTGGATGAGTGAGTGAATGGATGAATGAATGAATTTTATTTGAAAGCAAATCTTATGTGTCATGAGCTTTTCAGTTCTCATATTTGAAACAAGTTCTTTAGAAAATTGACAAAACTTTGCATTTTTGTCTTGTCTAATTTATGTCTTCTCCCCTTTGAGATGATCAGGTTTTCTTGACACAGACAGCCAGGGCTTTGAGGTGCAAAGATTGGCTGTTCTATTGTTGGAGTTCTGCCTTCCAAGTAGGCTGGAAAAGGTCAAAAGTAAAAATTCCTCTTCTTCCTTCTCTCTCCTCAAACCTGTCAAGGAAATGACTGATACAAAACAGAACCCAGTGTTTCTCACTATTTAATGGGATTCTATGGGAAGCTTTAGTTGCAAATTTGGTGGCGATGGATGCAGAAAGCATAGGGACCCTACAAGAGATGATCATTTAAGAGAGTGGGTGAGCAGTGTATTAATGAAGACAAACCAGGATTACTTTGCCAGATTGCTATTCTGTTCCACCTAGTGATGAACTGTGAACAGTTGTTTCAAATGACTGTATTATGTTTTTACAGTAAGAGTCAAAAGAGAGAAATAATAGAGTAGTTGTGTTTCGCAAGGTTGGAAAAGGGTGTATTCTTCTGTTTTTAAATCTCTGCTTCCTGAAGCAGATAAGAGTTTTTCTGCATTTGAACTAGCATTTTAATAATGTAGGGCACTCTCATTCAAGGATTTCCTTGTCAGAGCTCCTTTTCTTTTTGTATTCATGCCTACAGAGAGAATTAAGGGAAGCTGCTAGTCAAGTGCATAGAAAATAGTTTCTTGACATACATTTTACCAGGACCCTGAGGACAAATATCAATTACAAGTTCCATCCTGCATCCCTTAAAATGCATTTAATCTCTTACAGATTAGGCCATATGGGTTAGAAATATGTGGGTCAGAGATAATGTCAGCTTATTCCCCAGGAGTGCCATTTAATAGACGAGAATGTGAGCAGTGCCCCCTGGAGTTGTGCAAAACAGAGGCTCTTTCCCTAGGAATCTCTTGCAAGTACACCCACAAAACAGGGCTTTCCACAACTCTGAGAAGAATCTTATGGTTGCTGAAATAAAGTGATAACTCCATGTATATGTACTAAGGTTCTTAAAACAAAATCTCTAAAAGTAGCAAAGAGATAGAAAAAAGATAAAAAATAGAGTTGTCATAGGAGAAATTCAAATTCATTTTAAATATATTTCCCCATGAGTGTTACAATAAAATGTATTCTCATGTCTGTAACAGGTTAATAGATTTCTACTCTCCTATCATCCAAATTAAAATATAGATCTACAGTTTGTGCTTAAAACTTTCATTGATACATTAAGTATTTCAAAAGAGCATTAGAAATGCGGTTTACAAACCTAACTTTTTATTAGAGTTTCTTATTTGTGCCGGTTCTTCTGAGATCACCATGACAGTTGAAGAAACTGAAGAATTATAATCTGATTGCCTCATAACTCAGAAAGAGACTCAAACTTAATGAATTCAACAGACCTTATTAAGGAATTGTACATCTTATTTAAACTTTATTCTATTCAGAGATTTCTTTATGAAACACTGTTAAGTTACTAAGATAAAACATTTGATTGCCGTAGCATCCAAAACCCCTTTAAAATAATTTGAAAGCACTGAGTGAGAAGAAAGAAGACACTGTGCAATATAAACATTCAGAGCAGGTTTTCCTCCCTTCTGGAAACTCAGATGGGGCTAAAGAAGCGAGAAGGAGAGAAGGGACACCGGGCAGAAGACAGGACTATGGCTGTGAGTTCCAGGGACAGAGAATTTGCTTGAGTAAAGTCAACTTTGCTAATAAATTTTGGACTCAAGAATGATCCTCTTTCTAATGTCTATCACCACATTTTGGCCATTTTCTTATTTACATTTTCACCAGTGGATCTATAAGGAAAGAAAAAGAAAAAAATGTCTAAAATAAAAGTACTGAAAGAAAAGAAGTCTAAAATTAGAGAAGTTGTTGGCAACTGTATACCCACACACTATACTCCGCTATCTTCTAAACATAACCAACCTCTTTTTAACTTTGTCAAGGATTGAAGGAGAATGTTTCACATCATAAATTATATCTTGAATCTTATTTCAGCTCAGGCTTTATCTGTCAACACCCTTTAAAGCACTTAATCACTTATTAGCATTTGGCATGTTTCTTTAAAAACAGTCAACTATAGCATATTAGCCACCCAGAGACAACCTTATATGGTTTTCTTTGTGAAATGAAGAACATGTTGTCTTGGCCCTGAAACAACAGTCTTGGCTATGTCTTCCTCTAGTACAGCAATGGAAATATCTTCAATCTCGAATGACATTTTCAAAAAAAGTTTGTAAAGCCTTTGATATGAAGCCTTACCTCGTTGAAAGAAACGTTTCCTCAACATTTTAAAAGGCTCAGATTTATTAAGTGACCAAGCTACAGATCAAAGGCAAACACAAGAAGCACCATGGAGTTAACCTGAAGAGCCTCTCATTGCCCAAGGCCAAGTGTTTGCCAACCATTTTGTCTCGGGAATCCATGTGTGAAGCAGTAAGTTGGGAAGATGAAGTCTTGTGTTTCTGAATTATTTTTATTCTATTATTGACCAGTTATTCACGTATGACCAATATACTCATATAGAAAGGGGAACAAGCTTCCCCCTTCTTTTTCATCTGAACTGTTATTAGAGAAACTGGGGTTTCTCTAATAAAAATATATTAGAGAAACCCCACTGTCATAATGTCTAATGTATAATATCTTTTGTCAACCAGTCCTTGACCTGTATTGACCAGTGCAGTTACTATGCTAGGTGGGTAAAAATGTTAGTTTTATTTGACAATTAAATTGAGGTCACTCAAAGTATTACTCTTCCTCTTTATTAATACCTTTTAAAAGCTAATGCTATAAATGTGATTAATTGGTTCTCCTTAATTTTTTTTTTTTTTTTGCTTTAAATAAATGAATCTCAGAAGTAGTATATAGATTTCATTTTGGGTTCAAAATTATTCTGCTAAAGCATTTCAGAATATTAAAATATTATTGTAGTAAAACATCTTACTTACTTAACTGGAAATAGAAACTGTTATTATCCTGGAAAAAATGCAGCTTCCCTTACTGATCCGATAATTATAACTTCAAAAATTAAATTTGAAGTAGTTCCATTAACTTTACTTCTAACATATGAAACTAGTTAATACACGAAAACTTGTTAAGTACTACAAGTTATTTAAGACGAAATAGTGAGAAAGGTGACTTTGCTCAGAAAGATAGTTTGGATCATGTCCCAAGAGGAAATATCTGATTACCTGACAAGGTCACTTGATTCAAAACTCATTTGTGGGCTCAGTGAAGCAATTCAACATTTTGACATGCTAGCATTTTAATGTTAGGTGTATCCCTTCCTAAACTGGTTAAACGTTAAACATCAGCAGTTTTGCTTCTTAGAGCTATGAAAGCAGTCTTTTGTTTCTAAAAGTAGCCTACAAAGTTAACAGCAAAGCCATCTAAACACACTCCAACAGGTCACCAGTCTACTTTTAAAAAAACTCTCCATCTCCATCCAGTGAACAACTGATTAACTCAGATCCTTATCAAACTAATGTTCATATCAATATTTGCCTTATCAGTTTACAAGCAGATTTCTTTTCAAAAGCAATTTGCTTACTGGCAAAGGAAGCTATATTTGAGAATTAACTACATTAATTCAGTTATTCATGTAAATAGAGTACAGTGACATCCTATATAATTAAAGCCCAGAGGCCATATTGCATAACAACCAGAATGACTGCTTGACCAGATGCTATGAGGTGAATTGACCACCTCTTGGTCCCTCCCCTCCTCCTGGCCAGCAGGCTCTGATCACCAGATGGCAAACAGGGAACTGGAGTGGGTGGTGGTGGGGCGGGACTAGGGAATAGCAAGGGGAACTGGGTGGGTGGCAGCAGCGGGTTGGGACTGGGGGCTGGCAAGCGGGTTCTGATCACAAGCTAAGCCTAGGGACCCTACCCGCACACAATTTCATATTCTGGGCCTCTAGTTGTTAAATAAAATCCATAAATAATTTAAAAAACCTCATCATTTGCTCAAGAAACTTTAACTTCTTATTAACAAGTTAAAAAAATTAAGAAAATTTTAACTTTAAACCCCTACCAAGGCTTGTTGAATATCACTGTTAAACCAAATTAAGACAAACCAACTAACCAACCAACCAACCAATATAAAAACCTTCACACATCCACAAGTGCACTCAGCTCTTTTGCTTCCCACATAGCTTTGACATTAGTACTAACCTCATAGTCAGATAGACCCTCACAGGCAACAAGCATCTAGATTATCCCATTCATTTTAGTCTATACAGGAAGGACACAAATAAGTAGCTTGTGAATAAAGAGAGATGCATCCTCACATCAAGGACTTACACCCTGGCTTTTGGGTCAGATACATACATAGGCCTTGTCAATAATGATATATATATATATATATATATATATATATATATATAGTCCCAACAAATGTATATATATACTCTTAATAATTATTAATTTCAATGGGTTTAATCTGAAAAGAAAGAAACATCAATTGAGCTATCAGCTGTAAAGTGTGTATCCATTTTTTGAACACTCTATATAAATATTAGAGATAGGCATTAATACTTGTATATCTCTATGGAGATGTTATATAAAATAGTGATTCAAACTAAGAGTATAATAACTTTGTAGCCAACATGGTAATACCTTCAGAATTACAAATATACAACCCTTTGATGCAGTAATTCTAATTATAGAAATTTACCTTTAAGATAGAGTCATAAATGTGTATAAAGCCATATGTACAAAGATGTTATTTATAGGCATGTCTATAATGACAAAAGCTGAAAGGAAATTCTAAACAAATCTCCATTTTTATTCAAACACACACACACACACACACACACACACACCAGTTAATTTGCTTACTATGTGCCAGGCACTATTATATATTTATGCATTTTATATTATATATATATATATATATATATATATATATATATATATATATATATATATATGGTATTAAATATTTGGATGACTGCATTTTTCACTTTTCATCTGCATGGTCTTATTCAATACAGTGTGTAACAGCCCTGCTGTGTGTTGCTGAGAAGATAAACAAGGCTTTTATTTTCAGCATGTTTATATGAATATTGGAAGCACTTTGGCAGCTTCAGTTTGCTGATTGTCCTACAGTACTCTCTGCCTTTAACACAGGATTTTCTCCCTGGCACAGAAGACCTGGTGAGAGGACTGACTGTACCTACAAGTTTCCAGAGTCCTAGGTCCTCGAGGGAGTCAAGGTAGAGCAGACCTACTTCCTAAGGTTTGCCAGTTCCTCACAGCAGCACCTCCCTGTGATGTCCTGCCCCATCTATAGGGTTCTCAAGGAGTAGGGCTTCAGCAGGATCCATGACATTTTGTGATTTGTCTACTTTACTGAACTCCAGATTAATGGAATAGATTCAGTCCATTTGGTGTGCCAACAAATGGGTTTGGGGATTCTATGAGTCCCCAGAAATTGTGTGTGCATATTTATGTGTATGATATATCAATTATAATGTATATGTAAATTATATATAACATATTATTTATATGTAATATAAATAATTAGCTGGATTCTCAAAGACAATTGTAATATCCCACAAGAAAACAGAAAATTAGAAACCACTGGTTTAGAGATTCAAGTCTCCACTTAAGGACACATTTAAATGGCATTCGTAATTCACTTAAATTACTTTCTGTGAAGTAGAATACCTGGCTACTCTGATATTCTCTCAATGCATTTTTAAAAACTTACTTATATGGTGCCACAATCATTTAGTGCATTAAATGGCTTTTAACTAGTCCTGGATTAGGTGTTTTGGTAAATAAAGCCTCTGGTAAATAGCTATTATCAGGATTATACACTCCACCATTAGAAGGGGATTTCAGTAGATAGAAATTCTTGCATGACTCACATTAAAGCAGAAAATGCTTGTTGAGTATCCTACTGTGTGGGAATGTGTCACAGTTCCACCAGTACTCTCCAATGCAGCCATAACAACACGCCAGGTGGGAGAAAGTTGTAGGTGTCTGAGCTCACTCAATGCAGGGGAACGAGGAGGACCACAGGGTCCAGGGCTAGATGGCCTGGGTTCAAGCCTACCTTTATCATTTTCTTGTGGTGTGACTGGGCATGTGACTTCACCTCTCCAACAGGTGATTTATCCATAAAATGGGGGGTGAGCACATGAAATAAACCAAGTACCTAATGCATAATAAATGGTAGCCGTTATTGTTATATGACACCTATTTATGCATACTATAAAAGTCAACCAAAGACTACCATGCAGAATTCAATGATGGCAAACATATGATAGGTCCTAATTCTTTGGGATGGATTTATTTATGACCACGATAGAAGACCAGATTTGTAATGACTCATTAGTTTATTTCAGAAGTAAAGTGACAGCTTTAGCAGACTAAATTGTATTCTCTAGGGAAATCATGAAGGAATTTGAAATGAAAGTAAAGTCTGTGTGTGTCCCCCCGCCCCTGCTCCCCACCGGGGGTTGAATATTCCCTGGCTTATTGGATGTAATAATTTGACCAGATGGGGAAAGTAGGCTGGTCCTGGCAGAGCTGACTTACATCTTGTCGGAAAGCAGCACACGGAAGGAAAATGTTCTCAGCCCAGGCTGCCATAAGTCCGGCAGCTGCTGGCTGACAGGAAGGTGTCTAACATGTGGGGCTGACTGGAACCTCTCTAAGCTGGCTTTTTACAAAATTCTGTGCAAGCCTAGCAAGACTAGATGGAATCTCCCCTTTTGAGAGGGATTCTATTTCACAGATTTAAAAATTTCTCACAAAACCTTGTGCTGTACAGTTTCTCAAGTCACTTTGATGAGTTGAATTAAAATTCCTCTGCCAAGATGGAATGGTAAGATTTGGTCAGTGGGACTCCTTAAGAAATAAATCGGTCACTCCTGGCCCAACTGGAGCTGTGACTGAATTTAAGGGGCTCGATTCAGCCTGTGCTTCTCCCAGAACACTCTCAGAGTTTATAAGCACTAGTTGTCAGCAGAATTTTAGAATTTATTCTATTGTTCCTACTTATTTCTGATAGTATGTCCTTCTAGGGCCTGGATTGAAATCTGAATCCTATCTCTATACCTCAGAAGTCTCTAGAATGGCCCTTATTATATGGTTGTTGGGGTTAGGATTTTCAGAGACTCATGAAAGGCAATTTAAAGGCATGCCTTATGATAATTTCTCCTGCCACAAGATCAAAGCATCCCTTACAAATCTTTCCCAACACTACATCTTCCCACCCCCCTCCTGTATTGAATCTAGGGCTAGCTTTAGGCAAATCTGTAAAACACATTCCCATTCCTTACACTTCGGCTCTGTTTTTATGTGGGACTTTCTATTGCTGATCATGATGGGAAATCAGTTTTACATGTTGGCACTGTCCTTTAAAAATTTCCAGCTCTTTCACAGCTACTTGTCTTAACACCACCCCCCCCCCACCCCCCAATAAGTGGGCACCAACAACCTTATTGTAGAATTGAGGAAACGGAGGCCCAGAAATATTGGGATGTGTCTGGAGTTCCAAGGCCACCCAGAATTAGGTCACGTGGGAGTTTATGTCCTCACCTCACTCTCCATGCCTGATTTCTCTGATGTCCGTGGTGACCACGTAACAATGTTAGCTACCGAAACCATTCTCTACAGACTTTAACTTGAGTGCCCCTGATCTGATCCATGAACTAATCTGTAGGGTGCAGCTATCACTTTGGAACCTGATAGATTAGCCTGATTCCTGCCTCCACCTCTAACTCATTGTGAGCACTTGAACATACTATTAATCATCTGTAAAATGGAGAAATATTCACTTGTGAGCTATCAGAAGGAGTAAAAGAAAGTGACACACTTATCCCAGTGCTTGGCCCACTGCAGGTATCCAATAAAAAGTAGGAAAAGTAGCTGGGCTTGTGGGGCTCAAGGGTTGAGTGTGGACCCATGAACCAAGAGGTCACTGGTTTGATTTCTGGTCAGGGCACATGCCTGGGTTGCAGGCTCCATCTCCAGTAGGGAGGTGTGCAGGAGGCAGCCAATTGATGATGCTTCTCTCTCATTGATGTTTCTATTTTTCTATCCCCACTCCCTTCTCTCTCTCTCTCTCTCTCTCTCTCTCTCTCTCTATATATATATATATATATATATATATATATATATATATATATATATGGAACAGTATAGTCACTCACAGCAGGGGAATTGTATTCTCCTACTCACCAGTCTAGGTTTTTTTCTTCTAGGCCATTTGTTTCCTAAAATGAGGGTCCCCCAAGAAAATGCTTCCCAAGGTTAGTAGTATTCATGAGTCACATAGGAATCTTAAGATGCAGGTTTGATTTAGTAAGTTTGGGATGGACCTGAAGTCCTAACACACACTTAGGTGATATCAATCCTGCTTTTGGACCACATTCTGGGCAGGGAGAATGTGCCCAGTGAGCTGGACTTAGGGGACAAGATTCTTCAGGACCAGTGGCTCTCAATCTTCACAGTTCATCATAATTAACACTGTGGGCTTTTACAATAAAATTAAACCTATTGTGTCCCACCCAGAGAAGGTCTGAGGCGGGGTCATAAAAAGTCGTTTCTAACAGATTCCCAAGTAATGTTGATGCTGCTGGTCTGAGACTAAGTTGCTCTATGCTTAGCAGGGGGTGCTGAAGACCAGAAGGAAATTTGGTCACAGTGATTACTCTGAGTTTCAGGAGGGGGATGAACCTTCCTGAGTAGGCAAGCTCCTGCCAAAGACTTGCCCATTTCCCACTCTCTAACCAGCCGCCCTCCCCTCAGGATAGCAGCTGGCGCCTTTTACCTTGTAGACATTGATGGGGATGTCAATGATGATGTGCAGCAGGTCTCCCAGAGCCAGGCTGGCTATCAAGATATTGGGGCCGTTTCGCATGCACTTGTTCTTGTAGATAATTCTCAGCAGCGTGGAGTTCCCGATGATGCCCAGCACGAACACCAGGCAGGACACCACCGTGTTGATGTACTTGAAAGTCTCTTTGATCTCAATGGGTCCTTTGCATGGGGGAGGAGGGCGGGCGCGAGGCGGGGCTCCAGCCGGCTGCTTCCCTGCTTTGGGCATCTGCGGAGGTGTGGACGACCACAGCAAGCTGGCGTTGGACCCTGATGTCCTGGAGGTCTTACTAGGGTCTATCACGATCTCTCGGGCCCCCAGGAGCGGCGGCGGAGTGGTCCCGGTGGTCGGTGGGAGACTCTTCTCTTGTCCCTGGACTCCCGCCACGCCGCTGACCAGGATCAGGGCCACCAGGGCGTGTCCGCACAGGCTTGGCAGCGGCTGCATGCTGCCGCCGGCTCCTGTGGGCGTCGGGTGGCAGCCCCGCAGCTCCCGGAGGAGTCTGGAGGTCAGTAAGGGAGACAGGACACGGGTCAGCTCCCTCCACTACGCCCCTGCAAGCCGCTAGCTCTGGCGCCGTTCCCGTCCTGTCCTGTCCGCGCGCAAAAGTCACTCAAGTTTGCGCGGCGGCGGTGGGAAGCTGGCCGGCGGGACCCGCCTGCATCCGTCCACTGTCCTTCCAGAACCAGCTTTCCCCGGTGGTTTTACTCCCATGCGTCACCCACTCCCCACCCCTCCGGGTGAATGACTCGCAGCGGGGCGGGGCCTTCTGGAAGGGGTGTGCCTGGGAGGGGAGGGAGTGTGTCCCCGGACTCATAGCCCAGTTCCTTGGTGGGCCGGGGGGAGGAAGCCTAGAGGTCTGGCTAAGGACATGTGGCGACTGACTGGGGGATCCAGGCACCTAGAGACCAATGGGATGTGCCGGTGTTTGCATTTTGCTCCGCAGGAGGCCCTGGTCCCCGGTCAGTGACAGCCAGGACTCCTCCTGGTGGGGGAAGCCGCTATTCTCTCGGGAGCCCGCAGGAGTGCGCGGGCTGGCTCGGAAAACCTCGGAGACTTCTTTGCTCCTTCGGGAAGACTATCAGCACTAACCTGCAAACTTCTGTCCCCTCCAAGCAGATTCAAACACGCGCGCTCCCTCTTTTACTCCAACCTTAAATCGTGCGTCTATATACGTGTGCTTTTAAAATGTGATATCTATATCCTCAAACTAGCAATCCAAGCTGGCGCCCAGGACAAAGTTTACTCGCTGATTTTAATTCAGCACCAAGCCAGAAGGTTTACCTTGCAAAGGGACGCACCAGGCTCAGGAGACCAGCCAGGACCCCCTTCCAGGGATTGGTTCCCAGCTCGGTCCCCAGGTCCCCAGAGCAGAGCGCGCCTTCCTTCAGCTGCGTGGAAAACGCTGGAGGAGGGAAAACCGGGCCGTGTTGTCTTCCCAGTGGACTCTGGGGTCTTTGCTGTCCCTCGACAAGTACTTTTATTCCTTCATGCCCTCATCATCAATCACTGCCAGCACACCCCCCTCCAATTCCCCCTCCCCCCGCCCTCCCCCAAGAGCCTTTCGACCGCGCCACAACCTTTCCCCTTGGGCTATGCCTGGACAGCATCAGCGGGAGCTGCCCGCTGCAGAGGGAAGTCACGTCTCTGCCCAGACGCGTCCCTAGAGGCAGTGTATTTGTCATCCTTTTGTTTCCCAAACCCGGAGGCTAAGCCCAGGGCGCCTTTGTACGCACCCCGTGACGCGCTCGGGCTCCGCACTGGAGCAGGGCTCTAGACTAAACGACTCAGTCTGGACGTGCAATGCCTACCGTGACTTTCCAGTAAACACCCCGAGTGACAGCGAAGACCTGGCTGGCTGGGCGGCGCAGCTCTTTGCTCCGTTTTTGTTTGGTTCTTGATGTCTCTGGCAGCGACCACTATCTCTTCATGCTGTCTCCTGAAATGTTATTGTCTGGCCATCTCAGGGACCTGACACTTCCAAGGGGCATGGAAATCAGAAAACTGCCATCCAAATCCAGGGTATTTGTCAGGCAGAGCCATAAAATAAATTCTTCCTCTGTCTCCCTGGACTCAGTTTTGTATGGGATAGAAAGTGTTGGGGCGGGCACAGGAGACTTGGTTGGGAAGTTTGTAAGGAGGACATTCTGGTAAAAGGGAAGTGTGTGGAAAGGCGTCTACACTCTCTATCGGAATTCCGATTTAGGGGAGACTTAGGGGAGTATGGAAGGGGGTAGCCCCAATTATTCCTTGACCTTTCCAAACAAGCCTGTGCATGTGCAGACCCCTGGGTGTTTACTGGAATCCTTATGCTTAATCCCTGGATGCCTTTGCCTAGAGGACAATGTAAACACGTGTGTTCTCCCAAGATTACTCACCCTAGGAATTGCATCTAAAGATAAAAATCTCAATAAAGACCTAAGGCGACAGGCAATCCAGGCTGCTTGGACCCTTGAGTCAGGCAACCCCCTTAGCACTCTCCCCCACAGTAAAAATGTGTCCCAGTGATCTGTTCACCGGACGTTCAAGGGCTGCTGGTCAGCCCCAGCAAGAAATAATAGAGACTGAGAGTTTTGCCCAAATACTGTATAAACAGGAGTCAGAAATTCAGGCTGTGGGACGCACACTGGATATTACCCTGCTGTGTTCCAGTCCACTGGCTCCATCTGTTGAAACTTCAGGCCCAGAAGGAAGCATTTCATGTAGCAACTCACCTAGAGACTAGGTGGCTGCTTCTCAGCTTCACAGCTAATTCATGGCATAAGTGGGACCAGGATCTTGAATTTCTGACTTCCATACAATGCTTTCTGGGAAAGAAGTAGAAAATCAATTTCTAATTAAACTTTAAATGTGAAATATGGTCTAAAGAACATGATTAAAAAGTAAGGCATAAGCAATGAGAAATATGGTCTAGGATTGTGGGTGCTAATTCCAAACCTGGCTATTTTGAGTGCAGTACTTACCCTCCCTGTCTGGGTAAAAACAGCATCAACATTCAATTGCTTCAAAGATGAGCCAAATAACAATATACAGTGTTTATGTGAATGAAGAATTATATGGATGCTTCACACATTCATCTGGAATATTTTACTTAGTTTTAAACCTGTCCTTCTTAGGCATGCCTTCTTCCCATCATATATAGAGATCCTACAGATGGGCCACTTTCTCTCCCTCTCCATTCACTCTCCCATCTTCACCACCACCTGTATTCATCTTTCCTCCACCACGTCTTGGATGTCCCTTCTAACTGAGATCTAGTTTCTCTCTTTTCTCATAGCATTGTAAGGCTATTAAACACCACTGAGCACTTGGTCAAATAGAGACTTTTATGGGTCACTAACAATTTCATGTGAATTAATTTCTTTTTTAGGATAAGGATAGAATTGTATTTTGTTTCGATATGATACCAGCCATCAGTTGAATTCAAGAAAAATTTTTAAAGATTTAATAATTACACTTTATTTACTTATATTTTAGTAACTCTGTCTGTAAGACACAAGAGCAAAACCAAATAATTTTAAGGAAAACACACACATCCTTCATTTAAAATTTAAAATACAATATTATAGGGTCTACTACCTGTATTTGTCACCTCATTTACAGGATTTCATTTATTCCTTTCCAGCAGTCTTTGCACTAGGAATTGTTTTTCATTATTTTATAGGTAGTAAAATGGAGTCTCAGAAAGTCACTCAAGGTCACATGGCTGGTTAGTTGTGGTACTATGAATTGGAGAGAGGATTTGAATCCAAGATTATTTAGTTTCACAAACAGTGCTTTGATTAATTTAATTGCATAGAATCTAAATACATTTTTTCTTCTTTTTAAGGAAGCAATGTTTTAGATATCATTAATATTTAATTGAAGTTCCACCTGAAATTGAGTGCAAATGTAAAGGTAACTATAACTATGTGAAAGTTTTATTATTTGATCCTCATGAATGACCTTAATCAAACCACAAGAAGTTGAGTCTCAGTTTCCCAATTTGTAAAATGGAGAACAAGAATTATGATCTCTATAGTTACTTCTTTCTCTGACACACTAGTCTGACAGTCAAACTAACTGATCTTGAAGAGCAGAAAAGTGAGAATAGATCTTAGGTCAGACATTTTTCTTCCTTTTTACTTTCTCTACTCATGCCTTGGGCAATGCTATCACAGGTGCAAGTTTTTCACCTTATGACTTAAAATTTCTTGTTGGTAAACTTTAATTTTAAATTCACCAGTAGTTAAAGTATTGTGTAGATTTTATTTGTAATCTAGAGGCCTGGTGCATGAGATTCATGCACTGGGGGAGAGGGGGTGTCCCCTCAGCCTTGCCTGCACCTTTTAGCAGTCCAGGAGCCCTCAGCGAATGTCAGACTAACGGCTTAGGCCTGTGGTCAGCCATCCTTAGCACTGCTGCAGAGGCAGAAGAGGCTACCATCACCTTCACTGCACTCGCCAGCTGTGAGCCCAGCTTCTGGCTGAGCGGCGCCCCCCTATGGAGCGCACTGACCACCAGCTCCTGCATTGAGCGTCTGCCCCTGGTGGTCAGTGAGCATCATAGCGACTGGTCATTCCACTGTTGGGTTGATTTGCATATTAACCTTTTATTATATAGGATAGAAGCAAAAAGTTGAATCAAAATTTAATAATCCTTTACTGAAAACTTTTGAGTTTGAACCAATTTCTCATTTAGTATATAAGAAGGTTTTCTTTTTGACTTAATAAATGTGCAATCTTTTACAAAGTTGCTTTTAGGATTACACTTTTGAAGTGCTCTAGGAAGTGTATAAAACTTCCAGATTGGCTAAGATCACCCATCAAAGACAGACAGAAAGGGTGGTAAAGGACAATGTCCCACTATCCCTTTTAAATGGTTTAACTAGAAGATCCTGAACTCATGGTTGAATGCACTCCAGAATTCATTCCTCAAAGAGCTTTGCCATGGGGAGCCTGCCCAAAGCAAACTTTTTCCCCTGGTAAGAGAACAAAGAAAAACCTTTTTAGCCACAGAAAAAAAGCTAATTCTTTCATGTAATCCCCTTGATATGAATGTACCCTTCGAAACCTACCTTGCATTCTCTAAATCATGAATGCTGAGGGACAAGGTGTGTGAAAAACACAGAAAGAGTTGCTTCAATTGCTTCTCCACACATTCCCCTAGGAACAGATCCAATGATCAAATAGTGGTTGAAGTAAGAGCATAAAGATTTAAAACGACTGCACAAATCAATAGCGAGCAGCCTGAGCATTTCTAGTTCTTGGATTTTTCTTTTATATTAAGTGACCTTAGATCTTTGAGACTTATGGTTAAAGATGCTCCTTTTCCCCTTTTGTATTAGTAAATTAAAGTATGATTTATAGTTAAATGGACAGGAAATAAGTGCATGGTTTGAAGAATTTGGATAAATGTGTGCAGCCCTGTGACCCATACTCAATGAGGCTTTTATGAATAATCATTTATTCTTCTAATGTAGCGAAATTTGAAAATTTTGGATTTGAAGATTATTTCTATTAAATTTTTAATTAAGGCATCATTTCTGCTTTGGAAACTTTATACATATTATCAGCTTGTCATGGATCATAAATTAGCGGTATGGTTATATATCAGAGAATCTAAGATTTGAAACTTTATCAATGGTTGCTAGATAGTGCCTAGTTTAAATTCATGCTCCTAAAGTTGTGAAATTTTGATAGATTTACAGTAATTAGAAATAAGGTATAATTAGTTATTTTCTTCTTACAGAATATATCAGAAACAGGAAGGCCACCAGTCCTTCTAATAGTTGGCTACGTCTACTTCAATTAAAGGATTTGCTCTCCTGCTTGTGGCTTAAATTTTCTTTTTTATAATCTTTACTTTGATGTATTTTTTTTCCCTTTTTATACCAGCATCAGAAAAGAAAGAGTGTAACCTGGCCTACAACCCTTTAAAACTGTTCCCAAGAACTCTTTGGCACAACTTTAAAAATGTATTAGGAATTCCAGTCTAAGCAGGCAATCCAACCTATGTTTTCTTGCTTTGTCAGTGTACACTTGAAATTTATTTAATTATTCTTAAGCTATGCAATCATAGACAATCATGTTATTTCTTTACATTAGAACAATTCTATCATGTGTAAGGCACTTCTGTGGGATGTTGTTATTTTATATAGAGTATAATTAATGAGTTGATGGATCATCTCTTCTAATTATTTTCTTTAATTTTCACCTTTCTTTATTTTCATTCTCTTATTATCCCAACAGTATGTCTAAAGGGAGGTGAAATAGTCAAAGGAAGTTATAGAGGAGAAAGAGAAGCTTGGGGATTTAACAATCTATTGTTGAATAAAGAAGAGCTATTGCTTTAAAGAAAGGAAAAGTTCTTGGCAGTACAAAATAAGGTATGCTAGGAGACAAGGAAAAGAAGAATTTTCACAGTAAGATTAAAAAAAAAAACATTATTTAGTCTGTGAGATATTTTTATTTCATTTCTGCTAATAGTTAAGATCTGGATTTTAATAAAAATCTTTTCAGTCAAAATCTGCCAACGTCTTTAAAAAGTTTTCTATCCTTTGTGAACTAGTTGTAGGAGAATAAAATTACTTCAACAAAAATATAAATGGAAACAAGGATTTTTTTTTTAAATGAGGATTTTTGTGAAAGTTTACTATACACGAGGTGAATAATTTGCTCTCTAGCTGAATTTAAAACAAAATAGCTCAGAGTTTTGGCATAACTCTGTCACAGTGAGGGATAATCGGGGCTTTCAAAGCTGTTCCCTATTTCATAAAGTTGTTTCTGATCATCCCTTAGAAATGGTGTGCAGAAAATTGCCTCTTCTCTTTCAGTCTTACTAGGAAGAATAGTGGTTGCTACCTGTGGACACCGGGATTCTGAAATGGTTTTATCAGCAATGGATAATCCAAATGAAATTACTCCCATAATCTCACAGGAAATGCGTAGGAGACACACTTCCTACAAGGGCAGCAGGGCAATGTGAGGTTGGCATTTGAGGGGCCACTGCAGAGGCAGTGGGTACAAAGTACCAGGCAGGGAGGCAGGAGGGATACAGCAATAGGGAATCTAGAGAGTGGTTACTCCTTTGGATACCTACATTGTTTACTTTTTATTGTGGTAACAACATACAACATAAAATTTACTATCCTCATCAGTTGTAAGTGTAAATTCAGGATGTTAAGCATATCTGTATTGTTGTGTAATAGATTTCCATATATTTCATCTTACAAAACTGAAATTCTGTATTCATTAAAAAGCAACTCCCGCCCTACCCAGTTTGGCAGATAGAACATCAGCTCGAGGACTGAAGGGTTCCAGGTTCAATTCTGGTCAAGGGCACATTCCTCAGTCGCAGGTGTGTGCAGGAGGCAACTAATTGATGTGTCCCTCTCACACTGATGTTTCTCTCTATCTGTCTCTTTCCTCCTTTCCACTCTCTCTAAATACAAGTGGAAAATATTCTCCAGGAAGGATTAACAACAACTATGAAAAGCAACTCCCCTTTCTGTCTCTCCCTCAAGCTCTAGTAGCCACCATTCTACTTTGTTTCTATGAGTTTGATTACTTGGAATAGATCATATAAGTGAAGTCATATAATATTTGTCTTTTTGTGACTGGCTGTCTCACTTAGCATACTATCTTCAAGTTTCATCCATGTTGTAGCATGGGACAGCATTTCCTCCCTTGAACAATATCCCATCATATTCCATTGTATGCATATACTACATTTTGTAAATCCATGTAGCTGGTTATGTACATTTGGGTTATTTCCACATCTTGGCTATTGTGAGTAGTTTTGCAATGAACATGTGCTATTGACTAAATATTTGTGTGCCTCCAAATTCATATGTTAATCCCCATCGTGATAACATTTGGAGGTGAACCTGTGGAAAGTGGAACCCTGTGAATGGGGAGTGTGCCTTATACAGAGATCTCCCTCACCACTTCTGGGTATGGGGATATAGCAGAAAGTAGGTTCTCACCAGACACCAAATTAGTCAGACTTGATAATTGACTTCCAAGTTCCAGAACTAGGCAAAATACATTTCTATTGTTTATAAGTTACCCAGTCTATGTTTTTTAAAGTATGTTTTTGTTGATTTTTTTTCTTTAGAGAGGAAAGAGTTGGGGGAGGAAGAGAGAGAAACATCAGTGTGATAGAGAAACATTAATCGATTGCCTCTTGCATGCACCCTGACTAGGGATCGAACCCAAATCCTGGGTATGTGCACTGATCAGGAATCAAACGGGAGATCTTTCACTGTACAGGATGATGCTCAACCAACTGAGTCACACTGGCCAGGTACAGTGTATGGTATTTTTGTTCTAGCAGTCCCGACATAGGTACACAAATATATCTTTGAGACTCTGCTTTTAAATCTTTTAGAATATATACCCAGAAGTGAAATTGCTGGATCGTATGATAGATCTAGTTTTAAGTTTTTGAGGAACTGCCATACTGTTTTTCATGGCAATTATACTATTTTATAATTACACTATTTAAATTTTAAAGTAAAACAGCTCTCAGAAAATAGTTTATAACATCATTGAATAGAAAAATAAGAATAGTTAAGTCATAAGGTTATTATATAAACTATTTCTAACTGCATCAGGATTGAAATAGCTGTGTTGTTTTTTTTTGTGTGTGTGTGTGTTTGCATGTGCGTGTGTGCAAGTGTGTGTGTGTGTGTGTGTGTTTGTGTGTAATATATCCCCCCTCTTATTTCTTACTTTGGTAATGAGGAGGATTAATGCTAATGAAAAGAATAAACAAATAACCTTTTTCTGACATAAACTGCAAAATCAATCCTTGATGATCCTCTCATCCAGAGCTTACTCAAGAAAAGAAAATATTTTGGTTGTTGCCATGGGAAGGTATTTACACTTGAGCAGTGTAGTGTGTAACTGGCTTAATAATACGTCAAAACTTCTGTGAAACTTTAGCACTTCTCCTTCTTACCTCCACCAAACACATGCCTTCCCCTTGGCTTCCTGATGTCTGGAATTCCACATTCAGGAACTAATTTGTTCATGGTCATTTCCTGAGAACAGTTTTTTTCCTACTGGGGAGATAAAGAGAATCCTGAGAGTAGAACGGGGCCAAAAAGAATTGATTCCACCCTGGAGATAGAGAGTGGTTTGGTGATGTGAGAATTGTGTGAAAGAGGAACACTCAAGATACTGAACACCTAATACAAGGCAGGAAGGATATAATGGAGGAGGGTCTGGTGATGGGCCACACTGGCTCAGAGTCTCCCACAAGGCCACAGTGAAGTGTCATCTGGAACTGTAGTTATTTTAAGGCTTCACTAGGAGGATGGAACTCTAGCATACTCAGGTGGCAGGCCCCACCTTGCCCACTTCCAAGCCATTCACATGGCTGTAGGTAGGTGACAGATTCTCACTAGTCAGTTTCTTGACATGTAGCTCCTACATAGCATAGCTCACAACCCAGAACTAGATTGGTAAGTGCTCAGGGGGGCAGCAAAAGTGGCTTCAAAATAACACCCTCTCTTCTCTGGGAAGCTGCCCAATAATTCATTACCTTATTAACTTTTGATTCCTTCAAGCTAATTAAAATATAGATGTATAAGATTATCTATCTATCTATCTACCTATCATCATCATCATCATCATCATCATCATCATCTATCAATCATCTATTATATATCATGTTCAATAGAAAGGTTGTTTTAAATTATACAGTTCTCCATTCTTAGTGGTAGAAGTCTGAGATTTAAGAATCACTGTGGGAGCATTAAGCCCTAAAGTCCTTGATGGAAGCTTGATCAAGTTTAGAGATTCCCAAATTGAGGTAAATTGAAGGTGAACTCTTCACGTATCTTTCCTTTTTCTGGATTGACATAGGATCTGGGCAGGCCTGAAATTGTACAAAAAGGGTGTGAGGATTGAGGAAGTCTGTGATAAGGAAATAGGTCAAGGGCCAACAAAGGTGAGGATGCTCAATATAAATTTGATACAAATTCTCCCTTTTGGATGATTTTGTAAGAAACTAGCCCTGGCATTTAGGTGAATCTGACAAATGAGAACTATATAGACATTTTTTTCATGGTATTTTTTTTTCAATTCCAAGGTAGTTGAAAAAGTAGGTGAATGATTATCATCACTGGGGTACTTTGGATTAAATTTATCCTGCATAAGAGCTATAACATCTTTAGACTGACACATTTATTTTTTCTTCTAGAACCTTTATCCACCCATCCATCTAGTAATCCACAATTAATACTTTATATCTGTTGAGGGAGTTAAGTATTTGTATTAAAATATTGTTACTTAATCCTTTATTTTCAAGCAAGTGAAAAGCAATTAATTTTCTATCTTATAAAAATGGGGGGTAAGTAAGGTATCACTTTTATTTATATAAATTTATGTGCTGATTTAATATTACTTATTACTATATTATACCATCACATTTTCAAAGTTCTAATATTACTAAGGGTCTTATTCAAGAACCAAATGACCTGATCTTTGGTGGTCCTCAATTAACACCAAGAAATATTCTGAGAAAAAATTTCATACCTTTTGTTTACCACAGGGTGGTTTTGGTATTATTATCAAATATTTTATGGATTTTTTTTTCATGACAGTAGTTGTTTTGGGATGAGTGTAAAATTAACTAGAGCACATGATATTTTAAGAAACTTTGTTTTCAAGAAGAATGTCTTTTCCTAAAAATATTTACCACTGAAGGCATCAATAATGCGCTTGGCTTAAAATTAGCTCCAAAAAAACAAGTTTTAGTTATTTAATCTGAAATATAATGGATTTGCAAAAAAAAAAAAAAAAAAAAAAAAATTTTCCTTTGGAATTATAGACATAAAAAATTTTTGGACACCAAAAGATCAACCCCAAGAACAATGCCATCCTTACCTTTAGGGAAAAGCTGAACTTACTCTAGGGATAAGAAGCAAAGGCAAAATACCATGTCTTAGTAACATTTTCACCTAATTATTTAAGAAGAATTTTCTAAGTGATTCTTAAAATATTTCTAATGCTTAATTTAACAAAAATCATCTTCTAACCCCTAAACTTTTAAATTAATTTCTATAAGTATCAAATTTATTTAGAGCCTAAGCCATTAGCAAAAGACAAAGTAGTCCCCCAAACAGTAACGATTGATTTAGTGGTAAGCATTTTCAGTTGAAAAACTCAGGTGTATTTCAACACGTATTAGCTTTAGATTTTAAGTTCAGACATTGATAACAGTCAAAAAGTTAGTGTGACTCATTTCCTGTCACTATGCTGCTTGTCACCATTACTGGAAGCGATTGACAATGAAAATAATCACTTAAAGATCTTGTTTGTGTGACATGAGCAAATATAACATAGGCCCAATACTACGAAGTCTTTTGACTATTAGATATCCTCATAGCATAAGATTGAGTGGACCAAAATACAGAAAACTCTATCTAGCAAATATGATGTAAGGGGAAGTGGGGAAGAGAAACATAAACGGTCTGGTCATGGTAGGAGGTACTGTTTCATCCATACATATGTGTGAATATTCTTTGATACTCAAAAATGTTATATTGACTTTAGCTTGGTCTTGTAATGTAGCTTCTGTCCTCTTTATGTAGTCTCTATTTTCTAAAAGTGCAATCATAGACTTCCCCTTCTGTGACTAATATTTACTGTTAATAATCTGGACTAAGATTTATCCATTTTAGAGCACTGAGATTAATTCTTTAAGTGCTTATGTAGGTTAGATATTTGTACACAGACCGATTTGAACATGATAGGCAAATTGTCCAGTATATTCTTGAAAAACAACCTTTTTAAAAAAGACCTTTATTGATTTCATAGAGGATGGGAGGAGAGAGAGATAAAAACATCAATGATGAGAGAGAATCATTGATTGGCTGCCTCCTGCATGCCTCCTACTGGGGATTAAGCTCTTGACCTGGGCATGTGCCCTTGACCAGAATTGAACCCAGGACCCTTCAGTTCATAGGCTAACCCTCTATCCTCTGAGCCAAACAAGCTAGGGAAAAACAACCTTTTTAAAAAACTAGATATAGTTTCTAGTTTTGTCCCTTTGCAAGAGAGGTAATCTGGAAAAGAGAAAAGTTTGGAACCTTGGCAACTCTGAATCCTGGTTACTTATCAAGCTGAGAAGCTTCATGTGAATCATTTTACCTCCATACATTTCCTGGGGAAAAGGGAAAATAATAATACTGCCTTCTTGAAAAAGTGACATTCTATAAAGTTTGTAAAACATCTGTAAAATGCCTGAAATAAAATGACTATCTAGGAAATATCTGAGATCATTTTTTAAATACATGTTCTGGTTCTTGAAGGTAAATGTTAAGGTGGATACACTTGTTAGACTGCATGAGGGAGTCTTTTTAGTAAGGGCTTCCTTTTAATAGACTTGATGCATTTATGAAATGGTTGATAGCTAAGTGAGTGCACTCACTGGTATTCATTCATATATGAACCATGCTCCCAGTAGGTTACTTTTGGAGAGGGATATACTAATATAGGTAACTGGACTACGATGGTTATTAGTTCTAAATTTTATTTCAGAATACTCTTCTTAACCTTATATCTAATACTATTAAGCATCTGTAGCAAGGTATCACAAATTGGCATAAATGATATCTTCATTCTTTGGATGTTTGTTCTCAGGTAGATAATAGTGTTACGATGAAGAAAAGGTTTCAGGTAGAAACTGCCACAATGATGGACATAATCCTCCCACATCATCATAGACCTGAGACCAAAATCGTGTCAGATATTTTGATAGTTTGTAACTTGTTAACTTTTCAAAAGGACATACAAAAAAGCAAATTTTAAATCCAACACTTATTGACTTACCCGTTATGGGACTTTTTGAAATTCTGAGTTGTTCTCAGAAAAAAATGAAACTTGGCGAAACACATCCAGTGCTTTGGCTAAACTTTGGCTTTGAGGATTTTAACACACACAGCTGGGTCTTGTTATTGGTGCCAGTGGAATTTGTAGCACTATCTATTTCATGATACTTTTATACCTACTTTTACCTTATAAGGTAAAGAGTCAAACTCTAAATGCGTAATATACTTAGGCCTATATTTAGCAGCAAAATAACGATTCTTGCAAGCCAAAGAAAAAGAGAAATTCAGACTCCAGATGCTGTTTTTGAAAAGCAGCATCTAAATAGTTGCTGCCCAATGTCATGATAATGTTGTTGACTAAGATTATTCCAGCTTGTTTTCTTAAAGCCATTATATAAAGCCTGATTTCTATTTTTAATACATCTAAAATATTTACATAGATAATTGAGAGCAAAATAAAGTGAAACTTTAAGTATTATAAGGACATTATTGAAGTGGCTCATTTTCATTAGAGCTTATATTCAAAGTTATGCCCACTAACCTGCCTTTCCTTACATTGCTAAAGAATTTCTCAAATTTTGCATAAGAAGTCATATTAAAAAACAAACAAACAAACAAACAAACAAACAAAAAAACACCACATTTCTAATCAACCTTCTTAGAATTGATAGATTCAAGAAACTTCCTGATCCTAAGACTGTCTTCACCATGCAGGTTTGGACCCCGTTAAGAGACCACTTTTGTACCATATGACCGATTTTTGGTGGCCTCCTCCTGATTGGTGGGGAGGTACAGACCTAAACTGTCCTTTCAATATCTTTCTCACAGTTTTGTTGTTATTTATAAAAGTAGGTCAGGGATACAGTATTTCATAGGGGATCTTGGTGGCCTCTATCAAATGTCAGGGGCCAATGCAAAATTAGGATAATGTAGCCAATTAGTCAAGAGGGGTGTGGAAAACTCTTTTGACTTGGAGGCCCTCTCTCTAGGTTGTTGAGGCCTAATTCTAGGCCTCTTCCCCCCCCCCCCCCCCCCCCGCCCCGAGGTTTAAACTAGTGGAGTACTAAAAAAACAAATCCATACCTCTTTTTGAAAATTATTTTTTATTATGGCATCTTTGAGTAAGTGTATTAATCGAAATAGTTATGACTCATAAAAAAACCATGAATACAAACTGCACTAGCTACCTATCTAAAGTAAAACCTATTCCATCACTTGCCCCCCCTTAGTCTAAAAAATTATATACCTTACTAATTAAAAATATTTTTTTTATTGCTTTCAGAGAGAAAGGAAGAGGGAGAGATAGAAACACCAATGATGAGAATTACCAATCGGCTGCCTCCTGTATGCCCCCCACTCGGGACCCAGCCCACAACCCAGGCATGTGTTCTTGACCGAATCTAACCCAGGACTCTTCAATCCACAGGCTGACACTCCATCCATCATGATTTAATTGAGCCAAATCAGCTAGGGCTACATCTTATTATTAGTCTAGCTCACTCCACTAGAATATAAGTCTATAAGGGCACAAACTTTTTCTTTCTTATTCATTACCATAGTCATTGTGCCCAGAACAGTGACAGGCATATGGCAAGCTTTTAGTAAATATTGGTAAGTGAATAAATTACTAAATTTAAAGATAGTAGTCATTACCACATTTCTTTTCCTGGGTTAAAAGAAAGTGTTTATCTCTGTGAAATGTTAGTGGATTAAAAAAATGAGTATGTGTGTGTGAAATAAAAATTAAGAGAATTGGAACTACAATAGAAATCAGCTTTTCAATTAGTTATAGAAGACTCCTGGCTAACCTACAGCCTTTACATCTTTGCTAATATGAATTTTTTTTTTTTTTTTTTTTTTTTTTTTTTAGGTGGAAGACTTCCCTAAGCCCCCAATTAGATTGGGCCTTCTATGTACTTTCTTAACAGAGTAATAATTACATTGTATTGAATTAATTCATTTGTTTGTCTGCCTCAATGCCCTCTACAATTCCCTCTATTTCTAACACCATCACCATCACCACCACACCAGCACCTTCACCAGACAATCACCACCATCACTACTACCACCACCACCACCACCACCACCACTATCATCATCATCACCATCACCTTCATCATTACCATCATTATTTGCAAAGAATGTAATGGTCCCTTGAGATCAGGGGGCCTTGTGCATATAAAGAGGATAGATTTTGAACAAATATGCTTAGGAGTGTGTCAAAGTTTGAAGTATAAATATATGGTTAATGTCTCTAAAACTTAAATGAAAAAAATCCCCTTAAGAAATTCTAGTCTTCTTTTTCTTGGAAAAAGAAATTACCTAAATTCATTGATTTTATATTTCAAATGTATGTGAATGAGGCTGTGATTAATGTGATACAAATCTATTAAGGTAAATTGCAATGAAGAAAAATTAGAAGCAACCTATATGTAACCATTAAAAATTGGTTAAAACATAACTTTATTATATCTATAACTAGCGACCTATTGCAGGAATATTCCTGCAAGACTTCCGGAGGGCTTCCCTCCTGCCACTGCCACCTCTCCTGCTGCAGCAGGCAGGGCGGGGAAGGACAGGCGGGGCACTCCCTGCCCATCCCACCCACCCCACCACAACCATGGCCATCATCTCCCAGACCGCGCCTGTTGCCACCACCACTACCTACCTTGCCCCGCCCTGCCCCACAAGCATTGCCAGTGGTTTCCCTCCAGCAGCCACAACTGCCTTGCTTTCCACTTTCCCTCCCTCTTCCTTTTATGCTGTCTTTAGTCTTCACTCCTCCTTCCTTCCGTGTATGCAAATTAACTGCCATTTTGCTGGGTTAATTTGCATACTCACTCTGATTGGCTGGTGAGTGTGACTGGTGGGTGTGGCTCGTGGGTATAGCAGAGTGATGGTTAATTTCATATTGCTCTATTATTAGGTAGGATGTGGAATATTAGTCAATGATGATTACATAAAGTAGATCTATTTGGGAAGATGTTCACCATAACTTATGTGAAAGAACATACTTCAGAACAGACTATATAGCTCCAGAATATTTTTATAAATTATATATACACATGTGCATGACAAAAATATATGAGCATATATGTAAAAACATAAAGATAAATTTTAAAACACATGTACCAAATAATTTACAATAGTTATATTGGGGTTGCAAACTGTGTAGACAGGTTACAAAAGACTCTATCTTTTTAGTTTTAGAGGTATGTGTGATTTAGTATGTATTTCAATTGGTATGTATTTAGTTACTATGGTAGAAACCCCCTAATATTCCTGCAAGACATTATACTGTCCCTGCTGCTGCCATAATCTGTCTTCTGGTTTAAATCTGTGTGTAATCCTTTTTTACATTGTACCAGGGCTGATCTGTATTACCAAGAGAATATGACAAAAGTCATAGTAGGTGACCTCCAAGATTAGGTCATAAAATACCTTACATGTTCTCCCTCCTCTCCTTTCTTGTTCTTCACACACTCTGGTGTCTCTCTCTCCTTACACTCTGGTCTCTCTCCCTGTCTCATCACTTGATCTGAGAGAAGCCAGCTGCCATGTTATAAATATCCCTATGGAGATGCTATGATGATATTCCTTTAGAGCAGTGGTCGGCAAACGGTGGCTCTTTGGCCCCTTGAGTGTGGCTCTTCCACAAAATACCACGGCTTGGGAGAGTCTATTTTGAAGAAGTGGCATTAGAAGAAGTTTAAGTTTAAAAAATTTGGCTCTCAAAAGAAATTTCAATCGTTGTACTGTTTTTAAAAAAAATATATTTTATTGATTTTACACAGAGAGGAATTGAGAGGGACAGAGAGTTAGAAACACCGACCAGCTGAGGATGTGCCTGCAACCAAGGTACATGCCCTTGACCGGAATCGAACCCGGGACCTTTCAGTCCGTAGGCCAACGCTGCTCTATCCACTGAGCCAAACCGGTCCTGGCATGTACTGTTGATATTTAGCTCAGTTGACTAATGAATTTGCTGACCACAGCTCTAGAGCAACAAACGTTTTTATTTCATTGCACACATAAACTAATTACTAAAGTTCTGAGCATACCACCCTGGCCTGGTGTCTCAGTTGGTTGGAGCATTATTGAAGGTTAGATATCCCATCAAGGCACCCAACGAGGTTGTGGTTGATCCCCAGTTGGCATTGATTAATACTTCTCTCACATCAATGTTTCTCTCTTTCTCTCTATCCCTCTCTCTCTAAAAATCAATTTAAAAAAAAAACAAATATCTTTGGGTGAGGATTAAAAACAAAATTCTGCAGCACACCAAAATATTTTTTGCTGATCTGACAAAAACAAAAAACAAAAAAACAAAAAACAACTAAAAAAAGGTATAATTTTGATTCATTTACATGGAATAGCTATTGCCCTGTTGGCTGTTGTCATTTTTCTTTTATTTGACATTCTAAAGGAAAAGAATTCAGTGCCCATGACTACATAGTCAGGTATTGCACGTCTTAAAAATTCTTGTGGCTCACCAACGTGTCTCTTGAAGCACATCAGTTGAAAATCGCAGCTATAGTGAAACTGAGGCCTCTGGCCAATAGCCTATGGGGAAATGGGACATATTAACAGACATGAGCATGAGCTTGGTGAGTCAGACAAATTTCAGGTAAGGATTAAATTTCCAGTCAATAGATTGACTACATCCTGGTGAGAATCCTGAAGGAGAACTACCCAGTTACACCAGTTCTTGATTTTTGACCTCGGAGACTATGTGCTACAATAAATGTTTGATATTTTAATCTTTGAAGTAATTTGCATAGAAATAGATAACTCATATAGTTAGTAAATATTTATCAAATGAATTCCTAAATTAAATCTGATTTCCAAAAATATATAAATGCATACAAAAAACAAGAAAGCCAGTTCAAAAACCATTGAATTCATAACAGCTTTCAGTCATTATGTGTGATCTCAATCGATGGGCTTGAGAAGCAAAACTACTGTCATAAGGAAGAAGTGTGCATAATAAGAAATACATTAACATCATAAGTATAAATATCATACTTGAAAGAGTTAGAAACATTGCCATGAACCATTGTTTATAAAATTGAAGTGATTCTGACTTAGATTCAAAGAAAGGCAACTACTTTTTGCAAAGTGTTTTTTTACATAGTCATAGATATATATTATATATATTCATAGTGTGTGTATATATATATTTGACATGCTGATAGAAATTACATTGTTTAAAATGAAATATAAACTGAAGCCTGAATTATAGCAAAGAGTGAAAAAATTACAATTAATGTTTGTTTTCTAATTTGGAAGGCATATGGTTATGTTTAGAAAAATCCACTTTTTACTTAAAGTCTTTGGAGTAAAGTCAGCATCTAAGACAGTCTTACCTCCTTCCCAATCTTTACAGTGTTTCTCCCTACATAGTATATTTAATCAGGTTTAATATTTAAATATTTTCCATTTATTGAGTGAAATCTGAATGATATACCATTCACTAAATTCTTTTGTGTATATTACTTTATTAAAATCTTGTCCAAAAAAAAAACTCTGTGAAGTAAAGATGACAGTGGAGAATATGTTTGTGCCTACCACCACAGTGCAAACATATGAAAGATAGAGAAACTGAGACCAAATCTGTCTGACTCCAATTCCATGCTCTTGAACAAATGTTTCGATCAGGCTCACAAGGTCCAGTCACAGCTTCCCCGTCTGCCTTCCAATGACCCACTTATGGGAAAAGACAACGAATACAATCAAAACCCAAAATACCAAGTGAATCTTTCCAATGTCTGGTGTGGGCCAAAGCACTTTTTCTTTCAATCCTTTTTAGACAGAGCTCAAATTTAATGTTTTAAATATACAATTTTAGAATTCATTTCAAATCTCTTCGAGATTTAAACAAATGTATAAATCAGGAAGCATGATGGGATTTGGAAGACATCCAGTTACAATAAATCTGTCATGACCTGCTAAAGAATATGTCACATTAAAGAAGCCAACTTTGATGTTTTTCCAAGTATTAAAAGATGCAAATTTCCCTTGTGCTGCATATAGTTAAGAAATGTTGATGCCAGGGCTATTTTAAAGTCTCTGCAAATATCCTTTTTTGGAAATATTTATTTCTCTAACAACTTAAGATGACAGCAATTCATATACCCATTTTAAAACACATGAGAATATCATGGGTAGGTTGAACTTCATTGGAAATATATCCACTATTCTGAATTTAGATGTCACAGTACTTTTAAAAATAAGTAAATAGATTTTTCTAGAAAGTATCTAGAAAATGTTAACAAAAGTTTTTTAAAAAGATAGCTACTAGCAATTTATTAAGATTCTATAATATAATCCTTTTCTTTTGCATTGAAACAAATTTGAGGAGACACTGAAAATTTCAGAAAACCTGAGAAAAATAAAACTCTTAAAATGGAGATAGTTAGCCTTAGGCTAAATGACCACTTAGCAGAATCAAAGCAGTTAAGCTTAAGGGCTAATCTGTCTTATTTCATACTTAAGCTGTCTGGAGAACAGACTACAAAGTGAAATATCTAAAATTTCAAACTCCCTGATCTTTTGGATGTTAAATTGTCAATCTTATGGGAGTAAACTTTTGGAATATTTACCAGATTTTATGACTCCAGAGAAATGGCCAGTGCTCAGCATGAACAATTACATTTGGCCTTGCATATGAAACCAGTCTAAAGTAGGAGGCTGGATATCAGTAGAATCCATTCCCTGAGTGCATTCATCTAATCTGTTGTCTTGAACATGTGTGATTCCTATCAAATCTGAGACTATATAATTCAGTGAGCCTTATTACATCATTGCTCCTGCACAAACTTAATCTCTCTTCATGCATTAGATTGACAAATTTTTACAATGTATAAGAAACTATGAATAAGCTAGATATTACAAGAAATTAGAGGTCACTTACTAAAGGAGATAAAGTATGTGAATTTAAGTTTAGATAAATGGAAGAGTATAGTAAATGCATATAGAAGTATAAATAAAGGGGTGTGTAGTTTAAAAACAGAAATTCACAGAGTTGAGTAGATTTATGAAGTTGTTATTATTGATTAAAAGATGAATAGAATTTGAAAAGGCAGCCAAAACTGGTTTGGCTCAGTGGATAGAGCGTAGGCCTGAGGACAGAAAGGTCCCAGGTTCGATTCCGGTCAGGGGCATGTACCTTGGTTGCAGGCACATCCCAAGTGGGGGGTGTGCAGGAGGCAGCTGATCCATGATTCTCTCTCATCGATGTTTCTGGCTTTCTATCCCTCTCTCTTCGTCTCTGTAAAAAATCAATAAAATATATATTTTAAAAAAAGAATTTGAAAAGGCAGAGTGGCGAGAGTAAAATTTCTAGTCAGTGGGAGCAGCATGGATAAAGGTGCCAAGACATATGTTAACGAAGAGCAAGTCATCCACTTTACCTAGATATTAGAAGACTGATACTTTTGAGTTAGAACCAATCCTCGAAGATAGAATGAATAAGCCTATCTAGTAGGATGTAGAACTAGATTGAAAAAGCTAGAAATACTTTTGGAATAGTTGCCCAGGATAAAGAAGTGGAAGAGTTGGTAGGCAAAGGGTTGTGTTTAAGTTGGAAAAAGTTCAAGTGTGAGATCTTGAAGTGTGTGCAGCTGTTGAAGTACTGAGTGAATACCTCGGTGTTACTGTGAACCAATGCTGTTGTCTTAGAACAAAGGATTAGTTGGATTACAACTGGGAGCTGTGGTCATGCTGTTCTGGATTGATACCTTTGGTCTCAGGGATTTATGATTTATTGGTGTGTGTATGTGTGCGTGTGGTTTTTGTATAGCTGATTTTAATTTTACATTTGAAAATACATAGATACTTGGGAGAACCATTTGGTTCATCTGATGACAAAAATAAACAAATGCACCTATTTGCCAATTCCCAAGATAGAATATGGATCTCTGGTTTTGGCTCTAACATTTTGTAAAGAGCTTAGAAATCATTACTCCCATCCTTACAAGAAAAAGCTGGAGGGAGGGGCGGGGGGGATGAAATATAACAACTTTTCAGAGAACTAAAATCACAGTGCAAACTGTTACGCCAAAATCTGGAGATGCAGCAAATCCAGAAAATCAGACCAGTGTCTGCTTTCCTGGGACCTAAACCTGCATACTGGGCTCCAGGATAACAACAGTGGATTACAGCTGCAAGCTGCAAGACTGAGAGTCTCTCTAAGGCAGGATGGTTAGGGAAGACCAGGTCAACAAAGGAGACAACAATCAAGGATGCTAGAGAAATTTGAAGCCTCTATAAATTTGGAACGTAATCCAACTTCTAAACTAATTAATAGAAAACATCATACATCAACGTCCTATTTCCCTCAGTTTCTGATATATTATGTGCAGCATTCAACAAAAAAACTGCAAGACATGCTAAAAGCCACAAAAAAAAAAAAACACAACACAGACACACACAAAAAAACCCCTACAATCTGAAGAGACAAAGCAATCATCAGAACCAGACTCAGATATGCTCAGACTAAGACAGTCAAGCTTTGCCACTATTTGACATCATTAGTCATTCCTTGAGGTTTACTGTGCCACGAATCCCAACTGGTGTCTGAAGTACTAGTAATTGCAAAATAAGACTCTTAATAGCTGCAAGTATCTGAACTATACATGTAGAAACATCACAGACACCACATGCAGAAGCTCGGTAGAAAAATTGCACACTTGCTTCTTTACAGAACAGTTGTTCCCTAAAGAAAAAGCTCCAAGCTTCCCAGCATAATCCAGACTAAAGTTCTAGAGTTTAACTGGCCTCAGCTTTTTTTTTTCCCTCTTAAATGCTGGGGTGGAGAGAAGAAAGAGGGAAGGAAATGATGTACTTGGCATGTTGTAAAGCTAGATGTGTCATCACTTTCAATAGTTTGGAAACGTGTCGCAAATATAGTTATCAACACATAGGAAAGGGCTTATATTTAATATTGTTTCCTTTGCAAATCTCTAGTTTTTCCAGCTAAGATTTGTCCCACTGTTTAGTTGTTTTTGGTTCATTCTGATTTATTGCTGAGCTCATGAATCATTTGCCTCTCCTATATAAAAAAAAAAAAATCCCCTTTCCATTGATTTCAATTCTGTTAGTGGCTGGGTGTGGCACAGTGGATGATAACCTCAGCCCCAGACCATGAGCCCAAGACTAGAAAGACTGATGTGGAGAGCACAATGACAGGAATTTAAGTTAGCCTGTGACAGCATTTCTATTTCCCCAGAGATAGGTGTGTGGAAGACAAGGGAAATACACTGACGTTATTAGTGATGTATTTATAACAGTCGCTACTCCCACCCTCAGTTCCATTGTTGAACTGCCATTGTTCCTTCCGTAAGAATTACAGTAGGCTGATTCAAGTTTATACAAATGATTTATTTCCACACTGGAAGGGTGAGAAATGGTGCTTTTTAAAGCAAGCATTTACTTGAGGGGGAAAAAAAAATCCAAACAAGTCCTATGGGATGCAGGATGGCGAATGCACTCTAACACTAGTCTTGAAAAGCGTTAACATGATTAAATAGCTTTTGTAAAGAAAAAGACATTTTTCTGAAATCAACATTGCTCACAATTCCAAGTATAACAAATTAAAGAATGTGTATTTAAGCTGTATCTGATTTATTATAAGGAAAACATATAAAAATAATAACACAAATAAGATTTCATTGATTTTATGTTTTCTGTGCATTCATTGAAGAATAAAGAGGCTGGTTTTTATTGTATTTTTTATTGGACAGCCACCTAAAATGTTTAAAGGCAGAACAAATTTATTTTTAGCTCCATGAACTCTTTAAAGCATATCTCAGTTGAATATATTTGGTGAACTTCTAAGGTTCTTAACTGCATTTAGAAAAGATGAGTACTGGTTGTGAGAGAGTACTTAACTGCTTTTCTCCTAACTATATATAAGCCTTAACTAGGCTACTTAATGATATCTTGCAAGTCACATTCAAACAATTTTGCCAGGATCAACCATTTTAATTCTTTTCAAATTCTCTGATGTATTAGACAAAATTCTTCTAGAAAGATGAAAGAGAGATTTCTTTTCATTGAACTAGATTTCTTTGGGGCTCAGATAGGATTTTTAAAGCTAGAATCAATGGTGTTGTGGGAATAACATGTTTGGGTTTGGGAGTCAAAGAAATTTGGCTTCAAAACTCTGCTCTAAAAATAGGATTTAACTTGGCTTTGGATAGCCACATATATTCCCTAAGGTCCATATCTATTGTATATGGGAGCCTGAGGATAAACACACAGTGCAGTGGTTGGTACATGGTAAGGTGCTCAACACCTGCTTGCTTCTGTAATTCTCCATGCCTCTATATATTAGTGTTTTTTTCAAATCCTATATAATAAAGGGGCAATATGCAAATAGACTGAATGGCAGAACAACCAAACAATCAATCAAAGCATAATATGCTAATAATATGCTAAGGCTGGTCAACTGCGCTGACCACAAGGGGGCAGATGTTACAACCAGTAGATTAGCTTGCTGTTGGGGTCTGGCCAATGGCCCTGAGTGAGATAGGCTGGACATGCCCTGGAGCCCTCCATGGTCCCTCCCCAGCTTGATTGTACATCTGAGGCGTCCCTCAGCTGGGCCTACACCCTCTCGCAATCTAGGACCCCTTGGGGGATGTCAGAGTGCTGGTTTCAGCCCAATCCCATAGGCCACTTCTTTTGAGAGGGCACCAGGTGCAGAGCTCATGGCTGGTGAGTGCTGCTGCTGCAGGGTGAGCCTCCTCCTATTGGGTCTGATTGGGCGTAAGCCCATGGCAGGCACAGTGGAGCTGGGATGAATGGGAGTGGCAGGTAGAATCTGCAGGTGGTGTTGGACTGCGAGTTTTGGCACGATCCCTGCAGGTCACCCAGAAGAACCCCACTCGTGCATGAATTCCTGCACCAGGCCTCTAATAAATAATAAATAATTAAGGAATCTGAAGGAGTTCACACCTGCTTCATGGCTTTTATATTCTCAGTGAAGTGGGAGCTTATCAAGACTGTCAAACGTATAGAAAATTAAAGTGAAGAATATCTTTTGTGCCCTTGTCTGCATAAGCTTGCAATCTTTATTATAAAAATATTGATGTTCTGGTTTCTTTTGTTCAAACACACTATTTGTGACTGTCACATCTCTACATTTTACTGCCAAAAAACTCTGCATCCAAATAGTTGGTGAAATAAAGTTAATGCACATGGAAGTTAGAAAAGAAAATATGCATTTTTAAAATCATTTATAATGTTCTCACAAAGCTAAAAAATATACTTTTAGAAGTAAGACATGGAGATTAGTACACTCTTCTTCCCCATGGGATCCATTTTTTCACTCATTTACGGTATTTACAAGCATGGAACACCTATGTGGAGATGCAAATAAAATAGTTTCTATGCATGTCAAAAATGAACACACCAAATTAAATGAATAGATACTTTTTAGCTTATCACTTGTTTTTTTTTTTTTGAATTCCTTTTGTTTTAAGGCACTTAATGGGGAGGAAAGATGGGTAAACTAAGTGACAATATTGTGCAGTCTATGATATTATAGGGTATGCAGCCATTCAGGTGTGTCACTTAGATTTCTCTTTTAGAGAAACCCTGAAACAAGGAAGGCATTTAGGTGACAGCCTCCAACTGCAGCAACTTTAAGATCTGTTACTATAATGTAAGCTGGACAGCCCCATTAGTTAGTGAACACTTTGGGAAGTGTAGACTGGCCACTGCCCAACACGAAGCTCTTCTATAGCATTCATTACAATGTAACTCCATGGCAGTCTGCAATGGAGTACCTGTTGGTCTGGCTGACATTTTCTCTTCTTACTCCATCTTCCTTTCTTCACTTTCTCCTTTTCCAGGAATTGTAATGTGGGCTTATTAAAGTAGAAATAGAAGTCACTGTAGAACTACACAGAGATTTTCAAATTAGCCTACTTGCACACAGATTACAAGGTTATTTACAAATTTTGCTAGGTCTTTCTATATGTGAATTGCAAAGTCCTCAAGAAAAGCAAAAAGGATGGTAAAAATCCATAGGCAAAAAATTATTTAACCCCATAGAAATCAAAATACTGTGATAGTTAGTAGTTTTAGTGTATAAATATTCTGTGTGAAGCAAAAATGTTATTTAAAGAGGATAGAGAACTTTTATTAGATAACTAGAGGCCTGGTGCATGAAATTCATGTGCAGGTAAGGCTCCTAAACCTTGCCTATGATCAGGTCCATCTTTCCTGGCTGCCAGCAGCTGGCTCTACCTCCTGCCACCACCCACCCTGGTTCCCTGTTTGCCATCAGGTGATCAGAGCCTGTGGGCCAGGGGAGGGACCAAAAGGTCAGTCATTCCACCCTCTTGCCAGTCCCGTCCCCTGCTGCCACCCACCCCAGTTCTCCATTCACCATTAGGTGATCAGAGCCTGATGGTTGAGGGAGAGACCCAGAGGTCGACCATTTCCACCTGCTTGCCAGCCCCACCTCCACCGAGGGTTGCCCTTTGTGTGTGGGGCAACAGGCAGGGCAGAGGCCTTGGCCTGGTGCTGCCCACATCTCCTGCCACCCACCCCCGGGACCCCATTCAGCAGTCAGGGAAAGGGACCAAGAGGTAGTCAGTGCATCACATAGTGACTAGTGGGCTAGTAGAACTATTCTGGTTGTTCTGCCATTATGGTTGCTGGGCTTTTATTATATAGAATGTGGCTAAGTTTTCAAGTAGATGTTGTTTATTCTATCAAGGGGATCCTTGTATGGCTCTGTAGATTGAAACTGTACACTCTGTTACATCCCTGACTTTCACTGGTGTGTAGCAGGAAGTCTTGCACCCAGGCAAACTACATTCCTTTGAGATTAACTGACACAAGACTTTATGGAAAGCATTGCACAAGGGACAATGACCCCTGGCTCACCACTTCTAGGCAGTTTCCCTCAGCAGGGAAAAGGCACAGGATTTCAACTGCAAGAAAGAAAAAAACATTCATCTTGTATTTTTTCTTCATCCTTATCATTTGGTTGTTTATCCTTAGAGATACTTTGAAACAACCAAAGAAAAACCCCTGTCTCTAAGCAACCCTTCAAAATGATAGAATTTATCAAGCTTTGTTTAGGTTTAATGACAAAAACTAGATTTGAGGAAGCAATAAACTCTAGTAGGTTCTTTTATTTTGAATATTCAAGTGATCATTTCCTGAGGAATTGACATTCTTAAGTGGTTCCAATTAAGTTAACACCACAGGCCTATTAAAATGAAAAATATGTTTATTTTCTGCATATTTTTTAAGATTAACACATAAATATAGGGTGGGGCAAAAGTAGGAGTACAGTTGTTAATATGGAAAAATAATACAATAATTCATAAATAATAATGCAAGAAACTCTGTTTTGCATATTCACAACCATTGTAAGTCTACTTTTTACCCCACCTGTATATTTGTATGTCTTTTATAATCAATTTATTTCAATATCCAGAAATAAAACTAATATTCAAGGAAATGAATCAATGTTAAAAGAATAGTTGAATTGTAATAATGGAGAGGAAAAGGATGCCCATGCACAGCAATTATTATGTCTTTAGAAGAATGAGGAGACTGGACTTTCTAGCATTTGTTGGGTTAGACAGAAGTTAAATAGTTTGGGCCAAAGAATGGAAAACTTTGAAAATAAGACATATCCTGGTGCTGTTTCTCAGCGGCTAGAGCATCGGCTTGTGCATCAAAGAGTTTTGGGTTTGATTCTCAGTCAAGGGCATTTACTTGGGTCATAGCTTTAATCCTCAGCCTGGTTAGGGTGTGTGCAGGAGGCAACCAATCAATGTGTCTCTCTCACATCAAAGTTTCTCTCTATCTCCCTTCTTCTCTCCTTTCCACTCTGTCTAAAAAAAAAAAATAAAAAAAAAAAATAATAATCTATAATAAAAACTTAAGCAATCATTGCAACCCAACGAACGAATGAACAGGCTGCGTGGGGCAACCGACATGGGGGTTAGTGAGGGACAACCAAACGACTGAGGAGCAGGCTGTGGGGGTGCCAGGCTGGCAAGGGGGGCAGTTAGGTGCGACTAGGTTGGCACAGGGTGTGTGGGGGGGAGTAGTGAGGCATGACCAAATGACTGAGCAATGGCCTGTGTGGGGCTACTAGGCCAGCAGTGGAGTTAGTGAGGGACGACCACACAACTCAGCAGCAGGCTGCATGGGATGTCCAGGCCCGCAGAGGGAGCAGTTGGAGGCAACCAGGCTAGCAGGAGGGGCAGTTAGGGGTGAACAGGCTGATGGCGGGGGCAGCTGTTGGGGATGACTAGGCTGGCACAGGGGTGGGAGGGAGCAGTGAGGGGCAACCAGGTCAGCAGGGTGGGGCTGTTAGGGGTGAGCAGGCAGGCAGGCAGGTGAGCAGTTTGGAGACAGTGGTCCCAGATTGTGAGAAGGATGTCCCCCGAGGGGTCCTGGATTGGAGAGGGCGTAGGCTGGGCTGAGGGGACCCCTTTTCCTGCATGAATTTCATGCACTGGTCCTCTAGTAATAATAATAAACAAAAAAAAATATCCTCAGGTGATGATTCTCCCAAAAAATAAGACAGATAAATTTATATAGAGGATGCCCTGAAAAACATATGGATATTGAACTGGCATAATAGCATGACAGGAATAAAAAAGAGCTGTTGAGGTAAAGAGTATTAGGTAGGAATTGATTCCAGGAATCTAGGGACCAAATAATGAATGTCTGAACTAAGGTGGCTGTGATATAAAATGAAAGAGAACAGATGTAAGAATCAATTCATAGGAAAAAGAATAGTTGTTTCCAACTTTCCTTTAAGTTGGCTGCAAGTAAAAGCTATATAGACACCCTTTTTATGTGCAGTAATTTTTAAACAAACTTCATATGGTGGAGAATTTTATACTGATATCAAAGTAGATCGATTATAATAAGTTCCAATGAACCATCACCCAACATCAACACACAACCAACCCTTCTCCTATCTATATTCTGGGATGGGCTTCACCTCATTTTTTAGACATTTTTTGCCATACCTATATTTAACAGTAGACATGATAAATTTTATTAAATTTTTACTTCAAAATCTTTTTGTATTATATTCTGGAACTTATCAATGTTTAAGTTTATTTTGCTATGGTGCATGTACTCATATACATATGTAAAATCCTAATATGCAAATAGATGGAATGGTGGAACAACCGAACAACTGAACAACCCCGTATGTTGTATGAAGACCACAGGGGGTGCACGTGGAACATGGCGGGTATTGACAGCAGGTGGCAAAGCATGAAACATGGCAGGCATCGGCCATGGTGGGATGATCAAGCAGGTGAGTGGGGGCACCAGACCAAGGCAGGGCACTGGTCACTGTCATAGGGACAAGCCTCTGGTGGTTACTAAAAATTCTTTTCTTCCACATGCCATGGTCCCACCCAGCGCTCACACCTGCTGCGGGCACCGGTCCTGCTCAGACCTGCTGCCAGTGCCTGGTGCCAGTCCCAATCATCCCTCAGGGCTTCTCCACCTGCCCCTGGTCCTGAGGAGTAATCAGAGCCGGTAGCCACCTCTCGCACCTGCTACTGGCAACAGCCCCACTTGCACCTGCTGCCAGCATTGGAGCCATCACTTGCGCCTACTGCTGGCGCCGGACCTGCTCACACCCGCAGCTGGTGCCCAGCGCTGGTCCTGATTGCTTGGCCCAGTCAGTGGGTGCCAGCAGTGGCTGCCTGCTGGCCCTGATTTCCCCTGAGGCTTTTCCACCTCTCCTTGCTCCTGAGGATCATGGAAGCAATCGCTGCTCACACCTGCTGATGGTACTGACCCCGCTTGCACCTGCTACTGGCACTGGCTCCAATTATTTCTCACCATCAGTGGGTGTGAGCAGGGGCTGGTGCCATCAGCATGTGGGGGTACTGATGGCAGGAACGGGCTGCTGACAGTGGATCAGGGGCCTGGTGGGAAGGACTGGATGGGGCACAGAGGATGGGCCGAGACCTGCACCTGTGCCCACTGCAGCCTTATGGCCCACAATTCCTTTCAAGGTGCACGAATTCATGCATTGGGCCCCTAGTTTTAAATAAAATCTTGAGATGAATAAACTAATAAACATGCAACAGTCGTAGCTAGAATATTTAATTAAAGGTAAGAAACGTTCATTTATACCTCATCAAAATGCCTTGCACTGCAGACCCTTAGTATACATTTATTCAATTAACTGTTGAAATGAAATTCAAGTAGTGGCTGAATTCAAGCAGATGACAATATACTTACTGACATTACTATTGACCCTATTAAACAAATATCACAAATAGCATACAATTTTTAAAAATCATAAGAACTTCCCTGGCTGATGTGGCTAAATTGATTGGGCATTGTCCTGTGCATTAAGACTTTGATGGTTAGATTTCTGGTCAGGGCACATACCTGGGTTGCAGGCTTGATCCCTGGTAGGAGATGTGCAATAAGCAGCCGATTGATTGGGGGGCCATTATTCTGTTTCCTCTCTCTTTCTCTTCTCTCTCTCCCTCCCTCTCCTTTTCCTTCTCCCTTTCCCTCTCTTTCTAAAAATCAATAAAAATATATATTTTTTTAACAAAACATAAGAACTGACAAAGAGATATATTCATTATTTAAAAACTGCTACATATTCTCCACATAGAATTGAGGCACAATTTTATTATTGTACAGTGAGTCACAAGTCCAACACAGGTCTAATTGGTATTGGCAAGGCTTTGTTCTCTTCTGGAGGCTCTAAAAGAAAATGATCAATAAAAATCCTTGCCTTTACCAGCTTCTGAAGGCCCTTCACATCCCTTGGCTTACACCCCCCCAACACTCCATCTTTAAAATCAGTAAAACAATAAGACTCTATTTCAAGCCACACCTGTCTAACTCCCTCTTCTTCTTCTTTAAGGACTCATGTGATTAGCTTTGGCCCACTCACATAATTTAGGATAACTTGCTGTCTCAAGATCCTTAACTGTTATTATACCTACAAAGTCTCTTTAACCATGTTGGTTGCATATTCAGTGGTACCAGGGATTAGGACACGGACATTTTGGGGAGGTGGGATGCATTATTCTGCCTACAGCAGTTTCTTAGTGATTTGAGTAAAAAATTTTTTCAATTAATATAGTTCAGCTGTAATAATATAATATTGACAAATCATTGAACAATGAATGTTGTCACTGCAGAGTGATTGTGTGTATTTTCTTTAAACGTGAATCTACTGCTCTGTAGAAATTTTGAGTCACTATCTGTTTCCTTTGAACTCCAGCTTAAGCATTTTCCACAAGCCCCACAGAAAGAATTAAGAAAACAACGTACTTTGAGAAGAAAAGTTCTTGCCATGTACTTTGATGTTTGGAAGGCAATGGGTTTATGTGATACAAGAAATAAAGTTAACAGAGTGGTATTTTAACATATTCACTGGAATGCAAGCCACAAGATCTCGGAATTTATAGGCATAAGGGTAATAATTTTGACTATTTTGTTTTACCCTGAAAGTCAATGCATGTAGTAATTTGTCTTTTTACTTAGCAAAGTTCTATGAAACTGATAAGCAGAAGTATTACTTAAATTCTCTAAGCCTTATTTCCCCAGGCTATAATTTGGGGATAATAATACTGTCTCAGAAAGAAGCTTTGAGAATAAAGTTGTAAATATAAAGTTCTCAGAGAATCTTAAGCACATAATAATTATTCAGTAAATATTAGCTATTATTTTTATTTGTTAGTAAAAAAAATTCTAGATGAACTGTCTATGTGGTTGTTCATTCATACTCTATTATATATTTTATAGAAGAAAGAGTATATTTTTGCACATCTATGAACAGGATGCATATTGGACAGTATTATCTACTTATACCCCCTGGATTATTAGTTCCTCAAAAGAAATTACCTAGGAGGGTGGATTATAAATGGATTTATAGAAAGGCCACCTTTTTGTTTTAACTATATTTCTAGGGTTTGTGACAAATTTTTAAAAAATTCTGAAGGGTAGATTCATATTTAGTTGCCTGGAGTCAGACGTGCCCAGCCAGTTTTACTTCTGAACCAGGAGGTCATGGTTCAATTCCCATTGTGGGGCATTGCAGGAAGCAGCCAATCAATGATTCTCATCATTGATGTTTCTATCTCTCTCTCTCCCTCTCCCTTCCTCTCTGAAATCAATAAAAATATATTTAAAAAATACTCAGGTAATTTTTATGCATGGCCCAGAGTAAGAACCATTGCTTTAGCCTAATTAAATATTCATGTTAGAATATTGGCATCAATAATCAGAATATTCATGTTAGAATATTGGTATCAATAATTTTTCAATCTCCCCAGGTTATTTCAAACTGCAGGCAACATTGAGAATATCTGCTTTCTACTAAGGAGACTGAACCAAATCTGAAGATATTCTATGAAGGTTTTGAGCAGTGAGTCATCCTCAGGTGAGTGCTGTGAAGGACGAACTTCATGTAAATGTAAAAGTTTATATTCTTGTGTATTTTCCAAAACACCACTATCTTTTTACTTCATGCCCCATCTGATTTGAGCACTTTGAGTGGGGTGTGGTGTAAGATATGGATTAACAAGGTGGTTGTGCTGCAGCTGAAGAGGTATCTGTGATGGCAAAGCATTCCCCAGAGAAAAGAGGGGAGTGTGGAGGTGAGGAGGAGGGAATATAAGATCCTCCACAGGTCTCCTGAATTATTGAGGGACAGAGAGCACATGAATAATACAGTTTCTCTTATCCTCAACTCTCTCCTGTTATTTTCAAAAGTCATTACTTAAAAGTCATACAGATTTGTTAGTACCCCCATGACTGGTGATTTCCTAATTTTTCTGGCTTCTTGACTGACTCCCATGAATGGTAGGAGACATTACTAAAATCAGAGAAAGCAAATAAATAAGAACTGAAATCGAAGGAAAATTTTATAAGAAATGGACTGATATTGTCACAATACAAGCCATCAGTGCCCTTATTTATGTATCATTATTTCTGATCAAATGATTCTTAACCTTTCACCCTCTGCCTTCAACCTCTCTGAGAATCTGATGAGAGCCATGGATCTCTTTTCTGAAAACTGCACTTGTCCACCGACACGCACAGATCTGTATGTAAATTTTTAAACATTTTTTAATTGATTTCAGAGAGGGAGAGGGAGAGAAAGATAGAAACATCAATGACGAGAGAGAATCATTGATCAGCTGCCTCCTGCATGCCCCTTACTGGGGACCAAGCAAGCAACCAAGGCATATGCCCTGACCAGGAATGGAACCTTAGCCTCTGGTTCATAGGTGGATGATCAACCACTGAGTCTCACTGGCCGGGCTGTCTATCTTTTTTTTTTTTTTTTTACAGTCCTCCCAGTATTTCACAACCCCATATCAGTGGCTACTTCTCTCAGTCTCCTTTTACTATTAGCTGTAGTTATCCTAAACACCAAGAGACAGAGATATTTTTATTTTAGTTTTTGTGAAAGGTATTATGGTTGTGTAAATATTTGGTTAAAAGACTCTTTTTATGTTTCATTTACATTAGTTATTTCTTGAAGAGGTTAAGAAATGCCTAAGAACATTGTCAGCAGAATAATCAAATCTTAGAACCATTGGAGAAACCAGTCACACATGGGGGAGAAAAACAGGGATAGGAATGACTAGAGAACTGAATGGAGGCTTAGTAAATGTGATTCTGTTATTGTCCAGAATTCCAGGGTTTAAAAAACATGTCCTGAAGTTTCCAGCGACCTAAGAAACAATCAGAAGAGCAAAGGCAAATTAAAATTTTCCTCTCTAGGCAAGTTCTGCTCTTTTTAGACCCTTTTGTGAAAAGTAGGACCTTTAAGGGAATAGTCAGGTTATTGTTTTGCATGTGTTAGAGAAGTAATGGGATTTCTGATTATGAATATTTAGGGCTCAGTAAGAATCTGCCTTCCAGGATTCCAGGATGGCACACTTGTCCCAGGAATCATTTTTTGACCTGTTCTGTTGTGTGTTTGAAGTGGTACTCCTTCCCCGTGGCCCCCAAAAGCATCTGTCCCTCTTTTATTGCTGCACAAACTATATTGTGGTGACATCAAGTGCATATTTCCCCGCCCCACTACAGTGCAAGCTTCTTGTATTACCCCCTGTATCTAGAGCAGTGCTTACTACATATGAAGTTCTCAATAAATGTATCTGTTGAATGAAAAGGAATTGATCCGGACTAATGACAAAATGTGACTAATTCTTGCAAGCATTTCTCAAAATGATATTACCCAGAATACACAAGATAACTAAACTCTTAAGCAGTGAAATGCAAATTTTAAATAAAAACGTGGGAGAAATGTCCCATCAATGTCCTCTTGGATGCTTTTCTCATAGTCTCCTAAAAATAAAAACTGGAACTTCTTTTACGTAATTGGTCTTTCAACATAGATAAGCATAGATCTGTCTGGGCTTGTTTAGGCAAAAAAGTTATTTTTCTATCTCTATATTTATGTTTGATTCTGAGAATGTCTAGCTGAACTTGTGACATTTGTGCAGTTGATTAACAGTAAGCTACATATGTATTGAAGTAGTATTATGTAGCCCTGAACAGTTTGAATTCCCAAAGGGACAGAAAAGATTATTTTGGATGACATGTCTTATTACTCAAGACTCTTAGGAAATTCTCTAAATAGTGTATCCACTAACAACTGTGGCTTAAAAATTCCAGTTTGTACTTTAAATGTCTTTCCTTTCCAAAGTAGTATTGGAATAAAGTTTAACATCTTGTTTCGAAGAAGAAAGGAATGTAAATGCATTTTCTTATAAATATGAGACAAAAAGATGGCATGTCATAAAGTTCAACTTTATTTCTTCAATTCATGAAAAATTGCCTGAACTCAGATTTAAAAAAATTGCTTTACAAGTAGTATTACACTATTTTAGAACAAATATTGTATGATTTAAAGTCATGTTATTCTCTCTGGAATTAGAAGGTCTTGAATTCCAGAGTAATTAGTGACAACAGCTCATCTTAATTAAACATTTACTTTATAAAATGCTCTAAACGAATGAGCATTTTATATTAAGAAAATCTTTTAAAGTAGGTAGTGTTCCCCATTCCTACCTCCACCCTCATTAATAGTTGAGAACACTGAGTTCAAACACTCATTCGCTCATTCATTTAACAAATATTTTCTAAATTTTTATTTTGTATTGGACAAGTGCTAGGTTGTAGAAAGTTGAATAAGACAGACATGTTGTCTGCCCTAATGTAACATGTATTAGTGCCAGAGATAGTAAATGAGTAAGAAAATAAAAGTAATAATACAATTTATTAAGAACTATAAACAAAATAAAGAGAAAGCATGCTGGAGGGATGAGGGGGAGTGGAGGATAATATTAAATGGGATAATGAGCTGCATCCTTTGGTCACATAGTCAGCTGGTCAATGGTGAGTCAAGGCCACACTCATGTCTTCTGCCTCCTAAGTTGGTGCTGTTTTATATGGACACGTGGGCAAAACTGTAAACTGCTCCTGAAAAAAAAGTGAGGCATTTTGGGAAATGATACTACTCATTTTTAGGTCCCAGGTTCCCCTTGAAGTTGAATAAACAGTTGGAGTAACAGGAAGCAGCCTTCACTCATCTTTCCCCAATGTGGGACATACTTAGAGTTACTACAGCCCTTGGTATTATGAAGCAGCATCTTGCTGGTCCCAAAGTAGGAGAGTTTGACATTTGCTTCATTAGAAGCTCTGAGTTCCATTTCCACCCTGGGATGCCAGAATCCCTGCTGATTGTATATCTGCAACATAATTGGACCTTGTGTGTCATTACCTCTCTTTTTAAAATATTACATTTCATACAGAAATATTTTAAGATAAATGAGAATAAAAGATAACATGTTTGCTTCAAAAGTTAATTCTATAGCCAGATCTATTAGGACTCCATTGCAAGCTTAGAAGCTAAATTTGTGCGCTCAAGATAGCTGTTTTGCTAAGACCATTTATTCTTTCCTGAGAGTTGGGAAAGCCGCTGAGCAAAATGGGATTCCAGTTTTTCTAGAGGGTTGTTATAACGACAGGAGTTCAGTACAATATGTCTATTTACTTGTCCCAACACTCGGTTACCTCCCTTGTGACCCCGTGGAGCCTGAGGTAATGCATTCTGCACGGTGGCTAGGGTCTGAGAAGGCCCTAAGAACTGGCTGACAATTATGCATTGTGTTTCATTATTTACCACACTGGGGTAACGTGAATCTCTCCGATGCCCACAGGAGCCTGATCTGAGGCCCCTGCTCACAAGGAAGGTCATGAGGAACTCTTATCCTGCTTTCAAAGCCTCCAGTCCCCACCTCTGCCATTTTCATCTTATTCAGCAGGGATAATAGAAGTAGTTTTGATGACTGGAAACTACCATCTTGTTCCCCAGAGTTTGACTCTTTTAACCTAGTGCATTTTCTGTAGATAATATACCTCCTGTTATCAGAAATTTGGGATATTTGCTCTGGAAAATTTAAACAACTTCAAAGTGTAACTGAGCAGCCAGAAATTCTTCAGAGGTCAGCTGCATTCCACCAACACCAGAAGCCTGCACATATCTGACGTTGTAAATAAATAAGGGACACGATGTTTAAAGATGTTTGAGAAAATGTGATTTTTTTCTTTACCTGTGTACAATTGGAATGTTTTGTTTTTATTTATTTATTTATTTTTTTTATTTTTTTTATAACATTCTCAGTTGCCTTTTCAAGGTATGGATTAAGGTAAAGTTCCGGGACTTTTCAGAAACTGATGTCTCCATTACCTAGTGGGTTTGTGCAATACATTAACAGTTGCATGTGAAAGTTTAGGAAAGAACATGTGCTTTATTTAAAACTCTTCTAAAATCGATACCAGAACAACATTGTTTTTACATGCATGCTCATTGAGATTGAATGATGTAAACTGTAGAGACTTAGGCATTCTAGATCTACTGAAAAACAGGAAATGTCAAAAGTAAGAAATAACAAAGGTTCTAGAATATTCTAGTGCCTTGGACATGGGGATGAGGGTGCATTCCCAGGACAGTAAATTGGCTGTGTGTGTATGGGTCACTCTCCAGGATCAGGGACCAGCTGTGGAAAGCCCTGTTGAGGCAGAAGGAGGATGGCAGAGTCTTGGGTTTGAGTCAGACAGAAGAGTTAAGTCAGGAGGCTGTCACTTCAGGTAGCCAAAGATTAGGCTGCTAAGATGGAGTGTTGGAGCCACATCTGAGAAACATCCAAGGCCAGGCGATCAGGAGAGACAAGAGTGCCTTGAGGCATCTTCCTGCACTATTACTGCCCCTATAGTCGATTTCCCACACCCCAGCCAAGCAGACCAAATAAATATCTAAGTCAGTTCAAGTTATTTCCCTGTTTAAGACTTTCCAATGTCTTCCAGTAACTGAATAAAATCCAAATATATTTCAATATATATATATATAAATTCATAACTCTTTGCCATTGCCCAATTGGATCTAAATGTTCTGTCCTGGTGAGCTCTACAAACTCCTCTCCTACCCTGTCCCCACCTGACTCCAGCCTCACTGACCTTGAGGATCTTTGCCAAACTTAATCCTTCCTTGGGCATCTCTCTTGCTGAACTGCTATCTACACCCCCAGGCTAAAAAAGCACTTCTCCAGATTTTTTTACTCTATTTATCTTCAGCTTCACTAAGGTCTCCTTTTCCTTAAGGCGGGTATGCCACAATACTCTCAGAAGCAGTTGCTTTACCCTTAGCTCAGTTCCCTAATACCAATACATTTGTTTTTAGTTTTATCACTCCTTATATTATGTTACATATTTATTAGTATTACTCTTTCCAACTATATTGTTCAAATCAGTATTTCTAAAACAGTGCATGGTACATGGTAGGTTCTTGATAAGAATTTAATGGTTCACTGAGGGAAGGGCTATCTGGTGATGTAAATTAATAGAAAAGGAGCATGGTCATATGGGCCATGACATTTGTACCAGAAAGAGTCCTAAGAAGTAAGATAAGGAATGAAATGTAGAGCAAGAAGAGTGGTTTGAAAAATGAAATTTTGGAATAGTAAGTGAGTTAGAATGTGTTTTAGAATGGGCTAGAGATCCATAGATTACAGCCCCTGATAGTGAAGAGTAAGAGAATCCTGCCCAACAGCTGTGGCTCAGTGTTGAGTGTCCACCTATGAACAGGAGACCACAGCTCAATTCTCTGTCAGGGCACATGCTCCAGTTGTGGGCTCAATCCCCAGTAGGGAAAGTGCAAGAGGCAGCCAATCAATGATTCTCTCATCATTGATGTTTCTAACTCTCTCTCCCTTTCCCTTCCTCTCTGACATAAATAAAAATACATTAAAGAAAAAAAGAGTAAGCACTAAGACTTGCACAGTGCTTATATGTTTACCTCTTGTTGATTTGATCCCATTGGTATTATGTAGTGACCTCATTTATCTCTTGTCTTGAAGTCTATTCTATCCGATATAAGTATTTGCTACCCCAGCTTGCTTTTTTTGTTTTGTTTTGTTTCCATATCCCCACCCCCCATTCTTTCACTTTCACCAGTGTATACCTTTTGTTCTGAGTTGGGTCTCTTGTAGACAGAATATATATGGATAATGTTTTTTTATGTATTCATTTCTGCTATGTCTTTTGATCGTAGCATTTAATCCATTTACACTTAAGGTTATTATTGATAGGTACTTATATATTGCAATGTTTTTATACCTATGATCCTCTCTTTCTATTTCTTCTTCTTAAAAACAGTCCCTTTAAAACCATGCACTCTGTGACATTCTCAGGGTGACTCAGCATGGGAAACTTCAAGTCAGTGTAAGCATGCAGGGCTTTTTGTGAGAGGCAAAAGCCCTTCCTGCTTCTGAGCTTCATGGGAGGAAACAATGACTATGGCAGATATTTGCTCTCTGAACTGGTGAGAACAAAAATGTTCTGATAGAAAAACTACAGGGTGGGTTTAGTGAAGAGAATCTTATTACAGGGAGGTAGTTTGAATAAAATTCTAGAAGATCTTTAATGATATGAGTTGTCACTATAGATTATGGAAGACTGTACACAGACTTCTAAGAGTACCTGACATGATTGGAATATAAACTATTTAGCAGTGTAATGGAATATCAAGAGATTTGGAGCTAGGCAGCCAGGGTTTGAATCCCAGAGCTACGCTTGCTAATTGTCATGGAAGTATAACATACATACAAAAAAATGCATAAATAATAGTGATTTTTTTCACAAAACAAACATATCCATGTAACTAGCACTCACTGAAATTGGGAATCAGAGTAATACACACATCTTAGAAAAGCCCCTGGCACTCACTTCCTATTACTGTTCTCAAGGTTAAACACGCTCCTGATTCCTAACACCACAGAACTTTATATGATAGGATCAGTCAATATAGATTCTCTCCTATTTGGTTTCTTTTGCTCAACATTATGTTTATATGATTTATGTCCCTATGTCTAGCTTTAACTTATTGATCTTTACTGTCTAATATCTAATTATGTCTGCCAATATCCACATATTTGCCTGTAAGTATTTTTCAAGTAAAAATGGTGTTCCATGAAAATAACAGCTAGTTTAACTCACAACTTATTAACACTAGGGATTCTCTCTGAGACCATCATACTTTTGTAGGCAGTAGAAATGCTTTATTTGTAATTCCTATGCTAGCCCATGGACTTCTTTTTAAAAAAATATTTTTAATGATTTCAGAGAGGAAGGGAGAGGGAAAGAGAGAAACACCAATGACGAGAGAGAATGATTATCTGCCTCCTGCATGCCCCACACTGGGGATAGAGCCCTCGACCCTGGCATGTGCCCTGGTCTGGAATTAAACCCAGACCTCCTACTTTAATAGTTGATGCTCAGTTACTGTGTGATGCCAGCTGGGACCCATAACTTCTTAAAGACATGAACTCAAAGATCAAGATTTAGTAAAATGAATTATTTTACTGCCTCATCAAGGATATTCTTAATTGAAACCAGCTTTAGATTTTCCCCTCTGTGAGTGCATTGAGTTCAAGAATTCAATTACCACAACAGTTTTGTTGCACTGCCTTGAATTGTGCCAATGTGCCAGCACTTTTCCTTTCAGTGCAAAGGTCAACATAGTGAAAAATAAAGTGAAATCTTTTTACTATTGTGAAAGTAGTTTGACCTTATAAACTCCTTGAAGGAGAAAGAAGGGCTCTCAGTGATCTGCAGATCCTACTTTGGGAACCACTGACTAAAAACAAGGTTAGCCGAAACCGGTTTGGCTCAGTGGTAGAGCGTCTGCCCGCAGACTGAAAGGTCCTAGGTTCGATTCTGATCAAGGGCATGTGCCTTGGTTGTGGGCACATCCCCAGTAGGGGGTGTGCAAGAGGCAGCTGATCGGTGATTCTCTCTCATTGATGTTTCTAACTCTCTATCCCTCTCTTCCTATCTGTGAAAAATCAATAAAATATATTTTAAAAAAATAAAAAATAAATAAAAACAAGGTTAAAAAGAATTTTGAGGCAGTGCCTTTGTACTCAGTAGAAAAGAATGCTGATCTTCATTGACCAAAGATTCCTTGGGTGATGAAGGTAGATAGCAAGAGTACACAGTCTGGTCCAATCTTTTCAGCCACATCTCTTTTTATTCCTCTCTGGATCCTCAATTGCAACCATGATGACCTCAAGCTCTCTCAATACACTCCTCCACATTCTCAGCTGTGTGAAGTTACTTTAACATGATTACCCAGATTTCAGGAACTTGCTAAGGACTCACAGGCTTCATCAGCTTTTTCAATATGCTACATTCCACAAAAGTTTATCTCTTACCTAAACATCACGACTTTGGTCAATTCTATTTATTTGACACTTTATTATTAATGCTAAATTTTATTTGTATATACATATTTTTTTATTATAGTACTAGAGGCCCAGGGCACAAATTCATACACAGGTAAGGTCCCTTGACCTGGCCAGAAATCGAGGCCTATAGGGGGGCAGCTGGCCAGGGATGGGGGAGGAGGGCAAGGGTTGTGGGAGGTTGGCTGTGAGAGTGCACTGACCAACAGGGGGCAGCTCCTGTGTTGAGTGTCTTCCTCTAGTGGTCAGTGTGCATCACAGCAACTGGTCTACCAGTCATTCCAGTCGTAATGGTCATTAGGCTTTTATATATATAGACTAGAGGCCTGGTGCATGAAATTCGTACATGGGGGTGGGGGTCCCTCAGCCTGGCCTGCACCCTCTCCAACCTGGGACCTCTCAGGGGATGTCCAACTGCCGATTTAGGCCTGATCCTAGGAATTGGGCCTACACCGACAGTTGGACATTCCTCTCACAATCCAGGACCGCTGGCTCCTAACCACTTGCCTGCCTGCCTGATCGCCCCTAACCACTTCTGCCTGCCTGCCTGATTACACCTAACTGCTCCCCTGCCAGCCTGATTGCCCCTAACCACTCTGCCTGCCTGTATGATCACTCCTAACTGCCTCTGCCTGTCTGATCACCCCTATCTGCCACTGCCTGCCTGCTACCCCTAACTGCTCCCCTGCCTGCCTGATTGCCCCTGCCACTGCAACTATGTTCAGAAGGACATCCAGTCTATCTGGTCTAATTAGCATATTACCCTTTTATTAGTATAGATTAGTGGCCTGATGCATGAAATGCTGCACAGAGGGGAGGGTGTTCCTCAGCCCAGCCTGCACCCTTTCCAATCTGGAACCCCTAGAAGGATGTCCTACTCCTGGTTTACAGGGATTGGGCCTAAAACGGCAGTCAGACATCCCTCTCAATCCAGGACTGCTGGCTCCTAACCACTCACCTGCCTGCCTACCTGCCTGATTGCCCCTAACCACTCTACCTGCCAGCCTGCTCACCCCCAAATGCCCCTCTGCTGGCCTGTTTGCCCCCACTTTCTCTCCCCACTGGCCTGCTCACTCCAAACTTCCCCTGCCCCCACTGCCCTGATCACCTCCAACTAACCCTCACTGATAGCCTTCTTGTCCCAACTGGCCCCCCTGCTGTTCTGCTTACCCCCAATGGCCCTGCTCCCCACCAGTCTGATCACCCACATCTGCCACCCCATCCTGGCCTGATCACTCACAATGGCCCCCCCAATGGCCTGATTATCCACAACTGCCATCCCATCCTGGCCTGATCACCCACAACTGCCCTTCCTTCTTGGCCCTAATCACCTCTACCTTGGCCCCGCACCATGGCTTTGTCTAGAAGAATGTCCAGAAGATCTCCTGGAAGATCTCCCAGTCTAATTAGCATATTACCCTTTTATTAATAGATAGAGGCCTGGTGCACAGGTGGGAGCCAGCTGGTTTGCCCTGAAGGAAGTCCCTAATCAGGGTGGGAGTCCCCGGTGGGGTGCCTGACCAGCCTGGGTGAGGGGCTGAGGGCTGTTTGCAGGCTGGCCATGGCCCTGGTGACCCGAGCTCCCAGCTCCTTCTAATTTGCTTTCTTTTTTTTTTTTTTTTATAGCCTCCTTGAGCAGAGGCCAGGGTTGGCTAGAAGCAGGAATCTGGGATTTATTTATCTTCTATAATTGAAACTTTGTAGCCTTGAGTAGAGGCCAAAGCCAGCCAGGGTGGGTGGGAATCTTGGCTTCCTCCATCTTGGGGTGGAAACCCAAGCCTCCTGCTCACTCCATCTTGATTGGGTTAATTTGCATACTGACTCCTGAATGGTGGGCATGGCTTGTGGGTGTAGCAGAGGTACAGTCAATTTGCATGTTTCTTTTTTTATTAGATAGGATTGCCTCATTATTGATAATTTATTTAAAACTTAAAAGTATGTTTATTGAAAGGATGTCTTTATAGAATCCTATATAATAAAAGTGTAGTATGCAACTTGTCCCCTTGACTAATAGGTCATCCGGGAGTTTGATCAGGTAGTGGGGCCAGCCAGGGGAAGGGAGGGAGGCCCCAGTTGGCAGCCAGAAGCTGGCAGCCGGTAACTGCTAGGGACCCTACTAGTGCATGAATTTAATGCACTGGGCCTCTAGTGCATTATAGTTTCTTTCCATAGCAACTCATATTTTTATTGGGTAATTACACACAATTAACTAATTGTACCCAATAAACGTGACAACAATCAATAAATATATAGGGAGTAATGATTGACTCGAGGGGCTGTCTCTCCTGGGCCATCTTTGTTTTCCTACATTACATTTTCCTTAAAAAATCTGACTGTCTCCAGTGCCTTCAATTTTTTTTTTCTGCTATTAATTCCTAAATTATAAATTTACCCCAGACATTTCTTTTGAACTTTCTCCTCCTCCTCCTCCTCCTTCTTCTTCCTGGGCATTGTCAATGTTCATACTTAAAACTTGACATCTAATCTTAATTCATTCTCTCTCTTAACCGTTTTCTCCATTTGTAATCCCATTTTAGTTAATGGCATCCAAATGACCAACTCAATTGCTCAAATAGAGGCAATCACCATTTTCTCAAGGTGCTACATTCTAAATATTTCTATGGAGCATCCTTTTTTTTTCTACTCATACTCTCAACAATCTGAGCTCAAGTTACCAGTAAGATCACCTCAACAACTCCAGCAACCTCCTAAGACTTCTCTGACTTTAGACCTTTGATTTGATTGCACTATTGCAGACAAAGTAATTGTCTTAGTTTGTTTGCTCTGTTATAACAAGCTAGAGGCTCAATGCATGAAATTCATGCACAAGGGGTAGGTCCCTCAGCCTGGCTTGGTCCCTCTCACAATCTGGCACCCTTTGGGAGCAGTCAGACATCCTTCTCGCAATCCGGGACACTGCATGCACCAGTGACCATACTTTTCATACAGGTGAAAGGCATCTTGCTGTCAGCTACATTTTGTTGCCCTGATTATAAAAGTAGTATATAACATGATCCTTCTGAGGCAGTGGTACCATTTTCCCCATCTATGGGTGGAAAACCTGAAACAGAAAGAAGTTAAGTAATTGGCTTTGTCACACGGTTATAAGTGTCAGAATCAGGGCTGACCACAAAATGTGCAAGCCAGAGTCCATGCATGTCATTGCTGCATCATCCTGGTTTTTCAGTGTTAGAGTAGTCTTGCCAGGTTTTAATTTTTAAATCTAATATATATGCTCCCAATATATAGGAATGCATGTTCACCCCCATTGTAGAATAAACAGGATGCGGACAGTTTAGATATTCTTCTGATGAATTAGGATTAAGCAGCCACAGATCTCTTTTTCAAATACTGCTGAAGCCACCTTCCTTGTTCAACTGTGTGTGGGATGTAGAAGTTTATAAGCTATGACATAGTCACTCACAATCCGGGACCCCTCAGGTGATATAGCAGTGTGCCTAATGGCAGGCAGCCGGGGGGGGGGGGGGGGGGGGCCCTGAACTGGGGCCAGGCGCCACACCGCTCATGCTCATCTTGATCTGCTGCCACCATTCTCCACTCTGTAGTGCTGCCACAGAGTTAGAAAAGGCTCCTGCCACCAGAGCTGTGCTTGCCAGCTGTGAGCGTGGCTTCTGGCTGAGTGGTGCTCCTCCTGTGGGAGCATTGACCTGGTGGTCAGTGTGCTTCATAGCGACTGGTTGTTCCGTTCATTCTGTCCTAACAGTCTCTTAGGCATATATATATATTACAATAGACTGGGTGTCTTATAAACAATAGAAATGTATTTGTCACAGTTTTGAGGTTTTAAAGTCCAAGATAGAGGCCAGTAAATTTGGTGAAAGCCCACTCCTGGTTCAAAGATGGCCTCTTTTCAGTGTGTCCTCACATGGTGAAAAGGCAAAAGAGCTCTAAGGGGTCTCTTTCCCCCCAAAAAAACCCCGATTATTTTAATTGATTTTTAGAGAGAGAGGAAGGGGGGAAGAAGGAGAGAGAGAGAGGGAGAGAGAGGAAGAGAGGCATCAGTGTGAGAGCTGAAACAGTGAGCAGCTGCCTCCTGTACATGCCTTACAGGGAACGGAACCCACAGCCTTGGCCTGTGCTGTGATGGGAAATTGAACTGGCTACTTTTGGGAGAATGTCCAACCAACCGAGTCACACCAGCCAGTGCTCTCTGGGGCTCTTATATAAAGGTGCTAATCCCTGCCAAACCAGTTTGGCTCAGTGGATAGAGCATCAGCCTGGGGATGAAAGGGTCCCAGGTTCGATTTCAGTCAAGGCACATACTTTGGTTGAGAGCACATCCCCAGTGGAGGTCATGCAGGAGGCAGCTTATTGATGTTTCTCTTTCATCGATGTTTCTAACTATCTCTCTCCCTTCCTCTCTGTAAATAATCAATAAAACATATATTTTTAAAAAAGGTACTAATTCCATGCATGAAGGTTCTGCCCTTGTGATCCAATCATCTCCCAAAGGCCCACCTCCCAATACCATCACATTGAGGAATAGGTTTAAATGAATGTGTTTGGTTTATGTGTGTGTTGTGTGTATGCCGGGGAGCAGGGGGGCGGGGGCAGCATTTCATCTATAGCAGTGATTTTTCTAAAATAAAACTCAAATCCTATCATACTCAGCCTAAAACCCTTCAGTGACTCCACATTGCCCAGGATAAAATCTAAATACCCTTAAATGGGCTAACATCTTTCTGATCTGGCCCCTGCCTTCCTTTTCAGCTTAATTTCTCCCAGAAATTCTTCTTCAAACTTTGCCTCCTGCTGCATTGAGCTGCTTTTCTTTACCAGGCTCTATGTTCTGCTCCTTGACATTGAGCATGATGTTCCCCTTGTCTAAAATGTCTTCTCTTTTCAACCACCAGTCACTCCCAGCTTCCACATCTTAGCTCCTCACCTGACCATGCCCTCATCATTGATAAATTTCAACTTATAAATAATCTCTTCAATGAAGTTTCTCTTATTGATTCCTTCCTGAGGTCTTCCCCATGGTTGCTCTCAGTCACTGTCCTTATTCTATTACAGCACACTTCTCACTATGTTGCCTTGCCCATTAATTGATTCCCCTGCTAAATCATAAATCTTTGTGAGTGCATGAATATAATTTAGTTTATATTCATTATATGTCAGAATAAAGCCTTAATACATATTTATAAAATAAAATTATTATTACTTAATGTTAAAATACTATAATAGAATTTTAAATAAAATGTCATAATCCTGGGTGGGTTCAATCCCCAGTCAGGGCACATTAAAGAATCAACCAATGAATGCATGAATAAGTGGAATAACAACTTGATGTGTGTGTATGTGTTTGTTTGTTTTTTTCTCTCTCTCCCACTTCCTCTCTCTCTTTAAAAATAAATCAATTAAAAAATTTCATAGAGCTGAAACAGGTTTGGCTCAATGGACAGAGAGTCAGCCTGTGAACTGAAAGGTCCCAGGTTCAATTTTGGTCAAGGGCATGTACCTTGGTTGCGGGTACATCCCCAACCAAGTGGGGGTTGCGCAAGAGGCAGCTGATCAATGTTTCTCTCTCATCGATGTTTCTAGCTCTCTATCCCTCTCTCCTCCTCTCTGTAAAAAATCAATAAAATATATATTTTTAAAAATGTCATAGAGGCTGAAATGACAAAGAGGTTAAATTTAACTGTGAGCGGAGGGAGAAAAGAGGGCCTGGGGACACTAGAGAGAGGTACATTTTTGTATGTCATCAGAACAAAAAAGATGTCATACTTTTCCTATGGGATTTGGGGAGTGAGCCAGAGTACAATCTCTTGCGGAGGCTGTGATAATATATACCCTAGAGACAATAATGAGAGCTGTCACATGGAAAAGGGGACTTTTGAGAAAAGGTCGTGAACTTTGAAGTGTTACGTAAGAGGATGTGACATGTTTTACCTCGTGAGCAAAGCTCTACAGATAACCTTAACAAAAATGCTGCATCTGCTTTGGCAGTTTAAGAGGTAATGTTCCAACTTTGGCGCAGTCAATGAGTGCTGTTTTCTTCAAATACAACATTTTGAAAATAAATTTTCCTAATTGTGTTTATCCAGGTTGGCAAGGCTCTGAGGTGTTAAATGGGAGGAAGTGTAGAGAAGCAGAAGGAGCATTTAGGACTAAGAAGTATTGTGGAAAAAAAATGTTGGTGAGTTTAATTCCTAGTTTAGGGATAGAGTGGTGAAAGGCCTTCATGATTAATAAGAAAGCTGTTTTCCTCACTGAAGCATATTCAATTAGGAAAATTTACATGTAAAAATGACACTGATTTTAAACACAGCGTGCATTCTGTGTTTTCAGGAGAAGTGTTCTTACCTATTTAAAGAAGTTTTCTTTTCTACTTCATTTTTATCAGGTATCCTTTAGGATGAAATTCATCTAAGACAAATTTCTAATGATAATTGAAACAAACTTACCTTGAAAATATAGTGTCATTAAAAAAACAAACAAACATGTATGCAGTGCAACCTCAGGAGTGGTGGCTCAGGGGGTTTTCCTCAGTTCTCACTGCAATATCTGGATCTTCCTATTAACCGAGGATCCTTTATATGGAACTGAGCGATCCTAATAAAAGAGTGATATGCAAATTGGCAGTCACTCTAACACACAATATGGCCACCCCCATGTGGTCAAAGATGGTCACCACAAGATGGCCATCAAGGGAGGGTAATTTGTGGGTGATCAGTCCAGTAAGGAATGGAAGTTGGAGGGGACCCAGACCAGCAGAGGAGGGCAGTTGGGGGCAATCAGACTGGCAGGGCAGCAGTTAGGAATCAATCAGGCTGGAAGGGCAGTGGTTAGGGGGTGATCAGGCTGGCAGGCAGAAGAAGTTAGGGGCAATCAGACAGTCAGGCAGTCAGGTGAGCAATTGGGAACCAGCAGTCCTGAATTGTGAAAGGGTAGTCAGACATCACTTGAGCGGTCCCAGATTGGAGAGGGTGCAGGGTGGGCTGAAGGACACCCTCCTGCATGAATTTTGTGCACCAGGCCTTTAGTTTAAATATAAAATACTAAGTGTGAAACAAACGTGGCCACATCTGGTAGGAATGGAAACCATGCTTTGAGGATAGGGCCCAAGATCTCTTCTCATGAAGATTATCGGAGGGGTGCAGGCAGCGATCTCACTGTGCGACCCTGTACTGGTTCTGCAGTACGGTCTTTAACTTCTCTAGTTTCATTCACCTTCAGTCTCCAAGCAACTGTGGGCAAATTAGACCACAAGATACTTGGAGACCACACAGTCCACACAGTGACAGCTGGCAAGCCAACGCGCAGTGAGGCGTGGGGAGGCATTACTGGGGCTTGGGATTCCTGGAGCACTGCAGGGCACAGCCAGACCTTGGTTTTTCTGGTGATCCTCAGAGATTTGGATACAGTCAAGTTAACAACCAATCTCCTGACACTGTTGCTGGGTGGGACCCACGCTGCCCACTTCCAAAAGGGTTTTCACAGAATTTTGAGGAGCTCCCAAGGCATGTAGGAGGTAGTGGCAAATGCAGGGGCGGCCAGCAGACTGTGGCCAAAGGATCATTTCACACTGATCTGAATGTCCTAAAGGGAACTCCCAGGCCTGGGCAGAGAATGAAAGTGTAGCATGTGCTTGGAACAGCCTGGCTCTCCTCCCTTCCTCTCCCCTTCCTGCCCCTGCAGCTGGTGTGAAAAGAAAAGCAGCAGAGTTCCTCCCAAACATTGACCAACCTAAGAAACTTGAATTGTGGTATTTCATCAGTGTGCAGAATTTTAACCCTGCGTGAATAAGCTTGCATATTGTAAAACACCTTTACCTATTTAAAAAAAAAAAAAAAAAAAAAGGTGCCCTAGCTGGTTTGGCTGAGTGGATAGAGTGTCAGCCTGCTGACTCAAGGGTCCCAGGTTTGATTCCTGCCAAGGGCACATGCCTGGGTTGCAGGTTCAAATACCAGTGGGGGTCCTGCAGGAGGTAGCCAATCAATGATTCTAATCATTGATATTTCTGTCTCTCCTCCCTTTCTCTCTGAAATCAATAAAGAAATATATTTTTTAAAAAGCTAAATAAAAGTAATTTTGTTTTATTAAACAAAACTTTTTAAAAACTAAAAGACAATATTTTCTGGAACTGAGAATTGAGTGTTCTAATAACTAAGAATCAGTCTGTTAGCTCCTTTCAGACAGCAACACTAACACCAACTTTGTAATTGCTTGGGAATTCTAAGGAATGTATTCATGTCATATACATATTCATAATTTGTGTGTATAAGATTATCATGAATATGTATTTTTATCTCTTTTTTGTTCTTTAAAAAATTATTTTGTTTATGCCTAATACTGTCACCTAGGCAAAGCATTTATCGAAGGTTTAGCTAATATTGACAGCATCAGGAAGCTATAATCCTGATTAGAAAATAAAATGATTAGAAAATCTTATATAATAAAAGCCTAATATGCTTAGTGTCTGACCATTCGTTTGACTGTTTGACCAGTAGCTATGAAGCACACTGACCACCATGGGGCAGATGCTTTGATCAGTAGGTTAGCTTGCTGCTGGGTCCGGTTGATTGGGAATGGGCAAGAGGGGCTGGACATGCCCTGGAAAAATCTGTCCACTGGTTGGTTTCAGCCTGATCCCTGCAGGCCAGGCCAAGGGATCCCACAGGTGCATGCATCTGTACACTGGGCCTCTAGTATTATTATATTTTCTAATAATTAATATTTTCTAATATTAATTATTATAAAATAAAAACTAGTGGCAGTAAGCCTTTAGCTTTATTTTAGTATTGGGTTAGTGATATTCTACTGTTTGCTGGGATTGAAAAATTACCTAAAATTATATTTCTTATTGATTTTTAAATTCATCTGTATGTGTATGTTACTGTCACAGATGTCAAATAAGAAACTTAATTTGCTCTCCTTAATTCAATTCAATTTTTTTTTTTACTGTATTTCCCTGGACAGATGTTATCTTTACATCTTTCCTACTTCACTGGATGTCACAAGAAAGACTGGTACATATTTCCTGAAGTATTGTCCTTAAATCCTGCTCCCCAGTGTTAGTTTCAAGGCTCAAGAAGGACAGCCTTGGATAAATGCAAAAGTTAGAAATCATCAAAAAGCATGTGAAACACCCCAAAGTAAGGTTCCCATTGGTTATTACCATAGGGCTTATCTTTCTCCATGTTTATGGTTTGTCTCTTGATGCCCCACAGAAGCTACCATAACTCTATGCTTCTGTTTCTTACCCTTTCATCCCAATCCTGCTTAGTTGATTGAGTTCCCTTCTCTTAAAAACAGTGATTGTGGCATTTTTGGAATATCCCAAAGCCACCAAATACCCATGATATGCCAGAGACAGGAATTAGCAGAACCTTCCCTCCCCAAACCACACTTGCTTGATCATCACTAGTGTATTGCATCCCTTTTCGGGGCCGGAATGGATCCCAGGCATGAAGAAGAATGCTCTGCTACCAGGAAAGGATTGGATCTGTTCAATACCTCAGTGGACAATAACTTTTTTCTGTCCTTGTGGCCACATGTTCCAAACTCCCAGCCCTCTGATGAAATGCAGAACATAAGCAGAGCATCACAGTAAGAGGGTCACATCACTCTGACAAAACAGGTACATTTAAGGGTCTTTCCATTTATCCTTCCCAAAAGTCTGCTTCTTGTGGTAGTATATAAATCTGGCATCAATAGTTGCGACAGATAGGGGTACAAAACGGAATGACATGTTTACAAATTTATCAAATGAAGTGAATGCAGGAAAATGTGTTTTGCAGTTGCTGAAGATTTAGCTTTGGAGAAAAAAAAAAAAAAAAAACCTCTGCTATGCCATTATCTATTTATTTACTAAAACTATTATCTGATTAATTTAAGTAATAAAAACACCAAAAAATAATAGTTTATCTATTGGAAATTACATTTTCTTACATTTGAAGCAGAAAGAAACAACAATAAAATGTATAATTTTTAAAGAAGGAAACATGCTTTTTTGGTGTTTCCCTGTATGTTGTGTCACTGAAACCAAGTTTCTCAGGCCCTTATCGGTGCTTTGTTTTTGTCATAAAAAAAATAACTGATGCAGAAATACAGTCTACCTTTCAAACAACAACAAAAAAAGTATAATTTTTATTAGATTATGCTCTAACTTGGATGACTGAATTATTATATGTGTAATTCAGTGATTAGAAAGTATCCCAAATGCTATTAAAGTCAAGTATTAATATTTATTTAATAGTGCAATTCTTCCATGGTGGTCTAACTAGATACTTGCCTATTTTTATTGTTGACAGAAAGTTCTTCCATTTTTGGATAAAATGCAATTACTAATTTTAGCTGTTAAAGTTCCTTTTCTCCTCTTCACCAGCCAACCTGGGCAAGGTTCCACAGACGGTATTTTTCTTATTTGTCCCCACCCAGAAGCCCTTACTCTATTCAGGGAATAAGAAAAATGCAAAGGTCCCCTGTGTGAGTCACTTGGACTTAATCAACAACATCTTAAAACTCTAATCAGCACAGGAGTGAGTGCTATAAAGAGAAAGTAGCAAACCTGTGGTAACTGAAAATGCAAGGAGTTGAGTTTTCCTTCTCATCCTTCAACAAACATCCTGAGTTTACAACCTTTAAAATGTTACTGTAAGAGTGAGATAACTGCATTACAAAAAAATTGAAAATAATGCAAATATTAATTTCTAATCCCAATAGCTCATTCCATAACTTCTTTCCTTTGGGTAAAAAAAAATTGTAATTATTATTCTTTATCATGTTTGATTAAAAAAACACACAGTTATAAATAAAAGAAGAGGAACACAGGACATACACTCAACTGAAACATTTTGAAAAGGAAAATTGACAACCATTGGTTTACAATAAACATATGATCTCATTAACAAGGTAGGAAAATGAGGAATTATCTTTTAAAAAGTCCTGGGTAAACCAGCACAATAGGTACAAACATGGATGCAGAGGCAGACGGCATGATTTTAAAGCTTGTCTTTGCCATTGAGCTCTTCTTGTAATCTCAAGCAGGTTGCCTCAGTTTCCTCATCTATAAAATAGTAATGCCAAGGCTGCCTACTTTATCAAATGTTTATGATGGTTTAATGAGTTAATAATAAGAAGTACTCAAATAAGAACTTGTAATAGAATAGCATTTGATAAAATTCAATTATTCTTATTATTCTTCAGTTTCAACCTTCAAAGAAGACAATTGTATTTCTAGTCTCTGAAAGTTTCATTAAATAAAGATAAATCACAACACAACTGCCTTGAGACTAGGTCTAAGAAATCCTCTTTTCATATGCAAAATGTTTTTTGTTGAATTTTATAACCTACAGCTTGAGGATCACTTCTTATGGTTTAGAATTGATGAGGTAAGATTTGTGACTGGCTTCCTCTGCAAAATATTTGTTCTCAAATGATTTCCTCTTTCCTCCAGGAGAGTATAAATAAGCTTTTCCAGTGTGACTACTTGGTTTTCTTCAAAACATGTTAAGCTGTATTTATCACAGCTGTAGTCTTCATTTCAAAGATAGATGATTTCAGGTATCTCTTAATTGAGTAGCACTTTTTGTTTAGATTTCCAAATAAAGCACAATAAAGGTTTTACATACAGTAAGGGTAGAGTGCTTCCCACAGAACACAAGGCATTCCCAGGATGAGAAACTGGGCCCCATGTTGTTTGATAAAAAAGGAATTCCTAGCAGGGAGATATTTTTAGCACATTGGTTGGAACATCGGTTCCATCCACATTTCCTTAACACCCTGTGCTGTATTCTCCCTCAACATTCCAGGATTGGTCCATCACCCAAAGTAACCAAGATTTTTCTCTCACAAGGAGAAAAAGGAAAGCTATTGTTATTATATTAACATATGTTTCTCTTTCTTCATTTAATTCACAACAGCATTTGGGCCTCTACTAAAAATTATCACACCCACTAAGAGATGAACCAAATCTTCCCGAAATATTTTGTTTTGTGCCTGTAACATCAGTATATTTAAAGTACTTATTCATTTCTGTCTACATTTCGGGTATAGCTCCTAGTGACTAAAAATGGGAATTTTGTGTTTGCTATGCTGCATCTATTTATTTTTATAAGAAATTGATTAACTGACTTCTTTCTACACTGAGATCTTCTAAAAAAGGTAAAATTTCTTTCTCTCTTTTTAATAGCAGATGAAAGCAAGAACAGAAAGATATGCTTTAAAAAAAACTTAAGCAAAACCTTGGTTAATATATAAATTGCACATATATATAGAAAGCTTATTTATATCATATCATAATTATAATTGTTCTTGAACATGATTTGTAACATCTCTCCCCTTTCTAAAATATGCAATTTTGATTTAATACCAGGTAGATCATCAGCTTAGCAAAATTAGATGTCTTTTGCATGTACAGACAGATATCAAATTTACAGGTAGTAATTCAAATGAAAAGGAGTAATTTTGGATAATTTTCTTTTGCCTAAAATACTTCTATCATAGTTCAATATGCTTCTTACCAGATATAATTTCTATGTTATTATTAAAGAGATTTGCTGGGAAGAAAATTTGGATTATAAGTAATAATAGATGGAGACATCCCAATATCTACAGTGCAATGATTGAAATTTCTTTTGAGACCCAAATTTTTTAAACTTAAACTTCTTCTAATGAGACTTCTTCAAAATGGACTCTCCCAGGCCATGGTATTTTGTTGAAGAGCCACACTCAAGGGGCCAAAGAGCTGCATGTGGCTTGTGAGCCAGTTTGCTAACCACGGTGCTAGGGGGTGGGAATGGCTGGGGCAATGGGGGGAAAAGGAGACATATGTAATACTTTAAACAATAAAGAATTAAAAAAAAAAACCTAAAAACAAACAAACCTGAAAACAACTAAAATAAATAAATAAGTTAAAATTCAAGTTATTTAAAAACACATATGATTTGCATTAAGGAGAAAATGTAGCCCTGCCAACCATCTTTCCCTTTCAAATATTTATAGTACTTTTTGAGGGCATTAGGCAAACACTTAAATGCCAGTAGTTCATTATTTTTAAAAATAATTTTTTTCAAATGACTAACACTGAAATATAGATTCTGTTTTTTTCTTGAGTCTTGAACACAAAGTCTGTTTTATAGTTGACATGGGCTCATTGGCTAGGAAGATTTTAAGTGTTCTTTTTGAAATTCTGAGAGTCATAGGAATTAAACTTTCCTTCTGCTTGCACCGTATTACATGAGAGCAAAACATTTTTTTTAATTGTTAACTCCTTAAAATGTGCCTTTGCTTTTGTTATAGTACTCTTCTGGGCTCTTTTCCAGGATCTCTGAGTAACAAAGTTCTCTATTTTGATCATGGATAGTGTTTTTATTTTTATATTAAAATGAAGAACATATTTGGTTGCCAATAAAACTGGGCCTGTTGTGGGGATACACTGACACCCTGTCAGATGTGCTAATCCCAACAAGGACATACGAAGGTATACAGGGATTGAATAAACACTCTTGCCTTTGCGTCTCCACTGAGGGTTAAGAAAACATCCTGGTGTGTCCATTTGTGGCCTATTGGTTTCCTGAACTAAATTAGGGATTAAGATGAGAGGTGTGGCTGGAATCTCTTCCTGAAGATTGTGATTTCTGAAACTCAGAGGGATGGAAACCCAAGGTTCTCACAGCAGAGCCAGAGAAATAAATAAATAATTATGCCTGCACCACTGGCATTTAGCCCCTCCCCTGAGCATTGTATCTTGGGCCCCGTATGTTTTGTTTTCCTAGCTGAGGCTGTGACTGTTTAGCACAAAGAGTAAACACTTTGTTCTTGCTAAAATCATACTTATTTTCTGCACTCTACAGGTAATAAATAAGAATAATAACCATATCCTTAAAGTCCACGGAGGATGCCTTATCTTCCTTCCTTCCTAGGAAACTGTAGGATAAGGTATTCTACAAAATTGCATTTATGTACCAGGCACATAAATGTCTCTCTCAGCAGGCACAGAGAGACAGTGTTTTATTTTAAATCCATTTCAGGTATTGATCCTTACCTGGTACATAAATGCAATTTAGTAGAATACCTGCTGAGAGATCTCTGTATTCTTCCTTTCACCTCATCACTTAAAAAGAAATTCCGGAGTGAAACATTGGTGGATTTTGTCAGAATAATGTTATGCTAAAGCTTTCATTAACCAAGTCATTTTAGGCTAATTAGGAGTCCCTTATCACAGCAAAATCTAGAAGGGCTTGAAGTCAGTCAAAAGCTCATCGTCGAATTCAACACATAAATAGGCACCTCTGAAGTTCTAGGCTGGATAGCAGTTGATGGAGGGTTTAGAAATCTATTCTAGTTTCTAATTTCTCCCATTTTCTCTCTATAGCTGGACCACAACTTATTTCAAACATAAAGGTGCCCACTCCTTCAAGGAAAACGTTCTAGAAGCTTTGAAACCTAAAAGCTGTATATTAACTCCACCACCACCAGCTCGTTGACAGAGCCTCAGATTCTGTAAATGAGCATGGTCACCACCCACATGCAGCAGGTTATGCCGAGTTGTGGTGACTCATCCAAAGTACATCAAGGGGCCCATGGTAAATGTCCAGCAAATGGCAACTCCTCTTATTTTCATTAAACACGGTCGGAACTAGTATCCATACCTAACATTGGAAGGAACTCAAATTTCCTATACATCCTAAATAGCTACAGAAGTCATTTCCTTTTAAAGACATAGTTGACACTTTGAGCAGAGCTAGACTAATAGTTATCGTAGACATTCTGATAAGATTATGTGGTGTTCACTGTGCTTAAGAGGAGGACCTGTGCTAGACAAAACTGAGAAATTACTTTGATCTGTATTTTCCCATCTCCTATTCAGGTTCCTTTTGCAACTCATACCCTGGCTTCCGGGAAGCTTTGTTCTCATCCCTAACATTGCTAGGTGGCCAATTTCAGCAGGAAACAAAGTCTCTGAGATGTTGGCTGACATTGAGAAAACACCTGCTAGCTCACCAGCTGCTCTGCATATTAATGGGGTGGGGGGGTGGTCTCTAGAATACACAAGAATTTCCAAAACCAGGGGAATCACTCTATTTTGTGAGGCAAACTCTCTTTTCTATAGCTGCTTTCTTCCTCAGAAGGCTCATTTATTCTTATAACATTAACTTCTATTTATTTTCTTACAATTCTTAAAAAATACGGGTTAAGACTGCCTCTCTCCCAAGTTTTGGTTATGTAACCTCTTCATCAGTTTATTCCGTTCATTATGAAGATTTCACATATAAGTGAGATCATGTGATTCTTGTCTTTGTCTAACTACTGGCTTATCTTGCTTAGCATAATACTCTCCAGGTCCTTTTATGCTGTCTCAAAGGGTAAGAGATCCCACCCCACCCCCATTTTTTAAACAGCTGCATGGCTACGTAACTTCTTAATGAACATTTCAATTTGTTCATCAGATATTCGTGAGGCATCTCTTACTAATATGTATCAGGTAAGGATCATTACTGGAAATGTATTTAAAATAGAATAATCTCCCTGTGCCTGCTGAGAGACCTCTTTATTCTTCTTAATAATTTTATACAAAGATTTGTCATCAAGTTCCACCAATTCTTCCTCTAAAGAATGACCATTACTGTGTACTCAGAAGATACACTAGTTGGCTCTCCCAGAAATAAGAATCTTAAAGTTGCACAGCGCTCCATGCAAAACTTGCACGCTGATCTTCACTTTCACCTCCTAACTTCATTACTTCATCTCAGTGGCTGTGGGATGAGCCATTTCACAGCCTTGTGATCTCCATAAGATCATTAACTTTAATATTGGTTTATTCATCTGTAAAATATAAACATTAATACTGCTCTGCCTCCCTCACAGGATTATTGTAATGGATGATTTGAACTGGTGCATGGGAAATAATTTTATATATCATACTAGAGGCCCAGTGCACAAAATTCATGCATGGGGGGGTATCCCTCAGCCTATCCTGCACCATCTCCAATATGGGACCCCTGAAGGGATGTCTGACTACCCGTTTAGGCCTGATCCTACCCTCTCACAATCCAGGACTGCTGGCTCCCAACTGCTCACCTGCCTGCCTTCCTAATTGCCCTAACCACTTCTGCCTGCCAGCCTAATCACCTCTTAACCACTCTCCTGACCGCCTGATAGATGCCTAACTGCTCCCTGGCAGCCTGATTGCCCCTAACTGCCCTCCCCTGCAGGCCTGGTCACCCCTAACTGTCCTCCCCTGCAGGCCTGGTCTCCCCCAGCTGCCCTTCTCTGCAGGCTTGATTGTCCCCAACTCCTCTCTCTTTCAGGCCTGGTCCCTCCCCTGCTGGCCATCTTGTGGAGGCCATCTTGTGCCCACATGGGGGCAAGATCTTTGACCACATGGGGGCAGCTATTTTATGTGTTGGAGTGATAGTTAATTTGCATATTACTCTTTTATTAGATAGGGTTGACTTACATTATGCTGATATGAATATTTTATCTTTTTATATCTAAGTCAGACAGACTTGACTTCAAATTTTGAATTTTCCCTTTGTTAGTCATGTAATCATTAGCTAAATTACCTAATCTCTCAAAACCACAATTTTATCATTTATGAAGTGGAGATGCTAACCTTCTTGCAGCTTAGTGTAAGGATTAAATGGAGAAACATTTTGGAAGATACCAAAGACTGTGCTCAGTGACCATTATGTGCTTTCATGCTAATTTCTCTTTCTGTTCTAACTGATTCTATTCTTTGTCTATACAAGTTTTTCTTAATCCTACCCATATAATTATTTTATTTTTTGACCAACCTTGTATTTGCTTGGCAGATTGATCAGTGAATTAATTTTCTGTGGCTGCCATAAAATATTACCACAATCTTAGTGGCTTAAAACAATGCAGATTTATTTTCATAACAGTTCTTGGGGTCAAAATCAGTCTCACTAGACTAACATCAAAGTGCTCCTTCTGAAGGCTCTGAGGAGTAGCTTGATCCTTGCTTTCCTCAGCATCTAGCAGCTGCTTGCATGCCTTGGCCCTTTCTCACATCACTGCAGACTTTTGCTTCTGTGGTCACATTTACCACTGATACTGCTGATGTCCTGGCCTTCTCTCCTAAATACCTTGTGATTGCATATTTGGGCCCATCTGGATAACCCAAGACAATTGCTTCATCTTGAGGCCCTTAATCACATCTGCAAAGGCCCCTTTGCCATATAAGGTATCATTTACAGGTTATGGGGATTAGGATGTGGAAATTTGGTGGGGGCCAAATCATTACTCAGTATACCATAATCAGGTACCTGAAATCACCACAGGTTTACTGTGATCATTGCTACCTTTTTTATTACCCATATAATTTCTCTTTCTTTAAAAATTTCCCCTCTGTCAAAATTCTGATTTTCTCTGAAGCATATAATTAAATCTATAGATTAATATTAAATCTATGATTAATATTCCTTACTGGATTTAGGCTTCTCTTAGGCAGGATCATGCCTTATACATTTTTCTTTTTAGTCATACACAACACTTCTTTATTCATATATTCAGTGGATTATCAAGTATCTATTAATCTACTAAAATACAGGCTTTGCTTTCTGTTCAGGTGATACAAAATTGAGTATAGAACAGTTCCAGTCTTTTGAGAATTCATTGAGTGTTGAGGGTGTGCTAGAGACAATAAAGCTCAGCACATATTTTTTTTAAAGTTTGCCAACCTTCTTACAGGTAGGCAGGTGCAGTAATATGGGCTGGCCATAAAATGTGGGTAGTTAGTGATACGTGTTTTTTCTGAGATGAAGTAGTAAAATTCTGACGTGTGGTTCTTTGCTGTTGCTATCCGTCATTGTATGCAGCTATGAAATGGTGCAACTTCCAACAGTCTGAGTTCCTGAGACTGGACCCTCCTACGAATTCATATGGGGCATTGGGCAAAATGTTGTTGTGTTAAGCCACTGAGATTTGGGAGTTATTTGTTCTTACTACACACAGCCTAATCCTTCATAACTAATATAGAAAAAGAAATATGTGATCCCCTATGGTGCAATGGGAAAGCATATGTGAGTAGTAGGAAGCAGAAAACTCTTTGAAAGAAGAACAGAGGGAATATTTAAGTTGGTTCTTAAAGGGAGACTAGATGGCCTAAGATGGATGATGTGTGAGAACAAGCATTTCCACACAGAGCAAATAACACATGCAAAGGCTAAGAAGCCTGAGAGTGTCTAATTGACAGAGAAGATGCACAATTTCTTTTTTTTTTTAATTTAAAAAAAAATATATTTTATTGATTTTGTACAGAGAGGAAGGGAGAGAGATAGAGAGTTAGAAACATCGACGAGAGAGAGTCATCGATCAGCTGCCCCCTGCACACCTCCCACCGGGGATATGCCCGCAACCAAGTACATGCCCTTGACCGGAATCGAACCCGGAACCTTTCAGTTCCCAAGCCGACTCTCTATCCATTGAGCCAACCGGTTTCGGCAAGATACACAATTTCTGAGGAAGAAAGCTGGAGACTAATGGTCAGGGCCATTCTAAGGCATTTAGTTATTTATTCTTTTCTTTTCTTTTCTTTTCTTTTCTTTTCTTTTCTTTTCTTTTCTTTTCTTTCTTTCTTTCTTTTTTTTTTTAACTGTTTATTAGCATTTACTTTATTACTTTATGCAGAATTTACTTTGAGCCTTTTAAGTTTTTGTTTCTTCAGTTTCTTCTGGGATATCTTTTTCTTTTGTGCAACTTTGTCTTCCAGTTTAAAAATAATTTGCTCTTTTTCAGTAAGGATCATCTCAGTGTGGCAGGAAAAGTTAATGTACAGGTTAATCTATCCATGGGCTCTGTAAATTCTGCACCACATCTTGGGAGCTTTGTTCACCTGTATGTACTCAATGAGCAGAGAATCTACATTTAAGCCCTGACTCTGTGTCCAGCCCACTGTTTGGCCTGGACACATCTACCAATTCCACCATTGTAATGGTGGAATGGCACACATTGCTTCTGTAAAGTGACACCCTCAGATACCTGGTGGCTTTTCAGATATGCATACCCTTGATGGCCTGGAAAGTTTCACAAGTCTTCTTAAAGTGAACATGAAGATTTGAACCTCTCGATTTGCATGATTTTGTGGGGTCTTCCTGTTCAAATGAATTGTGAACGATTTTCAGAGGTCATCTCAAGGTGCCTATGAGAAGAGCTAAGGCATTTTATTTTCATTCTGTAAGTAGAGGTTCTTAAAAAGCCTTTTCATTTTTGTTAATTTATTACTGCTTAAAATAGCAATATAAGTACATTATATAAAATTAGAAAGACATAGGAAAGCAAATACAAATAATTACTGCTAATATGATATTGAGGAACAATTATGAAGGCTCCTTTTGTTTTTTTCTTCTAGATATTTTATTTTAAAAAATTATGTTGTTTAAGAGTTGCTTTGTTCATCTGACACCGGTTTGGCTCAGTGGATAGAGCGTCTGCCTGCAGACTAAAGGGTCCCGGGTTTGATTCCGGTTAAGGGCATGTACATGGTTGGGGGCTTTACATGGTTGGGGGCTTTACACCTCCTGCACACCCCCAGTAGGGGGTGTGCAGGAGGTGGCTGATCGATGATTCTCTCTCATCGATGTTTCTAACTCTCTATCCCTCTCTATTCCTCTCTGTAAAGAATCAATAAAACATATTTTTTTTTTTAAAAAAGGAGTTGTTTTGTTCTTTCTTTCTTTCTTTCTTTCTTTATTTATTTGTTTATTTATTTATTTATTTTTTGTCCACTTTCCTACTTAAAGACCTTAAAAGAAATTTCAGTTTGGGCTGATAAAATTTCAGTGACTAAGAGATGTAGCATAACTTATTTAGTTATTTGGAACATAGAATGTATTTGTTGTTATAGAAACAATCCTGAGTAGACATTTAAAAATCAGTTTTATTGAGGAATAATTTATTCAGAATAAAACCTATTTCAAGTATAAATCTGAGGAATTTTTGACAAATTTATACATACCACTATTCCCTCGGTCCCATGAAAGGATTATTGCGAATGAACTTTGATAAAGTTCTGAGACAGAAACTTCCAAGAGTTTCTATTTTTTCTTAAGACTGCACCTGTATAACTTTCAACAATAAAGATAAATAAATAAATAAAAAAGACTACCTCTTGCCTTTTTAGATGGAAAGCACATATAACTCCTGTTTCCTTTCTTTTTATTAGGGTCTGCAAGCTGAGTGTGAAAGCTGAATTACTCAGTACAGCAGAAGAAATTATAGAGATTATGTATGTATTGGGCAGATGGATGTAAAGTAACTTGTATTGGAAAAGGGCCTTGAAGAAAGGACAAAGGTGGTTTAAATGAAATTTTAAAAAATTACAGTGATAACTGTTTCCACAAATTTATCTCATTTGCTCATGTTTTGTTAAGCTGGATTTCTTTTAGAATGACAGAATAGGGAATGTGAGAAGAGTCTCACGGACACAGGGCCAAGCCATGGTGACCTCTGGAGGGTGGTCCCCTGCTAAGTTTTGTGCAGTGTAGTTCACTGATTGAGAGCACAGTTTAGGAGTCAGAATTAGTTCTAACTTAAAACCATTATTTATTTTATTAAAAATATTTTTATTGATTTAAGAAGGAAGAAGGAAGAAGAAGAAGAAGAAGAAGAAGAAGAAGAAGAAGAAGAAGAAGGAGAAGGAGAAGGAGAAGGAGAAGGAGAAGGAGAAGGAGAAGGAGAAGGAGAAGGAGAAGGAGAAGGAGAAGGAGAAGGAGAAGGAGAAGGAGAAGGAGAAGGAGAAGGAGAAGGAGAAGGAGAAGGAGAAGGAGAAGGAGAAGGAGAAGGAGAAGGAGAAGGAGAAGGAGAAGAAGGAGAAGAAGAAGAAGAAGAAGGGAGAAACATCAATGTGAGAGAGAAACAGAAACAGTGATCAGCTGTCTCCTACATGCCCCTTCCTGGGGATCAGGCCCACAACCTGGGCAAGTGTCCTGATCTGGAATGGAACAGGTGACCTCTTGACGCATGGGCCAGTGCTCAACCACTAAGCCATGCCAGCTGGGCCCAGGTTTATTTTCATTAGCAGTACATCTTGGGAAAGCTATCTATGAGTCTGTCTCTATTTTTCTTGGGAGTTCAGTTTGTTCCTTAAATTCCACATGAGTGAAATCATATGGAAAGCTACTTGATCTCTAGTAGTGTTAATAACTTTATTTCTGAAATAACTAAAACATTGTTTTTCTCTAGGAATAAAAGTAACAAGATCTATAGAACTTATAGCAGACATTGAAGGGCTAATTACTGTACATCTTTACAAAGTATACATGGAGACATTATGGATGAGAACAGCTGGTACTCAGGGCAAACAACTCCTCTAGGGGGCAAAGAGTGTGGACTCTACTGGAGGAAGTCGGAGTCAAGAAGACCACAAAGCATAAACTATTAGGGAAGAAATGCCTCTAGCCCTGGAGTCTGGAGGAGTAATTCCAAAGAATCCCAGAGTTAAAATGTCAGATAAGAAGAGGTTCCATGTTTAGACTTGTCTAATGATTATAGAGATGGCTGACAGCACTTGTCTATTGGACTGGATAATTATTTGTGATGCGACATCCTATATATTAAAGGGTATTGATCAGCATCCCTTGTTTCTACCCAATAGATGCTAGGAGCACCTCTTCCATATGTAAAAACTGAAAATGTCTTATTATCTACATATCCAAATGTCTTGGGGGAGCAAAGTCACCCCTGATAGAAACACTGATCTTTGTGAATAGTTTTCTAAGGACCTCCAGAAATAACTGCACAGGGCGTCTTTATGGAAAGCAGGAGAGGACAGGCTGGTGAAACACAAATTCACATATAGGATACAAAATCACACACACAGGTAGGATGTTTAGGGACCTTTCAAGATGTGTGATTCCTGTGCTCAGAATTAGTATATAACTGAGTATTCTGAAGTTTAGACCAGTAGGTATTATCTTCTGAATCTCAAAAGTCTAGGGGCCTTATAATGCCATTTTTGGTCCAGTTGCTTCTTAGCACTGCTGCAGAGGCTCCTGCCACCACTGCTGCTCTCGCCAGCCATGAGCAGTACTCCCCCTGTGGGTGCACACTGACTACTAAGGGGCAGCTCCTGCATTGAGTGTCTTCCCCTTGGTGGTCAGAGCACATCATAGCGACTGGTTGTTCTATTGTAACAGTCACTTAGGCTTTTATTATATAGATTATAGTTACTTTTATGTGTCAACTTCACTGGGCCATGGGATACCCAGATTGGTCAATTATTATTCTGAGAGCATCTGGAAAGGTATTTTTGCATTAGATTAATCTTTGAATTTGTAGACTGAGTAAAGTAGATTGACTTTTTTTTTTTTTTTTTTTTTAAATAATATGGATGAGCCTCATTCAGTCAGTTGAAGGTCCAAGTGAAACAAAAATGCTGACCTTCTTCCAGGTTAAGCTGGGTTATCAATCTTTTTTTCCCTTCAGACTCAAAGTGAAATATCAGGTCTTTTTGGGTCAAGGGCTTGCTAGCTTTCTAACTGGAATTTATACCATTGGCTATCCTGGTTCTCATGCCTTCAGACTTGAACTGGAACTATACCATGATCCTGCTTGGACTCTAGCTATTTGATTACAGACCTTGGGACTTGTCAGCCTCTGCAGTCACATGAGCCAATTCCTTATAATAAATCTCTTTATATGCTAGTATATGTGAATATATATCTATGTATACTCTTGGTTCTGTTTCTCTGTAGACTCCTGATACCATCCCCACTTCCTTGATTAATCCCTCTGTGTGTGTATATATATATATATATATATATATATATATTATTGATTTTTTACAGAGAGGAAGAGAGAAGGATAGAGAGTTAGAAACGTCGATGAAAGAGATACATCCACCAGCTGCTTCCTACACACCTCCTACTGGGATGTGCCCACAACCAATGTACATGCTCTTGATTGGAATAGAACCCGGGACCTTTCAGTCCGCAGGCCAACGCTCTATCCACTGAGCCAAACCGGTTTTGGCCCTTCTGTATCTTTCTTATCTCAGGCTAAACATCATCTCCAAGTATCCCTCCAAGTATCCCTCCCTGAAGCTTTAGACTGACTGGATACCACTCCTTTGTGTTCTAGCCTGCTTAGTGGTTTATTGCCTCCTCTATACTAAAGTTTCCTCAAAATAGAAATCATATTTTCTTCACTCATGTATTTCCAGGACCCAGCATTATGTCTGGCACAGAGTCAGCCAACACAAGTTATTTGTTAAATGAATGCATAATTGCTGACTAGGAAATAAGCATGGCTTGATTAATTATATTTGTATTTTGTTTGAAGATCTCTTTATATGTCAGTTACTACTTAGGAACAAATACTATCTATCTATCTATCTATCTATCTATCTATCTATCTATCTATCATCTATCTATCTATAAAAGCCTAATATGCAAAATGTCCCCTCAGGAGTTCAACTGACCAGGAGTTCAATTGCTCGCTATGACATGCATTGACTACCCGGGGACAGCACAGAACATAGTGGGCAACCAACAGCAGTGGCAGGACGCTGAGGGAGCAAGAGAAGGAGGAGGCGGCGAGGCAGGGAGGCCGGGAACCTGATCAGCCCTGATCACTAGCCAGGCCTAGGGACCCTACCTGTGCATGAATTCCATGCACCAGGCCTCTAGTTTTATTAATAAAGCAATAAATAGCAATGGAAATATCTATTTCTTGAGATCAAAGAGCGATATCAGATTTAGAAGTAATCTGGTTAGTGGGGAAGAATGTATAGTAATGGAGGTAAAATTTACTGTACGATATAAAAATTAAAGACTAGAATATTGTTCTGCATTTTTTTAGTAGAATATTGTTCTATTCTGTATTTTTTAAGGATTATACTTGGAGACAGTTTTTCCCATTTGGAGTAGAATATTGTTCTGTTCTGTATTTTTTTAAGGGTTGTACTTGGGGACTGTTTTTCCCATTTCACGTCCTGTTATTTATGTCCTGCTCTGTGGATTCTTTCATTAGAGGTCTATTTTTCTCCTGGTTTGCCCTGAGGGAAAGGATGATACAGAATTCTCATCTGTCTCTGTTACTATGTATTATTACTTGGAAAACGTCAAGGTAAATGCCATATAAATAAATAAAAGCCTCCAGAAGCTTTAGCTCTCACTGTAAGGCAGCGGGGAGAAAAAGCAAATGTTTAAGTTTTAAGAAATAGACTTAATAAAAAACCTGCCATTTTTTTTGTAGTGTGGGATAAAAACATATTCTTATCCAGCATATGTAATTTGGCATGGAGGATTAATAAAATGTTATTAATCTGGCTTTGTTATCTGTTTGTAACAACAGTTACTTGGCTTTATCACAGCCCGGCAGTCTCAGTTCTTTAGGCTTTAGCTATAAGTAATAAAATTAATATATTGAAAGGAGTATAATCTTTTATTAGAAGAAGCTAGGCAAAGATGATTCATGTCACATTGCTCTGGGGACTCATTTTCAGTTAATCTCTTTTTGATTTCCCCAATCATGCATAGTGTCAGTAAAACCCAGTCAGATTTACCATCCTCTACAAGCCACATGAGGAAACTCAATTACCCTCAGACCATGGTGACTCTCCTACTAGGTATTCTCCATGGGGTAGGGTATAGGGAGGTTCAACCTATTTATATTTTCTTTGCGGCAGTTGGCTGACATGTAGATGTGGGTATTGTTAGCACAAAGAAAATAGTGTAATTATTTGGAGCAAATTACAGAGTGTCTCTCCCCTCCCCCGACCAAAAGAGTTGAGAATAGTGTTCTAGCAAAATGAACATCTTTGACAATAGAGAAGTACCACACTGCCCCTAATATGATGTACAGACCATCATAGAACTTGTCATACATGGTTTATAAATTTTCAAATAATTAAAATCCTAGAGCTCCAAAGACACTGTTTGCAGTCAGGCACTGTAAGATAGCTATTCACCAAAGATGATTCCTAATGAACCACAGCTCCCAATATTAGTGTTCTTGTGCTGCCCACCTCACACTGATCATGTGACTTGCTTTCCCAAAAGAATGGAATAAAAGTGATGATGTGTTTGCATTTCTGAGAGCCTGATCTGCCATGTAAGAAGTCTTCTTGTTCTGAAGAACAGGCCACATGGAGATACTGTGTAGAATTGTTTATATGAAGAGGAGAAACCCTGAAACTTGAGAGAGAGAAGAGAGAGAGAGAGAGAGAGAGAGAGAGAGAGAGAGAGAGAGAGAGAGAGAAAGAGAGAGAGAGAGACACCCACTTATCCAAGCTCCTAGGTAAGCCCAGTTTTCATGCCAAGGTACCAGGCACATGAATGAGGCCTCATGGACATTGAGTGTGCAGCCAGCATCAGTTGAAGCTTCAAAAGGAACTACAAGAAAGATTAGCAGAAGAACCATATAGCTAAGCTCTGGTCAAACCACAGAATCATGAGATATAGCTGAATGATTGTTGTTTTAGGCCACCAGATTTTGAGGTAATTTGTTTTGCAGTCATAGATGAGCAAAATTGGCATCTAAAATAATTTAGTTTAGTCATCTTATACTATAGGTGAGGAAACCAAAGACAAACACAGCAAACTTATTTGACCAATGTTACAGAGTAATTTGGAAAAAGTACTGAGATTCATACTCGCATCTCTAGATTTCAATTAAGATGTCCAGTCACTTTATTGTGCCGAGTTACTTTAAATACACAAACTTTTAAAACATCGCTGTGATTGAGTAATTCCACTTTTCAGAACGTATTACTAGGAAATAATAAGAAGAAGACATTGTGTCTATAGATGTTTATCACAGTTTTATTTAAAACAAATAATTGAAAATATATTGTAAATAAAAATATAGAGGCAAAGTTAAGAAAGTTGCAGTTTTTAAACTGAAAACACACACACTTATAGCCATTAAAAATAATGTTTTGGAATAGCATGAAAAATGTGTGCTATTATGTTAAGTGGATAAAAAGGAGCACAATGATAGTAGGACACAGAATGATCTTTGTAGGATTCTCTAAAAATTAGGTTTGCTTTCCTCTAGGGACTAGATAGAGAAAGCAGACACAGGAGAGAGGGATGAAGGGTAGAGGGACATCTTTAATACCTTCAATAATAAAAATAAATTTTAAAAAATATCACCAAAATTAATAATTATTAATAAGTAGTAAGATTAAAGGATATTTACTTTTCCCATTTTAAATTTTTTATTGAATTAATTGAGCTGAAATCAGTTAATAAAATTGTATAGTTTCAAGTTTACAATTCTATAATACATCATCTGTATATTGTATTGCGCATTCACCACCCCAAGTCAAGTCTCCTTCCATCACCATTTATCCACACTATACTCTCTTCTACCTCCCCCACCCCTTTTCCTTCTGGTAATATCATGCTTCTGTCTGTGTTTAGGAGGTGTTTTTTTTTTTTTTTTTCCTTCTTTTTTTTTTTTTTTCCTGCTTAATCCCTTAACCTTTTTCACCCAGTCCTGCAACTTCCTTCTCCTCTGAAAGCTGTCAAGGAAGTCTGCTCCTATTTTGCTTGTGAGATTATTTTGTTCATTAGATTCCACATAAAAATGAAATCATATTTTCTTTCTCTGACTTATTTCACTTAGCATAATACTCTCTAGGAGCATCTATCTTGTCACAGAAGGTAAGGTTTCCCTCTTTTATTCATGGCCAAGTAGTATTCTATTGTATAAATGTATATACCACAGCTTTTTTATCTACTCATCTACTGATGGGCACTTATGCTGCTTCTAAATCTTCGCTATTATAAATAACTTTACAATGAACATAGGGGTACATATATTCTTTCAAATTAGTCTTTTGCATTTCTCTGAATATATTTCCAGAAGTGGAATTGCTGTTACATTTTTTTTTTTTTTTTTTTGAGGAAACTCCATACTGCTTCCCACAGTGGCTTCACCAGTCTGTATTCCCTCCAAAGGTGCTTGAGGACTCCCTTTTATCCACATCCTCCCCAACACTTGTTTGCTGGTTTATTCATGATAGCCACCTGACAGATGAGAAGTAATATTTCATTTTGGTTTTAATTTGCATTTATCTGGTGATTAGTGACATTGAGAATTTCTTTATATATCTATTGCCATCTGCATGTTCTCTTAGAGCAGTGTCTATTCAGGTCCTTAGCACTTTTTTAAAAATTAAGTTTTATTGGGGTGACATTAGCAACATGTATATAAAGGTTTCATGTGCGGATTTCTAAGTTACAAAATCCGTATATAGTACCATATGCCTATCACCCAAAATCAAATCTTCTCCTGTCACCACATATTAGGATCTCCTACTTCCATCCCCCTTCGTCTGGCAACCACCACAGTGCTGTTTGTGTCCATAAGTTTCAGTTTCATATCCCACCTATCAGTGAAATCACATGGTTCTTAGCTTTTTCTGTCTGAATTATCTCACTTCGCAAAATGTTCTCAAGGTCCATCCATGTTGTTGTAAATGATGGTATTTTATCCTTTCTTATGGCTGAGTAGTATTCCATTGTGTATATGTACCACATCTTCTTTACCCAGTCCTCATGGTGGCCAAGACTTAGAACATTTTTAATTATCTGGTGTTAAATTTTATAAGTTCTTTATAGATTTTGAATATTAATCCCTTATCCAATGTATCATTGGCAAATATGTTCTCCCGTCCTTTGCTATGCAAAATCATTTTAGTTTGATGCAGTCCCATTTGTTTATATATTTCTTTTGTTTCCCTTGCCCAAAGAGATATATCAGAAAGAAATATTGCTAGGGGAATTTTTTGAGATTTTACAATCTGTAGTATCTTCTTAGGCCTTTTATGGTTTGAGTCTAACATTTACATCTTTAATTTACTTTTAGTTTATCTTGTGTATTATGTAAGGAGGTGATCTAGCTTCATTTTTCTTGCATGTCTCTGACCAATTTTTCTAACACTATTTATTGAATAGACTGTCTTTACCTCATTATATCATCTTGCCTCCTTGGTAAAATATTAATTGATCATAAAGTCTTGGGTTTATGTCTGAGCTCTCAATTCCATTCCATTGATCTATATATCTGTTTTATACCATTACTATGCTGTTTTTGTTTTTTAGCATAATTTGATATCAGTATAATTTCTCCAGCTTTGTTTTTTGTTCTCAATATTTTTATGGCTATTCATGGTCTTTTGTGGTTCCATATAAAATTTTGGAATATTTGTTCTAGTTCTTGAAATACACCATTAATATCTTAATAGGAATTGCATTGAGTCTATAGATTGCTTTGGGTAGAATGAACATTTTAATTATGTCAATTCTTCCTATTGATGAGCACAATATATGATTCCACTTATTTGTATCTCCCTCAATTTTTTTCTTCTGTGTCTTATAATTTTCCAAGTTTAGGTCAATTATTCTATATTTTAGTTTTAAGTCCAGTTTGGTCTTGGGAGGCTGTGAGTGTATCTTCCACCACTGCATTATCATCTTGGATTCTTTCCTCCCCATTTTTAAAAGTATTTCCATCCTATATAATAAAAGCATAATATGTAAATCGACCAAACAGCAGAATGAGTAGTCACTATGAAGTGCATTGACCACCGGGGGCAGACACTCAATGCAGGAGTTGCACCCTTGTGGTCAGTTTGCTCCCACAGGGGAGCGCTGCTCAGCCAAAAGTGGAGAGCACAGTGGCTGTGGCGGGAGCCTCTCCTACCTCTGCTGCAGGCGGGTGGTAAAAAGTGAGGCGTCCTAAACTGTGAGAACCCGGGACTGGGAGAGAGATGTCTGACTGTCAGCTTAGGCCTGATCCGACCTAAGCTGGCAGGAGGACATCCCCTGAGGAGTCCAGGACTGCAAGAGGGCACAGGCCAGGCTGATGGATCCCCCCACCCCAGTGCACAAAACTCATTCACCAGGCCTCTAATGTATTTATAATGGGCGCATATATTGGGAAAAGTAAATGTGTAATGGAGACTAAAACCCTACTAACTTTAATTTAATACATTTGATTATTTAAAAGTCACTTTTGGATTTTTCATCTCCTTTGCACAATATTTGTCACTTTACAGTCCTCTCCTGACAGAGGAGAGTCTAAATAGTCTATGGGAATTTTGTACTTCTCCTTGGATTCTTTTCTTAACATGATCCTCATGTGCGCTCAACTGAATTTGTGGTTTACATATAAAAGAGTGGAACAAAATAAAATTCTATTCTAGTTATTTATACTCTTCATATTTTTAATTCTACATAATCAGAATTATAAATAGTATTTAAAATACAAAGTAAATATTATTCATTATGTAGAAAACTAAAATATAAAATGATTACTCCAACTTTGCATTCCTCTTCCTATTTTTTATTTCCAGCTTCCAAATTTAGAACAAATGAATTAAAAAAATAAAACCTACACAAATAAACTAAAACACTGCTTGTCTCCTTGGAGAGGCTATTGCTGTTGAAAGCTGGTATTAGCCTTTTATTTACTCAACTAATTTACAGGTAAATCTTTCACTCAAATACCTATGTGACAAACCAATTTCTCAAATAGTTTATTTTTATCTCTGAAATTTTATAGTAGGGAATAAAATATCAAAACTATAGCTATTTTTATTTCTTAGTAATTATAATATTTTAAAAGGTAAAATATTATTAAAACTTAAAAAATTAATTTAAAAGTTCTAAATCAACTTTTAAAATTGCATTCTCAAATCACTGTCTTAATTGCTGTTGCCTACATTTTAACTACCCCAGTGCTTGGCTAATATTTAGGGCAAGTTTAAATATAGTTGATATCTGGAAAGGGCGATAACTTGAAACATTTCACTAAGGTGCAATAAGTCAGAGGCAATACATGCCTGTTCTCATCTCCAGTGAACCAAAGCACATTAATTTTATGTAGTTTATTAATTCTATGTGTTACTGGTAGTGGCAGATGTGTTTTTTCTCCCTGACTTTTGGGATCATAATTATCATATATGGTTGAGGTTGCTGGATATTTCTCCTCTAAATAACTAAGTATAATGCATATTTTTGAAAAAGTAAATAAATCTATTTGTTTAGCATAATTACTTATTTTAAAGGTTATAGGCACTATTCTCAGGAAGATTAAACACCACTAACAGAAACACATTATATAAATACATTGCCCCAAAAATAAATCTTTGAAATATTATAATTATCTGTGATAAAAATTTTATTCAGATATATATAAAGTGGTGGTTACAGAGATACAAAATATGTCAGCATATATCATCAAGGCATACAAGAAAAAATTATCTTTGTTATAGAACATATAAACATATTTTGAGTTGGAAATAATTGTAAATTCTTTCATCTTGGTTAGTCATTAATTTTATTTTTAAATATCTAATCTATTAGAATAAAGATGCTTCCATAAATAGCTTAAAAGCCTGAGGTTTCATCTTTGAACAATTTCAAATTTAAATAGTAGCCTGAAAAACTATACAATGAGGAGATTAAAAATCTTTGGTTTAAACAAGTTAGATTTATTTTCCTTCTTTGTAGCCTACACCAAGTCTGCATATTGCTACATATATAATAAAAGTTATTTATCAGAGAAGATATTTTAAATTGTGGGGACTGGACATTGTTGCCTGTTCAGTTCTCATTCCTTCCAGGAGAATTACCACCTACACAAGGGTGAGTCCCTGTAGCTATTGGGTCGGCAACTAAGTAATTCCGGATTTTTTAAAGAAAATCAAAGACAATTTTTTCATGGAACTAAATAACTTTATTCTGTAATGTATTGCCCATTTTGATCAATGACCTTTTGCCATCTTTCAGGCAGCATCATAATCCCACGTTCAAAAAACTTCTGGTTTTTATTAGCAAAAAACTGAATCAGGTACGATTTGACATCATCATCATTATTGAAATTTTTACCATTCAAGGAGTTTTGTAAAGATCGAAACAAAAAGTAATCAGATGGTGCAAGGTCAGGACTATATGGTGGATGTGGCAAAACATCCCAACCAAGCTCCATTAATTTTTGCCGAGTGACCAAAGATGTGTGTGGCCTTGCATTGTCATGATGGAATACAACACCTTTTCGATTTGTCAATTCGGGCCGCTTTTCTTCAACTGCATTGTTTAATTTCGTTAGTTGTTCAATGTAGACATCAGAATTGATCGTTCGGTTGGGTGGTAAGAGTTCAAAGTAGACAATTCCTTTGTAATCCCACCAAACTGATAACAAAACCTTCTTTTGATGAATATCAGCTTTTGATGTTGTTTGAGTTGGTTCACCTGGCCTGCTCCACGATCTTTTCCGCTTGATATTGTTGTAAACAACCCATTTTTCATCGCCAGTTATCAGTCATTTTAAAAATGGATCATTTTCATTACGTTTCTTTAGCAAATCGCAGCTGCTAATGTGTTGCGTTAACTGTGATTCTTTCAGTTCGTGAGGAACCCATGTATCGAGTTTTTGAACATAGCCAAGTTGTTTTAAGTGATTTTCAATGCATGTATGTGATACATGAAGGTTCTCTGCAATCTCACGTGTTGCACTGTGACAGTCCGAATTGATTATTGCTTTGATTAGGGCGTCATCAACTTCAACTGGACGACCAGAGCGTTTTTCATCTTTGAGTGAAAAATCACCAGAACGAAATTTGGCAAACCAATTTTGACACTGCCGTTCTTTTAAGGCTTTGTCACCATAAACAGCACATAACTTTTTATGAGCTTGCGATGCGTTTTTCCCTTTGCGGAAATAAAAAAGCAAAATATGACGAAAATGTTCCTTTTGATTTTCCATTTTTCAACGAACGCCAAACGAAAACTACAAAACAGATCAAAAAACTTTTTTTACTGATTAACAGCTGAATAGCCAACTATCAAATAACAAAATGTGTTTTACATTTGTACTACGTCTGCAAACCTAAAAATTCAACTGAAGCCATATATGTGTGAAACCCGCAATTACTTAGCTGCCGACCCAATACATTTGTAATATGTGACTCTATCCCTCACTACAGATGATTGGAATATATCAGTATATGCTTAGCTGGGACAATTATACTTTATCCCCTGGTTTTGGAATTGGAACACAGAAATTCAGGTCAATTGAGGGTACCAGACATTGAGTAACATGTGAACTTCGGGCTGGGACTGAAGCTGAGGCTAGGTAGCCATTTGGGCATCCACTTTGGGACAGCATGCACTGAAAGATGAGCAGAAAGAACTGGTTTTCATCAAGATGTAGGATGACTAGGGACAGTTGGCAAAATATAGCTAGATTTTTAATTCTAGAGAAACCTTGTGCCTGAGTGTTTCCCAGTTTTATCTAGCTTGAGTTCTTGATCAGCCCTATGTTCTTGCTGCTATGGTCTTAGATTTTTAACTGAATCTTTATAATATTTTTCATTCATATTATTAATTTATTATGTGAATCTCTGTTTGTTGACACCAAAAAAGTCTCATCTAAGTTAAGAGTCTATTTCTAATTTGTAACAAAGTATTAATGCCAATTTTTTCAGTATTATTCCATAGGAGATATTGAGCTTTTGGTTATTTTTTAAAGACAGGGCTCTTATCTTACTAATTATTTATAGCTCATAGCACAGTACATAATAGAGTAAATATTCCATAAAATCTGTTTAATTAAATGCACATGGAGGACTAAATGAGAATTTGATATATCTGCATCATCTATTTTCTAATTTGCCCAATTATTTTTTGGTATCAATGAATCACTGTCACCTTTTTTTACTTCTTTAGATTTTAGATTCACAATACTTAATCTCAGCATTAAGAAGAAACATCAAACATGCTAGCACATGAACTACAGAAAATGCTATGTCTCTGACAATTAAGAAGTACTGGCTTGAACTAGGCCATCAGCCAAATAGCAGCTGAACAATCTTTAATGCTCTAATAAAACCTAGTTATTGATTGTTCTTTTTGTTTTTTCTTCTTGCCTTTTATGTTTCCATTTTTTCAGGTGACTGGTATGCTGGGAACTTCCAGAATAACCATAAAACTGACTAGTGCCAGCCTAATGATAAAGTGTTAATGTTCTTAAATTACACAGAATGGAGAGCTTGTGTTCTCATTTAATTTCCAATCCATCTACATTAATAAAAGAGAAACATGCTAATTGACTGTACCTTTGTTACACCCACAAGCCACACCCACCAGCCAATCAGGAGAGAGTAGCAAATTAGCCCAACCAAGATGGCTGCAGCCACAGAGTGAGCAGGAGGCTGGGTTTCCTTGGCAATGGAGGAAGCCAAATGCCCTGCCTGCTCCGGCTGGTTTTAGCCTCTGCTCAAGGCTACAAAGTTTCAATTATAGAAGATAAATAAATCCCAACAAAAATGGCGGCAGCCATGGAGCTGGAGAGAGCAGGAGGCTTGAGTTTCCCCTGGCAATGGAGGAAGCCAAGCTTCCTGCAGCCCTGGCCTTCCCTGGCCTCTGCTCAAGGCTACAAAGTTTCAATTATAGAAGGTAAATAAATCCCAGATACGAGGGTCTCCACTTGGGTTGCTGGGGTGTGTGGCCAGCCTGCAAACCACCACAGGCCCCTCGCCCAGACTACCCCGCACTCCAAGGAAACCCCCACCCTGATCCAAAACACCCTTCAGGGCAAACCAGCTGGCCCCCACAATGCAACAGGCCTCTATCCTATATAATAAAAGAGTAATATGCAAATTGACTGTCACTCCAACACACGAGATAGCTGCCCCCATGTGGTCAAAGATGGTTGCCACAAGATGGCTAGCAGGGGAGAGCAGTTGGGAGGGATCAGGCTTGCAAGGGAGGGCAGTTGGAGGTGATCAAGTCTGCAGGGGAGGGTAGTTAGGAGTGACCAGGCCTGCAGGAGAGGGCAGTTAGGCATCAATCAGGCTGGCAGGGGAGTGGTTAGTAGGTTATCAGGCTGGCAGGCAGAAGCAGTTATGTGCAATTAGGAAGGCAGGCAGGCAAGCAGTTGGGAGCCAGCAGTCCTGGATTATGAAAGGGATGTCCGACTGCCCGTTTAGGCCTGATTCTACCTGGATTGGACTGAAATGGGCAGTCAGACATCCCTCGAGAGGTCCCAGATTGGAGAGGGTGCAGGCTGGGCTAAGGGACACCACCCCCCATGCACAAATTTTGTGTACAGGGCCTCTAGTATATTTATAAGGGTCCTGAAAGTCAAAGAACTCTACAGGCTACTGTAATATTCATGGCCTTTCCACACCTTACAGGTTTTCATAGACATCTCATTTGTATTTTGGTGTCAATCAAATTAACTGAATGGATGAGCTTTTCTTTCTCCCAGAGTGAGATGCCATTATTGTCTCTGGAGAAATCAATCAATAACAATTAGAATTGAAGGTTCTGCAATATTAACTGCTCCTCTCCCCCTGCCTCCTTTTAAAAATAGATCATGGTCATGACCATTCATTTTCACTTTGAGCCAGATCATTACTGACTCACGATGTACCATTTTTCACAAATACTGATTTTCCTACAGTTAAGGATGGAAATAATGGCCATAGGGAAGGAAAGGGAAGTAGAGAAGGTAAGGGGAGGAAAGGATAATATTGAACTTTCCTTCTTAAAATGTAAAGAATCACTATAGAAGAGTAATGGAGATTAACAGAGGGAGCTTTGCAATTAAGAAATCTTCCACAACTTTCCTCTGCTCTCAGTTACTGTGATCACTTACCTTTATGCATGCATATGTTTTTCTAAGTAGTCAGGGAAGGAAGCATTAACATCAATGAAATGTCTGCTAACTTGTGCTTAATCAGCTGTGCTTCAGTTGTTTTGTTCATGGAAGTCATTACATCAAAAGCAAAATTTTGGAGCTGGAGAAGACTTTAGTAATTATGTAATAATTGTTTAATCTTGTCATTAATATTTATATTTGTCTCAATTCCACCTTATCGAAACAGCTTATTTTATTTAGTATATTAGGCTTCACAATGAAATAATGTTAGTCAATTGAAAGAGATCAGAGATTAAAAATGGTGGCAGAATAGGAGGATGATGCACAGACATGCTCCCAGGAACAGCTGGAATTACAATTGAAATGCAGAAAGGCTTCCTGAAAAACCAACAGAAAACGCACAGGAGAGAACTCTGATACTCAAGGACCAAAGGTGGAGAATGCATAGAGCCTGGTAAGAGGGGCGGAGGTTCGAAAGGGCTGGCCCAGCCCCCACAGATGACAACTGAAGTCCTGGAAAGATATCTCAGCTGTGGAGGGTGGGGGTGCCACTGAGATCTAATCCTGAAGCTGGGCTCTCCAGCAGAGAACATCAAAACTGAGGAGGCTACCCACATAACATCTAGCTATGAAAAGCAGTAGGATGCTTTCTGCCAGGGAGTGAGAGCTGAAAGTATGGGCACCCTCATAAAGGGCCAATGCACAAAAATTCCTTGTGGAGACACTCACCTTGTGCTCTGGTAGAGGGAGGGTGAAGTGGACTAGAGCTGTGAGAGCAGAACCAGGACCGGGGATTTGGGGGATAGATTTCAGAAGGAAGACACCCAAGCTTCCTGGGCTGAGTCATTCTCTCACACAGTGGGGGACATATACTAGAATATAATATAAGTCATCCTGTTATTTGCAGATTTTTAATGTTTCCTACAACTTTTGTGATGCCATACTATGTTAGTACAGTTTTGGTAATATTATTATACCTAAAATCATTTTACTCTTGAGATATTAATATTTATTACATGTAATATTATTATATGTAAAATAATTTTTTCTTGAACAATTGGTGTTTATTGCATGTAACATTATTATATTTAAAATTGTTTTTCTTGAAATAAAAAAATGGAAGAAAAAAGTCTTAAGTATAAAAATAGGTCAATTAAGCTGGCACCGGTTTGGCTCAGTGGATAGAGCGTCAGCCTGCAGACTGAAAGGTCCCGGGTTCGATTCCGGTCAAGGGCATGTACCTTGGTTGCGGGCACATCCCCAATAGGGGTGTGCAAGAGGCAGCTGGTCGATGATTCTCTCTCATCGATGTTTCTAACTCTCTATCCCTCTCTCTTCCCCTCTGTGAAAAATCAATAAAATATATTAAAAAAAAAAGGTCAATTAAAAGAAATACAAGTTTTCAAAATAATGTAATGTTAAAGCCAATTGAGTTAGTAGCTAAACCCAGATCTTGTGAGTGCCCTCCTCAGTACATAGCAATGTTTCCTCAATTTTTGAAGTTTATTAGTGATAGAAATGCAGATATTTTTACATTTAACTGATTGTGGGACATTAAATATCCTCACGTCTTAGAATTTATTCCATTAAGTATGAATTCATTGCTCTGAAATCAATCCATAAGTCAATGCTGCTAGTTGACATATTTGTCCATTCTGGACATTTATTCTGGTTTCTAGAAGAAAATAAAATCTGGTTGTAAAAGAATATTATGTAAGAAAGTTGAATAACAGAGGATAGAAAATCCCACAAGAGCTCTTCTTTTATTGCTTCCTGTCGTTAAAATTAACTTTCAAGATATTTGGTTAAAGAACTGTGAGACTAAATATTTAGAAAAAAATGTAAACTTCAACTTCTTTTGAGGATATTTATTTCTAACATATGAACTTGACATTCATTCCAAATAATATTTGGAATAACTATTTAAAGGATTATGAATATTTAAGAAATAATTATGAAGCTATCACATGGATACTTTAAGACATTTGGAAGCAATCATATCAGACTAAACTCATGTTCCTCTTTCATGGGCTTATCTGAGTGAATAATCAGGAATATATATAGCAGACATATGACAAATGTATTGAGACATTTTCAAGGCATTTGATAAGTTTTATTATGAGAGGTTAGTGGACGAGATTGAAAATATGGACTAGAATAAAACAACTGAAGAACAAAATAGAAACTGGCATGGATATATAGAACAGACTGGCAGCTGGCAGAGGGGAGGAGGGAGGGAAAAACTGGATGAAAGAAGGTGGGCTTAGTAAAGAACTTATATGCATGACACAAAGATACATACAACAGCATGGTGAAAGCCAGTGGCAGGGGGTCAGAGGCTGGGTGGAGATGGGAAAAGGGGAGAGAAATGGGGACACCTATAATAGTGTTAAAAATAAAGTTTAAAAAAAAAGTTGAACAATTTCATTCAAAAGTTGTGCATATAATAATTAGTAGCTATCATTTATTGAGCACTTACTATGTGCTAGGCATTGTACTAAACATAACCGCTGTCATTTAATACTTAATGTAAGCTGTAATAGATATATTCCACTTTTACAGATGAGAAAACTGCAGCTTCTTAACAAGCAAAAGAAGGTTCCAATAAAAATATAAGTTGTTTGACTTCAAGACCATACTTTCTACCACTAGATTAATATAATCCTAGTGGAAGAGTCTAGTGCTGAGCCTGGCTCTATTTAGTTAAGTTGAATTGTCTTCCTTGAGTGAAATATGGAGGGCATACTCCAATGATGTAATAGTATTATCATATAACTTTAAGCCTATTGATATGAAATTATAAATCATCTATGTATATTATTGGTAGTTTTAGTTAATTTATTTCATTAATAACATATTGTGATCACTTATATTTTGAATGACAGAATCAGGATCTACCAGTAGCATATTGAAAATTGGTATTTTTTTTGGTTAAAATGAACAAGATTAAATTTAATAAAGATAAATGCAAGAACTGGTCCTTGGGTTCAAGAAAGCAAAGTAAGAACACCTGAGGGGAAAAGCAAGTGTGTGAGCTAGCATGTGTTATACTGTGATTTATGGTAAGAAATAAATGTTTAGTATTTGTTGAGTTTAGAAGTTCTAAAATCCTTAGGATTTCCTAGGTGAGGAGAATGAGAAAGTTGTCTTTTGTTATGGTAATGAGACAACTTTTGGAAAGCTCCTAGGTAACCTAAGGATGGGAGCTGGTTGCCTATAAAACCAAACCTGTTACCTCCAGGGAGGCAGCCAGAGAGGGGCTGGAAGTTGAATCAATTGCTCATGTCCAATAATTTACTCAATAATGCCTATATAATAGAACCTCTTTAAAACCCCAAAAGGACCTGAGGTTCAGAGAGTTTTCATGTTGGTGAACCTGTGAAGATGCAGGAAGAGTGTCCTGATTGATTTGGCTCAGTGGTTAGAGTGCCGGACCATTGACCAAAGGGTCTCTGGTTTGATTCCTGGTCAAGGGCATGTACTTCAGTTGCAGGTTCAATCTCTGGCCCCTGTCGAGGCACAAGTGAGAGGCACTGATGTGTCTCTTTCACATTGATGTTTTTTTCTTTCTCTCTCTCCTTTCCCTTCCACTTTCTCTAAAAATCAATGGGAAAAATATCCTCACTCCTCAGGTGAGGATTAAGGAAAAAAAAAATTTTTTTTAAGATGCAGGAAAAGTGGTGCACCCAGAGAAAAGACTGAAGCTCCTTGCCCTCAAACCTTGTCCTCTATATCTCTTCATCTGTACCCTTTACAATAAACTGGCAAATGTAGACAAATGTTTCTCTGAGGTTTATGAACTGCTCTAGCAAATTCATCAAACATCAGGGAGGAGTCTTGGCAAGTTTCCATGGATGTAGCCAATGGTCAGAAGCATAGAACAGGCACATGCAGCTGGCATCTGGTGGGGAGTAGCATAGTGAAACCGAGCCCTTCATCTGCGGGTCAGATGCTATTTTCAGGTACACAGTGTCAGAATTGAATTGCTTGGTGGTGGGGGATAAAAATCACACATTGGAGCATATGTGAACAAGACTTTGAGGTTTTAGTTTATAGCAAGTTCCAAGAGAGGAAACACATTGATTTAGTGCTCAGAGAACATTTGTGATCACAAGCTTATTAATAGAACAATAGAATAATGATGGGGACAGTGCCAGGCTGTTCTATATTTATCAGAACACTTCTGGGATTTTGTATTATGTTCTAGGTGCCATATGCATGTAGATATGTGTCCATATAAAGTTGCCAATCATGTTCTAAAGAAAAAAAGAAAAAGGATGTTTGGGGCAGGAGAGAGTAGCCCAGTAACTATCTTTAAATATTAAACATTTTCCAAATGGAATGTGGCCAGAGGCTGGTACAAAAAAATTATTTTAACATAAAGGAGATGTTTATAATTGGACTATTTCTGGATGGCCTCTATTGCCTCTTAAGAAGCTAGTGTTTAACCCTAGAGCAATTCAAGCAGGAATGAAACAAGCAAATGTTACAAATTTGGTAAACTAATATAAACTCTCTCATCTCTGAGAAAACGCTAAATTTGTGTGGTAAATCTATAACTTCAGATAGAGAGGGTAGAAGGTGCTAATAATTCTGCAGGCAGTGGTAGCCAGGGCAGACCAGTTTTTACTGGTATTTCTATACTGCTCAGCCCCCTTAACTTGCTGGTGCAAAATATTTTGCATATTTTAAAATAGGGCTTTAGACATATTTGTCCAGAATAACTGTGGCTTGCTCTAATGAACAGATCCTAGGCTTTGTATAAATTAAATAGTGAAAACTAACTAGTTGATCTGCTAAAACATATTGAAAATTATGATGGTGTGTCATATCTCAGTTCCTCTGTGGTCCCTTATTTTGATTGATGGATTGATTGATTGATTGGTTAAAATGAAGCAGTAACAGTAAACAGCATCTGCACAGGAACTTCTGGGGACCAGAGTTGACCGTCCTTTCACTATTAGATAGTCATGTAGCCCTAAGTGCACCCATCTGCTAACGTCAAGTAAATAAAAGTCTTCATGGTATTTTGAATAAGAGAACCCATGGTTTGATCCTCCTATTCAGGGAGCCCACATTACAACCATGCTTCATTACAGAGAAGTATCAAAAAGCGGTTTGTCTTGTGACTTTTTGACTTCTCAGCCCCTTTCAGCCACAGTCATCTCGCTCCTTCCAGACTCTGGGGCTTGAATGCATAATTGCAGCCCATTGTCTGCAGAGTAATTATAGCCTAATTTGACTTGTTGCACAGCAGGACTCCAAGGGGGCTGGCTGTCAGGCAGGGTCAGAGGTCAGCCATTACCCCACAGTCTGCAGGCACTGGTCTCATCAGGACTCTCTGGAAGGCTCTTCTTGGCTGTGAGACTGGTCTGCAGCTGTCTGTGTGTCTCCAGATGACTCTTTGGATGAAAACATGGACTGTTTCCAAGATGCAACATCCCAGCCGGCAGTTTGGCTTCTTTTTTTCTTATCAAAGGCATGGCAAACATTCTGAAGTGAAAGGGGCCATTTTATTATGTGTTCCATACACATTTCAAGGGGAATATGTATATAAAGCAGCATTAAAATATTCAATTTATTTTTTTATCAACTTTAGATTTTAAAATGATATTTAAAAAGAATGTTAAATCAGTGTACTATATTAAGATGAAAAATGCTGTGTGTTAAAGAGAATAACTAGAATGCAAATAAATAAATTGAATTCAAACTGAAAATCCTATAGATCCCGTAAATAAAGAATCATAAAATCACAAAATAAGAACATAGCACATATACACTGAGTGGCCAGGTTATGATCTCTGAATGCATAATAATCTGGCCACTCAGTGTATATATATATATATATTAGAGGCCTGGTGCATGAATTTGTGCATGGATGGGGTCCTGCCAGCTTGTCCATAGGAGGGGATATGGGCAGTTGGCCGGCCTGCCTGCTGGTTGAACTCCTGGTTGAGGGGACAATTTGCATATTAGCCTTTTATTATAGATGATATACACTGAGTGGCCAGATTATTATGCATTCAGAGATCATAATAATCTGGCCATTCAGTATATAATATGCCAGTTAACCTAATCCTATGTGTGAAAAAATAGTTTTTAAATGACATTTCATAGATTCCATAGGATTTTCTGGTATACATTTGTCTCTGATCAAATATAAATTCAGATATATTTCTAAAGAGAGAACATTTTACTATTATTAAAATATTCTACAAATATTTAACATAATTGACCTTCAAACTTTAGGCAGACATATTGATCTAACTCATAGTAATTGCAATGGAAAAAAAAATAAGACAATCAAATTGAGATATTATTAAACTAAGTGACCATTTGAATGTTTTAGAGCCAGGAATAAAATTCAAGATAATCCTGAGAAAATTGGTTAATCTAAAAAAAATTTATTTAGCAAATGCCAAAATACAGCAGATGGGGATAAAAATGCTTAAGTACAAATACAGTAGAAGGAAAATAACCCAAGAAATTTTGTTGTTAATGCACTAAAATTCATCTGGGCAGGACCGCCTGCCTCTGTCTTTGTCTCCATGCCAGGCCTCACCTGTGTGCACAACCTCCTCCTATTCAGTTGTGACCCATTATGGCATCCTAGCCTAATTTGCATATTACCTCTCTCTCTCTCTCTCTCTCTCTCTCTCTCTCTATATATATATATATATATATATATATATATATATACACACACACACACACACACACACACACACACACATTCTTATTGGGGCACAATAGTGCACTTATTTAGTCACATTTGGGGGCAGGACTTTAAACCCTAGAAAGCCAAGAGGTAAGTCATCAGAGAAAAGTCATTATTTTAGGTTACCAGGCTAAGGTGAAAACATAGAAATCAGGATGTGGCATAATATTGAGTAAGCAACAGGAGGTGAGAGCAGTAGAAACAGGCAAACTGAGTTAGGTTGCCATGGTAGGGTCAGGGACAGAGGAAAAGAGAATGAGGCTGTCAAACCAGAGGTTTTGGCTCCAAGGGGTCACAGTGGGTGTGTGGGAAGCCCACACGTGGTGTGTGGGAAGCCCACACAGGTTTTCTACCTGCAACAGGAAGATTTGAGACACATAATTTCAGAGGTCTGGTAGCATAGCCTCCTTCAATTGATCTTTCTGGTTAATGCTGAGAGAACTACCACCATTTCTAACATCATAATAAAACTTTCCCTGGAGGGCCTACTAGGGCCAGGACAGAGTATAGGGATTCATTTCTTCATTCCTTCCTTTGTTCTATAAATATGTTTTGAGCCTAACTGTGCCTCATATTGTGATAGTTACTAGGAAACAGTGGTGAGTGAAACAGCATGTTCTTGCTCACACAGCAAGGGTGAGACAGACATTAATTATTTAATCTATACAACCACCTAAACAAGCACAAAATTATAAAAATGTGATCTACTAGTAACAATAAAAAGGGACACTAGAAGACCTAAGTGCCCTTACTTTGAGAAAGCACTGAAATGTGAAGGATGAACAGGAGAGAGCTTGAGGAAGAGAGGAGAATGGGCACTCCAGACAGAGAACAGCTCTTGAAGGATCTGAGAGCCAGAGAGGGTTGGGATATGGAGAGAGGCCTCACAGGGCCTAGCAGATTACTACTTTAAGAAGCATTTGGAAGCTGTGGAAGGCTTTTAAGAACTGATATAATATGATCTTTCCCCCCCACCCCCCAGGTATCCCTGGTTACAGTGTGAAGAATGGGCTGGAATGTGTGTACAAACTAGTTAAGAAAGTCCAGTTGCTTGGATTGTCATGAGAAAGATAAGGAATAATCATTTAGTTAATGCTCACAGCCTAGTGGGATTCTCATTTTGCAGAAGGATAGAGAGGTTAATTCCCAAAGTCACACACCAGCAACATAAGAGATTAACTATTTTATAGTCATTCTTCCTAAGCACATACTCATTGAAGGAAGATTTTTAAAAAAAATATATTTTATTGATTTTTTACAGAGAGAAAGGGAGATAGATAGAGAGCTAGAAACATCGATGAGAGCGAAACATCGACCAGCTGCCTCCTGCACACCCCGCACCGGGGATGTGCCCGCAACCAACGTACATACCCTTGACCGGAATCGAACCTGGGACCCTTCAGTCCTCCGCAGACCGACGCTCTACCACTGAGCCAAACCGGCTTCGGCTGAAGGAAGATTTATACAGTGTGGAACTAAAACAGAAACTTAGATTTTATGTTAATTAATTCAATTTTTTATTCAAATAATGCTGTTGAGTTGCTGTTCTAGGCACAGATGATAAAATATTGAAAAAAGATGGAAAAGTCCCTCTTTCTATAAAGCTTACATTTTAGTGGATGGAATGACAGTAGATGAATGAATACACTAGCTACTTAACTATCAGTGATAAATGATAGCAATAAAGTAGGATCATGTGAGAGGCAGACAGAATATCTGCATTTGTTTGAAGTTTCCAAGAAAGGCCTCCTAAAACCAGAATGACAAAAAAAAAAAAAAAAAAAAAAAAAAAAAAAAAAAGGCAGCTGGGCAAAAGACCTAGAGAAGAGCCTCTCAGACAGCGGGAACTTCTGGGACAAAGGCTCTGAGATAGGGACATGCATGTTTGAAGGACAGAAAAACCACACAGCTGCTGGAGGACCATGAAAAACAGGAAGTGTTCCGGAGTGCATTTGAAGAGATTATCAGGATCCAGGTTACCAAAGACCTGGTAGGTGTGGGGTTTAGATTTTAGTCCATCTAAATGAGAAGCTTAGGAAAGGATATGAAAGGAGACAAGGTGAAAAAGATAGGATATGACTTCAGTTTTTTTTTTTTTTTTATAATATATTTTATTGATTTTTGTACAGAGAGGAAGGGAGAGAGACAGTCAGAAACATCGATGAGAAAGAGTCCTCGATCAGCTGCCTCTTGCACACCCCCTACTGGGGATATGCCCGCAACCAAGGTACATGCCCCTGACCAGAATCGAACCTGGGACCCTTCAGTCCCCAAGCTGACGCTCTATCCATTGTGCCAAACCAGTCCCGGCTGACTTCAGTTTTAAATGTTTGATGTTTCTTTTTGTAATTTATATATTAAAGAAATTGGGTCACCTTCTTAAAAGTGTTCATCAATTTGGATTTTTCCTAATTACATCTTAATGGCATCATGTTATTTTTTTTCCTTTACTTCCTGTATATTTTATAAATTAGGTTGTGGGATTGATTATTACTGAGTTAAGGAAGGCTGTGGGGTTTGGGATGTGTGGAGAATGAAGAGTGAAGGATTATATGCCTTATAAATATACAACTGTATATTTTAAGATGCCAGAAATGGAATCAGAACTGTGTAGTTTAGTCACAGTGTAAACAGTTAACCTTTTTTTTTTTTTTTTTTAAATATATTTTATTGATTGTTCCCAGAGAGGAAGAGAGAGGGATAGAGAGTTAGAAACATCGATGAGAGAGAATCATCGATCAGCTGCCTCTTGCACATCCCCCACTGGGGATGTGCCCACAACCAAGATACATGCCCTTGCCCGGAATCGAACCCGGGACCTTTCAGTTCGCAGGCCGATGCTCTATCCACTGAGCCGAACCGGTCCTGGTTATAGTTAACCCTTAAACAATGTGGGGACTAAGGATGCCAACCCACCATGTAGTTGAAAATCCACATGTAACATTTGATTCCCCTGAAACTTTTCCCTCAGTATCCATGGGGATTGGTTCCAGGACCCCTTATAGAAACCAAAACCTACAGATGCTCATGTCCCTTACATAAAATGATATAGAACTATACATAAAGTCAATCCCCTGCATCTCCAGATTCACAATGTGGATTGGAAAATTCTGTTTTTGAATCTGTGGATTAAAAAAATAAAATCCAGCAATAGGGAGAGTGATTGTATATTTATTGAAAAATAACAGTAGTCACATAAAAGTGGACCTATGCTGTTCAATTGATCCCTAGGTAGAACCATGTTGAGAATTGAACAGAAAGAACAACCTATCTCAAGAGGCCTCTTTCCATTCACCAGCATAGCTATGTTTGCTTGGGGATAAGTAGTACTAATTACAAAAGGCAGAGAATATGCACTTGTCACATGCATCTGAGACTCAGCCATCAGGAAGAATTTGTTGTTTGTCCATAGCACTAGAAAACACTATAGCAAAAGGAGTTATAAACTCCGTCCCTGGTGGGGTAGGCAGAATTCTAACATGACTTTTGTGCTTGTTGTTACTCCTGTGCTTATATTACATGGAAACAGATATTTTGAAGATGTAATTAGGGCTATAAATCTGTTGACCGTAAATGAGGAAGACTCCTGATTGGGCCTAATTTAATCAATCACATGAGCCCTTTAAAAGTAGAGTTTACTCCTGGTGGCAGAAGTGGAAGTCAGAGAGGTTCTAAGTATGAGAAGGATTTGAGAAGGGGTTGCTTGTTTGAAGATGGAGGGGTTCACATGGCAAGGAGTACTGGCCACCAAGAAAATGGAAACCTCAGTCCAATAATCACAAGGGACTGAAATTTACCAACAATCTGAATGAACTTGAAAGTGTGTTCCACAGAGCCTTCAGATCATGGGGCAACCTGGCTGATAACTTAATTTTGGTGGTGTGAGCCTTTAAGCAGAGATCCAGTTGAGCCCACCTAGCCTTCTGACCTATATAACTGAGAGAGAATGAATGAGTAGTGCAGTAAGTTGCTAAATTTGTAGTAATTTATTACAGCATTAGAAAACTAATCTGCCTACAATATGCCGGCACTGTAATAGGCTGCTACGAGGTGTGCAATGATAGCTCTGCATGAACCCTGCTTCAGATGTTTCAGTCACTCATCTATGGGAAGAGAAGAGGTGGAAATGGATTCTGTCCTGAGAGCTCAACCAGCTCTTCTCTTTGGTGAACAAATAAGCAGCCACAGCCCCCATTCCTTCTTCTGTACTGAAGTAGCACACACATGGGAGCAACAGGACTGACTGACATATAACACTTATAAACTTGTCTGTATTGGCATAGAAACATTTAAGCTGGAATATTATATGAGGAACAATAAAATGTGCTCAATAATTATTTAAAAATAGTATCCAAAATCTATAATAAGCACAAACAAGTACCCTAACACCCACGTAAGAAATTTGTGTTCTTTTCTCAATGTACAAAGATGAGCAGGCTGAGAAGACAAACCTGTCTGGGTCTTACTGACACTTAACTGACAGTGGCACACTGGATATGTGGCCAGGTCCTCAAGAGCACTATTTTAAGTTAGTGAATATTAAGTTTTTTAGTTTTTGAAGTGCCAATAGAGGGCTCTAGACATAATTTGATATGAAATCTAGCACATAATAATTGGAGAAATGTTTATTCAGTGATTGCACCAAACCAAGCAAAATTGGCATTGCATGTTCATGGGAGCAACTCCTGGGAGGTGAGCTGTCTGATTAACCATGGTATAAGCCTTACTATAAGGAATTCAGAGACAAGACAATGGAGGTCCAATAGGTTAGCAGGTGAGGATATAGAAGAAGTGGACTGAATTAACAGACATTTAAGAGATGTCAATTGGTCTTAGTGACTTTAGAAAGGAGTGGGGTGGAGGGTCAATGTACTTTTGTACTTTATAACCCCACATCTTTTAAGACCTAGTGAGTTTCTATGAAACTCTTGAGACCCTTTTTATTTTTATGCTCACCCCTCATCTGATCCCAAGCAGAGGATTTTAATCTATCTCTGACCTACCTGAAAATCAAAAAATCATCAAAGCCTCTTGTTGCAGTTCCACATCTAATCTTCCCCTTCACTCCAGGAGCAGGGGGAACAGTCCAAGTTGCTATTTCAAATAATTTTGTTTGTTGTAGTATATGACTGTTCTCCATTCTTGTTATGTACTGGGAGCCTTAAAGTTACTCATCATTTGAGATGGTGGGTCTGAAGGCATCCTGACAGATGAAGGCTTTGTGCAAATTTTTTCCTGCTCCTTTCAGACTCACGCTGTGTGCTTCAATACTTCCTGTAACAGCATCTCCATTTTAATGCAGACAGCTATGAAAAAAATAAAACTATCAGTCATTGTCAAATACTTTCTAAATGGAGACAGAGGAGGGTTTCAGTTCTCTGTGTAAAAAGGACAGAGGAGAGAGGTCAGCTATATATCATGTGGTATAGGATTTCCCCTTAAGGGATCTTCTGCTAAGACTTGTTCATAGTGTGGAAATTTCTGTCTGGTCGGGGACTCTTAAGATTGCTCCTCAACTTAAGGCTACAAATATTCAAGTCTCTGCTCTGTATAGTTTTGGAGAAAGAAAGAATGGGTTTTAAGTGGAATCGGGGAAAATTTTTTTTGCCATTTATGAAGGCGAGGAACTAATGTTGATGGCTGTTTAACTTATGAAAAATTAATTAGATAACATAAATTATGTATGTGGGAAAAGAAAATCTATCAATGGATGGTTTGATGATTCAGAAGAGTCCTTAAGTTTATAACAAAAGATATTTTGTGCAGCAGGTCACGTTTGGGGTGGGCACTAGTTCTTCCTTTGTGCCTGAAAATGGTGAATACAGAATTGTTCTCAGGCCTTTCCCTGGGAGTGAGAAAGCTGGTCATTTCAATAGAATTCATCACTTTGTCCTTGTCAGTTGTTTGGAAGCATAGAAGGCAACTGACAAGATTTAATAGGGAAGCCAGAGAACTGAAAGGTCGCTAGAACTAGACTGTCTGAATACTGAACCCATGTGCCTAGCAACATGGCAGGATCTCATAATGAGCCATTCTCCCAGATTGCTTGAAAAATGAATAAACTTAGTGACTCTGGAAGTCAAAACCTTACATGAAATGTAAAAATATTTGATGCCAAAAGAAGTTTAGATTTATATTTTAAAATCTCTAGTAGAGTAATAGAACATATTTATTTAAATATAGTATCAGTGTGGGTTTTAAAGGAATATTTATACTTTTTTTCTTGTTAACTTTATTTTCCATACCAAGAAATATAGACAGTTATAACACCCACAAAGAATTGCAAATTAAGCAAATGTATTAGAAATGTTTACTCTCACCTTGAAAATACATGATAAATATGATTATTAATTAATATGCCTGTTTAAAAGTGTCATAAATCTATTTTGGATCACTGTGGAGGTATAATAACTAAATATAAATAAATGTAGTTTAAATCAAAATAATTTATTCTAGTTTAAATTGTATAATAAAATGAAAAATGACAAACTATAATTCAGGAAATAGTAGCTATTCTGAGTTAATAATATATTTATCTTTGGTTTGAATATTGTTAAGTGTGATTGGAATCTTTAGTATAAATTAAATTATATTCTTTAATTATTGTATCACAGATGATTAAGCATTGAATGAAAAAAATTATATTTCTGGTACTATCTGCTATTTTCTACAGCTTTTTTTAAAAACTCTTTTCCTCACTCCTTGAAAAAAAATATTGTTCTCTTTATTTAAATAAAATAGCTTTATTAATACTATGCAATATGCAATAGTGTCTAATGAAATTGAAAGAAATTAATGATTTTGGAATTAGACTTCTAAAAGGAAAGTACAAATATAGCAAAAGGACAGTCCAAAGAAGAGAATACTTTTCTCTTCACTGTTAGCAATCCCAGCTGAGTTTGGCATCTCTCACTCTGAGGAGGATTGTCCAAGGACTGCACTGTGGTATGAGATGTACTGCAGGACACAACTGACTCCCATGCTGATATAACCCTAAAGATTTTACCTTATACTTATGGGTTTACAGAATAAAAAATATGAACAAAAAATAGTAACAGCAATGTTTAAAATTAATTCTAAGGTCCTCTTTTAATTCACAGGTACCCAAATATTAACTGAAAACGGAGTGGTTGAAATGGGTCTCATTATATTCTAGGCATTTTCAGTGTCAGATCTACAGAGACAGGTGCACCAGAGACAAATGACCAGACTCCAATAAAACAGAAGCTTAATTAAGTTGACTTACATTTTCAAATTATTCCCAACAAATTACCTTGTGTAGGTGACACATCCATCAAGGCAAAACTCTAATTTCATATTCACAGTAATATGCTCCTGTAAACTGCTCTAATATGGCTTTAACTAAGTTTTCCTCATGACCTCACTGAGCTGAAATATTGCAGGCTGTGTTTTGCAGTGCCTCCAGTTAATTTCTGACCTTGGTTCTGCCTGGGCACAATGAGGCAAGTGAAGGGTGGAGATCAGATTTAATTTTGAATTTCCTGACTGTTGCTGGTTTGTATCTCAACTTGAACATTACTTAAATGTGTTATTTTTGGTCAATGACTTTTTATGCAGCACAGTGGGCAAATGTAATTAAGTGGGCTAAGTTTTCTTCTCAGCTGTCCTCTGAGTTCTTGTATGGGAACTTAGAGTCTCAACAGGAAACACCTGTATGGTCGTTGTATACCAAGCCTTCCCAGAGAATGAATATGTAACATTGTTCTGGCACCTCTCAAGTTCTTCCCCAAATAGAAATGCCCAGCTGTATTTGAAGGCTGGATTTTTAATTATTAGTGAAAATCCAACCTCTTGACTTAGAAGTGAACTTTGTTATACGGTCAATTAAGCTTTGTTATATCAAAATCAACCACATCACTCATAGATTTTATCATCCAATGGAAAAAAGTTTACTCTATCAACCTTTATTGAATGTCTACTCTGTGTAGGAATTGTAGCATTATATCAAGAGAAAGCAGATGTAGGTTCTACCCTTAAGAGATATTGATGGTATCCAATAAATTCCTTTTGGAAACAACCAGAAGATATTTGGGTAGACTGTTAGCTTTGTGAAAAATAAGTTGAAAGCATGCTGTTAAACCCAACAAAATGTAGGAAATAATGGTTTTTAAGATCCTCGATATTAGATATCAAGGGATAGTGATAGCTAGGAGATAAGAAACACATTGGTTTGTCTTATAATTTCCTGAGGTTATTGTTGTGGGAAAGTTTTTCAAGCCGTAGTTCAGGAAGGGGAAACTCAGAAAAAACCCAGCAGGCTTTCTCAGTTGAGAAGCTAGAACTGATAGCCTAACTTAGAAGATCAAGGTAAACAGACATTGTACAATGGATTACCTAAAAAGAGAGAGCTGCTGAGCCACAGAATGCTAAGATCTAAAGGTGGTTCCCTTTGAGTATTCAGCAGAGTTCTGGTCAGCCTATGCATGCTACTGGAGGTTGGTGCTGTTAAACCATGGAGAAGAATTTGAAGTAATAGCAGTCAATAAAGCAAAATTCAAAGTGCCTTGAATCAAATAAAAATTTATCAGGCAAGAAAAGAAGCAGGGACATTCCATTCACAATGAGGAGATAAATCAAATGGTAGAAAACAACCCAGAAGTTATACAGTTGTTAGAATTAGTAGATAATAATTTTAAAACAATGATAACTGTATTTTATATGTTCAAAAAATTAGAGACATAAAAAGGACATAAATCATACTTTTAGAGATGAAACTTAAATTGCACTAAATGAAAAATACATTTGATGGGATTCATTATGATAAGACATTGTAAAAGACAGTATGAGTAAACTTTCAGACATAGCAGTATAAATTAACCACAATAAAGCCCAGAAAGAAGAGTTGCTTTTTTAAAAAAGACAAAAAATAATGAGCGACATGACAACTGCAAGTGAATATACAAACAATTGGAGTCCTTTAAGAAGTTGATAGAGCTGGACATAGAACAAATATTTAAAGAAATAAAGGCCAAAACTTTTTCAAACTTGATGAAATTATAAACTCACAGATCCAAATAGTTCAATGAACCCCAGACATAGAAAAATAAAGAAAACCACATCAATGCATATCATAATAAAGTTGCTCAAAATCTGTTATAAGGAAAAATCTTAAAAGTAAACAGAGAAAAATCACATTACATGTTGGGGAGCAAAGATAAGCATGTGAGCAGATTATATTCAGAAACAATGCAAGTGAGAAGACAGTGGAGCAATATGTTTAAAGTACTGAACTAAAAACAAAACAAAACCTGTCAATCTAGAATTCCATATCAAACAAAAATTTATTTTAAATATATATATATACATACATACACACACACACACACACACACACACACATATATATATATATATATAAAATTGATTTTTTCAGAGAGGAAGGGAGAAGGATAGAGAGCTAGAAACATTGATGAGAGAGAAACAGATGAAGGAGAAACATTGACCAGCTGCCTCCTGCACACCCCCTACCAGGGATGTGCCCGCAACCAATGTACATTCCCTTGACTGGAATCGAACCTGGAACCTTTCAGTCTGCCTACTGACGCTCTAGCCCACATGTGTCAAACACAAGGCCCGCGGGCCAAATCCAGCCCGCCAGGCCTTGCAATGTGGCCCGCACCACGCTGTCATCACTGCACTCCGCTGTCAGTTTATGACATTGTCAGTTTATGACTGTTCAGTAAACCATTTGGCCCGCGATTTAGGCTGGATTTTAGATTTTGGCCCCTTCTCTGATTGAGTTCGACACCCCTACTCTAGCCAATGAGTCAAACTGGTTTCGGTCAAAAATATCTTTTAAAAATGAAGATGAAGAAAAAGCTTTTTAACCTGGTCCATGTGGCTCAATTGTTGAACATCGACCCATAAATTAAGAAGTCACCAGTTTGATTCCTGGTTAGGGCACATGCCCAGGTTGTGGGCTTGATCTCCAGTGAGGCACTTGAAGGAGGCAGCTGATTGATGTTTCTCTGTTATCAATGTTTCTGTATTGCTATCCCTCTTCCTCCATCTCTCTCTAAGAAAAAAAAATCAATAAAACATATTCATAAGAAAACATATTCATTTTTAGATATAAGAAGCTGAGAGAACTCATTGCTAACAGTATCACTATAAGACATATTAAAAAGAATCCTTAAGGCAAAAAGAAAATGATGCCATAATAATCTGCAGAGCATGAAGAGCACCAGAAAATGGTAACTGCCTTGTTAAACTTCTAACCAATTTTTCTCATTATTTAAATCTCTTTAAAGATAATTGGAAGATCAAACAAAGATAATAATAATGTAGTGTGGGCTTTACATCATATGTAAAAAGCACTAAGGTCAGTAGGGGAAAAACCGCCTATACTAATATATGTTTATTCTACTATATGTGTAGTGGCATAATATTACTTTCAGATAAACTGAGACTTAAAACTGTATGTATATATACTACTAACCCTAAAGAAACCAATGACATAACAAAACCAACCAAGAAGGTAAAATTAAATCATTAAAAATATTCAAATATTCCCAGAAGAGGAAGAAAAGGAAACCAAAGGACTTATATGCATGCATATAAGCCTAACCAATGGAAACAGGCACCAGGGCGTGAGAGCATGAGTGGGGAGGGGGGCAATGGGGAAATAAGGACACATATGTAATACCTTAATCAATAAAGAAAAAAAATTAAAATAGTTGGCTTAAAAAATAAAAAATAAGGATTTAAAACTTGAAATAAAAAGAAAGAAAAGCGAACAAATGACAGAGTGTGACAATAGAAAACACTTAGCAGTGGGTGCCAATGACAGCTTTGGGTGCCAGTGACAGCTTTGGTGCCTCTGGCAGCAGGTGCAAGCAATGGGCAGGACCAAGGTGCGTGGAAGCAAAGAATTTTCAGTAACCACCAGAGGCTCTCCCCAATGACAGGGACTGGTGCCCTGCCTTGGTCTGGTGCCCCTGCTCACCTACTCCACCATCCCGCCGTGGCCAATCATGTTCAGCACATGCCCCCTGGTGGTCAGCCCATGTCATACAACGGGTTGTTCTGTTGTTCTGCCATTCAGTCTATTTGCATATTAGCCTTTTATTATACAGGATTGGAGTCACTAAGAAAGATGATAATCATATAAGATACTGACAGTGATCTGCTAAAACAAAAAACAAAAAACAAAAAAAAAATTTTAAAGAATGACAGGAAGAATTTAGGGATTTGTAAATATGTTTAACAAAAGCACAATGACAAATCTTCTAATAAGATGACAAGAACTTCAAAAATGAGGCTTATTTAAAAAGGAAGGGCAAGCATCTGGAAGTAGTAATGAGGAGCATCAAGTCACATAATCATCTCTAGATTCATAGACAAGAAGATTGTGGGAGAGCAAAGCTCCACTTGAGAGGTCAGTGAAGGGAGAAAATCTTAAGGAAGAGCCAGGTTTCCCTCAGAGCAGGAAGATAACAGAAAAAATTTGGAAGAAAGGCTGAACATGTAGAGAATTTTGATGATGACAAATTGCGAGTTTCAAGAAATGTTGACAAAATTGTTTAGGAAGAAACCTTGTTTATCTGAGGACTATGAATAGATTTTATTTTGTAAACTGTGTACAAAGGCAGATATTTATGTGTGACCGGTACTCATGGGTTGCCTTCCCATTAAAAACCTTCCCATTTAAAAAAAAAGATATTTTCTAAAACACTTACATAAAATATTAAAAGAAAAGAGGATTTTGTCCACACCAAAGCAACTATATGTTTGTTATTTGTATTTTGATTGTTCAGAGAGAACTTCAAACAGAGAGTCCTTGACACCTGCTGTTAAATGCAAGGCTATGAAATTGAAATGTATTTGTGAAATTCAAACATTTTCTTTGATCAAGGTAGCTATATTTTAAATCCTCACTCAAAAATATATTATATTAATTCTAGAGAGAGAGGAAGGGAGACAGTAAGAGGGAGAGAGAAAAACCCATTGCCTCCAGTACATACCCCAACTGGGAATGGAACCCACAACCCAAGTATGTGCCCTGATTGGGAATTGAACCCACAATCTTTTTGGTGTATGGTATGATGCTCCAACCAACTGAGCCACGCAGATAGGCCCAAGGGAGCTATTTTAATCAATGCATAAAATGCTAATAAAATAAATGAATAGCCTTGCCTTAAAAAATGAAACAAAACATTTTCTTCACTGTCAACATCATCATTTACAAACATGAAAGATTTCTATCTCTTTTTTCCTCTTCCCAGTGTAATGTCTGTATGTACATGTGTATAGCTAACATTTTTAACCTGGCTAAAATTAACTCAATTTAAGAGTGGCATATAAGTCATTGGATAGAGAACGGAGGTGTCAACATAAGCACAACATAATTAGCATATCTCAGGTGAGGAATAGGCATTAAGCTATTAACATTCATTTCCAGTTTTTTATTTGCCCTATGCTACCAATATAGCATCTCTACTAGTATACTGATTATTTCTCAATACACAGAATAGAATATGTTTGTTATGACTGACTGGAAGGTACAATTTCCTTTTAGTGAACTGCAATTCCCCATTGCCTCATTTTACACAAATCAATGCGCACTGCAGGTGCAGAGGAAGTTTGAGCAGTGTTAGGATGAGGTCCATTCTGCCAGGAATTCGCTTCCGCCACTTTTCCTGAGATTTAAGGAAGGCAAAAGGAGCTGCTGGCGCCAGGAGCCCACCACTCACACAAGCCGGAAGAAGGGAAAGTTAATTGTTCTCTAACTGCAGCCATGGCTGGGCAAACTTACTTTCTGGCAGGATGTGGAGGCAAAGAGCTTCTGAATGTCTTCCCACATAACGGCATTTATAGTGGGAGGTTTTCCTATGGTTTTGGATATCTATGATGATCAAGAATCTCACTATCTCATCTTACATGTGGTTAATGCATTTTGAAAATTCCCACATTACATAACTTAAATACCAGAGCTTATTTCACCATCAGACTCTTTATTAGTCAGCATTTGTATAGCTATATAGGATTTAAAAATTCCAGGCATCATACACCCACAATTTTAATGTGACTAAATCAAGTTATTGTACTGAAAATTTAGGGAATTATTGTTTCAAATATATATATCCTTTCACGAAACTTTAAAAATAACAGTTAAAATTGACTTCATTTTCTACATAAATTCTTTCAGAGTGTACATTTTTAAAGACAGTTGCTGGATTTTACTATTCTGAAGAGGGGGGAAATCAATTCTATCTTAAAAACTTGTCCTGATTTTTACACTTTCAGAATATGTTTGGAGACTACAAATTGATGTAATATGCAGAACAGTAAATCAAGCTTGTTCTCTAAAGTCTAAGCAACTGTTAAACTTAATAGTAAAAAAAATAGTTGCTGTGGCTGTACAACTATTTAACTGTCATTTAATCAATTTACACTTAATTTTATGACTCATAAAAACTATAGCAATGTAGAATGTTTACCAATTTTCATTTGAGAAATAATTGTTTTAAACATGCTTGTTGCACAAATAATTTAAGTTTTGTAAAATAAATGTGTTGTTATTGTTTCATCATTTCTATTACCATAGGTATCACAATGGTTAGTGAAATTCAAAATATCTTTAAAATTGTTCAGAGTTCTAATAGCAGTTTGTAAGAAACCTTCCCTTTAGAAAAAAAGAAACCACTCATATCTGAAGCTTAAACTCATTCAACAAACAATAATCAGGGGTATGATATATGCCTGGCACTCTATCAGGCAATAAGAATGTGGATAGGAGAATGCAGAAATCTCAAGGGTCAGACAATCATCCTCTGGCTCCTACCCTCTCACAATCTGGGATCCCTCGGGGGATGTTGGACTGACAGTGTTGGCTGGATCCCCACAGACCAGGCTGAGGAACCCCACTGGTGTATGGATGCACCAGGCCTCTAGTATGCATATAAGATATTTAATTAATCTTTTTCTTTCCTCTGAGATTTATCAGTCTGTTCCATGTTTTCACGCCTGTGCATTGATCATCTGCTCCCTGGTGATCAGTGTGCATCATAGCTACTGTTTGAATGGTCAAACGGTTGCTTAGGCTTTTATATATATATATAGATAGATAGATTAGAAGTATGTCCTAAAAATAATAATTTTAGAACTGTAAGAATATATATAGTGATTAAAAATATGTGTTTAAGGGAGGTTGTTTAGGGAGGATGTATATATAAAGATAAGAATAGGAGAGAAAAAAGAATATGGAGAAAGAATATTATTCTGCAAATGCTTAACCCACTGATTTACTTTTATTCCTTTATTGCAATAATCTATTTATCTTTACTATAGCTGCACTTGTATTCTATTCTTTGCTATAAGTTTTTAAGAAATTCCTTTTTTTTTTCTCTCAATCAGTGATGGTAGATGTTTTCATTTTATTAATTTATCTATACAATCAACTTTTAGTTTTAGTTAAGATCTCAATCACTTTTTATTTTTTGCTTTCTATCTCATTGATATCTACTCTTTATAATTTTTTCCTTCTTCTTCCTTTAGGTTTATTCTGTTGTTGTTTTTCTAGCTTATTTAACTAAATACTATGGAAAGAGAAAGTTATAAATCCCCTTTTTGTTAATGTAAGAAGTATAAACTCTATGTTTTTGGTTCAGTTTTTATTTTGTTAAATTCTATTTGGCTATTAAATTATGGTTAAAGCCAAAAACTAAAAGCCTCTAGAAGTTGTCAGTGAAATGCTTTGGCTAAATAAGTGGTTGTTGAAAATAGTGCAGTGTGTATTGGTTAGTTATTGCCATAAAAATGTTGCATAACAGCTACTGCCAAAACTCAGAAACTTAAAACAACTGTCATCTATTTTCATAGATGACCTATGGGCTCAGCTGAGTGGCTCTGTTGGTCCCATTTGGGCTTGCTCTTGTTTCTAGGGTTCAGCTAGAGATTAGCTGATCTAGGCTGTATGTGGCTGGGTAGTTGAATTCTGCTCAACTGGGCATAGTCTTCTTATGGCAATGGCAAATGTTCAAAAGAGCTAGATCAAGAATGCAAGCACTTTTCAAGTCATTGGTTATATAATACCCAATAATAATTCATTACAAGTTGTATGACTGAACCCAAAGGCTAGGGATAGGAAGACATACTTCTTGTCAGACTGTAAAATCTCTTGTCACAGGGCAAGTATAGAGAGCTTCCTGAGAAGGCACAGGGACATTCTTTTAATTCTTATCAGCTGAGCCTGAGGGCACTGGCAGAATCCTGTGATCAGTACTGATTTCTGAATCCATGTGCTTGGAATGAGGAAGTAGGACCTTGACTCACCCAGGTCTTGATATGCTAAATCTTGTACCAAAAAATAAGGAGCTTACCCAGATTTTGGTGAATAGGATCTGGGCACACCCAAAACTCCTTTTGACCTTAAACTCCCCTTTGGAAGCCAATAAATATGCTGCATTGTCTGTGGTGAGTGTGACTGTCTCTCCATCAGAGAGATGGTACCCACCTAGCTCCCAGCTTTATGAATCTATTTCTGCCTCTTGTCTCTTTCTTTCTGTAATTTCTTAATCCCCAGCTCCTCCCCTCAAGAACCTGTCATTTTTCCATGTGGGACGAGGAAAAAGGAGAAACACCACAGGCAAGGATACAGGGAGAGGTAGAGAACTGTAGTCTTTACTGCAATAAATCTAACATAATATGTATACATTCATATTATAACCAACTATATTTTTTGGTTTTGATTCTTAAAAATTTCTATTACTATATTATTTATTTATAATATTTTTCATTTCAGTTCTCTTTGTTTTTATTTTATATATTTTTCTTTTAGTGCAGTGGACTCTTGTCTTCTTATATGTCTTTGAGGATCCTTAACATATATGCATTGATTTTTATAGTACTCTATAAAAATTTTATTAGATTGAATTCATTACATGACTATAGTTCCTAATTAGTTTTCCTCATGAATTTTGGAATATTGGTTTCCAGGTGTATCTGGACTGGAGGTCTGTCATGTTCTGTAGCCTATCTTAGAGTCTCTGTCCCAGGGTGATACTATAAATAGTTCAAATCTAATTGCCAACCTGGTGGATAATGTAGTCTCTGTCCTGATTCTATGTTTTATTTACTTCTTATCCTCTTAGTGATGCAGTGTTATAAAAACTTTTACCATTGGTTCACATATATAATGAGTACCCCTGTCCTGAGCTTCCATTTTTGGCAGGGAGTGCTCCCCTGCAGCCCCTAGTTTCAGACTGTGAGTTCTGGCTTAGTCCTATCTCATATGTGGACTTTTTAGTTTTCGTTACCCACTAGAATCACACCTGCCAGCATCTATACCTCCTTCCAGTTCTGAAACAAATAAACCCCATCTATTGCTTTGTATTTCTTTTCCATTTCTAATCAAGAAGATGTATATCTTGTCTTTGAGAGTGTTTTTGAATTTTCAATTTCTTTTATTTTGTTAAAATTCATATGGAGGTGGGTATGAATTTAAATTCTATGGACTTAACACTGTTCATTTTTGTGATAAAGTGGAAATGGCAGCTATAGTTAATTAAAGTATTTTATATTCTGAATAACATACTTGTTCTGATATCGGCAAGTGGTTCAGGGCCCTTGGACAGGCAATGAAGTAGTTTGGTGCATTTCCTTGACATAATAAAAATAGGACAGCTAAGTTATTTTCTAAAAAACATTGTTTATTATATATACACCATTAAAACCAAATATTTGTTTACTAAGTTTAATGGCATTCTCTTTTGTTTTGTTTGTTAGAAACTTGGACTTAGCATTTCACTTTCTCCCGAAGACCTGCTATGCTCTGTTGTGCTCAATGCACTATTCAGTGAGCAGGGCCAAAATGTGCTTTGTATAGGCTCTGAAGCCTTGCTAATGATCTTTCATTCAACCGCTTTTTCTTCTTCTTTTTTTAGTCTTCCTTCAAATGTCCATGTGACCTATAGCTTATTGTACATGACAAATGAACTTGTCAGAAAAGGAATTATATATGTCCGGAAACCAGAGATAACTTAACCTCAGGACTCATTTCTCATGCTCCACCCCTGGATAATGTGCAGAGTGTTATTTTCCTAGGAAGAAAAAAAAGTTTTCATTATTGCCACAAAATCATTAGTATAGTAAGTTGGTCCCAGAATTAAAGATATTTGAAGATTTACTTTGCTTTTTGCTAGGAGGGCCACAATTGCAATAAATGCAATGCATTAGGTTGTCATTATGCTTCTAATAGGAGAATAATATATTTGAGGAGATGTTTAGAATGGGAAACTAAGGTACCTGGTTTATATTGCTCTCCAAAGGGGTATGAAAGGTGACGTGGTTCATAAATTCTTATTATACTAGGCAGAAGCAAAGTTCTTTCATCTAGAGCAGTGATTCCCAAAGTGGTCTATATCGACCCCCAGGGGTCTATGACAACCTGCAAGGGGTCTAGGTCAGCGAAAAAAAAATTTGGGGGTCCATGAAATGAAAATGGGGGTCCACGATAGTGGATCTCAACATACACTGATAGTACCTATTTACTTACATCATATTATCTTATAATATAAAAACATATACATTATTTATAAAAGTACCTATGAAGTAAAAAATTTATTATATATGTTTATAAAATTGTGTAAGTTGTAGGATAAAAACCTGCACATAATGATATACCAGTATCATCTTGTTACAAGCATACGCGCAGTAAACATTCTTGCCAATTTTTGTCTCAAAGCTTCGCGAACTTGCACCGACTTGTTCAATTCGTCACTCTATAAATATGAATGTGAGAAAAATACGTTCATTCGTTTCCTGAATCTTGAATAGGAAAGTGCTGAGAAAATATTTAAAAAAATATAAACTGGTAGTTTATCATACAAATTATAGTGAATCAGTGTTATTTTGTTTGAGAATGCCGGAGAAAAGTAGGTACATTATTTTTTATTAAATTTTAACACTAAACTTAACTACAGTTAGAAATTTACAAAAAAATCAATATCAGGTAAGTAGGGGGTCTACCCAAAACCGAAAAACATGGCAAGGGGTCTACGGCACAAACAAGTTTGGGAACCTCTGATCTAGAGAAACTTCATAGATACTATTTTTAAATGTTTTCAGTTTCTTTAAACAAAAATTCAAACAGCTTTCATTATTGTATAGAATTTCTAGCAACTAGCCGGGACCGGTTTGGCTCAATGGATAGAGCGTCGGCTTGGGGACTGAAGGGTCCCGGGTTCGATTCTGGTCAAGGGCATGTACCTTAGCTATGGGCATATCCCCAGTAGGGGGTGTGAAAGAGGCAGCTGATCAATGACTCTCTCTCATTGATGTTTCTAACTCTCTATTTCTCTCCCTTCCTCTCTGTATAAAAATCAATAAAATATATTTTTAAAAAAAAAGAATTTCTAGCAACTAAACCAAGGGAGAAGGTTAAATTAGGCGACCATTAAATGAGCCTCTTTAGATTCAAAGAAGAAAAGAGGAAGAAGAAGAGGAGAAGGAAAAAAAGGGGGAGAGAGAACATCCAGAAATCGCCCATAGCTCTCCACATGCAATGTTAGGGGGAGAGTTGTCAATCCAAGAGATAAAAGAACCAGTAAAGGGAGTCTGGAATTTCAGGTCTCCTAAACACAGTACTGCTCCACAATTTCAGATATGGAGGCTCTAAGCTGTTTTTGCATCACATTTTTCTAACAATACACTAAAGTACTAACTGTATATGTCAGAGATTGTAAGGAGAGATTGGAGATTACAGGCAGACTATCCCTCACTTCCTTTCCCTGTCTAATGATGGGAGCAATAAACACAATTGAGCCTAAAACAGTCTACGTGCTTTGTGTCCTATAAGCGGTCCTTAGATCTCACAAAATGAGGGATAAGAAAATGCAAAACTGTGTATTGAACATTCCAGAGTCATTTTGTGAGATAAGACAAGATAAAAGTTTCTAATGTGGGGCATCTGAAATATGTTCTTGGGAAGATGGAAACAGAAGAGGTTGAGTCACAGTCTGTGAGTCACCACTGATGTCCAATAAACAGACACAGGGCATCTTGGTCCCAAGTGGCTATAATATTGTAGATGAGCTGACCTGAGTAAGTCCATTTTATGGGTATTCATATACACATACCATAACCAACACCAAACATATGGGAGGAAAAATGTCTAGAGGACTCTTCTGGGGTAGGAGGAGAATTATATGTTTAAATTGGCACTAAATAAAAATCAGAGTTCTCATGCTTACGTGTGAAAGATTCAAATTAGATTTGGTAACTTAAAAGTAAATATTTTCACATTAGACATGAGGTAACTCTTGGTTAAAAAAATGAAGTAACCTTCTAATAAATGCAGATTAATAAAAAGTTATCAGCATGCATGAGATGTCTTTGTCCTAAATGGATGATTGCTTGGAAGGCAGCTGCAAAAAGTATCCATGAAAAGCTTATAGATGCCTGTCATTCAAAAATAAATTTGAAAATAAAAGTGAAAAGTATTAAGATTTAGACTCTGAATTAGAAAGTTGGTGGCTTTAAAATAGCTAAGATGCTGGATATGGCAGAGCACAGTACTAATTTTTTTTTAATAAGTATTGTTCACTATATATAATTTACCATGTTTGATTAATTGTTCAAGTTTCCTTTTTGAAGGCCTGCTATGCACAGGGAACTATGTATGAGAAAATATAGCATTATGATGAAAAGCACAGGCTATGCAGTTGGACCATGGCTGTGTTATCTTTAGCAAGTTACTTAACCAGTCTGCTTCATTTCCTTATCTATAAAATAAAGTTAATAGTACTTATTTAAAGGAGTTGTTGTAAATAGTCAAAGTTTTAATATACATAAAATATGCTTAGAGGGCCTGGCACATATATAAACCCCAAATAAACAAGAAACACACTATAATTGCATTTGACCTTCAGCTATGGTGTTTTATTTTTTTTTATAAATATTTCATGTGCACTATTAATTAAAATATTCCATTATTAACTTTACTTTTCAAAAGTAGAACTAAGCAAAAGAGGTGTGTTAGGCCACTCAGCCAATAAGAAGCAAATATGGAAGCAGAAAAAGCTATCAAGACTACATTATAAAATTTCCAAAAGACTCCTAATATTTAAATTAAAAAAGGGAGTGATAGTGGGAAAATATCATGTAAGGGAAAAATATCCTGTGAGTAAATTACATCTAGAAAATTTTTACTTTCATTTGAAATTAACTTTCATTTGAAATGCTAACAGCAAGATACCATGAAAAACATAAATGGTGTCAAAACAAGCCAGAGGAAAATCATTTGAGGGAAAAAAAATGAAAAGGGATCCCAATACAAATTTATAGAAAATATCCCTTTATTAACTTTTGGTCGAGATATGTTTGTATATTTTCAGAAGATAACTTTGAGACCATATGTATTCCTGCAACACAGAGGAATTGACAGGAATGCCCAGCCATGAAGACAGAAGAGAAACAATCCAGAGATGGAAGATGCTGACAACACCTTGCCATACTAGCAGACAGCAGTTATGCGTCTCCAAACCAGAGATGGTCGGACCTGCATCACTACCATTTGTCCACCAACCAGATCTGAAATACCATGGCTGACATGTACACATAAGGAACTGTTTGACATTGAAATTGGGACTCAAAAGAATTGTTGGCCCAGAAAGGAACTCACTATAGACTGATTCATTTGCCTCTCAGCATAACCATTATGGCTTGTCTCAGTTTTGGTTCTTATAAGGGAATTCCTTGTATCACATGATCTAACACATCTAGGGAAATAGTGAACAACATAAATTGATGAACAGAAACAGACCCAGAGACAGAGAAGGAGCGATCAGACTGTCAAACCTCAGAGGAAAGGCAGGGGAGGGTGGGAGTAAGGAGGAGAGAACAACCAAAGGACTTGTGTGCATGCATATAAACCTAACCAGTGGTCATGGACAACAGGGCGGGGAGGCATACATGAGGAGGGGTTTGGAATAGGATTGGGGTGGGGGGTGAGGACAATTATGTGATACCATAATCCAGTGTTTCCCAAAGTGTGGTATGCGTACCCCCAGGGATACAGGAAGAATTTGATGGGGGTACGCGTTGCAACGGAGTTTGGTGGGGATATGCACTGCACCATGCTTAGCTGTGCCTAATTCTACAGTCTCATGAGTACAAGGGGTACTCAGTGTTACAAAAATTATAGAAGGGGTACACATATGTCAAAAATTTGGGAAGCACTGCATGATAATCAATAAAAAAAATTTAAAAAATTTAAAAATATATGGAAGCAGAGTTCAGGTTACATAGCTCCTGCCCAGAATGCAACCAACTATGTTCCATGGTCCCTTGACAATTAAGTTTTAATTAAGTCTGAAAAAATCACACACACACACACACACACACACACACACACACACACACACACGTAATGATAGATAATTTTGAATATACAAGGAAAATAATCTCACTGAGACTCTACTTCAGAGAAGACAAGTTATTATTTAATCACTTGAGGCCTGGTGCATGAAATTCAGGCACTTGGGGAGGGGTCCCTGAGCCTGGATTGCAAGAGGGCAGAGGCCAGGGAGAGGGACACCACCAGTGCATGAGAGACATGGGAGGTTGGCCATCAGGGGAGGAACCATGGAGGGCTCCAGGGTGTGTTGGCCCATCTCACTCAGTCCTGATTGGCTAGACCCCAGCACAAGCTAACCTACCAGTCAGAGCGTCTGACCCCTGGTGATCAGTGCACATCATATCAAGTGGTTGAGCGGCCTTAGCATATCATTAGCATATTACACTTTGATTGGTTGAATGGATGATTGGACACTTGGCATATTAGGCTTTTAATATATAGACTAGTCAAAGAGGTGAACAGGGCACAAGGAGGAGGCAATCAATCAGGAAAAGTCACCCACCTTGTTTCATCTGATTTCTCAAGATAGTGATCATAGTGTAACTCAGTGGCTGAGAAAGAAACTCAGCTCCCCAGTCTGTGCTAAAGGAATCCCGAAGGTTGTCTGGGACATTGCTGTGTGGCAAGAAGAGCCACAGACCCTGACACCTTGCCTAGGAGAAGGCAAGGTGGGAGTCTATCCATAATTAAATCACCTGTTCTCAGAAACATATAAAGGAATCCACAAACAGAAACAAATCAAGACTACCACAAGAGGTGACGCCAGAGGGCTTGCAGTGTGAGAGGTTCCCCTGGTCTCTCTTCCGGGAATTATAACAACTTAAACAGCTGTAATTCAACAAAGTGTTCCCTGCTCAACACACAAACATGTCTGAGAGATCCACATATTGCAACATCTGAAGGTGGGCCAGTGTGCATGCTGGGGAGATGGAAGGGAGAACTGCGGAGATGGGTGACATAGCTGTAGCCTGAAGTTAACTATGGTCTTAAAAAGGGGAAGAATCAAGTTGTCATCTGCACTTTTTGAGCTCAGAGGGGCAAAGTGATACAGTGAGCTCTCCTGAGGGAGTGATCAGGGGAGCAGAGATACAGACGTGAGGCAGTGGAGGTCTGGCAGTCACCATTATTAGGAGGAGACAAAGTCATAAAGCTATCAGCCAGCCTCTCTCAGCTTACCCTGCTCCCACCCACTAGGGTGTTCCTACAGTACATTTAATAGAGTACTGTTAGGTGTATATATACCTATTTGTATTTAATATAACATCATATACTAGCTTACTGCCCTCATTATCCGCCAACATTTTGGTATCTGAGAAGAGGGTTTATTAAACATCCTTGATAATAAGAATCATTTGGGACTCAATTAATCAGAGCTATGATGATTATTTCTGCCCTAGTTAAGAGTTCCCAGTTGTGAAAGGATATCTCGGGAGCACACTGTTTTCATCAATATAAGTATTTCCATACCAAGCTATTAGCTCATCATGGATAATAGGCTCAGAGCTGTCAGAGTTTTTAAATATCTTTTAGTTAAGTCCCCAGAGTGGCTGTTGTTTGCACACAAGTAGAGGAGTTGGTGTGAGAAGTAGGACAAGAATTCAATTCTCCTGCCTCCCAGTTCAGTGTAGTTCCTGTTGCACTGTTACTATATATCATTCCTTCTACTGCACAATCAGAATGATGTGCAATCAAACTTAAAAGGCAGAAGAACTCAGAGATAGCAGGCATGGGATTCCTTCCAGTTGTTGACTAAACTTGCAGTAGTTTAACTTTTAAACTCATTTTTACTATCTCTATTGCCACTATTTAATTACCACGGTCCTAGTCTACCTGGGTCCAATATTCAGATGTACAAAATAAATGGAAGCAAGTGGGTGAGACATCTTGTATACAGAAGCTCTAAGTTTAAATAATAAATTGGAAATTTCTGAGGCTTAAATTTAAGAAATGGTTTACATAGTATTCTGTCACATCATGGTTATGAGATCACATTGTTGATCCACATCCACTCGTGCTCATCAGAGGATCACACTTCTTGAGCACTCAGTCTTATGGTTTAATTAATATTACTGTATGCCCACGACTCCTCTTCCCATGAGCCTCTTTCCACTCTCCTTTACAGGAACCCCACAGTGTATGTTAGCCCTTCTCACACAATATTTTTAATCCCTTTGGCTTGATTGCTCCCATCCTAGTAGCAATTGATCCTGCTCTAGCCTTACCAATTTTAAAAATAAAAACAAAACCTCCTTCAAATCAGCTCTCATCCCCCATCCTTGTTTTTACAGTCAAACCTGTTGAAAGCATTGTCTCTGCTTCTTATCTCCATTTTCTTCAATCCTACTAACTCTCACTCTCCAGCCTGGCTTTTATCATCATTGAAGCACTAAAAGCTCTTCTTGAGAGGTCATTAATGACATGCATGTCACTAAATCTATTTTCCCCCCATATTCATCTTATTTGATCCTGCAGGAATACTGAGACAATTCAGCATACCTTTGTTACTGACACACTCCTTTGCCCTTGGTAACCTTATATTCTTTGGGTTTTTCTCCTCATTCTCACTATGGCAGTTCATTTTTGCCTCCTGGCCTTGAGTAGTTGATATTTCTCAAAATTTTACCCTAGATTTGTTTCTTATTCTGTATTCCCATAGCTTCAACAATCACCTATAAATGACGCTGTGTGTGTTTTTCTGTTTGACTCTCACTGTTCTCTGAACTCCAGATCCAAAGAACAAACTGTCTCCTTGCCATCTCCACTTGTTTATGAGGATCCTGTGATTCACACTTCCAAAACCAAGCTCATTATTTCTTCTGCACATCTGGTTCTCCCCCATAATTTTTAATTTTATTTCAGGGAACAACTCTGCCATCTATTCAATTGCACAAGCTAGATAGTTGGGAATTATCTTTGACATCTTCCAGTCATTGTTCTCCATATTGAACCAATTGCCAAGTCTTCCAATCTTTTTACAAATTATTTCTCATGACCTATTTATCTTTATCTGTATGATGATTATGCTGTTCAAGCTTCTGTTACCTCTCACATAGCCTACTTTAATAGGCTCCATACTGGCCCCTTACATGTGGTCTTGCATTCCTCTAATACTATGACTTCATTGTGGACAACATGATTTTGAAATTGCTAATCTGTTTATGTAATTTTTTTCTATTCTAATGCCTTCCTTTTGTATTAAGATAATATCCCAAATTCTGAATATGGACCACAGATCTGGTATGATATATCTGTCTATCTCATAAATCATACCTAGTGCCACTCAACCCTCTATTTCCTCTACCTCAGACACATCAGCTTTTTCTTTTCAATTGTTTGAATATACTTCTTCCTGTTTTATTGCCTTTGTGTATACTATTCCCTTCTCCAGGAATAATCGCTGCCCCAGTAATGAGCTTATTTCCAGTTACTAATATATACAAGTTGCTAACTATTTATGTATTACTTCTACATTTCCAGATTCTCCAAAATAGTGGTGTTTCCCCTTGTAATATGAATATGCTCTTTTGGCATCATCATAGCACTTACTATAGCTGTAATTAGTTGTTTAATATTTAAACCCCTATTCAAAAATATGTGTTGAATAAATGACTCCAAAATTGGTATCTCTAGTTTTGTATCTCATTTAGAGTTTCTGAGTTTTCTTTTTCTTTTTCCTAAATATACCCTCTGAATGTTTTCTTATATGTTCAGTTTCAGCTAACAGTCTCAAAATCTACATCACCCAAATCAGAAACATGGGAGTCATCCTAGAATTCTCTTTCCTCCTCTTCTCCATATCTAACCAATCTTCAAGTCCTGCTGGCCTAGCTTATTACACACTCATTTCATCTATGTTGTTCACTATCCTTACAACCACCTTTAAGTCTGCTTGTCTCATCCTTTCATTCTTTTGTTTTTTCAAGTCTGGAGGGCTTGTCCATTTGTTTTCCAATATCTATTTGGTAAAGAGTTGACAGCAGTTGTTTCTGTTATAGGCGGTGAGAACGTGAGAGCAGCACCAGGTGTTAGACTGGTGGGGTCAGACAGGACATAAGATCAGCATCCTCAGTATTTGAATTCTATTTAGGAAAGAATACAAAGCTAAGACTCAAACTATAAGCGAGCATTTATTTATTTAATCACAGAAGTGGAAGAAGTAATTCGTAGAAGAAATGGAGTTAGGAAATAAGTTATAGAGGTAAAGGAAGAACCCTTGGAGTTTGGAATGAGGAAGGTAAAAGTGATAGACCTGACTTGGGGTGGGGGGGTTCAGGTGGGGGTAAAAAAAGAAAAAGCACACTGGGTCCTCTGTCCTAAGGGTTTTAAGGGTGGAGATTTTAGGGGAAGTTCCATGGGAAAATCTCAGTGGAATATTCAGCAGCTTTTCAAGTGTGTCCTTTCAGGGTTTTGGTATCCGCTGATTGATTGGTCCATGCTAGGAGAGAGGGTCAGTATTCAATGCAGCTGGTACTGACATCAGCCTTGGTATAGCTTGTTGGGATTTGCTGTTGTTTTGGACTTGGAGCTGAAATACAACTGAGGCCTAGATGTTATCTCTAGGAAGGAACGGTCAGGGGATCAAACCCCATGACCACAGATATGTTAGAGAAGGAAAGGTTACCCTGGAGATGAGGTCCCACCCTATAGTTGTTCTTTGCTAGGCATCCAGGTGACCTTCTATTCCTGGCCCATTGTCCTTGTTCTGCTCATTTAGGACTAACTGCCTACTACATTTTCAGATCCTAATCAAAGGATTTTTCCTCAGTGGAACATTTTGATGCTTCTTTGATAAAACTTGTTTCAAGATAAAGTCTCCTTTTTAAATGCCAGAAAACCAAGACTTTTCTTTAAAACATAAATGATTCTAGAATTACATACTATCCAGACATGAATTTATAGTTTGTTTCTACTCTTTTTGGTGGTTTTCTGTACATTATTTCATTGAAAAGCGATTAAACATAAACAATGACAACATTCTGTGAGAGACTGAATATACAGGACAATGGCTGGACCATACATAGGCTAGGGCTCTGACCCACAGCCTTTTCAACCAGCCCAGGCAGCTAACCACAACCTCTGCAGCAAGACCCCAGTCAGGACTTGCACAATAACTGCCAGTTTCCCTAATTTTTGTCACTGCTTCCAACACAAGATCCATCAAAAAAAGGCAAATATGCTCCCCAAACTAATCACGTAGTGTATACTCTGCTTCTAGTTAGCCCACCTCCTACTTTCTCATTCCAAAAGCTTGCATTCAAAATTCACTTGAAGCCCTTTTTTTCACTGTGAGACTTTTTTTCCCACTGTTAGACTTTTCCACCACTCTGCCTGCCTACCTTTGAGTCTTTGCCAAACACAAGTGAGGGTGTCTGACTCCCTTGCAAGCACTAAATAAATAGCCTTGGCATGTTGTATTTGGGTGGTCTTCACTTATTTCTACACCTGAATGACACAATAGTCTTAAATCTGATTTATCTTGTTTCAGTTACAAGAACTTTTTATAGTTTTAATAAGAAGAGAGAAGGTTTTATCCAAAACAATATTTTACATTTAGAAATGGCCAATTTGGGTGAGGTCAGAGGGGCTGATACCCTGAATGTCTGGCCACTTCCTAGGAGATTTGGGAGGCCCAGCCTCCCTTGTGTAAATTTCCTCTGCCCCAGCCTTCCCTAATGAACTGAAGGGAACACCCATTCTCAGATAAGGCAAATAAATAGTCCATTGTTTGCTCTAAATTCAAGAGTATCTTGAGAGCTTTTATAGGTACTCTTATCTCCTTAATATTTCTAAGATGGCTCCTAAAAGTGGGAAATATAAACAATAGGCATTATGTGCCCAAAAGGGCTTGAGGAGGAGAAGTTAGGAGCAGGGCAAGCTTTTATAGGGAGCTATGATATGTCAAGTCTTAAGTATAAGCCAGACTGCTTTTAATGACCGTGGGAATTTTCCCAGACTGCTAGCCTTAGTACTACTCAGTATTGCTCTTTTGGCATAAGTGAATTAAAAGGGAAGAATCAATTTCTGAATGGAAGCTAATAGATAATTTACTAAAGGAATCCAAGATCTGAAGGATGTGACAGATGGCAAGTCTCAGAGTAATTGCTATGCAGATGTTGATTATATCAGGAACATTTGAAAATTTTGTAAGGCTTCCCACCTTCTGATAAGGTTAAAAGTATCAGGGAAGTTGATACTGTATGTTTCCTCAGGAAATCAGGGTGAACAGAGTGGAAAAGCCAGGCTCAGAGGCTGGTGCCAACTAATGGATCTTTGCTATAGCACATTACTTCCTTTTTACTTACTAATTGGACATACATTTTGTAATTTTTTTTTTTTGAATTTACAGGGAGTGGTTCTTTTTAAACTCTAATTATACTGTGTTTTTGTTGTTTTATTTAGTTCTGTTGTCTTCAAATTTGGCCTTAATACTAGGCTTTCTTTGTTACTATATATATATATATTTTTAATGCTTGTCCAATCATTTGAGTTGGGTAAATATCTTTCTTAGACTATTAGCTACCAAACATGCCTCTGTACATGCTGAGAACAGATTTTTTTAAAAATTCAAATATATTGATGAGTAAATATGATTTTAACATTGGACCAAAATCTTTCAGAGTGTTAAATCTATCCTAAGAGCTTTAATTAAATTGAAGATAAGGTCAGTTAGGGCCTGCTGTGAGTGACATACTCTGAGATGAAGGCCTATAGTGATGGTCACCTAATAGGTCACAAATAATCACAAAGTTGTACAGAATGTTAAATAATGTCACAGTGGTACCAACTGCTATGAGAGCCCAAGGTATAAAGATACAATATTACTTCTGGTGGGATAGCCTGAGAGAGGGAAGGTTTGAAAAGAATTGATACTTAATTTGAAACTTAAGGCAATGGGAGTAAGGATTTTGATGTTGGGAAGTACAGCAATGGGGAAGGAAACTATTGAAAACAAAAACAAAACAAAAAACAACAACAATTTGAGCCAAAGCAGAGAGATGGAATGGGCTTGAATAAGTTCAGAAAAGAAACAGTTGTCAGCTCTCTAGGACCCAGGGATGTGGAAAGGAGAGTGTAAGTCCACGGTGGTAGGTTGGGTTCAAATTTTATTTGGAAAAATCTTGAGGATTTATTGATAATATGACACTAGAGGCATGGAGGAAAGTCATTGAAGATGTTTGTGCAGAGAACTAACACAATCAAATTTGCATCTTAGAAATAACTTCTTGTGTTTTAGGAAAATTATTCTATACCCAGAAAAGACTCATGATAAATGTGCATGATAGATTTTAATAGATGTGCCATGATTTACCAGTGGGGATAATGAGGCAATCATGAAAAAACACAAAAGCCGTAAATCAACATAAATGCAAAGGAGTTTCAGGCCATGGAGGTACCTAATTCTATTTTTTTAGGGCATATTACAAGATTATTTATAGTCCCATAATTGTGCTTTTAAAAAATAGAGGGATTTGACACTAATCCTTGGATTACTGTATAAGTGGTTTTAAGAGAAAACAACTTGAAACACAACTTCTTGCTTTTGCAACTTGGTCATTTTTCTGAAGCATTTCTGAGTCCCTGTGAAGATGGATTTTTGGTGCTCAGATTTGCCATGCCTCATGCCTTTTTATATGCTCCAGAAATTGAGAAGTGGGAAGAAGTTTTCTCTTACTCAGGTAAGATAAAGAGAAAAATTACACTACTAATAGGTTCTAGTTGAGTAATTTTTAAATCAAGGGCAGGGAAATGTTTGATGTTAGAATTGTAGTAATATTAAAGGCAAAATCAATAAAATATAGTTCATATCAATACTGACAGTGTTAGTCACCAAATACTTAGTTTCTGATTTCCCAGGGCAGGTTGTGATGACTCCATGGGCAGTTCCTTTGGGTTTCCTCTTTGGTCAAATCTGATGTTGTTGAGATGAACTAGAGCCCAGGATCAAGTGAGTGTTAATGAGCAAAACTGAATGGATCTGCTTTCAAGTTCAAGGTCCTAAGGAGGCTAAATTAAAAGCCTCAGGCCTTTCACAGATGTAATTTATTCAGGCTGCTAGGAAGTCCTCTGTTTGCAAGGTGGTTGAATATCGGAATACAGCAACACTTCAGAATGATTTATAAAACACTTAAAATATCCCGGACTGGAATTATCTGGAGATGGTACAGTTCTGGTGTTGGGTTCTCACAGCCTCTGAAGACCTTTCTTTGCTCCCCTTCCTCCTTTCCTTTCGCCTTTATTCGCAACTTCCAGCAAACCAGCCACATGCCCAGGGCTGAGGCTGGCTACTTGCTGTATTCAAACTGCCAAGCAGGGTTAACCTGCCTCAGCTGTGCACAAGGACACGACTTTGTTCCTGAATAAATTTACTAAATTTGGCTCAATTACAAAAGCAGCCTTGATTTTACATTTTTGACAATCCCAATCTCAGTATAAAAAAATTATTAAGAAATATTTGTACCTCCATTCAGTTCTGCTGTGAACCTAAAACTGCTTTTAAAAAAAAATCTATTAAAATTATTAACAAAACTTAATAGCATTTTAAATTATCTAGGATAAATCATTTTCCCTTTATGACTTTGATGGGATCATCCAGGAAACAACCACTAAAGGTTATATATGCATATATAACCACATCACCATCTGTCAGGGGCTGTCTTGGGAATCAGATTTTATCATGAGCATTTGTTTTATGTGGTACTTAAAAGATAAGTAGGTCCTCTTCACTGATCTACTCTACCATTTAGCAATGAATGGAATTTATTTTTTTTCTCTCTGTTTTTGTATAAAAGAGAAAGCCAAGGAAGTAAATATAATTTTTTTTTACCAGATATGAATTAAAAATTTCTTAAAGTTCTTGGAAAATATTAATAACATTACAAACAGTTGGCAAAAAGAAAAGGTCCATCCAATTCAGTCAAATTTTATTTTTTTTTCTCATCATATCATTGTAATTAACAATGATAAATATTTTTAAGAGATAAAGTGCTAGATATAATTAAACTCTGAGGATGATAATGCAGCACATTATTCATATATTGTATCTAATGGAGCAGGTGGCACTGATGCATTGAAACAAAAGACTGCAGATGATTGACTGACTTTAGAACTGATTAAAATGGGTGCAAGGTTTTGATAAAAAATACAACTTAGAAGAGGAGCATGTGTTCTTATTTTGTATATTTATTGCCTATACAAGAAAAACTCAGATAATTACAAACTACAGATCTCATCAATTTTAATTCTACCTTTTCGTGAAAAGACTAAAGTAGATATTAAAGAATGTTCATCTGCTATCTAACTTTAATGTGTGGTTTAATCAGAGGCTACATTGTGGTTTGAGATGGAAATAAATAATTAGATGATATATTCATTTCTTCATATAAAGGACTATTATACTATGAACAGATTCCATATTGTAAGATATCATAGAAGTTAGAAATTAGAAAGACACATTAGGTCATCTGATTGATCTCTGTACTGAGTACAGCATTGTTTGGTACAATATACCCTTCAGTGTTTTGTAATGTCAAACTGTTCTACAAGACTAAGTCAAAGCAAAAAATACGTTGTAACCGCGGAATTGTAAGTAAAGCAAAGTGATGGAAGATTAGATTACTTCTCAAAGCACAATCTATGCCCTGAAAATCTACTAATGCATGAAGGAGACATTGAGAAAAGCAATTATTAATAGCATAAGAAACATAAAATGCTGCCACAGTAGAATTTTGAGTTGGAGAAAGCAATGTCTAAATGACCTGGAGTCAAAAGAAGCTCAGACATATACTCAAGATGTGAAGACATCCTTTGGGGATAGACACTGTAATTCCTTTAGAGGTGATGAAAATTATTGAAAATCACACCAAAATGTGAAATGACTGCTATAGCTATTTTGTGTGTGTGTGGGGGGGGGGGGGGGGAGGGGAAGGGGTGGGGAGATAAAAGGAGTAAATATATCAAAAGATCAAGAAAGAACAGTCAGACCAGACCATATCCTTCTTATGTAAATACCTCCAGACAAGTCATATCCTCAATGAAGCCCTACTGTGGTGATTAAAAAACTATTAACCTCTCAGTGAAACCAGTATAGACATGGATATGTGGAGTGAGTCTCCCAAATATACACCCAGGTAAGTCTCCTCTCAACTTCATTTCCTATTCCAAGTGAGGAGAAGAAAACACCTACCAGGGCTTCACCCATTCTTATAATCCATCTTCACAATAACTCTATGAAGTGGAAAAGTCCCATTAACACATGGTACCATTAATTTCAAGAAATCAAGAAACTTGACCAACTAGTCACTGGTCATCTAATTCCAAACTTATGCTGATTCACCAAATCATCTATGTGCGTCCTAATATACTTTTATCATGAACTTGAAAGGAATGTATATCAATATCCACACATGAATTTGTTAGTTTCTATTTGCCTCTCTTGTCTGGATGCTCAATGAATGCACATTCATCTTTTAGATTACCTGCTTTACCTATGATTCTGGCATCACACTCTCTTTGGTTAACTTCTGCTTCACTGGAGCACATGCTCAGGCTTTCTAACAACATACTCTCCTTCCTTTAACCCCTAAACACTGGAGTTCCTCATAGCTTAGTGTTAGGCACCCTTCTGATTTCTCTTTAAATTATCTTCCTAGATTTTACTTATTTTCATAAGTTGGTATTTCATCTACAAAATATAAATCCAGGATGAATCCTATGTTTATATCTCTAGCCCAAAATTTCCCCTTAAGCTTCAGAATCGCATATGAGACTGTCTATTTAATATATCCACTTAGATGTCTCACAAGTATCTCACATTAACCTATCTAAAATAGTGTTTCAGGGATTCAATCACAGTAAACTTCAGAGAATTTTTCTGAATATTCTGGATATAGACTTTTCTTTCTCAGCTTCTTGAAAAATGGCAAGAGGACTTCCAATGGCAGAGTCATCTCTAATGAAGAAAAGCTGTGAAATGGAAAAAGAGAGCTCTTTGCAGCTAAGAAACTTTCCTGGTGACATCACATGAGCCACTAGAAAAGGTCTGGCCTGCATCTGACCCTACTTTTGAGGCTTTTATCAATAACTTTTCAGTTCTTCGGACTTTGGAATAATTCCTCTAATTGTTTAATCTATTTCAATTGAGTTTTTCATTACCTGCAGCCCAAAACAGACTAACACAATTGGCTATGTGAAATCTCAGGTAAAGGAGAGGAGGCAATTAGAAAGTAATTAGATTAATGGACAAATTAAAATCTGAAAACTAAATCTAGTTTATAATCAGGGAAAAAATTTTAATCTGAAAGAGTGGACAATCCAATAAAACAATTTTAGATAATTAGCTTTTAATTTGGAAAATTATTTTTAGACCTTCACTTCTTGCTATTAGTAAAAAGGGATCCAAAATGGTTCAGATATCTAAATGTAAATTAAAAAGTAATAAACAAATTGCCAAATCTAAGAAGCAAACATAAAACATCCACATATTAATTTAGGTAAAGATGGCTTTTTAAAACAAAAAAACAAAATTATAATTGAACCATAAAATAAAATGATAAATTTGATTATTTAAATCATAACAAAGTTTTATATGACAAAGAACATTCTAAAATTGTTAAAAGAAAAATGCACTAGGATAAAAAATTAGCTGAATATATAACATATAAAGAATTAATATTTAATACATATAAATATATTTTATAAATGTATGATGAAAAGACAACACAATAGAAACAATGGTAAACAATTAAACTGAGAATCGATAAATATGAAATTACAATTGTCCAATAAGAATAAGGAAAGCTATTCAAGCTTTCTAGGAATAAGGGAAACTACTTAGGCTAAAAATGAGATAGCCCTTTTTCACTTGCTAGAATGGAACTATCTAAATAAATAATAGAAATATCAAGTCTTGGTCAGTGCATAGGTAAATACTTTGATTGTAAGACTTTAAATTATAACAGTTCTATTTTGTGATCAGTTTAATATATCAAATTAAATTAAAATACATATAACATATGACATGTCCATTTTATTTTTTGAATCTGCTCTATTTCAGATTAGTACACAATGTTCTCATGTGAACAATAACCACATTAAAAGGCTGTTTACTGCAGTACTAGTTTTAATAGAAACATAGAAGAGAAACTTTGTTATCAAAATGGAAATAGCTGGAAAATTATGACATTCAAATTGTAAGATGTATTGTAGCAGTTAAAGGATACAAATATTCATTTATTCCTAGAAAGGTGCAATAGATGTACAATGCAATTTTTAGCACAACACAGAGTGATACTTTTTATTTATATGTACAAAGTAAGAGAAACTCAAAAAAATATGTAATTTTTGGGGATGACATATCAATATGTTAAAAGAAGAGCAGATGTTAATTTATAGCATATGGCAAAATATGTGCTGTAAAAATATAGGCATAGAAAAAGTTCTGAAAGGATACACACCAAATTCTTATTTATAGGTAACCCAGAATAGAAGCTAAGACTACAGGGAGTGTTCAGAAGGGACTTAATCTAATCTATTATATTTTATTTCTTCTTCTTCTTTTTTATTTTACTATGAGAAAAATAATTTCTATGAAGTTAAAATCAATTTATAAAAGAATCATGACATTTATACATACTTGGACAACATGAAACTGAACTGAAAAATGGAGTCAAGAATCGATTGCTAGTATAGGAAAAATACCATTCTGTATTCTTTTTAAAAATATTTTTTTATATATTTCAGAAAGGAAGAGAGAATGAGAGAGGGAGAGAGATGGAAACATTGATGCTGAGAGAGAATCATTGAGTGGCTGCCTTCTGTATGCCCCAACTGGGGATCAAGCCCGCAACTCAGGCATGTGCCCTGAGAATTGAACCATGTGACCTTCTTGTTCATAGTTCAGCACTTAACCACTGAGCCATACAATCTGGGTTCATTCATTATTCTTTTTTAAAAAATATATATATTTTATTTATTTTTTACAGAGAGGAAGGGAGAGGGTTAGAGAGTTAGAAACATTGATGAGAGAGAAATGTCAATCAGCTGCCTCCTGCACATCCCCTAGATGCCCTTGACCAGAATCAAACCTGCAACTTTTCAGTCCACAGACTGAAGCTCTATCTTCTGAGCCAAACCGGTTAGGGCTCACTCATTATTCTTTACAGTATTTTGCCTTAGCAATGCTAGTAATTTTTTTCTTATACCATATGCATCACATGAGTGTTGGGAAAGCAAGTAAGTTTTGATTGGTCAGAAGATAAAGCTAGAGAAGAGCAGAGTATGGGATTTCCGGGGATGACACATTTAAGAAAGTCACTTAGAGTAGTAGTCCCCTGTAAAAACAGGGCGGAGCAGGGCCAGGATTATAAAGCCAGCCTCTGGGAGGTATTTACTAGTAACAGTTTCCTTGGAAAACAGTAGAGACTGAACAATTAAAAGAGCCTGTGACAGCATCACAAGAACATAGACAGGCAGTGCTTGATGATGGCTAAGTTCATTGACAAACAAACAAAACAAAAACCAAAACATTCACTGCTTCAACTTATTCTTAATTCCTAAACTCTAACAAAATTAGGGATTGGCATGAAATGTGCTCAGCATTTTCACATTTTTTGTTTTATAAATCCACTAGAGGCCCGGTGCACGAAATTCATGTATTGGGGGGTGGAGGGGGTTGTGTCCCTCAGCCTAGCCTGCTGAACCCTCTCCAATCTGGGACCCCTCAAGGGATGTCCAGTGGAATAAGGCATAAACGGGCAGTCAGTCATCCCTCTCACAATTCAGGACTGCTGGCTTCCAAACGCTCACCTGCCTGCCTGTCTGATTGCTCCTAACGGCTTCTGCCTGCCAGGCTGATCACCCCCTAATCACCCCCTAATCACTCTCTTCCAGCTTCATTGATACCTAACTGCTCCCCTGCTGGCCCGATTGCCCTTAACTGTGCTCCTCTGTTGGTCTGGACATCACTTACTACACTCCCTTGCCAGCCTGGTCACCCCTAACTGCCCTCCCCTGCCGGCCTGTTCACCCCTAACTCTCCACCCCTGCCAGCCATCTTGTGGTGGCCATCTTGTGTCCATATGGGGGTGGCCATATTTGACCACATAGGGGCAGCCATCTTGTGTGTTGGAGTGATGGTCAATTTGCATATCACCTCTTTATAATATTATTAGATAGGATACCCCCATTTCCATGTCAACCACAGAAATCCGTTTCTCACAAAGTAAGGATATCCTTCCTAAAGTGATCCTTTAGGAATGCCACTCAAGTCACTCCAAAGGCTTCTCATCATGTTTGGAATGGTATCTAAATTCTTTACTTAGTCTCCAGGACCCACTTGATTTGACACTAGACCCACCCACCAATCTTCTGCCAACAGCAGCCCCTCTCATGGTTCTCCCTCAGCCAGACAGGACTTGTTTTTCCTTAAACATGGATGCACATTTTGCTATTCCCTATTCCTGAAGTTCCTAGAATATTGTTCCCTTAGACATTCCCATCTTATCTTCATTTCAGTAAAGTCTTTCTTTACCTCCTTATCCACCCTCATGGCTCTTTATACTGCTGTACCTTTATTCATGGCATTTACCACTACCTGATACTACCTATATTTCTTATGTGTCTTTCTTTGTAATTATAAGCTCTAAAAGAGCAGGGCATTCTCTCTTTATTTCTCTGTACAACTAAGCCTAGAATAGTGAATGAAACATTACTGGTATTCAGTGAATAAATTAATAAACAAAGAACTAGAACTAAGAGACCAACACAAGGTTATAATCCTGTGAGAACCGGAAGCAGAATTTGAACTCCAATTTTCTTTCTACTATACCAAAGATGTCTCGTGCATGCTTGTGTGTGTGTGTGTGTGTGTGTGTGTGTGTGTACATACTTTTCTGGTTATTAGGGTATTTAATAAAGGATTATAATGGTGAGTAACTTTTTTCTTGAGAAAATATGTGAATAGATTATATTAAATAACTGCTTCAACAGTTACCTATGCCTGATGAAAACCTTCTTTAGGGAAAGGAAGAAAGTGGTTCTTTGGGGCATAGAATAAACCATAATTATTGGGTGATATGCTTTCAAATCACTGTGTTTCATTTGCACCATTTATGTCCTGAATGTTGATTAAATGTGAGATGTAATAGCTCTGTGGGATATGAGTATGATTTGTATTCAAATAATTCTAGCACATTTCATTTTGGAACTGAAGCTATGGGAACAATATCTATTGATGTGGAAATGACCTAAAAGTGTAGTAAGAAAATAGCACTACTAGAAGATATCAATTGTCATTGGTTGGCTTCTAGTTTTCAGACTTGGTGCATAGGAAGAGATCTTACTTGAAATTTCACTGATAGTGAGATAAATGATCAATTTCTGGATTTATGACTCATCTGCAAAATATTTCTGGATTTTTTTTATTTTATTTTATTATAAAAGCATGGCATTGGTCTCAAACAGTTGGTGTTTTGCTGACATGCACAATGAAAGCAGGAGAATCAATAGCCAGCAACACTCAGCCAAATGACCTGGTTCCTGAAAAAACAGTTGCTTAATGCTCTTTTGCCCAGGATCGTGGCCTAACCATATCCTTTCTGACTATCACAATGCACTGAATACATCATTGGCTAATACACTGTATAACTTTAGGTCCAACTGTGCTTGTTCCACGGGTAATCTTTTCACCCTCCCTGGTTCATTTTCCTGTGGGAGATTTATTCTCTTTTTAGGAAAATGTATTTACCCACCTTCCAAATATTTATGTCAGTGAACTCATTTCTGGTATTCAGAAGTCTGGAGACTTCAAAATTTGGCAGATAAACAATTATCCCATTTTAGATTGTAGCTTAAGTACAATGTGTTTTGCTTGTTCTAATGGAATCAAATCATAAGCTTTACATGTCTAGACCTATTTTTACACTCTGTATTGTCATTTAAAGACAGACATTCGTGTCAGATCTAAAAGGCAGGAGGGATATGATATTACTCTGGCTTATGAATAAGTCAAATGCATACCTGCCCTCTAAATAATATATCTTATTGTATCATCACTTGAAAGGGTATAGAGACAGAAGGAAATAAAGAAAATTAGTTCACTGACTTATTATAATAAAGGACACTTGCAGTTAAATCATAAGAGAAAATTTTCAGAACTTAAATTGAGAAAACTTAATTGCTGTTCTTTATACAGACATAAACATTCACACACACATTTATCTATATGCCAATTGATATAAATTAAGAGATAATTTCTTATAGAATATTTCTTTTTTAAAAAAATATATTTTATTGATTTTTCACAGAGAGGAAGAGAGAGGGATAGAGAGTTAGTAACATCGATGAGAGAGAATCATCGATCAGCTGCCTCTTGCACACCCCCTACCTGGGATGTGCCCGCAACCAAGGTACATGCCCTTGACCGGAATCGAACCTGGAACCTTTCAGTCCACAGGCCGATGCTCTATTCACTGAGCCAAACCGGTGCTGGCTCTTATAGAATATTTCTGATCACAAAAACATCACAAACTACTAAATAAATATCCAAAATGCTGTTAATATTAAACACTGAAATAAATGTGAGCTATCTATGCATTTAAGAACAATTAATAAAAACAAGTATGGTAATTACTTTCCAACTTGCTTTTTCCATTTAAGGATAGAGAGTGGCCAGAGCCTATTGTGACAGCTCCGGGTGGAAGGCAGGACCATCCCTGAACAGAATGCCTTTTCACCCCAGGGCACTCACCCACACAACCACACTCACTCAGACAGGGGCAATGTAGGCACTCCAAGTAAGCTCACGTGCACCTGAGGCCACTGTGGGGGGAAACTGCAGGACCTGAAGAAAACCTACACAGACATGAGGAGAACATACAAACTCCATATAGACAGTGGCCCCAACAGGTAATTGATTCTTTTTTCCTCATCATTATAAGCAAACGATATTGAACGAAACTATGTTATTCAAGGACCTACTATATATAAACTTTAAATGTTAAATATGATAATTATCACAAAAGATTTATTTTATTTCAAACCTTCTAGGTACCAGATACTCAAGAAGTTGAAACTTAGTTTTTAGTTAGTTAGCTAGTAAGTGGGTTCCACCATACACCAATATGACTCCAACGTGCAGAATAGCTAATATTTATTGTGTTCACTAAGTATGAAGTACTCTATCAAGTTCTTAATCTTCAGAATAACTCCATGAAGTAGGTATGAGTAATGCTATCATTCTTGCTCTATGGATGAGTAGATCAAGACTTAAAATGGATAACTGTGCCAAAGGTTGCCAGCTGGCCTGTCATGGAGGCAGGCTATGAATCCAGTTCTGGGAGCCAGCATTGCAGACTTTGTAGAACCCCTTTATGTAGAAGCCACTCTATTTCCTGCCAACTGTCAGGAAAGTTGCAAAGGGCAAGATTTGCTGGAATGGAGAACAGGTAGTTGATTGCAAGCTAAGTGAGACTTCCAAGCAGGCCTTACTGTCCCCTGAGCTCTTCCCTCTGTATCCTCCTGGAATGACCTCTGAAGTTGCCCAGGGAAATGCCTGAACTGAAACCAGAGACAATTAAAAAAATTAAAAAATAAAATAAATAAAAAATAAAAGAATACTGACTCACTCTCATTCTGTTTTTTGTTTATTTGTTTGTTTGTTTGTTTGCTTTTTTTAAATAATATATTTTATTGATTTTTGTACAGAGAGGAAGGGAGAGAGATAGAGAGTTAGAAGCATCAATGAGAGAGAGTCATCGATCAGCTGCCTCTTGCACACCCCCTACTGGGGATATGCCCGCAACCAAGGTACATGCCCTTGACCGGAATCGAACCCAGGGCCCTTCAGTCCCCAAGCCGACGCTCTATCCATTGAGCCAAACCGGTCCCGACTGTTTGTTTGTTTGTTTGTAATTTGCTTATACGTTGTCCTCCAAGACTGGTGCCACTAATAGTCAAAGTTGTGGAAATGCCAGCTATCATGTTCTATGAGAAAATTCTTATCTCTGATGCCATGGGGAGGGGAGGCTGTGTAATTTATTTATGCAAGGGTCAGTGTCAGACACTGACTTCCCTATCTCCATGCTTTCATAGAGCATTCTCTTCCTTTTCATGGAGGTGTGTTACTATGTTCTCACATCAGGAAATGGGAACTGGGTCTACTGTGCTCTTTCCTCAATCTTCTCAATTATTTTAATTTAATGTGTTGTCACCAGTGTCATGCAGAGTCACTCCTCTCCTTTCTTTCAAACAAAATGGCAATTTTCAGCTGACTCTAGGGTCACTTCAAATAATATTGACAATTCCTAGGCAGCTTGGGGATATTGTAGCCATCCAGTTTAGATGTGTGAGAGTAAATGTATTGCGAGAGACTTTCAGGAAGATGCTTTAGGACCTTTGAGGCAGACTCATTTTGCTTTCTCCTGTTCCTTTTTCTGCTATTTGGAATGTGGGTGAGATGGTCAGAACTCTGGTATTCCTTCTGGATCATGGGGTCACCTTAAGTATGAAAGCAGCACACCAAAAATGTTACAGCAAAAAGATAGAAAAGTCTAGGTATCTGGTGACTTCATGAGCCTGCCACAGCTTGTGGCACTTTCTAACCCTGGTTTAACACTCTGTATTTTCATTTAAAGATACGTTGAGAAAAATTTACTTGTGTGCTTGGGCCGCTGCTATTTTGGTATTATTATTATTATTATTACTGATTTAAAGGCTTTAAAAATAAAAATAAATATAATTTTAGAGGGCAGAGCCAAGTGTAGCACACTATACTTGTTATTAAATTGAACACAATAGCCTTATGCAATAGCTAATATAATCACCACTTGATAATTATAGACACTGTACCTCAGCAAGATTTGAGTATTTACTCTCCTTACATAGCTCATGAAAATGGAGCCATAATTTAATTCCAAATCTATATAATTAGATTTCACATCCCATTTGTTTCTCCTTTTCCTGTATGGCAGAAGTTTGCTCATATGTCTACAAATGAGTTTGTTGAATCTGCAGGTGTGAAACCTGCCTTAATTCAAATACTGCCTCTGACTTTTCTGACCTTCAGTCATTTAACTTTAAGCTTCAATGTCCCCATCTATACAGCAGAAATATTAATAGTACTTATTTCATAGGATTTCTGATTTCTGAGAGATCACATACATTGATTTATTTTAAAGGACACTTATCAAGGTAGCTCATACATATAATATTGTCAATAAATAATTTTATTGCATAAATTAAACATTTCTACATTGTAGTAGCATTAATAATTTGCATGACTACCTTGATATATTTTAAGGTCTCAGTGGCAGGAAACATACTTTTGTCATCTCTGTGTATCGTGTAGATTTTGTATAATGCTTTGCACTTATTAAATGTTTTATAAATATTAGTTGAATCTAAGTTATTTGAAAAGCAGTATTGTTGGACACACTTTGTTTGATGGTTTGTTTAATTGTTATTTTTTAGTTATTTGGTGTATTTTGTAGTCATTTTCAGGATCCAGATGAATAGGTTGGTCTGAAGAGTGTAGTTTGCCTGAGTAAAATAGAGGTCAGTTATCAGTCACTTTTAAAATGTTGTGATCATTTGTTAGTGGGATTTAGCCATAAAAACACTCATTTAATGTGTTTTTTAAGAGAGTAAATTTTAAGAAGCAAAAATTTGTTACATTGCTCATAGTAACCATTTTGAAATATTTAGGCCAAATTTATTTTAGTTTGTGTCATTGACTTATAAGAGATAAACACTGTGCTATTTATGTTTAGCTATAAAAGAAAAGAAAATCTTTGTCTTGTCCATGTGAAAGAGTTCTAAAACTGACAAACTCATCCATTGTAGTCAAAGCTCGATTGCTGATGCCAAAGTGCATCAAACTAGTATCAGGGGTCCTCAAACTTTTTAAAGTGGGGGCCAGATCATGGTCCCTCAGAGAGCTGGAGGGCCGGGCTATATGAACTACTAATTCCTACTGTAACACCTCGGCTGCGCTCACTGCCCAAAAAACCTGGCGGGCCGGATCAGACTCCTCTGCGGGCCACATGTGGCCTGCGGGCCGTAGTTTGAAGACCCCTGATAGTTCTTTCTTCAAAGCCTTTTCATAAATGTACCCTATCATAAAACAGAAATAACTGAATAATATTTATATAAGTATTTGTTTTTCTTTTAGACATATTTCAAGAGGGCAATCTTAGGTTGGATGTGAAATGCTTTTAAAAATAATCCTTAAAAGTAAAATGCAGTTCAATGTCCCCTAGGATCTCACATTAAGGGCAAGATCCTCCAGAGTTATCTTCTGTTATTTGTTAAAATAACATAAACTTTGGAGGAAGTGACATATTTTAGCAAAGGAGATGTCAATGCTGAGAGCATGAACTTGAATTCAAACCAATTAAAACATAATTTATTTGGCAAGGAAATAAGTATTTTGGTAAGTAAATAAACAAAATGTTAATCTCATTCTTTACAACTAACAGAGGCTTCGGTTGTAGCTAGTTGATAATCTACGACAAATTTCCCCCCCGATGATGCATTTTGTATACAATCAGTAGAAACACTAGAGAATTCTCTACAGAGCTCCACAGGAGGTGGTAGACTCCAATGTGAATAGTTTACAGAATGTTGTTCTGGTAATCAAAGGGTAGGTTATGAAGGTTCTTTGTAATCAAATTATTACAAAGTGATTATTATAAGTGAGAGAATTTTTTGAAAACAGTAATTTGATGCCCTGGGTTCTTCTCTTCTATAAATCATGATTCATGGGGAAGTAGGGAAGGTAGATACTTCCAAGGGAAGGAGATGCCAGAACAATGAGCGATGATCAAGAAAACCAATGACACAGTCATCACAGAGTTGTCTGAGCAGCACAAGTCCCTCACCACTGATCCATTAAGACCCTTCAACTTCCTCTCTGCCCAGATGAGGCTTCAAGGGGCTAATGAGACATAAAACATTATTCTTGATGGGGTGACAGGATAAAGGGTAGAGAACCAAAAAGGAAAATCTCTCTTAATACATGCTTTAGCTCAAATATTTTTAGAACATTTTATTTTAAAAGACAAAAACTCCATATTTATGACCAACAAATTCATAAGATAATTTCCATGTTTTCTCCTTAGGCATTGGATTTGTTTCTCTTTGGAAATTCAAATTGGGTCTTTCTATATCTTCCATGTTTCTCTTTAATATGCCATGTTTTCCTGTACTTTCTTGAACATCTGAAATATGTAGTTCATCCTTAAATAACTAAGATAGTAAAGGGCATCCACCCTAGTGCAGTTGAAAAGCCACATATCACTTTGATTCATCCAAAACTTAATTACAGTTTGCCCTTCATATTTATGGATTCAACTAACCAGGGATAGAAAACAGTATTTTTAATCTATGGTTGGGAATCTGCAGTTGGGAATGAGAAAATACTGTTTTTGATCTGAAGTTTGTTGAATCTGCAGAAGTGTGAAACCTGCAGATAGGAGGGTCTAACTGTATTTATTGTAAAAAAAACAACAATCCAAGTATAAGTGGACCCATGCAATTTAAAACAATGTTGTTTAAGAGTCAACTATAGTTTTAACAACTCATAACTCTCATAGTACTCTTATTTATCTATTCTATCAGCTGTGTCATTTCTAGATCTGTTTTAATTAATGGATTTTCCCCCTCATTCCTGGACATATAGTTCTGCTTCTTTGCTTATCTTTAATTTTTATTAGATTACAGACATTGTAGATTTCACCATAGTGGGCACTGTGTGTGTGTGTGTGTGTGTGTGTGTGTGTGTGTGTGTATCTGCGTGTGTGCAGATACTAATTCTAATATTCTTGAGCTTTGATTTGGGACTCAGGGTTAAGTTACTTGGAAAGAGTTTGATCCTTTAAGGATTATTTTTAAGCTTTGTCTGGTAGTTTCAGAGAAGTCTTTTATCTTAGACTGACCCCTCCTTTCCCACCATTATTAAGGCAATAGTTGAGCTTCTACTCTGTACTCCATGACTTATGAGGTTTTTCCACAATGACTGCTGGAAACAAACTATTCCTAGTCTTATTGAGTTCTAAGAATTGTTCTGTCTGTTCTTTTACAGTAGATATTTCCCCAGTATATGACTGAGAGAAACTCTCTAGGTCTCTGGTATTCTTTCTCATTGTATCTGTCTCCTCTTTGGTACTAGACCTTAAGAACTCTATGGAACTCCCAATTAGATCAACTTAGGAAGACCATAGGACTCAATCTACATTCCCTTTCCCTGCTCTAAATCCTGGGAACATTTCCAGGTAGTTATTTGGTACAAAAATAGGACTCAGGCTATTTGTCTCCCCTCTTTTAAGGATCATAGTTTTACATGGCTTATTGTCCAGTGTTTGAAAACTGTCATCTCACATAATTATTTCTCCTTTTGTTGTTTAAAAAGTGAAAGAATATATCTGATTCCTTGAGCGCCATTTTGGCCAGAAATGTCTCTCTTTTTTAATATTTAAAAAAATTATCACTTTTATTTGGAAAAGTATGAAAATCACTATACAAAGCTATGTATAATGAGATGGTTAATAATCTTTTGTTATTTTTAGTGGTCATCAGGCATTTGTTGAATGTTTACTACATATCTGGTATTATGCCAGGAACTGAATACTGTTAAGATTAAAAAGCAATTCTTGTCATGTTCACAGATTAAGGAGTTTCTAGTATTTTAATTATTATTTCTCAAAAGTAAGTTTCCAGGTTACTTTTATATAGTTAGAGATTCATCATTAGTATAAATTAATCTATATAACAGCATATATCAAAATATTGCTCATTTCCAAAGTTGTTTGTATTTTCTTCAGTTATTGTTGGTCCTGTCTGTGCTAAATAAATTTAATTTCTATAAATTTTCACATTGATTACTAGTTTTGGTTAAAAACACAGAAGTAAGGAAATACTTTAAAAATTATGGAAAAATAACAGCAATGATTAAGGGATTGAGGATGATAATAATAAAACTTTTAAAAAATGGTTTTAAAAAACATATAAAAACCACATTGACTCTTGATTTAATGCATGTGTATCTTGGCTGAGAGATAGTTGGAAAGGGAGAAGCAAACTGTGCCTGCTGAAGTTTGGGCAGCAATAGTGGTATCTCAGCTATTAGAACCTCTAAGTACCAGCATCTCCCCATTATTTACCCTCCAAATTGCATATACATATACAAATACAAATACAATACAATACATATACATATACATATACATATACATATACATATACATATACATATACATATACATATACATATATACACTGAGTGGCCAGTTTATTATAATCTCTGAACTCATAATAATCTGGCCGCTCAGTGTATATCCTATATAATAAAAGGCTAATATTCAAATTGGCCCCTTGACCAGGAGTTAGACCAGCAAGCAGGCCAGCCAACGGCCCATGTTCCCTCCCCCTGGCCAGGCTGGCCAGACCCCACCCCTGCATAAATTCATGCACCATTAGAGGCCCGTTGCATGAAGAGATTTGTGTAATACACCTTCCTTTCCTTGGATTCCAGCACCAGTTTTCCTCTGGCACCCGGGACCCAGGCCCTCACTCTGGCCAGAGTCTGCCTTCTTCATCTTCGCTGCAGACTCCAACTGGAGTCTGCCATCTTTGCTGCAGACTCTGGCTGGAGTCTGCTGTCTTCATCTCATTGCTGCCAGTCGTCCTTTAAGTTGTTTCAGTTGTAACGGTCACTTAGGTGTATATATATATATATATATATATATATATATATATATATATATATATTTATACTAATAAAAGGGTAATATGCAAATTGGTCAGGACACCCTCATGCAATGACCAAACAGCAGGCTGCGTGGGGCAACCAGGCCAGCAGGGGGAGCAATTGGGGGCAACCAGACCAGCAGGGGGGTAGGGGGGGTGACCAGCCTGGTGGGGGGGCAATTGTGGGCAACCAGGCCGGCAGGAGGGCAGTTAGGGGTGACCAGGCAGGCAGGCAGGTGAGCAATTAGGAGTCAGCAGTCCCAGATTGTGAGGGGGATGTTTGACTGCCAGGTTAGGCCTGATTCCTGGGATTGGACCTAAACTGGCAGTCGGACCTCCCTGAGGGGTCCTGAATTGGAGATGGTGCAGGCTGAGTTAAAGGGACCCATCCCTCCATGCACAAATTTTATGTACTGGGCCTCTACTTTTATATATAATCATATTACACATACTTTAAAAATTATTTATAGTGAAATTTACTTTAAAATCTCTTCCTTTATCTGGAACGAAGAGTTAAGTTGGCCTTAAGAAAACTACATGGAGTGAGAGAGAGGAAGCCAAGAAAAATTAGTAGTACCATTAACAGAACAAGCTAGATGGATGCAGGGCACTTTAAAAAAAATGCCCATTACATAAGAAGCTGGATATAGAGTAATGAGACATAGGCATACACCCTAACAAACCTCTTATTAGCTTTGTGACCTCCCACCAGGTCCTTTTACTTTTCTGAGCTTCAGTTTCTTCATCTGCAATATGAGCTTATAGAAACTAAATACAAAATGTATATAAAATCTAGAGTGGGCATTCCTTTATTATTCACTTCTCTCCTACCATTTTTCATACATTCATGTTTTCACCACATATTCTGACTGTCTGCTTTGTGCCAGATACTGCAGTCTTAATCAAAGAATTATATTCAGAAATGTTAAATTACATAATAAAAGGCATTCAGGAAGGTTCCCTGAAGAAGTAGTAATTGTCCTGAGATCTGGAGGAAGGTCAGTGGCTGACATGGTCAGGAGGCGGGAGAATGTTCCAAGTTGAGAGAAAGCCCCCTGGAGGTTTGGGACCATGTGTGTTTGAGGAACTGAAGGAAGGCCAGAGCAGCTGGAGTATAGGGACTGAAGGGTTGTCGAGTGGAGATAAGATTGGAGATGGAGTTGCCTTGGAGACTACTGTAAGAATTTTGTTCATTATCCTAAGAATGAAGGTCAATCATTGCTGTATTTTAAATAGGTGAGTGAATAATAAGATTACATTTTGAAAAGATCACTTTGATCACCGTATTCGAGAAGCAACAGAGTTGGAAGGTGGCTGACAAGAGTGGGTACAGCTAGAGCAACTGGGAGGTAATTGAGGAAGTCCAGACAAGATAATTTGGTAGAGTAGACTAGGTGAACAGCCAGAGAAATAGAGGGATGCAGGATACATTAAGAATAGCAGCATGCCGGAACCAGTTTGGCTCAGTGGATAGAGCGTCGGCCTGTGGACTGAAAGGTCCCGGGTTTGATTCCAGTGAAGGGCATGTACCTTGGTTGTGGGCACATCCCAAGTGGGGGGTATGCAAGAGGCTGCTGATCAATGACTCTCTCTCATTGATGTTTCTAACTCTCTATCCCTCTCTCTTCCTCTCTGTAAAAAAATCAATAAAATATATTTTAAAAAAAGAATAGCAGGACTTGGTGATATAAGAGATAATGGAGAGAGTGTGGGTGCTGAAAATGATTTTGTTATTTTTGCTTTGGTGATGGAATGGAAGGTTTTACTATTCACTGGTATAGTTTAAAGATGTGATGCAGAGGGTAGCCACACAACTTGAATTGATTCTGACATATATTGTATTTCCTATTTTTTCCACTAAGTACAAGTAAAGACTTAGGATATTACATATAAAACAAACATAAGAAGGCTTTGAAAAGTAGAGAGAAAGACCGATTAAGGATCTTGGGACCCAGAGAATGACATGGTAGTTGTTTTCCAGGGTTCCAGACTTGGAGTTGAAGAAGCCAGAAACTTAGAGATACCAAAGAGCTCAGAAATGACAACAATAAAAGCAATGAAAGTCTGATTTTTCTAGCCAAAGATCAGAAAAGAAACAACCTAAAAAGATATAAAATATTTACACAGTAATTTCTCTACTCCAGGCAAACAACACCGAATTAACTTTGACACCTCCCCAATTCCACCAGCAAAGGCCTACTGGGGTTCCCAGACTTTCATATTTCCCGTATTATAATTAGGTGCTCCCAAAATTCTATCCACCTAGAGAAATGAAAGCTTATGCTCACAAAAATGCCTGTACACAAATGTCCATCGGAACATTATTTGAAATAGCAAAACTGGAATCAGCCCACATGTCTTTCAACTGATGGTTAGACAATCTATGACATATCTATACTATGGAATACTACTCAGCAATGAAAAGAAATAAACTGTTGATACATGTGACAACCTGGATGAAACTGCAGAGAATTTGCTCAATGAAAAAGTAACATTCTGTATGATTGCCTTTAAAATATTTCTAAAAGAACACAAGTATAAAAATGAAGAATAGATTAGAGGTTGTCAGGAGCTAAGGAGGGCATTCAGAGGAAGAAAAAGAAGTGAGTGTAGCTATGAAAGGGCCATATGATATGTTAATTTTATATTCCCAATTAGATTGCAAATGTCTAGAGAGAAGTATATAGCCACCTATGGACTGATCTACCTCTATGCTTATAGTTGCAGGCTCCAGAGTAAGTCAAGGTGGATTCTGGCTTTGCCTTTTGCTAGCTATGCAATTTTGAAAAAAACTTTAAGTTTTCTGGATCTTTGTTGCCTCATCTGTATGGATATAGAGATAATTGAATTGCATACCTCAAATGTTTGTGAGAATTGAAGTATTAATATATATATATATATATATATATATATATATATATATAGTCTTTAGAATAGTACCTAACACCTTGTGAACACTCAATGTGTTATCTATTATTATCTGCTCTCTGTATTACTCAGCATTGTGTGGAAAAATCTTTATCCAACCCTATAAATGAAAAGAAAATCCTAAATACAAAACCAGTAAGCTGCTCATCAAAACATATGGCTTTTTCTTTTTGGGTCCTCATCTGAACCTTATTTCCCAAATACTTTAGAGACTGGGTGTTGACCAATAGAATGTTAGAGGGTGTGATATGTGGTACTTTCTTAAGACTTCCTACAAAAGTACTTCTCCATGCTTCTGGCCACTGGCATGGAAATTATCTGAGACATGGAAGCCATGTGTTGAATATGGCAGTGCCTCTAACATCCTGTCACCACACCAAAACATTCATCCACTGGTTAGTTGTGTCAGGCCGAAATAAATAAACTACTATTGAATAAGATCCAGAGTGCATTTCTTGAGTCTGTTTGTGATAACAGTTCATACAACCCTGCTATTTCTCACAGTAAAGAGCTCTAATAATTGTGCATGTGAGAAACATCTTGGTATAAGTCAATGTCTCTATCTTGAAGTATCTGCCCATCTGTCTTTAAGAGTGTGCCTCCAATTCAAATGCCTGCTATTTTCTCCATCCACAGCTTCTGCACATGCATGGCAAGGCTTGCCTACTCAGCCATCTCATGGAATCCCAGTTGTACTTTATATTTAGTTCTATTAAATATAACTGCTATCTTTTAAAAGTTTATCTCAGGATCCTTCAAAATTCAAAAATTGAATTTTCTGCACAGTCCCTGTTTAAGTAAGAGCATTCCAAAAATCAAACACTATATCCAAAACTTAACACTTTTCAAATAACTCCACAACAGAGAGATAGATGTGTGTGTGTGTGTGTGTGTGTGTGTGTGTGTGTGTGTGTAAGAGAGAGAGAGAGAGAGAGAGAGAGAGAGAGAGAGAGAGAGAGTCAGAGAGACAGAGAGAATTGGTGTGTTTGTGACTTTCCTCCTAAGTCATCTAACACAGAACTGGCTATGAATTCACTGATTGATTGAACAAAGGCTACTCTGGAATCTTTCCATATTTACCAGAGGTGAAGTGTTCTCGTGGGTAACAGATGACCATAGGTTTGGAAAAAGCAGGTATTCTCGAGTAATCACTACTTTCTGTTCTTTGAAGCAAACTTATGTATTTATCCATGTCTCTCAATTCTCCCTCCCTACTTTGTTCATGCAACAAATTTGGCTTTAGTTGAGTCAACAGGAAGACAAAGATGCATCAGTGCACATGACATTCTCAGGAGAGGCACTCTGACGCATCAGCCCATCTCGTGACTTCACTGCAGAAGCTATTCATGAACCACTTTACAAAAATTTCTATTGGAATTTGGGGATAAGAAAACATGTAGGATAAGCCCTCAAAATAGTATAGAGTAAAAAAAAATTAAGTTCTAGTATTAAAAAAGGGGGGAAAATATTTAGTCAGGGTCAGAAGTGGGTGCTTTCCTTGAGAGATGGAAATTTAGGATCCTGTCCAGCATCATTGTGGTTTGAGAATTGAACTCTGTTCCCAGAAAATAAAATATGTAGGCCATTTCTGTCTGTGAGTCACATGAACTATAATAAAATGACTCTAGAATTGCTACCATAATGATTCAATGACTCAGTGTAAGCTGGAATGGAGTAAAACGTGCATCCGGTCACTGTGAATTCTAAGATTTGTGGGGCAGCGTCAAAATAACCGTATCTTGGCCAAAGTTCTCTTGCTGGTGTTCAGGACTAGTAGCCAAGAAATGGCAAGATTGAGCAATAACCCTCCTTCTTTTCTCCACCTACTTCCCTTCAGAACTGTCCCACCCAAGTCCCAGCAGATGTTAATGTTTGTGGTTTGATCTTACAGATGCATCAGAGCAAATTTATGAGTTCATGAGTTCCTCTCTTTCCCTTTCCTCCTCGCTCTCTGGCAGCCTACAGTGCTGTGGGAAAAGAGAAATATCCCCGAAAAACAAGAAACAAATCATGACTTTGCTACTTTTTGAGGGGTTAGAGCAATACTAATCATCATTCTGCACTAGGCTAGTATTGGTATTACACAGTACTTTTGTGGTCATTTAAGTGCAGTCTTAGAATTTTAAATGCCACTTTAAATTACTAATTATCAGACTAAAGTGGGATGTCTCCTGATCCTACAAAACATGAGGCAAGTACCAGATGTTTAGTAAGTTTTTAAAAATTCAGAAAAACAAAATTTAGGATCTTGGTCAGGTGGGCTTAAAATACAAAGAAATTGATATATACCCATTTGGAAATTTATTAAATTCTATACACTATCATGGTCTTTTTTAGCTCTAAAAGTTAGTTCTTATAGAAACCATAGATAGTTATTCTAGGAGTGACCAAATTATGTAGGCTAACTGAAATTAAAGAAAGACTATGTTTGCTGCCTCAGTTTGAATGTGATTCTTTCTCAAATTATCCTTGGAGCTTACTTCTTGGACTCTAAAGGAAATAAAAGCAATACCACAAAATATGATGTATAAGCATGTGTATCAGGACATAGTTTATAATAAGACTCATTGGAAAAAATATCTAAGTATACACTGGTGAAATAATTGTATTAGACTATTAAAATGTAATGGCTTAAATTTATTTTAAATATTATTATATCAATATAAGTTCATTTCAAATAAGTTCATCCAAAAACAGTGTATACTCACTTTAATAGCTGATAGCTCAATTTTGAAAGTGAAATGTACTTTAGTAGTGAATTAAAGTGAGAAAAGGGTAACAAACAAAAACTATATAATGTGTTAAAATAATAAATACATATACTATAGAAAATTTAATAAAACACAATTATATGTATTAAAAGTTTTCTATATTATGGGAAAATACTATATAAAATATTATTGAAATATATAATTAATGATTATCACTTCATGGTATAATTACAGATCTTTTTCTTACATATAGTGTATATATTTATAAACATGAGTTTCTTACGCCATAAAGATGAAGTTATATTAAAATATTATAGATTTTAGACTAAAATGGCAAAATAGATTTTAGACTAAAAAAGCTGGGTCACAGAAGGTCTCTCCCTAGTAGGTAAGAAAATGAATAAAAATAGTAATGAGTAAATAAAAGAATAACATTTATCCAACAATCAAACAAATAAAGAACCACATGTCATCAAGTTCAAAATATGTTGAGACAAAAACCAGTTTATTTAATAGAGCTGAATGTGTAGCTCCTAACCTTATCGTCACGTTTCAGTAGTTACATTGGATAGAAAAGTTAAAATAGCAAAACTCTCAACATTCTCATTAAGATCTGTATCCACTATTACCAGATTAGGGAGTAGGAAGCAGGCAGAAGTTGGGAGGTTGAAGAACTTATTCCAGAGACAGGTGAGGACAAATTCTATGGAGAAAAGACCTTATCAACAGAGCCAATAGAGTCCTAGGGCACTTGCATGCTCCCCATATTGTGAACAGAGGGGTTGCTGTCAGGAGAGAGGGATCTGTGTGGAGCTGTTTCAGCAGTCTTCTGGAGGCTGATCTGGGCATTTTTAACTTTAAGGTATTTCTTGGTAGTGGGTAAAACAATGAGCTTTCTCCTGTACTTGTCAGAGGAAGTCCTTCAGCCATTTCCTGTACTTTGTTGTATGGCAGCTTCAGCTTTTCTCACCTGCCCATCGTGTAGCACAGATTTCGGACCCACTCAAGGCCTTGCTGAAGATGCATAAGCATTCTCATGTGAGTATGAGTATTTTCTGCCTTTGGCTGCACTGGGCCTTTTTCTTCATCCTCCTTCAGAGGAAATAATGGCTTGTTGCAGTTACTTTTCTTCTTCAGTTTCCAGTAGTTATAAAGCCCACAGTTACTGTGGGCACCCAGTTCTGTGGCCACATCTCCACACTGACGAGGGCACAGAACTTCTCCAGTTCCCAAAGCTTCTGTGCTTGCAGGTTGGTCTTCTTGCTTTTGGCCTGGCTCTGCTCTGCAGCCCTGTATAGAGGATACTGGATCTCCCGAGATTCTATTTGTTTGGGCTGTGTTTGAGGTAGAAAGACTTAAACTTCACTTCATATCCCTCATCTAGGATGGTCTTCATATCTAGGCTGTGCTCAAAGGCACAGACAACATGGAAATCAGTGATGCAGCTTTTCACTGAGCACTGAAGGCAAGCCCTGTCTTTACCTTGCACAGGTAGCGGACTAAGGCCCACCAACAGGTGAGATGTGGGAGATCATTGTGATTGGTTCCATCCTTTCAGGACAACCAATGCTGACCTCTGGAATCTATAGTGCACAGCTGACATGACCTGTCCTAGTGGTCTTTTTGGATCCACCTTCATTTTGACATAACAGGCTCGAGAATGAATGCCCAGGACACATGAGCGAGCCGTTCAGCTGCCTTCTGGGACTATAAGGATTCCATATCAGGTCAAGGTTACTGGCCCTGGGTGTAACCTGATGATGTAGTAGGATTTGAAGACAGAGGAGAGACTCCCAGGTAGGCAGCAAAAAGTCTCCCCAGGGGACATACAGAGATGTTATACTTATCACTGAACAGTATATCATTTTCTTCACTGTCTGGAGACCAGGACAAATCACAGATCACATCTTCATCATACTCTATGCTTCACCCTTCCTCTGTCACAATAGTATGGCTCATATTTTCATGTCATTGGCATTCCGGGACTTTTGTCTTTTCCATAAGATTCTCATCAACTGGTTCACAACCCATTTCTGCAAGGTCTTCATTCTTAAAAAATATATATTTTACTGATTTTTTTACGGAGAGGAAGGGAGAGGGATTGAAAATTTGAAACACAGATGAGAGAGAAACATCTGTCAGCTGCCTCCTGCATACCCCCTCCTGGGGATGTGCCAGCAACCAAGGTACATGCCCTTGTCTAAATCGAACCTGGAACTCTTCAGTCCTCAGGCCAATGCTTCATCCACTGAGCCAAACCAGTTAGGGTTACAAGGTCTTCACTGAGTGCCTGGAGCCAAAAGATGTACATGTCATCTAGGTCATAGTAGTACACAGATGCCATCCGCTCCTTGGTGTTGATATAGCCATGCTCTGTGGCCCCTGGGATAGAGCAGTAAATGTATTTCCAGGAGAGGATTAACAGAACATCCTTTTAACTTCTGGATTACAATTCTGAGGGAAGGCTGTGGAAGAGTGTCTGTATTGGCTTGTACCTGGACTCCCTTTCCCCATTCTTCTTTCCGTATATCCTTAAAGAGGTAATAGGATTAATGTGGTGAAAATCTAAAAGTGTCATGAGGTCATTCTGGAACACCTCAGTAGAATTCTTGTGTTCATTTGGGATTTTTGACTTGTTCCTATGTACTGAGCCAGAAAGGGAAGTGGAAGGAGTCTCATCAGAACTGTCACTGCTGATAAAAGTTCTATGACATTTCATTTTGGAACATGATCAGAAGGCCAGGCTGGGAAGTAAATTTAAATCAGGATTTGGCAGGAAATGTTTCAAACAGATACATCAACCTGGAGGATGATCAATACTAAGGCCACTCTTTTTTCTTCTACACTGGCTCCTCCTCGCTTCTATTGGTCTAAGTTGGCACCCTCCTCTATGCAGTCATAAAATTTGCCATATAATTGGGACAGGAATGCACAAATAAAATTAAAGATGCATTAAGAACACCCATTGTAAAGAGAGATGAAAGCAATTGAATTATCCCAGTCCTAGCCAGTACTTACTAAATGCAGTAGAACCAACACAATTACTCCAAACACAATCATTCTTTACTTCCCAGAGTTAGAGAGGAGTCAGAAAAGAGAAGGCCACTGGGACTTGCATCCTAAGGAGAGCTTAGTGTTAGCAATGAAGGATTATATTCCCTCCAATGGAGGGGAAGAAGGGATTCTCCTACTTAAATGATGGAAAGCCTCCCACAGAATTAGATCTTGGGGATGTCCACAAAGGGGGGAAACTGGAGTTTGTCTACTCCCTGGCTGAATGCTTGCTGAGCCATGAAATCTTTGAGCTCATCATGTTTCCTTGTCCAGTGAAAGAGATATGGTAAAGGAGTTCAGCATCACTTAGAGTTGTAAACGTTGCATTGTAAGCACCGATGACTACTGTTCTTCCAGAGATTTTAGGAGGTTCAGCATTTATTTGTGCAGACCATTCCAGCATGGGTAGTGGATCTGGCAAGGAAAGGATTCCTGACCTTGTTCTCTACAACACTTGAAATACCTCCATGGTTCCTATGATTCTATATGAATCAAAACAGAGTTCAGAGAAGGAGGCAGAATATTCAAAGTTGGCCAAATGATCATTACATAATAAAAATGTAGCTTATAAGAAGGAAAGAGCCAAAGGAGTGCTACTTTTACTGGTAGAAGAGTTTTTACCGATGAATAGGACACAGTGAGCTGCATGCCAACTCAGAAAAACCACAGACAGTCTATATTGAGACAGCACATCAGCAGAGGCCACCAGCGGTAATGAAACCAAACCAAGTCAGAGAATGTCAGAGATGCCGATATACCACTGATATGGGTGGTTATGAGTGGAGAAACCTCCCTTCTTTTCCCTCTCCCTCCCTCTCCTCCTTCGCCTTTTTAAAAATCTTTATTGTTGTAAGTATTATTATGTCCATTTTTTTTCCTCCCTTTTAAAAGATATGGATATATTGGGTCGGCAGCTAAGTAATTGCGGATTTTTTAAAGAAAATCAAAGACAATTTTTTCATGGAACTAAATAACTTTATTCTTTAATGTATTGCCCATTTTGATCAATGACCTTTTGCCATCTTTCAGGCAGCATCATTATCCCACGTTCAAAAAACTTCTGGTTTTTATTAGCAAAAAACTGAATCAGGTACGATTTGACATCATCATCATTATTGAAATTTTTACCATTCAAGGAGTTTTGTAAAGATCGAAACAAAAAGTAATCAGATGGTGCAAGGTCAGGACTATATGGTGGATGTGGCAAAACATCCCAACCAAGCTCCATTAATTTTTGCCGAGTGACCAAAGATGTGTGTGGCCTTGCATTGTCATGATGGAATACAACACCTTTTCGATTTGTCAATTCGGGCCACTTTTCTTCAACTGCATTGTTTAATTTCGTTAGTTGTTCAATGTAGACATCAGAATTGATCGTTCGGTTGGGTGGTAAGAGTTCAAAGTAGACAATTCCTTTGTAATCCCACCAAACTGATAACAAAACCTTCTTTTGATGAATATCAGCTTTTGATGTTGTTTGAGTTGGTTCACCTGGCCTGCTCCACGATCTTTTCCGCTTGATATTGTTGTAAACAACCCATTTTTCATCGCCAGTTATCAGTCGTTTTAAAAATGGATCATTTTCATTACGTTTCTTTAGCAAATCGCAGCTGCTAATGCATTGCGTTAACTGTGATTCTTTCAGTTCGTGAGGAACCCATGTATCGAGTTTTTGAACATAGCCAAGTTGTTTTAAGTGATTTTCAATACATGTATGTGATACATGAAGCTTCTCTGCAATCTCACGTGTTGCACAGTGACAGTCCGAATTGATTATTGCTTTGATTAGGGCGTCATCAACTTCAACTGGACGACCAGAGCGTCTTTCATCTTTGAGTGAAAAATTACCAGAACGAAATTTGGCAAACCAATTTTGACACTGCCGTTCTTTTAAGGCTTCGTCACCATAAACAGCACATAACTTTTTATGAGCTTGTGATGCGTTTTTCCCTTGCGGAAATAAAAAAGCAAAATATGACGAAAATGTTCCTTTTGATTTTCCATTTTTTAACGAACGCCAAACAAAAACTACAAAACAGATCAAAAAACTTTTTTTACTGATTAACAGCTGAATAGCCAACTATCAAATACAAATGTGTTTTACATTTGTACTACGTCTGCAAACCTAAAAATTCAACTGAAGCCATATATGTGTGAAACCCGCAATTACTTAGTTGCCGACCCAATATTAGAGGGAGAGAATGCCAACAAATTGTTTTTAAACAATTTAATAGGGGTTTGTGAATAAGTGTATGCTTAGGACTGGGGAACCAGGGTTGGCATGGAGAAAGACATTAACAAGGTAGAATAGATGTTCCTGCTGCCATAGCAATAGTCTAATAGGGGAAGGCTGCCAAGCCCGGCCTAGATATTTTAGGCTCCAGCTGTATGAACAGGTGTTCCCACATTGATGAAGCTGTTTACATCTAACAGAGGACAATTTAAACTTTAAGGAGACTCCAGCCTAAGGTACTTTTCCTTTAGAAGCTAATGTGCTTATCATAAGATTTCATTCCTAGCAGGAAGTATTAAAAGCAATCCTTTTAAAAGAAAGTAGAAAAGTTGTGGCAATTTCCAGGTAAAATTATAATTTCTGAGTAAAAATGTTAATAAATGAAACTAAATTAAACTAAAATTATTTGATAATATTTTCACTAAAACTATAAATGATAGAACATACAATTTTATCAGTTAGCTTTTTAAAAAATACATTTTAAAGTTCTGAATAATGGAGCAGAACATTTTGTAATTATAGCCCAAAAGGTATTTTCCTGTTAATTAAGCAACAAATTAGATAATCCCATAATTCACTGTGGACATTAAATCTGTTTTAAATGAAAAGATGAACAATATGCCAAGTTATAGTTTGGGTATATAGCTATGGCTTAGACACAAACTGAGATAGAAGACTTAGGAAAGTATTAGGATAAAAATGGTAACGAGTTAACTAAGTGCTATATCATATAAAAAAAGAGAAAAAGATGTTTTTCTGATCTGAATTTAAATTAATTGCACAAAATGACAAATAGAAATAAAAAATAAAAAAGTGAAAAGAAAAAAACACAATAAAATACCTTTTAATTTAGATGAGAATTTTATTAGTATCTGTTTACTCTAGTTTGATTTTTTTTTCTTCACGTCATTCACATTTTCAAGTTTAACTCACAAGAAAAAATGAAATACACATATAATTCAGATACCCTTTCTTATGAGCCAGAGAAACAAATCCCTTCCATTAAATTCCCGAATTAAGAGAAAGGGATTTTACTATGTGGGAGGTATTTACTTCTTAACCACGGAGATGGGGCTTTGATGAGTAATCAGCTGAACAGCAGTTGTGCAATCACTTTTAGGACAGCAGAAGTCACTGCTGGGAAAGCATAAGGAAGCCTGAAGATTCCAAGGATAGAGGGAAGGGCTCCAGCTCCCTTGCTGGAATAAGGGGATTTATGGCTTCAGATAAAGGTGATGTGATTTGGTATTTCTATCCCAGAAATATACAGCAGATAGTTCAAAAATGTTAACTGGATCTATAGCTACACATTTTATTAAGAAAAGGGAAAAGAAAACTAGAGAAAAATGGTTAGGGGCATCTTTACACAACAAGTTTTTTTAAAAAAAGTGTTCTTTGTTTCTCTGTATGTTACTCTGGGTTGTAATATTAAAAAACAAACAAACACATTTTAAAATGTCACTGCCCCCCTGCTGGAAACACTGTTGATTTAAATCTATAACTTTCTTCATTCCCTTTTAGATTCTCATTTTTAGCATCATAGTGGGTAAGTTTAAGAGTTCTTACAACTCCCCTTGCTGGCAGCAAATAAGAATTGCAGCTTTAATATGAATATGGAAAACTTCAGCATATTTACCCAGAAAATAATGGCTAAATATAAGATCATTTTTTAATTTTCAAAACAAGATCTCTTCCATTTCTGATCTCTAAGTTTGAAACATAAATTAAAATCATGAAAAGTAGTAATAAAATTTTTTGGAGATAATCATTTCCAGAAGTCAGACCAATAATGAATTTTTAAAAATCTTTTTAAAAATAATTCATTTGATAGCTAGCTTCAAATATTTATATTTTTAAAATATGTTTTAAAATAATATTATGAAATGGTTAAAAAATAAAATAAAATAATGTTATGATATTTTGGACTTTTAGATTGTACCTCTCCTTGCTGCCATTTTCTCTCTGTAAATCCATTATCATCTACGGCAGAAATAGAAGGTTGACCAATCATTTAATGTGGTCACACACTTCGCAGCCCCTGGCTTGCAGATGGGTGTCACTTATTGGTCCACAAATACAAGATCTAGCCCATGACCCTCGCATCTGTCTCCTCCACTGCTATTGATACAGAATTTTTGGACTGGAACCTGGATTGTTTGTCCACCAGAGTTGAAGAATGAATCCATGGACAGAAGATGGTTTAGCAAAGTTGGAGATTTATTGAAGAACAAGTATAGACTTCCACAACAGAAGGGGAAAAGTGTCCCACAGACTTCCTGTTTCTATGGTTTATAAAGGCTGCAGTTCCTGTGCCCTGATGTCCCCTCTGATTGATCAATATTTCCTATGGAATTGGTTACAATAGTAAGTCCTGAAGCCCTTCTGCCACATCATCCTCTTATTCCTTCTGGGCTTTCTTCCTTCTTCTTTATTTTGTAAATATAGACCTTTTTTGGCTACTTCCAGTTCCCTTGTCTTATGGAAATATACTTGTTGATGCTTCCTTGTCTTACAGAAATGTACCTTCTCCCAGACTGTAGCCCTGTTTTTTTGTTTTTGTTTTGTTTTGTTTTGTTTGTTTTTTTCCCCATGGACCCCAATTCTAAAAATTCCCTAAACCTGCCTATATTTTCCTAAAATTCCTGTTTCACTAGGGTCACTGAGGAAGTCCCAGATAGTATCCCTTGGCCTAGGTAGTTTAGTATCTACATGGAGCAGAGTCCCTCTGTGCACCTCCTCTTCTCATTAACTTGCAGTGGACTTCAATTGAGTGAGAAATATCTATAAGGAGCTAAATAATTAAGGTTTTAAGGTTCTTTTGTCCTGAAAATTACAAAGTAGCTGATGTTTTAAGATAACTTGCAGCACATTAGGCACAATCCCGAACACTTTGTATGTCTCAATTCTTGTAACAGTGAAAAGGAAAATGGGGGGACTTGCAAGCTAGTTCAGTATCTGGTTAACACTGTAGTCTTATTCCCCACTCTGACGTGGGTAGAGCTGCAGAGCATGTCCCCAAGACCCTGTCACAGCTGATTTGGGTGGAGTTATAGGGACCCGCAGAGGCCCACCACAGAAGGAGATATACAGGTCAGAGCCTCCCCATGAGTTCAGTTCAGGCTTTGGGTCCAGAATTCCCCTGGACTAGCAGATCTGTGAAATAAAGGTTAACCTTCCTCCCTCAGAGTGCTGGCTGACCATTCTCCCATGCATTCTGCCACAACATTTGGTGTGTCGGCCGAAAAACGTCATCTGAGCTGGCTCTTAGGAGCTGACTTGGAGGCACTCACTGCGGGCTCTGGGACCCAAGGAAGGTGCGCCACTGGCACATTCGCCAGTTCCTGAACTCGTAGGGCCCAAAGGGACTGTAGGGACACCGTGCTCTGGTGGACCCAAAGGAGGCAGAAAACACCTTTCTGGGACTTCGTGGGAGGGATGTCTGAAACTGTTTTTCCCTGGTGAAATGGGTCTGATTTATGGCCTATCCAATGGGACAGAAGAGGTACTTGGCCCCTACCTAGGTAATTATTTACCTCAGGATAGCTAGGATCATCTGAAGAAATGGTTTCTAGACAGTATTCACCATCTTTGGGACTTCCCAGGAGGGAAGTCAAAACTCGAACTGGCTAAGGGTCTGAGTCTGGCCTGCCTTTGAAAAATGTAGAAGTGTTGCCAGGCAGTTTTCTACTGCCTCTGTTCAGGGACTTGTTCTGTATCTCTGCAAAATTGAAACTGATTTGATGAAGACAGGGTATTCTGTGGTGTAAATGTGGCGCATGCCTGTATAAAAGTATTCATTTACTGTTAGGGTTGTATGTTTGTTTCTGTTTCTGTTTTTTGTTGTTGTTGTTGTTTGTTTGTTTGTTTTTAAACCTTCTAAACCTCTCCAGTGTTGCCCTGGTGATTCAAAGTTTTTAGTGGGGAATGTTATCTATCTTTATTGGTTAAACTAGATGCCCAGTGCATGAAATTCATGCACGGGGGTCCCTCAGTCCAATCTGCACCCTCTATAATCCAAGAACTCTCAGGGGATGTCCTACTGATAGTTTAGGCTCACTCCCATGGTCCTCTGCTCTCTGCAAGGCCTGGGGGTTTCACTGCAGCCATGGAGATGAAGCCTCCATGCCCTGCTGTCTGCTCTCTGCCTGCCACCACTGTGCACCATGCATGTGAAAGAAGCACCAATGCCCTGTAATGTGCTCTGTCTGCCAGGCCTGGGGGCTTCTCCGACACTGACATGCTAAGGAAGCTCTGTTTGCTGGGTCTGGGGCTTCCCTGCTGCCCCAGAAGCCTCCATGCTCTGCTATCTGGGCTCTGTCTGCCATGTCTGGGGACTTCCCTGTCATCACCCTGTGAACGAAGCCCCCAAGCCCTGCTATCTAGGCTCTGTCTGATGGTCCTAGGGCTTCCCTGCTGCAACCACTCTAAGGAAGCCCCCACGCCCTGCTGTCTGGTTTCTGTCTGCTGAGCATGGGGCTTCCCCACCATTACCCTGCTGTCTGGGCTCTGTCTGCCTTGTCTGGGGGCAGATCCAGCTTTGCCATTTGTTCTGCAAGAATCCCTTAGGGGTTGATAGGCCCAGATGCTGCAGCACCTGTGGATCGGATGTATCCAGCCTCGCTGCTCTGGTGGACATGCCCGGGCCCTCCAGCAGCAGGGCTAAGGGGACATGCCGCCATCTTGTGGCTATTGGGGCTGCCATTTTGTCATGGAGTGATGGTTAATTTGCATATTAATCTTTTATTAAATAGGATAGATCTCTTTGTTGTTTGTTTAAATTGTTTAGCTAATGAAATTTCTGTTTGTGTCTCTTAAAGAATATGAATGTATTGTTAATCTGAGGAATGTTAATTATTTGCATGTCACCTAAAAATATCGAGTTTACACCCTTGACCCAAAGGCCTCAGAGAATCAAACTATGGTCAATACAGCCTTTGTTAGCAGGATCAGCCAGACATAAGGAGAAAGCTACAGAAGCTTGAAGGATTTGCAAGAAAAAATGCAACCTAGCTACTAGAAATAGCAAACAAGGTTTTCATTAATCTTGACAATGCAACTAAAAATGAGGCTGAAGAGAAACTAAAAAGGAAAGCGACTCTGATTGCTGTGGCTGTTACAGAAGCTAGCTCCTAGAAAAGGAAAGGGAGACAGCAAGGAGCCAAGTCAGGAAAAGGAAGGACAGATCTGAAATGGGACCAGTGTGACTATTGTAAAGAATTAAGACCCTGGAAGAATGAATATCTGAGCTGCCAGAAAAAGCATGCAAGGCCATGGAAACCACCCCAGCCACTATTGACCAGAGCCATCTGAGGCAGACCTCATTGGACTGGCAGCAGCTGACTCCGACTAGGACAGACTGGGCTCTTTCCAACTGGGCCCCCATAAGCTCATGGTCAAAATGAAAATCGGGGGGCAGACTGTGAACTTGATGGTTAATACAGGAGCTGAACACTTGGTAGTTACTCAGAAGGTAGCTCCCCTCTCAGAACGTAAAGTCAACATTATCGGAGCTACTGGGGACCACACTCGCAGACCATTCTGCTGTCCCTGCCAATGTCAGTTAGGCGGCCACCAGGTGGATCTTGAATTTCTGTACTTGCCAGATTTCCCAGTGCCTCTAATGGGCAGAGAGCTTTTAGCCAAAATGGGAGCAAAAATCACCTTTGTCCTGGACAGACAGCTCAGCACAACTGCACTTAGGTGAGGAGACCTCTCCAATGATCGCGTCTTTAACAGTGTTTAGGGAGGAAGAAAGAAGACTTTATACTTCCCAGTCAAAGTACTCACCATCAGAGCCTGAACTAGAGAAGGAATTCCTGCTGGTTTGGACAGAAGGAAATCCCTGGGCCTGGCTAAGAACCACGCCCCAGTGCTAATTGACTTGAAGCCTGGGGCACAGCTTGTAAAACTTCACCAGTATCCAATTCCAATGCCTAGGAATCCAGGGTCACTTAGAACAACTGCTTCAATGGGGACTTCTTAAGTCAGTCTCCATGGAACACCCTCTCTTACCTGTCAAGAAGCCTGGGACCAATGATTACCACCTGGTACAAGACCTGCAGGCTGTTGATGAAGCCATTATAACCCTGCATTTGGTGCTGTCTAAATTATATATCCTCCTGGGACTCATTCTGTCAGAAACAGAATGGTTAACATGTCTAGATCTAAAAGATGCCTTTTTCTGCCTTCAGCTGGCACCTTCCAGCCAGCCCTTGTTTGCCTTCAAGTGGGAAAACCCAACCACAGGGGCTAAGGAACAGTTCACCTGGGCCAGACTGCCACAAGGGTTCAAGAACTCACCGGCTCTTTTCAGTGGAGTACTAGCAGCAGATTTGTCCACATTTTCAGGACAGGACATGGGGCGCGTTCTACACGAATATATAGATTACCTCCACTGGCTAGCTCCATTCGAACTCAGTTTTGGAAAGGAACACAAATCCTTTTAAGACTCTTAACTGAAACAGGTTACTGAGGGTCCAAAAGGAAAGCTCAAATCTGTCAGAAGGAAGTAAAATATGTAGGTTTCCCAATTACCCAAGGGAAACGAAGACTAGGGACTGAAAGTAAACAGGCAGTATGAGCCATATCAGTCCCCAGCACCTGGTAACAAATTTGGGAATTCCTGGGGCAGCAGAGTTCTGCCGAATTTGGATTTCAGGATTGTCAGATCTGGCTAAGCCCCTATCTGAAGCCTTAAAAGGAGAGGAAAAGGCATTAACTGGGGTCCTGAACAGAAAAAAAACCTTCATGACCATAAATAAAGACAAAGCTCATTGAGGTGCTGGCCCTAGGGATCCCAGATGTGACATGGGACTTTAATTTTTTCATTCATGAGAGCAAGGGGGTAGCCCTAGTTCTGTTTCAGGAGTTGGGACCCTGGCAGAGGCCTGTAGCCTATCTCTCTAAATATATTGACCCCCATGCCTCAGGGCCCTTGCAGTTACAGCCTTATTACTCAAAGAGGCAGACAAGCTCACTCTGGGACAGAATTTAAATGTTAAAGTGCCTCATGCTGGTGTCACCCTATTGGAAGCTGAGGGACAACATTGGCTGGCTCATGCTCATATGACTCTATACCAAGGGCTCCTATGTAAAAATCCATGAATAAGATTGGAGGTAGTAAGAACTCTTAATCCTGCTACTTTTCTACCCATCACAGAGGAACCCCTGAGCATGATTGTCCTGAAGTCCCAGAGGAAGTTTACTCCAGCACGCTAGACCTAACAGATAGGTATCTACAGAATCCGGACTTAGTATTGTTCTCAGATGGCAGCTTCCTAGATGAAGGGAAAAGAAAAACTGGGTATTCAGTGGTATCAAACTTTGAGATAATAGAGGCACAGGCCCTACCTGAAGGATCGTCAGCTCAAGGGCAGAACTTTGGGCCCTAGTCAGAGCTTTAAATCTCAGTAAGGGTAAATGTGCCAACATCTACACTGACTTGTGCTATGCCTTTGCTTACCTGCATATCCATGGGGCCATATACAAGGAAAGGGGGCTCCTGATGGCTGGAGGAAAAGGAATAAAAATTCAGAATGAGATCTTGAAGTTACTAGAATCAGTCTGGGAGCCCAAGAAAGTAGCAGTCATCCATTGTAGAGGACACTAAAAAGAGAGCAATGGGGTAGCCCTAGGAGTTCTGTAAAAAGGAAAAGACTCAGTGTCAGAAGGGAACTGTCACGCAGACGCAGTGGCAAGACTAGCTACTAAGGAGCATCATCACGAATCATGCTGGTTTCTGCATTACCTGAATCTCTGAAATACACCCCTCAAGAAGAAGAATGGGCCCAGCGAGAAGTTGGTAAAAGGACGAAGGAAGATTGGTGGATATTCCTAGATCATAGGGTCTATATTCTAGAACAGTTAGCTCATAGAGTAGTCCTCCAGCAGCATAAACTTACCCATTTAGGGAAGATGGCTCTAGAAGCCTTGTTAAGCAGATACTATCTAATTGCTCATCCCCCCCCTTCTTATGTCCCTCAGTCTCTCAGTGCTGCCTTATCTGTGCACAGAACAATGCAAGGTAGGTCCTATAGGACAGATAGGAATTTGCGCTGCGGGCAGGCTCCCTTTGAAGATCTAGAGGCAGACTTTACAAAAATAGGGCCTAATAGAGCAGTGTTTTTCAACCTTTTTTGGGCAAAGGCACACTTGTTTCATGAAAAAAATCACGAGGCACACCACCATTAGAAAATGTTAAAAAATTTAACTCTGTGCCTATATTGACTATATATAAAGTAATTCTCTTGAATAGGAATCAAATAAACACAAAGAAAGTATTTTATAATTACTTTATTATGAAATATTAAGTAAACAAAATAGTGAAAAATTATAAAATTCTTGTCTTGTCTGCACCTACGGCACACCAGGCAAGGAACAGCGATTGAAAAATGCTGTAATAGAGGAAATAAACATCTTTTAGCTTTTGTCTGTACCTTTTCAGGCTGGGTTGAGGCATATCCTACCCGCATGGAGAATGCAAGAGAAGTCACTAAGGCGTTACTGAAGGACATAAATTCTGCGGTATAGAATGCCATTAACCAAGGTCAGATAATGGCTCAGCCTTTATAGCTGAGGTAGTACAGCAGGTAGCTAAGGTCTTAGGAATTAAGTGGAACTTACATACAGCCTACAGGCCCCAGTGTTCAGGGAAAGTAGAACGAATGAACCGGACTCTCAAGCAGGCTGTAGCTAAGCTTTGCCAGAAGGTGAACTTAGCCTGGACAGATATCTTATCACATTCCCGTGGGTGGGTGCACTGTGCCCCAAGAGCCAGGGTAGTGTTCTCTCCATTTGAAATTCTATATGTGAGACCCCCTCCTTTAATTTGGCCAAAGGAAGATTTGGGGAAAATAGAAAATTTAGAAATTCAGAAACAGCTACAAGGACTTGGGAAAACTATCCTTGAAGTCCACAGATGGGTTACTGATCAATTGCCCATCTCTCTAGGAACAGCAGTGCACCCTCACAAGCCTGGGAACAAGGTTTGGGTAAAAGATTGAAAAAAGGAACCCCTTAAGCCAACCTGTAAGGGACCTTATCCAATCATACTAACCACCTCCTCAGCTCTCAAAGTTGCAGGACTGAACACCTGGACCCACCACTCCCAGGTAAAAGCAGCCCACCAGCTGGATAATCAGCATCCAGAGTGACTTGAACCTCTGACTTGAACCATCCCCTGCCGATCATCTTCAAGAAGATGGATCTGACTGAACAACCTGAATTTCTTTATCCCCTCCTATCTGGATAATTATTGTTTTTGTTTTTCTCTAACAGTTTTGTTCTGTCTTCATACAAGTGTCGCCAGAACCCCAGATTGGTACCGGGAGAACTTCTCTGCCCTTGTTATTCCAATGTCCCCCCTGGGGAAGATGTTGAAAACTTGGGATACTGAATCCCCCTTTTCATTGCCCCCTTTCAGCTGGAAGTAGCTAGAATGGATCTTGACCTTATATCTAATTCTTGAGTCTTTTTTAATCCCAAAGGCTAAGAATAGTTTGTGGAACAATATGGGGGGGAAGGTGGGATGAAAAGAAAATGGGGGGATGGGAGGTTTGCAACCTAGTTCAGTATCTAGTTAAACCTGAAGTCTTACTTTCTCACTCTGACTGACTTGGGTAGAGCTGCAAAGCCTAACCCCAGGACCACACCACAGCTGACTTGGGCAGAGCTGTGGAGCATGCCTTCAAGGCCCTGCCAAGATTGACTTGGACGGAGCTCAGGGGACCCTCAGGAGCCAACCACAGGAGGAGATATATAAGTCAGAGCCTCCGCATGATTTCAGTTCAGGCTTTGGATTTGGAATTCCCCTGGACTAGCAGATCTGCAAAATAAAGGTTAAACTTTCCTCCCTCAGTGTGCTGGCTGATCTTTGTCCCATACATTCTGCCACAACATTAGCACTCTGAAATATTTTAGATATATTATAGATGACAAAACTGTGGCAAAGAAAGTGATCATGTGGCTAGGAAGTGATGGAACCAGGAATAAACCCAGTTTCCAAATTCTTTCAATTTTAGTTTCTATGTTATATTGTCTCAAAATTCACAATTATTTAAAGTTAGTTACATTAAGTTGAATGTCATTGAAGTTATAAAGACAAATTATGGTACACTTATCCAGTTAACCAAAAATAGTTATCAAGAATCTTTTTTGTTGAGGCACAGTCCTAAGTATTGTGATATATATATATATATATATATATATATATATATATATATATATATATATATGAAATGTGGGCCCTTGCCACCATAGAGTTCATATTCAGGGGTAGAGAGACCAATCACAGAAACATGGGAAGCTAAATAGCAATAGAGGATATTTACAATCTATGACTCATTGTCAAATTAGCCTTTTACATAATAGGAGGTCAGTATATGCTTGTGGGGAGAAAGCAGAGGAGGGAATCAGAAAGGAAAGGTGAAGGAAAACCAAAGAAAGTAAGTAAACAAGAGGATTACAGGGCAGACTCCCATCTTTCAGCATGGAGTACTCAGACTCTATATAAGATGTGTGGCTTGAGCATGAACTTGATGGATGAGTAGGCTTTTATATTGACAGCATGAGCCAGGGTGTTTCAGGTGAGTGGAGTAACAGAGATACACAAATAGACATGAAACATCTCTAAGGATAGTGAGTAGTCTTAGTTTAGCTGGGAAAGAAACATGTGTTATTGAACATTGTGAAAAAAGACAGGTAAGAATAATTGTCACCAAATTATGAAGGTCCCTATCAAGGAAAATGCAGTTATTTTATAGACAGAAAGACATCCTTAATGTTTGTAGAATATTGAGCTATCAGTGAAATATAGATAATGCCTAAAGATCTAAGCAGAGAGTGATCATTAATACACACATATAGGCACATGTGTGAATATTATTTTATCTATGGCAATCTTTCTATGGTGTGTGCATATACACTGAGTGGCCAGATTATTATGATCTCTGAATGCATAATAATCTGGCCACTCAGTGTATATCCTATATAACAAAAGGCTAATATGCATTGTCCCCTCAACCAGGAGTTTGGCCAGCAGGAAGGCCAGTCAACCGCCCATGTCCCTTCCCACTGGCCAGGGTGACCAGACCCCATCCATGCACGAATTCATTCATATATTAAGTGGCCAGATTATTATGCATTCAGAGATCATAATTATATGGCCATTCAGTGTATGTTTTCTCAAATTTTAACTGAACCACTATCAAAAGTGATATCTATTAACAATGTCTATGGAATTTCATTCTCTTGTTTTCTGTATTCTTTAATTTAAAACAAATGAGATACCACAGACAAAGTAAGTGAACATAATTTTTACTGGAGAAATATATGCACATGGGTCACAAAATACAGCAAAAGAACTTACAATCTTTATCTTTGATTAATAAAAATTTTAAATTGTTTTTTGACTTCTTAATACAAAATAAGACAATTTATCTCATGCTACTCCATTTTTCTTGATTTGATATTTTACATAATTATTTTAGTAAACTGCTTTTGTAACTCTTTTTAAAAATATATATATTTTATTGATTTTTTTACAGAGAGGAAGGGAGAAGGATAGAGAGCTAGAAACATCGATGAGAGAGAAACATCGACCAGCTGCATCCTGTACACTCCTCACCAGGAATGTGCCCGCAACCAATGTACATGTCCTTGACCGGAATAGAACCTGGGATCTTCAGACCGATGCTCTATCCACTGAGCCAAACCTATTTCGGCTGCTTTTGTAACTCTTAATATTATTAATTTCTCTTTATTTTTCGATTAACTGAAAATACTTCCCCACTTCCTCATTGTGAGATGAGGTTGTGAGTATTCCAGCCCTTCTCTCCACAAGTTCTCTTTTTCCTAAAAGTCCAACCTATACCATAATCTTATCAAGATTATTAACATTTATAATCTCTACAGTAACCCCAACAAAGGCTTTTTACCTTCTGATAATATACATTGATAGTAAATTTGAAAAATCAATAACTAATCTTTACACTGTCCTGATATTTCCCATATGCTAGTAATTTAGTGCCAAACAAAGTTGTATGCTCAACTCAGTTTCCTCTTTTTAGGTCCAACGCCTTCACCTCTTGATCACCCTACAAAAATGCTTTTACAGTTAAAGCCAATTCAATTTTCCTTTTAAATACTTCATCAATTATTAAGTTCATGTCACATAATTTTGCTTTTTATCTTGACAATGAATTTCATGATCAGGATTTTTTTGTTTGTTTTCTGTGAGGTTTTTAATTGCTTTTTCTTTTTTTAACTTGTGTTGGTCATATTCATTATACCCTGTTTTTTTCCCTTGTTCTTATCTTGTGTACTTATGTCCTGATCTCTAAAAATATTAGAGACCTAAATATCTTTCTCTAGGTTCTGTGTTCTGGTATTATTCTCTTTCCTGCTATTGATTTTCCTCATATGCCTGATAATACTTGATTATCCATTCAAGATTAATATAGAAGAAGGGGTAGCTGGTATGAGTTTCCCTGCTATTTCATTTATCAACTGAAGTTTCTCCCTGTGAGGAAATTATAATTGGCAGCTCTGCAAGGGACTGATCCAGGCAGAGAATGACTGGATCTCTAATTAAATCAGTGCATATCAATATAGTCCTCTCTTCCTTGCTGCAGAAGAAGGGGATAGTGACCATGTGTGATTATTTGTTTGTTTTTTCTTCTTTTTTTCCACATAAACAAGACTGCTCTGGTAGCCCTGGCTAAGAGGTTTTACTTTAGGGAAATGGGTCAGAATCCTTTCTCTGATTATAGCCCTCCAAATTTCAGAATGAGGGGGGTTTTAGTGGTTGGGGATATAACATCCCTATTGGAATCTATGAATTTCTCCCTACACTTTGGTTAAGTTTCTTTCGAGAATAGCCATGCAATACTTTGACTGAAGAGAATACCATCTGTCTGGGTTCTGCTCTGGGTGTGGGCAGTGGAATGGGCACATAGACTGGTACAATGGTCCCATAAAATATCTTTATTGACTCCCTTGTTTCAACTTCATTTCCCTTTTCTATACTTCATCTTTGGCTAATTCTAAACTCAGAGTCCATTAGATATTACTCATTTCCTGGTAATATTTTAGGCTGACTTTACCCATTATCTCATTTTAAAATTCATTTCTATCTTTTCTTTATTTCAGACATTTAAAAATATTTATTCACTGACAATAGTTATTTCCAATCATCATCTTGTTCTCTTAGATGCCATTGGTATATTCTCTGTGTATTTAATACCTATACCAACTCAACCTGCTACTGTTGGTGTTTGAAAAAAACAAACCAAAAGATGGGAAGCAAACAGGGATGACAATCATAGTATCTTCTATTTTGCAGAGATATCACACAGTGTAGAATCTTTAATTATTGGTTTCCAAAAGGAATATCAATATAAAGAAAAAGAAGTAGAGGTTGCTACTTGAGGAGTCAAGTGGTATAAAGGAAATGAAGACATAGTGGTAATGGGCTATTGATCATATTTCTCAGCCTCATAAAGAGAATTGGGCCAAGCTGATTTTTGATGAAGGAGATGCATTTATAGTATTTTTAGAATCCTTACTTTTTGTCCTTTCAACTGTAACTGGTTCAGTGGTTGCTCTATTTCAAACTTGCTTCTGCACATTCCATATCCGGAATCAGTGTCTTCCTGAAGAATAATGTTTCTTTCGTATCTCTACATGATGTCTCCACAAAGAACTTAACCAGAGTTTTAGTTTTATCCCCACCACCATTATTATTATTACGGAAAGGACTGAAGAACACCGATTCTTATTTCTAACCTCTTAAAATCCCTTTGGATTTTTAATCTGCAATTCCCAGTGTTTGCCAGTTTAGTACCATCTGCAAATTAGTTAATGTGCAGTTTAGCCTTTCTTTGAAATCAGTAATTAAGATGTAAAGTAAGACTGAGCCTGAGACTAATTCCCTGGGCTTCCCACTGGGACCTCTCCTGAGCCTAATAACTCTTTTATCATCATCTCTGGTTTATCTGCTTCCAGCCAAGTCTCAGGCCATTTTACTAGGTATATAATTAAGTTGATTTATAAGTTTACTACATTAATTTTATTTTTAAATGTTGTCAGATACATATACTTATTTTGTTTAGCTGTATATGTAGTTGCTTTGGAACAGCCAAAGAAGAGAATATTTTCGACCAAGCTAACCTTGGTATTTTCTGATAGATAATCACTTGGTCTGAAGATATACAAAGATTGTTTCTTAATATTAGTTCTATAATTTAACTGCAGCCAAAGTTCAGCATCAAGAGTATAATTTTACAATTAAATGTTATTTTTCTTCTACCTTACTTATTTTTAATATTTTTTGTTTTCTAGTATCTTTCCATTCCTTTAAGATAAAAACAAAAAAAAGTAACTCTTTTAATAAATTTATTCACTTATTACCCAAACAACCATAGAACAACTTTTTGTTTTTGAATCTTTGGCATTTTCTATTAGCTGCCAATTATCTATGTCTCAGACTGACACTCAAATAATTAAATATTCAGGTGCACTGATCTTGCCACCAAGAGTTTTATGAGCATTTGAGAAATTTGTTTAAGTTTAATTGGGAAATTAAGCCATGGGGCAACATTACTGCAAAGCTATACTGCTGTGTTCTGAATAACTAGACTAATCTAGGTCAGAAAAGCACAATAGGACATACAAAAGCTCAAAGAACTAAAAATTGTGCTTTTAATGACTGCCAAAATCTGAGATATTTTAATCTTCCCATTCTCAGACTTTCTTCCTTTTGGTGTACAGATTGGGTTCTGGTTTATAATCTAAATATTCTTATGATTTCTAGCTCTTGCCCTCTTCTCTCTGGTTCTCCTCTTTCCCTTCAGAGCTCACTTATGTATTTTATTACTTGTGTGTTTACAAAATATATTGCCTTTTTTTTTTTTCTTTTTCCCTGCAGCGTCAGATAACACTCCCAGAACTCTGAACATCCTGGCTGTTGATTTCTCTGTTTCTGGGAAATACATCCAGACAGGCAGTAAACAGTTTTTATTTCACTATAAGTACTTGAGAGTTTATGATGTATACATGACTGTAGAATGATTATTTTTTCCCCCAGATGGTTTTTAGCTACGTCCTGGTAGAGAAAAACCGAATGAATGGGGCTTTCTCACTTCACATTTTCTTGAAGACCTGCTTAACATAACTGAAAAATTTACCAAAAGAGAAAGGAAAATAAAGAAAAAAAGAGAGAGGAGAAACTGAGGGATAGAGAGAGGGAGGATAAAGAGAGGGAAGGAGGGGAAAAAGCTTGAGAGTATATGGACTTGTTTCTAATTTTGAACTCAAACCTTCCCAGCTGTTTTCTATCATCTGTAAAGAAATAAAATTTCTTTAAAGAAAATAAAATTTCCTGGATTCTTTTTTGGGTGAAAAATTTCACAGCTACACAGTCACATTTTCTACTTTTTGTCTTCTTAGCAAGTAAAGCGATTTACTGAAGACCTGTACATGGCTTTAAGAGAAAATTATGCATGTTTAAGACTTCTGAAATCACAAATCTCTTGAGTAGATACAGAAGTATTAGGTGTTTATTATTATTATTATTATTAAAGATAGAAGGCCTTTGCCGAAACCGGTTTGGCTCGGTGGAACAGAGTGGAACAGAGAGGGATAGAGAGTTAGAAACATCAATGAGAGAGAAATATCCATCAGCTGCCTCCTGCACACCCCCTACTGGAGATGTGCCTGCAACTAAGGTACATGCTTTTAATGGGAATCAAACCTGGGACCCTTGAGTCAGCAGGTCAATGTGAAAAGAGTTTTGTCATTCGTGTTCTCAGATCTGCTATTCCTTGTGACTTGTCTCTATCAGATATAACAATACTGATTTTGGTTTGTTATTATTATATTCTTGGTTTTGATTATATATTAATTTAATCTTTTTCCTGGTACTTTACATTGATGATGACTTACAATAAAGCTCTACTAAACCTAAATACAATATGTAAGAATAATTAGCATGCTGTTTTGTTTCTTCATGCATATTATGGCAACAGCATACACAGGCATATATGAAATGCATAATCTTGAATATCACTTGAAATACATCCTATAATTGCTTATTTTTCAGATAATTTGATAGACTAGATTAGCAATATTGGGATAATAATGTTCTAAATAGGTAAGTAGGATTTATATACCTGATAAATAATATTTTCTATTTCTAGCTGTATCAAAGGATTTTGGGAACAGACCTTTGATACAAAAACTTTTGATCGATGGTGTTGAATTAAACTATTATCCTACATGTTTCTTAGTTGGGTATGCTATTAAAATAAAGTACTTTCACCTGGCAGGCATGGCTCAGTGGTTGAACATTGACCTATGAATCAGGAGGTCACAGTTAGATTCCAGGTCAGGGCACATACCTGGGTTGCTAGCTGGATCCCTAATGTGAGGCATGAAGGAGGCAGCTGCTTGATGACTCTCTCATCATTAATGTTTATATCTCTCTCCTTCTCCCTTCCCCTCTGAAGTAAATATAAGTATATAAATAAAAAATAACATTCTTTGGAAGCCATAAGGCAACTTAGAAATCAATTACTCTATTTCAACTTGAAAAGAGATAATATAACTAAAGTTCAGAGACTTTAATCCATTAGCCATGGCAATCCAGAGTGTTATCAGCTACAGAACTAGAACTAGAACAGCTTGTCAGAGTATTATGCTGTTCTTTCACCATCAAGATTTCTGCTTCATCTGACTATGATCAGCACCAATGAAAAACCTCTGAAAATATACGTAAATGAGTAAGTGAATTTTTATGCTGCTTGTGTATTCTAAATATAATAGTTAGGTGATTGTTATTGAAAGCCTCTGGCAAAATTCAGTGAGAAATTATCAGGATGTAAGCTACAGAAGAGTCTTGGATTAATCTGCTTGATATTAAAGTTAACTATAAAGAATGCACTATTTAAATATGTAAATCACTTAAGACGCCGACAGTTTCCAAATGTATTCATCCTTTGCATTATATAAAACATTTTTAAAAATTCTAAAACCTTGGAATTCTGTATTCATAATAACATGTTCTTCCATTAGAATTACAATTAATTATGTAAGGGGTCATAGACACCATTAGGTGGCAGTGTGACACAAAACTATTGTCTCTATTAAAAGCTTACAGTTCAGTTTCCACATCCACATTGTACTCATAGTAAGTCCTTAAACTGTAAAACTGGAATGCAAATTAGAGACTGATCCAGGAGAATGAGACAGAACTGAGAGAGAAAGGTTAAAAAAAAACAACACAAAGAACTGGGAAAGAGCAATAAGAGTATGAAAACTGATGACAGAAAAAACGATGTATTCTAGTAAGACAAACAGAACTTCTCTCTAGCTGACTTAGTGCCTATGTGATGCAAACACTGAAAAGTTTGAAAAATGTTTTGGAAAAAATTATTTTATTTAAAAATTGAAAGAAAAGTCATTTAATTACTCTTTTTTTTAAAAAAATATATATTTTATTGATTTTTTTTACAGAGAGGAAGGGAGAGAGATAGAGAGCTAGAAACATAGATGAGAGAGAAACATCGACCAGCTGCCTCCTGCACACCCCCAACCGGGGATGTGCCCGCAACCAATGTACATGCCCTTGACCGGAATCGAACCTGGGACCTTTCAGTCCACAGACAGACGCTCTACCACTGAGCCAAACCGGTTTCGGCCATTTAATTACTCTTTGATGTAGTCTCTAACTTCAAAATGAAGAGTAGCACATATTTCATCCATCATTAGACCTGTAGATAATCATCATTTTAATTTCTAATAGTTGGGTATTTTTTAGGATAATTTTGTATGATGATAATTTAATATATAAATTCTATTGTGTGTGTGTGTGTGTGTGTGTGTGTGTGTGTTTAAGATATAGGTTTAATAAAACCATTTTAAAAATAATCCAATTTCTTTTTTTGGAGAATATGTTTATGAAATGCAACTTACTCTAAAGCTTTAGCATCCTTTTTTTAAAATATATTTTTTATTGATATTTTACAGAGAGGAAGGGAGAGAGAGAGCTAGAAATGTCGATGAGAGAGAAACATCGACTAGCTGCCTCTTGCACACCCCCTACCTTTCAGTCCGCAGACCGACGCTCTACCACTGAGCCAAACCGGTTTTGCCAGCTTTAGCATCCTTATAAACAGTCTGTTTTACCAGTGTTAACAGGTAGAAAAAAAAAAAATGAGAGACTAACTCTAAACTTTCTATTTACTCCCAAATTATTTTGTATAAAGTACAATAGACAACATGCTTAGGTAAAATTCTTTGCTTATGTGGAAACAGTGTATTTCTTGGTTGGAATATAGAAGACAGTAAAGCTTTGAAAGGCTCTGTTGCTTTAATTGGTCAATGGTGAAATTAAGTTTTGAAGGGCACAACATAACACTCCAATTTTTAGTACTTTCACTCCTCTCCTTCCTTTGTATGGCCAGCTCCGACATAATGAGAGAAAAGCAGCCTATTGGGACCAGCTCAGTTCTGTGCCATGTTTTAACAAGGCATGATCCTCATTAATGCGAGGGACTTTTTGGAGCCCCAGTGGTACCCGCTTATAAACGTGATTTGTCTAGTACCCAGGTCTGCAATAGTGTAGACTTGCCTGACACGTTCTTTCTTTTCCAGATTATTCTCCACAGTAGTGATCTAGTCTGGGTAGTTCGGTATTTTAGTGCAAATCCATAAACTCTGCTAACTTGAGAGTGTTATCACTCGTGTATATAGAGATTGTTAAAACTAAAAATTTTATCCAGCCTTCCAGAAAATAAAACAAAACAAAACAAAAACCAAAAAAAAAACAAAAAAACAATGCAGTTAGGATCTGCCCTATATACAGGGTGCCTGATTCTTTCATGCTCCAGGGCATACTGTTAACACCAGCTGCGGTCAAGGGAAAAAAAATCCCCATCCCTGTGATGTAATACAGTACAATTAGGCACATAATGTAGATTTTATGCTTTTCTTTGAAACATCTGGCATGCACCACTTTCTAAAACTAAACCTTGGAGAGCCAGACCTCCTGTAGCATTTTAATATCAATGTGTCTTTTCACATATTAGTTATCTAGTGTTTGTGCCAGTTTCTGAAAACACCACATCCTAAATATCAGCACTTGAATGAGTGTAAATTCAAAATGCCTGCCAGGGGGGTTATATGTTTGGGGTGGAAACTAATATCTGCCCTAATCTGAATACCAAATGAATTTTAGATTGCCATTCTAGCCCAGAATTAACATTGGCCCCTGGGAAAATCATTGCTTATGAATTCTTTTCAGTTACCTGGAAATAAGAATCAATCTATTAAAACCTTGTTGCTGATATCACACTTGTATTTCTGGCATATTAGGAAAATGTGTATAGAATTATTACTTTGATCTCAGAAAAGATTAGCAATTAAAAGTTTTAAACAAATGATCTCTAAGTTCTCAGGGAAAAAAAGGCACTTGGGAGAATGATAAAGTATTATCTGAAATCCTTGTGAACTAAAACTCTCTCACTGAGATCCATGATCTCCTCAAGGCAGAACAATAGGGGTTGAGGTAACTGCTCTAGTAAAATGCCCTAGTCTTGTCATGCCATCTTCATAGAATTCCATTTTCCTATAAAATCTACATCTGAACAAACAAAAGATTAAAAAAAATTACACAAAAAGACAGACTAACAATAAAATAAAAGAAGTCTACTTATTCAGGGAGTTTAATAATATAGTAAAATATTGATTAAAATGTACAGGCTCAGTTGGCATTTAGTCATAATTCCATTAATTATGTTGAAGTTTAATAAGTAAATTATGGACTTATTTGAACTAACTACAACATGAATAAACTATAAAATAGTAAAAAAAAAAAAAAAAATAAAAAATAAAATAAAATAAAATAAAACCAAAAAGAAAAAAACACTAAAAGAAAAATGTTATAAGTTGCAAAGACAATTTTCTACCTTCCAGATAATTGCTTTAAAATATGCTAATAAGTTTAATGAAGAGATGATATGGATACTTATTTTAACATTAGAATGTCAGCTTGATTGTGAGCAGTAGATTCAGTGCCTCAGTGTTATTTGGTAGAGGTATTGCAAAGACCTTAAGAAATTGTTCTTGAACTCTCAAGGCCTTGGTTTTTGTCAAATTGAAGAGTTGGGTATCATGAAACGGCTTCTAATGTAGTTTTCAGTCCTAAAATACTGAATCCATGGCTTTTAAAATAATACCCTGTAACTATGTGGTGAATGTCTTGCTTTGTGTCTTGTTATTTGTACATTTTGATGCTTTCACATCACAGTGGTTTTTAATAAATATCAAAAAGCAACGGTCAAAGCACCATAACATGTAACACTTAGGAACATATGTCTAAGTAGAAGGACAGATGGAGCAGGACTTATTTTAAACCTGGAAGCTTGGAAAGGGTTGAATGAGAAGACTTATTTCTTCCTCTAATTTCAGATGTAATTTGGTGTAAGGACAAAAAGTACCATTTCAGTTATGTAAAACAATATATAGAAAAAAAAGTGTCAGCAATATTGCAGGCTGACCTAATAGGAACCACTTTCCCTTAACTATAAAACATAGTTTGTTGTGTAAAATGTTATAGCTTTGTTTTAGTTGAAATACAAAGATAAGTTAGAAAAACTAGAAAATTTGTAATTGCAGAGTCAAGTAATACAATCAGAGGCAGAGTATAAGCCAATGAATCCGGGCTCTGCTCCTTGGGATACTGACAATGTAGTCTAGGTCCAAGAAGGAAAAAACCAATCTGCCTCCGGTTTACTTACATAGTCACGGGGGTAAAACCAAAAGCCGGGAAGCACGGCCCCTTCCTTTTTTATTTTTTAAATTATTTTTTTTAATATATATTTTATTGATTTTTTTTTTACAGAGAGGAAGGGAGAGGGATAGAGAGCTAGAAACATCGATGAGAGAGAAACATCGACCAGCTGCCTCCTGCACACCCCCCACCGGAGATGTACCTGCAACCAATGTACATGCCCTTAACCAGAATCGAACCTGGGACCCCTCAGTCTGCAGACTGATGCTCTATCCACTGATCCAAACCGGTTCCGCTGCTCCTTTCTTTATGGACATTCTGGGAAGAGTTAAAAATACTTGTCTGAAGATGATAGATAAATCTCCAATGATAAATAAAAAGCCCAGAGTGCAGAGTACAAATTTATTAATCCACATTGTATATGCTCCCCAAGTTGAAGAAATCAATGGGCTATCTAGTCCTAGACTAACAAAATCTCTTGGATATTCTGTGAAAGCAAATGTAGGGGAGAGTACACAAGACCTCCACACACACACACACCAAAAAAACAAAACAAAACAAAAATAACAACAACACAAAAAAATCAACAAACCAACATATAAACTGAAAAAACAACAGCAACAACAATAAAAATACCAACTGAAGATAAGCTCACAATAAAAATTATAAGCAACATAAGGAAATGCAAACCATAAGAGAAAGTCAGCAGAAACCCAAACAACTGCCCCCATAAAGAACAATCCAAAGGTTAGTACCAAATGTGTACATGTCAATCACATTTAAATCGTCAGAGTGGGGATACAAATGATTATTATGTTCTAATTTGTATTTTTCTTTAGTTCATAAAATGTCCACCATAACTGGTATTTACTTTATAACAAGAAAAAAATATTGTGAAGGTGTCTGTTTTACAGCATTCACCATACTAATTTTTTGGGGAAACTTTCAAGTTGCTCTCAGATCCATGGTAATATAAATGTCAAAATTTCCAATTGAACTTTAACTGAAAGGCTGCAAGCAACAGTAATAGTTCAGTTTGTAATAACATTTTATTCTTATCCTTGAATAACCCTCCCATCGCTTGCTATGTAAATTAGTATTCTGGAAATGCTTTAGTAATCATGGAAATAATTATTTCCCAAACTCAAAACCTCTCTACCTGTTCTCTGACAATAGAAAAGGTATGACAGTTTCAATGATGAGGTACTTTCATTAATGCATTGTCTTAATGTGATGACTAAAATATGTGGTAATTAAATTGCACTGGTAATTAAACTAAGAGAGTTTTCGGACACGAGGTAGTTAAGTTACATTAGAAAGCAAAGCGTGCTGAGCGAGAAGTAGGAATACATTTCCCCTGGCCTGTAGAAGTACAAATAACCTTTCTTTTTCTTTAAAAATATCAGTGTGGAGCCCAGAGGGGGACATGCACTCAGCCCTTGGTGGAAGGAGGGGCCGGGGCTAACAAGGGGCTGCCTTCAAAGCTGGTTAAAACCCAGGGGGATTTTCATCACAGGTTTTCGGCCTGGGAAGGTCTTTGAAGATTTTTGGATTTTCACTTAACAGGTGGTCTCTGTGCCTGCTGCCCTCGCTGCTGATCTGAAGGCACACAGCTCAGCACGACGCCTCCCTCTTGTTTTTGTTTTTTTTCTGGAGGTGAGACTTCAGGAACCTCTCCTTTTTTCCAGGTAACGATTACTTTTCTTCTGAAAAGGCTATGGTTTCCCTTCCCACGCTTCCCACCCACCAGCAAGTGGTGCCCACACTTGGAGAGGAATACCTGCCCTTTAATGATACTAGACAGGAGGAGCCCTAGAGGAAAAGCAGGAAGATGAAAAGGGCCCACTAGATGGCAGAATTGATCAAGCAGATGGGTTGTTAAGGCTCTGAGTGCAGGGAACCAAATCTGGATGGGGAGAAAGTGTTCTGAGAGAGGGTGCCTCCAGGTTTCCCAGTACCTCTCCTGACCACCCCAGGTGCTGAGCTCTCCTGGCTACACCTTGTTTACATTCCACAAGGAAGGGGCCCTTAGGGAGTGTCATCACAGTGTTTGCTGATTGGTAGTAAACACTTGGTAATGCTCTGTCACCAGAGGTAAGAGATACCCCTGAATGCTTTAATTTGAGAAGAGGTGACCTCCAAGACTGAAGCATGGAGCACTTAAGAAATTTGCAGAAGAGGAAACCAAGATGGCGGCATAGGGTAGACACCTGAATGCAGCCTACCACAACAAATTTGATTTTAGAACTGAAAAACATCACCCTGAAGCGCCAGATGGCTGGCTGAGAGGAGGCTCTACCATCTGGGAAGGAGAAAGAAGGCGCGCTGAACCTCAGGAACTGTGAAGGTGTGGAGAACTGTGCGTGCAAAAAGGAGGCCGCCAGAGTTCGCTGCTGGCTTACTCCCTGCACACGGAGAGGGTGGACAGCTAACGCTTGGCTGACTTTCTTGTCCAGGAGGAAAACAGAACCACCCTATTGCGCTGATAGACGGCCCCAGACAGGGAGAGGCCAGACTGTGAGGCAGTGGGCAGAGATCTCTCGAAGGTGTGTGAAGCCAGCGGCCATTACTGTGGGACTCAGAAACCAGACCCTCATAGGGAGGGGCTGAATAAAGCTTGTCTGCACCACTCGAGACTCCGCCCCATCCAAGCGGAGCACAGAAGCCCTTCCAGTGGCTAGCTTTCTCGTTCATAGCAAATGGGACTCTCCTAGGGAGTGACAGACAGGAATCTAAAGTTTTTCTGCACCTATACCAAAGAGGTGCGTGTGCCTGCAACCAATTGTGCGGGGTTCAAAAAGCTTGTCTGTGCCACCCCGAGACTCCGCCCCATTCAAACGGAATACAGAAACCCTCCTAGCTGAGACACTTCTGATCCTCATAGCCAATTGGCTTGGAGATCAACGCTTCCCAGTGATACCAACAACAAGCAAGGCTTAACAACAAGACTGCACACACAGTTCACAAAGGGCTACACCAAGACTATCCTCCTCAGGTAACTGGGAGGCTGACCCACTGAACCATATAGGACACCTTAGCACACAAAACCACCCTACCAACTCAGGTAAGCTGTGAAAATGCCGAGACAAGGAAACAGGTCACAAAGAAAAGAAATGGAGAAAAAGAAGAGACTGGATATAGAGTTCAAAACCACGCTTTTAAGGTTTTTCAAGAATTTCCTAGAAAATGTCAATAAGATCTATGAGGATATGAAAAGAGATCAACAAGAAATAATAAGGGATCAACAAGAAATAATAAGGGATCAACAAGAAATAAAGAATACATTGTCTGAAATAGAAATATTATACAGAGTCCTAAAAACAGAATGGGAAGATCACAAGAATCAAGTCAAAGATTTGGAACACAAAGAGCCAGAAGACACTCCTCCACAGAAGCAAGAAGACAAGAGAATCCAGAAAGTTGAAGATAATGCAAGAAACCTCTGGGACAACTTCAAGCAAACCAACATCAGAATTATGGGGGTCCCAGAAGATAAGAGAGAGCAAGATACTGAAAACATACTGAAAGAAATAGTGACAGAAAACTTCCCCCACCTGGTGAAAGAATTAGACTTACAAGTCCAGGAAGCACACAAAAATCCAAACAAAAGGAATCCAAAGAAGACCACACCAAGACACATCATAATTAAAATTCCAAGAGCAAAAGACAAAGAGAGAATATTAAAAGCAGCAAGAGCAAAGCAGGTAGTTACCTATAAAGGAGCACCATACGATTGTCAGCTGATTTCTCAACAGAAACCATGCAGGCCAGACGGGAATGGCAAGAAATATTCAAGGTGATGAATAGCAAGAACCTACAGCCCAAAATAATCTACTCAGCAAAGCTATCACTCAGAATCGAAGGCCAGATAAAGAGCTTCACTAATAAAAAAAAAAGCTAAAGGAGTTCATCACCGCCAAACCAGAATTAAACGAATTGCTGAAGGGGGATCTTTTGGAAGAGAAAGTAAATAAAGATAAAAACCATGAACAACAAATACGTAACTATCAACAAGTGAATCTAAAAACCAAGGAAATTAAAAAAAATCTGAACAATATCAACTGGTGAATATAATAGAATCAAAGGTATGGAAGGGGAGTGAACTGACGATTCTCGGGAAAAACGGGAGAGGAGGGTGGGGGAAGAGACTGAACATAAACTGTGCACCTATGGATGAGGACAATGGGGGGTAGGGAAAGGGCAGAGGGTGGAATGGAAACCTGGTGGAGGGGAGCAATGAAGGGGGTTGGGAAATGAGGATCATTTGTAATAATATGAACAATAAAAATTTATTTAAAAAGAAAGAAATTTGCAAAGATCATACAGAAGGAGTTTCTTCTGTGCTGTGTAAATTTCATTCTTAGTTGAATTTGAGCACCACAAACATTCATTACACTTTTACCTTTACTTAATGATTGCTTATAGGGTCAATTTTATTTTTTCCTTTATTTGTAAACAAGCAGTCACTGAACCTTAAGCATTCTCTGAATAATAGGTAGTACACGTGCTGGGCCCTCAGTTATTTCAATTAATTGAGATTTAGAACATAGAGCTTATATTTTCTATACAAATGTGGAATGATGAGTTAGACTGTGCATATAAAAAGTTTAAGGAGAAAAAGGACACTGGCATGAATAGTTATGTGAGTCCAATTTAATAATAGTTGGTTTTATTGGCAGTATGAAAATTATTGGAATTATAATTTCTGTATGTGTTGATGGAATGTTATTGAGTGATAACCTGATTTTTAGATCTTATATTTCTCCTATATCAGCAACTGATAAAGCTGATTAGGAATTAAGGACTATCATTCTTGTTATCTCTTTTTTGTGTTATCTTTTTATTTTGGAATAATTTAAGATTTATAGAAAAGTTCCAAAGATAGTACAAGAATTCCCATTAGCTCATCATCCAGATTTCTCTCATGTTAACATGTTACTTAACATAGTGCATTTGTCAAAACTAAGACATTAACTTTGGTAAAATACTAGTGACCAAGCTACAAAGTTTATTCAGTTTTCACTGGCTTTTCCAATAATATCCTTCTTTATTCCAGGATCCAATCCAGGACACTATGGTTCATCTGGTGTCCTTCCTTTTTTACCCAATTAGTGCTGAAGTGTAAGGTAGCATCATTGCTTCTATCTTTTGCTGCCTGTTTGCTTTGATGTGAACCACTTTAAAGCCTAGGTATTTAATGCAAATCTCATGGGGTGTTAGGTCAAATGGGAACCCAGCTTGAGTGAACCAAAGCCAGAGACACTTCAGATTGTGTTAGTGCATTAATATCCTTCTGACTTCTCTGTTCCCCTACTTCACCAAGCTACTTAAAAAGAGACTTTTCATTCCATCTGTAAAAAAAAAAAAGAAAGAAAGAAAGATAGATAGATAGAAAGAAAGAAAAGGATAAAAAGAAAAGAGAAGAAAGAAAAGAAGAAAAATAAAAGAAAAGAAAAAAATCTCCAGGAAGTTCTTTGCTATTGAGATTATACAAATGGATTTTTAAAGCTTGTGTTAACCAATGAGTGAATCACCATTTCTTTGGGAAGAATACTAAGGATTTCTAATCATCAAGAGTTTGAGATATATAAAATCCAGGTATCCCTGCTTTGGTCATCTTATTTTGTTTTCTTGCTAGTTTTCCAGTGTCGTGAATCATTCAAGATCAACACTACAAAAGGTGTTGCAATGCTTTATTGGTCCTACAAAATAATTGGAAACCTGGTGGAGGGGAGCAGGTTTAACTGGAAAAAGGATAAAACAGGACAGAAAAATAATAATACAGTCTAAGAGTACATTTCTAAGAGGGATCTCAGGACAAAAATCACTTTTCATTCCATATGCAACAGGAGAGATCTTTACAGGCTGATAACCACTTACAAACAATATACTCAAGACAGTCACTTGGATGATATGAAAAGGTTACATTTATTGTTATTATCACTTTTGGGCATAACTAATGAAGCTGACTATATATGACTGAAAAATAACTTCCTACCTTCTCAGCTGTCATCTCTATGCTTGGGTTATGCCTGCGAACAGTCACACCGATAGAAAGCTTATATTGAAACCAGAATCAAAGGTGTAGGAGTGGGAATCTGCCTCCATTAACCAACCATAAGCCTCTCCTCGCACCGATGAGCACTAAGCCACTGGTTAGATAGCTGGAGATTTCCCACTTGAGAGATGTGAGAAAAAAAAAAAAAAAAAAAAAAAAAAATGGCAGTCAGACTAACGGCAAAGGCTTAGCAACTTGTCAAAATAATTTCTAAAGTACAGGCTTAAAGTTGTTTTAAGAATTATCTTGATAAAACTATTGCAAATATGTTCATCAAGTATTTTGATTTGGCAGCGACCCTTGAAGGAGCAAGTCACATAAGGAAGCACTGGGACTCATCTGCTAGGTCTCTGACCTTGTGAACACTTTGGTCACAATTAACAGGGTTCTTCTATGGCTAGAGACAGAGAGGAGAGCTAAGTGATATAAAGTTGTGGGTTTTCCTCCCTTCAAATTGACTAGATAATTTGCATTGACTATTTATTTATTTATTTATTTATTTATTTATATTTATTTATTTATTTTTTGGCTGCAGTTGAACCACAGTGTTTCCCTGAAAATAAAACATCCTCCAAAAATAAGACCTACTTACAGGTTTCCTTCTGAGTGAAATATAAGGCATCCCCCGGAAAATAAGGCCCCCCACTAGGCTCCGTCTCAGAATGAAAATTAATTTATCGTAAACTGGTTGCTAGAGCCGCCCCGACTGGCGTCTAGCAACCAGTGACATTACTCGGAGTCCTGACCTCACTGCTGTGTGGAGGCAGAGCAGAGGTCAGAGTGAGCGGTGAGCGCAGGGCGGGAGAGAGGAGGAGACTTTTGCAGATGCATGTAGAAGAACAGGAGGATTAGAGCTGAAAGGATGCAGTGAACGTGGTGAGTGCTGATATGACTCTGGTAACACTACCTGATGCTCATAGCCGCCCTCATGATGACTGAAGGTTCTCAGTCAGTGGCAGACCCTGCTCCAGCCCAGATCCAGGCCCCAACAAGCCCAATGACAGTCCCCAGGCAGGCCCCAGGGGGTAAATGTCTGATAAAGGGGTAGGGGGGGGGATGTCTGGTGAAGGTGTTCAGTGACACAGGGGTGGGGGGAGGGGGGTCACTTAAAATGACACTAAAGGATCAAAAGGGGTTACTAAAATGGTAACCCACCCTCTGATTCTCCTGTGCCATTTTGATCCCCCCCTCTGATCCCCACTGTGTCATTTTAAGTGATCCCTCTCCCCCCACCTGATACCCCAAAGATCCTTTATTTTACCCCTAGAAATGAGCGCAAAAAGAAAAAGCTACTCCGTGGAGTACAAGAAAGGAATCGTGGAAGACTCTTGAGGCCAAAATCTTACTGCTTTGAGAAGATGTTGAGTATCTGATTGGTCCGAAAATGGCGAGCAGAGTATGGTAACCTCATTGAACAAGTGGACAAGGAAAATGCTAAAAAGCACAAGTGTGGATCAGGTCAGCAACCATTATTTTCCGAGCTGGAAGACCTGATCTGTGAATGGGTTGTTGACAGGAGAGCAGAGGCTTTGGTTGTGAATAGGGCTCAGATTCAAGAACTTGCCCTTCCAATGGCACCACAGTTTGACATAGCCCCCGAAGACTTCAAAGCATCACAACACTGGCTGGATAATTTCCTTCAGCAAAGTGAACTGTCTTTAAGAAGATCTACAACATTGTTTAGATTGGAAGATACTGAAGTTATTAAGTGAGCACTTGCATTCAAGTCCTTTATTGATGATGCTGACTTCTTTAAATACAATCTTTCCAACATGATTGCTATGGATGAAACTGCAGTGTTTATGGGCCAATCATCTCAAACAATTGAATAGCGGGGTGCCTCCTTAGTGTGCATTCCCTCCACTGCTTATGAAAGTGCACGTGTTTCCTGTATTTTGGCAATTCATCTGGATGGCACTAAAATCCCAACTTTAATCATTTCTAAGGGCAAGAAGGAAAAGATTGAACGTGTTTTGGGCGTTTTTATTCTTGAAACTGAAAAAGCCTGGGCCACTCAAGCAGTTATAAGAAAGTGGGTTGATTTAATGCTGCTTGTTATGCGAAGGAGCCAAAGAGGTCTGCTAGTCTTGGATGCAGCCAGCACTCCCCACGCTAAAGACATGAAGACATTTCTTTAAGAAAGAAAAATAGATCAGATAATGATTCCCGCAGGAATGACGGCCTATCTCCATACTCTTTTTTTTTTTTTTTTTAAATATATTTTATTGATTTTGTACAGAGAGGAAGGGAGAGAGATAGAGAGCTAGAAACATCGATGAGAGAGAGATAGAGAGCTAGAAACATCGATGAGAGAGAGTCATCGATCAGCTGCCTCTTGCACACCCCCTACTGGGGATATGCCCGCAACCAAGGTACATGCCCTTGACCGGAATCGAACCCGGGTCCCTTCAGTCCCCAAGCCGACGCTCTATCCATTGAGCCAAACCGGTTTCGGCCTATCTCCATACTCTTGATATTGCAATAAACAAGCCATTCAAAGACAATTTGCACATGGAAATTAATGACTACATTGAAAATAAAATGAAGAGAAATCAACATGGAAACTTTGTGAAACCTAAACTGCAAGAAATTGTGACTTGGGTGAAGAATTCATGGGAGAAAATCACTGACAGTTGCATTGCAAATGCACTGCGAGCAGGCTACCTTGACAAGAAGTACTCATTTAAAGACAGTGCTATTGCTAAACATGAGAGATTTGGTCCACTGATTCTGAAAGAAATGGAGTCACAAGAAATTCACCAGGAAATTCAGGAATTGGGTTGTTATGATGATGTTCCAGAAGATGATGACATGATTGTCATTGAATAAATGAGTAAATTCTTGATACTGTAGGATTCACAGTTTGTCTGGTTTGTGTTGACAACTACCATACTACCGTACTGTATACAGGTAATAAAGTTCCTTTATTTTCATTTAACAATAAATGTGTACTGTATTCTTCTTCATGGAAAAATAAGACATCCCCTGAAAATAAGTCCTAGCGCATCTTTGGGAGCAAAAATTAATATAAGACACTGTCTTATTTTCTGGGAAACAAGGTATTATATTATTTTACAATACAGAATGTTCAGTATTGGGGCAAATTTCTGGTGTAAATTAAGAGACTGATAGCAAATCTTGATACTGATTACTCTATCTTATCATTGTAATTTACATCACAGAAGTAAAATTTGCTTTTTTTGTTCTTTGTGAAGGAGTTGCTATTTTATTTAATTATTTTTTTAATCCTCACCTGAGGATATTTTCCCACCCATTTTTTAGAGGAAGTAGAAGACAGAGGGAAAGACAGAGAAAAATATTGATGTGAGAAAAACACATCAGTTGGTTTGGTTGCCTCCTGCATGTATTCTGACCAAGACCAGGCCAGGGAGGAGCCTGCAACCCTGGTATGTGCTCTGACTAGAATCAAAACCAGGACCCGTGGGTCCTCAAGCTGATGTTCTATCCACTGAGTCAAACTGGCTAGGGCAGGAGTTGTTATTTTAAATTAAGTTGAAAATATATATTGAGAATCTATTCTGCATTGGTTAGTTACATGCATTGCTATTTACAATTTAATTAGCAGCATTTATTAAACATATTCTATGCATTGTGCAGCATGAGGGTTTGAGTAGTGAAAGCCATAGTGCTTAATTTTTTTTTAGTACTTAATTGTGTAGAGAAGGAGATAGAAAAAAGTGAGAAAAAATAAATAAAATAGGACAAGATAAAAAACATTACATAATATCAGTTATTATTTTGCTAAACTGTAATCTAGTTTGTGAAGTTTGTGTTTCCATATTTAATAGATTTGTTTCTGGAATCACAAAGACTCCTGTTTAGAAGAGTAACATTTTATTAAGACTTGGATTAGAGGATAACTTCCCTAACAACTATATAATCCCAATGTAGGGTCTTAATAAAGTCTCATCTTTCTCTTTTGTATCATATAATTAATTACACAATAAGTTAAACAGAAACATTCCCAGATATGTCCAAAAGCAGAAGGATTTTGTGAGCCTAAGTGGATTCTGTACTCAGCAAAGAAATATTTTTAATTAGACAGGAAATAATCAGTAGGTTCATGATACTAATTCAAGTTCTGATCTAGTTTATTTTATATGAGAATCTGGAAAGAATAAAAAGTCAATGGACTTTTGCCTCTCCCTTGCCTCCCAACAATCCCCTAGTACAGGGCCAACTGGATAAGGATAGCTGAGTAAAAATATGCAGCATCCAACTGTAGTACAAAGAGCCAAAGACAGAATTTCAGAAGGTCTAGTTTAAGACTTCGGATAGAAAAGGAAACAAAAGCCTCTAGAAATATGCATAGCCAACAGAAAAGTTTATAGTGATCAATTTCATTAGTGAAGAGAGAAACACTTAAGATTAATTATAAGGATTCATGGAAGGCATGATGTTTGTATAGGACTTTGAAGAGTAGGTTGGTATTAGAAAGCCTGGAAGAAGAGCCAAAGTAATTCCAAGAGGGGACAATATGGCAAGAAGAATTCCATAGTTATACATCTGCCAGATGTCCCTTGGAAATAATGGTAGCACTGCTTTATATGGGCACCTGGGAAAATAAAGTTATAAAAGTGAGGGCAGACCCTTAGTGCCATGCTAAACAGTTTAGACTTGGTTTTGAAGTGTTGGGAAAACATGGGTTTTTAACAAAAGGATGACACGATGAAGGTATTATTTTAGAAGGTTAAAGTAGAAATAAATATGGTAAGGTTGATGTAGAGATTAATTAAAGGCTAGATAACAAATCGGAACAGTTCATCTTTGTAGCCAAAGGGACTGAATCAGAGTGGGGGCAAATGGAAATATAAAGGAAGTAAAGGATATGAGGGGCAATTCAAAGCTAACATTGCCAAGACAAGACTTTGCCTTTAATTGGATTTGGGGAATGACTAGGGAGGAGAGTTGAAAATAGTATGAAAGCTCTGTGTCTTTAAGACGAAGACAAAGCTTTGTGTCTTTAAGACAAAGAATGGTCAAATACATTCACACTGAGAAAAAGGGATATCTGTATCACAGGACTGTCATGAGAAGATGAAATCTAAGTAATAACCAATAAGGTGAAGTGGTGATGAATTCATTATCAGGAATCTTAAGTTTATGATTGCCCAAGTAGAGATAGCTAAATAGCCATTCTCAATTACTTCTGCAGGTATAAAAAACTCCGCTGTTACTAATAAAAGAAACAGAGACCAGCACAGAATCAGCTGTGAACATGACCAGAAACATGATCCAAATGCCCAACTCCATTTGGTAGTAGGTTAGGTTAATAGAGAAGGCAACAAGGCATCACACAAAGGGAAATAAAGAAAGGCTATTTATTGTGTTTGCAGCATACCAAGTGCTTTTACTCCTCCATCTTATGTAAAAAATCATTAAACTAGAAGATGGTAAGATGCTCACTATAGAGGTGAGAAAATTGATTATCAGATTGTAAGTGAATTAACCAAGGCTTCTCAATTAAAAAGCAGCAAACCTGGTTTTCTGACTCCAAAGCCAGCATCTTTTAAGTACCTTTGTCTTAGTACTTGGACAACTAACTCAGCTTGGGCAATATAATCCCTCTGAACCACTGTTCCTACATCTGTAAGGTGGAGTGATAAAATTAAAATAATGTCAAAGGATGCCCTAGATGGTTTGGATCAGTGGATAGGGTGTCAGCCTGCATACCAAAGGGTCCCAAGTTTGATTCCCTTCAAAGGTATGTATCTCGGTTGCAGGCCTTGGTCAGGGCACAGGCAGGAGGCAACCAATCAATGTGTTTCTCTGACATTGATATTTCTCTCTGTCTTTCCCTCTCTCCCACTTTCTCTAAAAAATCAATGGGAAAATATCCTCAGGTGAGGATTAACAAAAGGAAAAATAATAAAAATAACGTGAAAGAATGTGTAAGTTGTATACTGGAACATAGTAGTTATTATTAGTGTGTAATGATTAGCACACTGCTTTGAACAGATAGAAGTAGATATGAAAGGGTTGAAGTATGGCTGATATTTACTAATCATCTGACTTAAATTTTTCAAAATTAATTTTTATTGAATAACTTCTCAAATATTACTTCCACTTGATTTATTTATGAAAAAATGAAACCACAGACTTATTTGGTGAGGCAAGAGAGTTTTAAGAATTATTTAAAGTTTATTATGAAATTAATTGATCTAAAGTCTTAAGACTCCTTGCATATATTAAGCTAATATAGCTTTTCCATAAAAATCACACTCCCATACCAAACTCATGGCAATGCTTATTTTAAAGCCTTTCGAATGTGTAAAATCATGCCCAGACTTTCAAAATTACGGTTGCTATTTTATTGTATAATATTGTGTTTGTCTTCTGTGAAAACCTGCCACATTCAATAGACATATATATGTTAATGAAAGAATAATCATGACAACTAATAGAATACAAGAGCCATGTCAGTGTGCAACTCTCAGAGCAAATCAAAACAAAACTGCATAAAGACAATATGAATCCAGATCTGAAGCCTCATGGTTCTTCACTAGTTTTATGTTAATGAAACAATTATTAGAACACACAAAACCCTTCCTTTCTAATTTGATAAATTGAGTGGTGATGTGAGTTAATTGAACCATTGGTGTGATAATAAGATGCAATTGGTATGATTTATCAGAGGATGACATGGTTGCAGGCATTGCTTCCACAGAAAATAATGGCTGTTATTACCACTTCCTGAGGTGAGTAGGTAGGCCATAAACCTAGGTTATTGCTACACAGGTCATGAAAATGAGGGGTCCATTTTGACTTTCGTCTAAGTAAATATTTTAAGGCTGCCTCTTTAGAGCCACACTTACTAATTTTGCACTTATTTTTCCATAAACAACATCACTGAGGTTTTTTTTTTTTTTTAAAGGCTATTTCATAATCTTAACATACTTAGCTAAGTATTGAAGTGAAAAACTCTTAAGTCTCTCAGAGCTTTGAGGTCTAATGTGGGTAATTAAAGGTTCATCTTAGATCTTTCTTTCTAAGTTACATTATCTTGTGGAGATATTTTCACAAACAGTTATTCTAGCAGAATAATCCTCTAGGGTTTTGCAGCTTGAGACACAAGACCTGTGCTTTTTCATGTACGATTCAGAGAATGTATTACATGCTACCCACTGTTTAGTGGGGAGAAAAAAAATAATCACAAAGTCTGTTAGATTAAAAAAAAAAGATATTCACATTGTTATATTTCATTATATCTTAAATTATTTCAAAATAAATAAAGATAAATCAATGTTATTGAATATCTAAGCTATATTTATTTGGACATCTGGTTTATTTCTGCCATGTAGAGTTTCTGGTAAAACATTTAGCTTATGTCCATACTATGAAAAATAAACCTAAGGTCAGGGAAGAAGCTTCTATCTATGCTAAGGAGCATATATCTTAAAATACCAAAGAGATTTTCATTCTTCATTAACCATATTCATTTGTTGAGGTGATATTTTTAAAATTCCATTATATACATTTTGGGAAAATTACATATATTTAATTCTTATAACCTCTTCTTATGTTGGCATGATGAATCCAAGTGTTAAAGATGAAGTAAATAAGATGTGTGTGATAATATAATTGACTAGGGGCCCAGTGCACGAATTTATGTGCCTTGAAAGGAACTGTGGGCTGCAAGGCTGCCGTGGGCATAGGGGGGTGTCTTGGCCCATTCTCCATGCCCCAGCCCCCTGCAGCCTCCAGCCCCCTGTCTGCTGGCAGCCCTGCTCCCACCACCATCACTCCCATGCACTGACAGTGCCACCCACTCCGACTACTGATGGTGATTGGGGTTGTTGCCAGCAGTAGAAGCAAATGGTGGGTGCTGTCCCAATCAGCCCTCAGGAGCAGGGAGAGGTGGAGAAGCCCTCAGGGGGGATTGGGGCTGGCAGCCGCTTACATCTGCTGATGGCGCCAAGTGATCAGGGCCTGTGCTGGGCTCAGGCAGGGCATGCAAGCAGCAGCTCTGGTGCCAGCAGCAGGTGTGAGCAGGGCCGGCAGTGGCAGCAGGTGTAAGAGCTGGGCAGGACTGTGGCACATGGGAGAAAAAAATTTTCAGTAACCACCAGAAACTCGCCCAATTGATAGTGATAGGCATCCTGCTTTGGTCTGACACCCTTGCTCGCCTGCTCTACCATCCCACTGCAGCCAACACCCACCATGTTCCATGCTCTGTTCCCTGCTGCTGATGCCTGCCATGGTCCACGGGTGCCCCCTGGTGGTCAGTACACATCATAGCGACCGGTTGTTCATTTGTTCTGTTCAGTCTATTTGCATATTAGCCTTTTAATATATAGGATTATATAAAATGAAAAACTCTTGAGAGGGTAAAAGGAAGCTCTTACTAATTGTAATCATGACTTATTGAATAAAACCACAAGTCTATATTAAATCTATTCTCTGAGCCTCTGGTTCCCTGCCTTTAAGATGAGTTAATTAGCTTAGATTATATAGCATATAAAAATAGTTCTACTATTTTTTTTTGTTTTGTTTTATAAAACAGATGCATTTGATAAAGCAACATAATTCTTACTGTTGGTATATGAGGAAACTTCCATTGCCTTCATTCTTTAGATAAGTCACTTAGACACTGAATGCTGTTTCTCTCTGAAAGAAAGAAGGAAGAGCTTCAAATATAAATTTTTCATATTGTTATCATATTAGTAAAAACTATAAATAAAGGTTAAATTTAAGAAGAATTACCGCATGGAAAAATATCCACTTCTCTACATACTAAATATTATAAATTATTTCTGGAAGCATTTTGCTACATTATCGGGTTGTGAAAGTGATGTTTCCATGTGATATTTAATTCTATCATTTGTAATTGTTCTTTCACCCCCTTTCTCATTCCTCATTGATTTTCTTTATTTCTAACTTGCCACACCATCTAGGTTTGGGATGTTAGATGTATTTTTCATCCTTTCTGAGTCTATTTATGCATATGCAAATGGGGATGATCACATCTCCACTTGATCTCAGAAGAAACAAGTAAATTTCTATTTTAATTCTACATATAAATAAATCTTTATGACCATCATTTAAAAATTAGGTAATCACTACTCTATAGCCCACAATTGATGAATCAGATCTTGGCTATTTTTTCCAGGTTAGATCTTCCTAAGTGTATTTATTTGGACACTTCCAAGCATCATAAAGAACTTGAAATGAATAGTCCTGAATGTTGGAGGATTTTCTACCCACATTTTACAGGAAGCACAATTATAGATTACAACAATTACGTATCTGTTGTTAATCGTGTTATCTTTTGTTCATAACAGGACAGGGGCTGCAGAACACATAGGTTCAAATTCTAATTTTTTTATATCATATTTAGTTTGAGCCATATTTGTTGTCCTAACAAAAACCATTTAGTTATAAATAGCTCCTTAATTTGAAACATTATTTTATCTAAAAAAGAGGGACTATGCAAATTGACCATCACACTGTCATAATGATGGTGGTGCCCATAGCCACAAGATGGAGGCACCCAGTCTCCTCAGCCCTTCTGGAGTCTCACAATCCTTTCAGCCCAGCCATGGGGACAGCAGGTGCATGATGTGGCCAGACCCACCCTCAGCCCCCAGCCGCCCAGGGCCAGCCCGAGGTCCAGGCAAGCCTCAGATGGTGGCTGCCCAGCTGCCCAGAGCCTCCCGAGGTTCAGGTAACCAGGGCCAGCCAAGGCTTGCGCTATGGGCAGTGGCAGCAACAAAGGTGTGATGGGGGCATTGCCTTTCCCTGAATGCCAGGTTGCATTCAGCCCCTGAGGGCTCCCAGACTGTGAGAGGGGGCAGGCCAGGCTGAGGGACCCTCCCCTCCAGTGCATGAATTTTCATGCACCAGGCCTCTAGTATGTATATACTATAAATATGTATATTATTTTGAGAACCAATCAAACTTTGTTTCTGATACTATTAGCAGTAACACTTAAGAGAGGGTACATTTTTGGAGTTGTGATACCACACAGTTAAATATGTTGTGGTAGTAGAACCATATCCTTGTCATGTAGTAGAAGGAGTAAGGAGCAAGAAAGACTATAATGAAGATATTAGATTATAAACCTCTACAGGGGAAAGGGGACTACTTCTTACTCATTTTCTGCCTCCCACAAATATATAAGTCACTGTCTTATAGATAGTACTAAGACATATATGAAATTTAATGCTTCAAATTAGAAATTTTTTTTAGAGGTTATAAAACTGATTTAAGTTTTGTGGCTAGTTATAATGCCTTGACATTAAAGCATGCACTTAACATGGCAAACTCTTCTAAATCTTGAAAGCTTTAAAGTAAGAAAACTTTTAAGAAACCCAATTATTTAGACTGAAGATAATACAGTAAGCTCTCAATGTAGGAAACTGGAAGTCAATGGTGTTTAACACAAAGTTAATAATCTGTGTTCAGCCAGTGTGGCTCAGTGGTTGAGAATTGACCTATGAACCAGAAGGTCATGGTTCAATTCCTGGTCAGGGAACATGCCCAGGTTGCAAACTCAATCTTCAGTAGGGGGTGCAGGTTATCAATGATTCTCTCTTATCATTGACGTTTCGATCTTTCTCTCCCTCTTTTTTTCTTTCTTTCTTTCTTTCTTTCTTTCTTTCTTTCTTTCTTTCTTTCAAATCAGTAAAAACATATATTTTTTAAAAGTTGATAATCTGCAATTCGTTGGCAAATTGAACAAGTTTAAATAAATATGAAGAAATACAGACATCCATAGTCTTAATATTTCTACACAATTTTGTCAGTATTCAGTCAATATTGATGAGTAAAGATGGGTAGGTATGTGGCAAGAGATAAGTAAATAGTGACACTCATTATTATCGTTAGCGTCTTCCTAAAGGCCTTTTTGAAAAAAGCAGCCATGATTGCCATCAACAGAAAAAATAGTGATAAATGTTCTATTTAGGCACCTCCGTACTTCTCTACTGCCTGAAAATACTATCTGCAAGTTCTTTGCATCGAATACTTTCTATTGAAGTCTGACTAATAATGTGATACTAGGTAAAACTACTGTGGTAAAACTCAGTGTGGTAAAACTACTGTGATTTGAATAGTGTTTCAGTCAAATGAATAGTGCCAGGAACAGCCTCTAAGCATCTACATTAAAAATTACCAACCTACTTTTTTTCTGTCATTATGAGGCAACATTCAGTCAGTTGGTAGGCTTACTTCCACCTAGAGGTTGATATTCATCAGCCAACCTGAGCTTGCTGGGAATATGAGAGGTGTAGCTAGTTGTGTTATGTTGTGTCGACAGTATTTTGTGTGATTTGATCCATATATCCAGAGGTCTCAGGAAAGGTTATGTTTCCAGCCTTCTAGAACACATAAGATGACATGAAATACACTGTTGACTCTATTGCACTGTCAGCATGGGCTGCAGACTCACAAACTGACTTCTGAAGGTTGAGGTTATGCATCAACTTGCTCTAGAGAAACCCTATACAGGCCTAAAGATCTCTAAGGGTGATATAAAGCTTAAGGCTCCAAAAGAATGTTTCTGTATTGCAATGTGATCTATAATGACATATCTGCTAGACTAAAAGCTAGAAAATGAGATCCAGGTGGTAATCTAAACTTTAGGAAGAGCAGGGGACACAGTGACAAATAATTGTCATACTTGTTTATGTGAAATTAAAACCATAGTCCCTGTATCAGTTGACATTTCTGCTTTTAATTAAGGGAAGCATGACATAAAAACATAATCCTATATAATAAAATATTGACAGAATGGCGGAAAAACCTGTCTCTAGGACGTGCATTGACCACCAAGGAGCAGACAATGCAGGAGTTGTCTCCTGGTTGTCAGTGTGCTCCCACAGGGGAGCTCCGCTGCTCATTCAGAAGCCAGACTCATGGCTGGCGAGTGCAGTGCCTGTGGCAGGAGCCTCTCCCATCTCCACAGCAGTGTTAAGGATGTCTAACTTTCCCGAGGGCTCCTGGATTATAAGAGGGCATGGGCCAGGATGAAGGACCCCCCTGAGTTCACAAATTTTGTGCACTGGGCCTCTGGTTAGAGTATATAATAGAGAAATAGACCAATAAAGAAATAGAATAGAAAACATATAAATGGACATAAATATATATATATATATATATATATATATATATATATATATATATATATATATATGAAAATGTAGGTTATAGTAAAGCGGTAACTCAGATAAACTATTCTAATATGCCATTGGAATGAGGGGGTAACTATCTAGGAAAAAGACAAAGTTGGACCCTTTGTATTGTACATCAAGATAAATGAATATGAGATTTGAATGGAAAAAGGGAAACAACTAGCAGAAAGTGTATGTTCATTCCTTCGTAACCATGAACTGGAAACAAAATCCAAAAGCCATAAAAGAAAGGAGTGACAACTTTTTCTACATAAAAATAAAAATTACATCACCAAAACAAAAATTCACTATAAGCAAAGTCAAACAACAAATGTCAATTTAGGAAAAATATCTATGAATTATATCATAATAGGGTTAATCTTTATATAAAGAGCTACTAGGAATTAAGTTAAAATAGACCAATAACTCAATAAAAATAATCAAGAAGTATACAGGTAGTTCATAGAAAAATAAATACAACTGGAATTAAAATTTGCAAAAAAAGATAAATCACACCATAAGAGAATTGTGAAATAAAACTAGATATATTTTCTCATCTATCAGATTGGCAAAAAATAAAAAAGTTGTTAAGATGCTCAGTTGATACAGCTAGGGGAAAACAGGAACTCATACATTTCTGAGAAAAGTGTAGAATTATGCAATATTTATGGGGGTAAACTTGGCAATGGTTATATCAAATTTACAGATGCACTTACATTTTAACCCAGAAATCCAGCTTTGGTAATTTAGTATACAGGTATATTTTCACAACTCAAGTGTCACAATTATATCACACTGTGATATTGCTTATAAGAAAATATTTTGAAAAAACCTCTATAGACTATGATATGTGCACAAATTGAAATAATATGCATTTGTAAAGAACAGCCAGGAGTATCTCTGGCTATGGAATGGCAGAGAAACAGAATACATTGTTAGGTGGAAAAGCAAGGTCTAGAACAGGTAGCATGCTATTTTTGATATATGAAAATGAAGAAGGATAAGAATTATCACAAATAGAAAGGCATTCTGAAACTAATAACAATGAGAGACACTAGGACGAGTATGAGGTGTGGTATTTATTAACAATTATCTAAAAAAAGTTAAAGAAAAATAACTGAAAATCCATAGGTTTAATAATATTAGAGATGCACAGTAACATGGCTTTTTTAAGGTGAAAATGTATTGAAAGTGCTGTAATAAAATGTGCTAATGCTTTGAGTATTGTGTAGTGCAAAACATTAATTAGTAGACACTTTTAATAGCTTGCTAGATTATAATTGACTATTTTGCACAAATTCATAGTAGTTTTATTATATATTTTTATATCTTAGGTTCAAGTTTGAAAAATACTCCATAGGGAATACTAGTTATCAGGCCCATTCATTTTAACCATTGGAGAATGAAGATTTGGCCTCCCTCTGAAGTTTAAGAAGAGCTTAAGAACTACTGAAGATCAAGTTACACTTAGAATGAAAGGAATGGCTTTCATTTATTTACTAAGACATATGGAGAACTTATAAAAAGACAGCCAATGCTAGAAGTGCTAAGAAAATATGAATAAATGCTGGGCCTTAAAAGATTCCAGATGCATAAATAATTAAGTATAATGTGATACAGAGGTAACATGTAGCATCCAGAAAAATTAAGTTTGTTTTTAAAAGCAACATATTAAAGAACTCCTTCATGTCTAGTTTTGTCCACTCTGGGAGCCAGAAATCCTGATGTTAAGAGTGAGGTAGGGGACACCCAATAGAGGTACCAATATTTGGAGGCCATGTGCATAGTGGTTATTGATGGATGCTGGCTGCGCAGGTTTAAAGGACTCCACCACTGAATAGCTAAGTGAAGATGACCATTGCATTTCAGAAAATGGAATGATCAAGAACAGGGCACTGTATCAATTAGTAAAAGGATGTATTATTTTAATGGGAAAAAAATAGGCTTCACTCTGACAGCAAAAGAGAAACTGCTAAAAGCAATGACACATTTCTAAAGGCAAAAGGGACTAATGGTAGATGAAATAGGAAAGTGACTCTAGATATGATCCACAACGCAAACAGATTTGTACATATGGAAACAATATTGTTGGCCCAGGCATATTTAGTTGAAAAAGACAAACCACACTGGAGATGTAGGAAAAAAGGCTGATTTGCTTACGTTCTGCCCTGTAAATCCATATGAACTTAAAAATATGGAGAGATTTCAAGACAGATTAGAATGAACATAAAAATGATTAGAAAGCTTAAAGGGACTTGACAAAGAATTCTAAAAACAAGCTCTAAATTCCATGTATTTGACTCCTGAGATATTAAGAACGTAAAATAGGCATAGAGCTGGAAACAAATGCAATTTAAGGTAATATAGTTAAGGAACTTTGAGTGTGTCATTACTGTTAATAAGAATTTATAAAAATAGCTTATTGTGAATAAGAATGTACACAAATTACATTAAAATTAATCTGCCTATTACATGCAATGTTGTTTTGTTTTGGTTTGGTTTTTGCAATGTTTAAATTTAGGTGCCATGGAGTAAGGTCACAAAATGATAAGATGTGGTCCCTCCTGTAAGTGCACATGTAATCAAGATAGGCAGCCAAACATTGGAAAATTAATAAGGCATCACACATTAGTGTTAGGTTTATAAATATAAGGAAGTACTCAGGAAGAAGCAATTATACCATGTACAGAATTTAAAAAAAACTTTATGGACAATTTGGCAAATGAACTTAGCTTTTCTTGATAAGTAATTGGAATCTCAGAGGCAGCAAAGATAGGAAAGGACCTTCTAGGCTAAAGAAGAAAATGTGTAAGTGGAGAAAAATATCGCATGTTTGAAGGCTGGGAATAGTCTAGAGTGGCAGAAACATGACATAAGAAATAAGTTGATACCAGATCATGAAGGGCATGCATGCATACTAGCATGGGGTTTGGACATAGTTCTAAGAATAACACAGAGCTGTTAAACTTCTTTGAGAAGAGGCATGGTAGGCATTACATTTCTGGCATTAGTGTGAAGGTAAACAGGTTAATCAACATGGAGGCCAAGCCAGGAGCCCATTAAAGACTCAAAGACTGAATAAGTGTAGTAGAGCCCAGCCAGCATGGCTCAGTGGTTGAGCATCAATCTATGAACCAGGAAGTCCATGGTTCCATTCCCGCCAGTGCACTTATTGGGGTTGTGGGCTCAATCTCCATTAGGAGGTGTGCAGGAGGCAGCCAATCAATGATTCTCTCTCATCATTGGTGTTTCTATCTCACTCTCTTCCTGTCTGAAATATTTGATTAAAAAAACTTTTTCACTTTTTAAGAAAATTTCTAATTTTATGTTTAAATTTTAAATTCTGTGATGATAAAAAGTTATTTCATATTTATATGCTTGGTACATCAAAATTCTTAATAAATGCTTATTAAAAGCTTGATTGATTTTATTAAGCATGGCATTTCCTTTATTTGCACTTGTTTAAATGTGTGTATCTTTAAGAAAATACTAAATTTTTATAGGAAGATCAAGGGTTCTAATGACTATAGTATTGAGCCCTGGACTAAATGTCAACAATATTCTTTTGCAAAAGGTAAGATTATAAATATCTGAGATATTGTCAGCCATATTACCTCTACCACAAATACTCAATTTTTACATTGTAGTGTGAGGGTGTCCATAAACAAAGTTTGGCTGTGTTTCAATAAAACTTTATTTACAAAAATAAGTGTTAGGCCAGATTTGGCCAATGGGCAATTGTTTGCTAATCCCTGCCCTAGACCAATCTGAGGTTAACCATCTCATCTACAGTTAAAGTATTTAAAATTTCATATGCTTAGTTTTTGAAAGATCATAGTTTTTGGTAACATTTGATTTTAATTACATACTATTTCCATTTTATCTTTATTGAAATATAGTTTACATACAATAAAATTTACATTTTTTAGTGTAAAATACTATGAGTTTTGACAAATGCATACAGGTGTATAAACATTACTACAATTTATATAGAGAGAAGTTCCATCTCTCCAAAACTTTCCTCATGTTGCTAAGAAGTTAATCTTTCTCCTAAATCCCAACTCCTACAAACCACTGATCTATTTTCTGTTTCATTTGTTTTGCTTTTTCAAGAATGTCAAATAAATAAAGTCACGTGACCTTTTGAATATGGCTTCTTTCATTTAGCATAATGTTTATGAGATTTATATAAGATATTGTCTACATAAGTAGTTTGTGTCCCTTATTACTTTCTTATGTTGCATGGATTTTTTTCAAGTTTCTTCATTCACCAATTAAAGACTATTTGGATTGTCTCCATATTTTGGCAATGATAAATAAAGCCATTACAAACATTTGTATATGGGTCCTTGTTTAAATATGAGATTGCATTTCTCTTGGGTAAATATCTGGGAGTGGTATCACTAAGTTTTATGGAATTGGTCTAATGTTTTAAAGAACTGCCAAACTGCTTAGCAAAGAGCTGTATTACTGAATTCCTACCAGCAACGTGTAAGAGTTCCAATTGCTTCAAATTCTTGTCAGTAACTGTATTGTCAGTCTTTTTATTTTAACCTATTCAATAGATGAGTTTGTATTTCATGGAGGTTTTAATTTGAATTTCCTAATGAATAATATTGTTGAATGTATTTTCATATGCTTACTTGCTATCTACTAGTATATATCTTTTTTTGGTGAAAAGTATGTTCAGATATTTTACTCATTTTAAAGTTTTTTGTTTGTTTGTTTGTTTGTTTAGTTTTCAGAGTTCTTTGTATATTTTTGGATGCAAGTATCTCATTGTATATATATATATGTTTTGCAAATATTTCATCCCAGTTTATGGCTCATCTTTTTATTTGCTTAACAAGATCTCAAGTTACTATATTTTGAAATGCTAACAGCACTATACTATGCATTTTTCTAAAAGAAAATGGGAATAATAGAACCTTTTTTTGATGGACAATTTAAAAATGACATTCATGAATATTATAAAACCAAATAGCACATTTTATCATTCCAAAGCTCACTCTTCAATCTGAGGCTTAGTCATGATAATAAAGTCTAGACTCACAGATATTCTCTATCGTATATTTAATTTTTAAGAACTTTAAATCTTTGAGAAGTGACAAAAGAAACTGACACATCTATGAAATAGGATATCAATCTGCCTGCCATGGCTTACGAAGCACAGTAAAAGGGAACATTTTCAAATAGTGAACTGTCTCTTTTATTTATTGATCTTCAGCTAGAAATAAGGCTATAGTCAAATGCTTTCTCCATATCTTCCTTGCTGTATGAAAACAGGGTTACAGATCAATTGATTTACCATCACAATTGATTAGGTACCTTTCCTACTATCTCCATTGTGACACAAGACATGCAGTCATATAGATCTTTCATTAGGAAAGCCATTGAAAAGCTAAGGTTCACTGCATGCTTAAATGGTTTGTATCCCACTCATTAAGCCATTAACCAACCATTAATATTGCTTAACCTCAAACCTTGCAGATAAAATAAGTTATTGCCATTTTATCTTCCCAGTGTACCTTTGCAAAGTGAACAAGTACCTGATTTTGTTACAATTTGACTTAAATATTCAGAGACATGCCAAGGAATTCAGGTATCTAGATTATTAACCCTAAAAGGCTTTGTGTATTCCTTTAGCTGCATACTCAAAAGCATAAGCAACGGTAGACCAACACAGAAGCATTATTTAAAATTGCTTTTCTCCCATCAATTTAATGTGTGTGTTTTATATTTTCTACACGTTATTACTATTATTAATAACATTCATTTTAATAAGAAATTTTCTTCGTGAAATTCTTAAACATATCAGTAAAAGTAAAGAAAGAAAAGCTTTGTAAAGAGAAGTTAATCATTTTAAGACTGTTTAACTTCTTTGTACTTCAACTTTAAATTCAAATGAGTAAATGATCACATACAACATCTAACAATCCTCTATTGGTATGTTTATCTTGAAATAAAGCCAGAGAAATTCAGTAGGCCCCGTCATTATCAATAATATAGACAGATTATTTGCTATGTCTTGTTCAGAGTAAAACATAATCGAGAATATCCACTCCAATCTTTGCTTCAGGTACCATCATGGTAACTATAGTGAACATATAAATTGTTGCACATAACTTTTTCATAAAAAATTTTTAAGACAGATCTTTCCACAGGAAAAGCAACCATAATGCAAAAATCAACCATTTCTTTTAAGTCAAGAAATAAAAACATGTGAGCACTTGAACAAGAACCTCATAGATTTATAGTATATATATGCAACAAGAAATGTGAACAGAGTCAAATGTGCAATTAAAGAAAGCTATAAATAGGTTTCCAATTCCTATAAAAGAATATCACAAAACCGAGGGGATGCTATACAATAGGTAAGGATATGTGAGTGACCTTTACCAACCCATCTACAAAGAGGGAGAAATTGATATGTATCTAGCAACTGTACTGAAACGTTGCTGCTCAATGTCTATTTGGTCAAATCAGCACTGAATTTCATTTTGTTTGTTTTTTTTAGTTTCCAACTAGTTAAAACCTTTAGCATTTCTTGGGCCATAAAAATAAAGTGCTAGGTCATGTGCCACCTTACTGATGAATGAGGATCAGGTACATATAATATCATTACTTATATAAAATTCATGCATGCAGTTTACAAAATAACTTGTAAACTGATAATCAACTTAAAAGGCCAACTCTAGAAGGCCTTAAATGTTCAGCTGTAGTTTGCATTTATTAAAATCATTTATAACAGCTCAGCCTTCCTCCATGGCCAGTCAGAGGAGCCTGAACTGGCCTCTTGCAGGAAGGTGAATGTGATAAGCAGGGAGTCAGTGCCTTGGGCCAAACCTTTCTGAGGCATTTTAATTATTTTCAATGCACAGTGAGGAAAATGACACATGTCTAAAGAATCATGCAAATATTCCTTTGCTGAAAATATGTCCTATGCCCGGAGGCATTGGAGAGGGTGGAAATGAACTTGAGAAGAGTCTGGAGTCAGTGCACCAAAGCATTGAAAGGAAAGGGATGCAGGGACACAGGGCCTTTTCAAGGGGGGTTAACCTGCCTGTTATCTCTCCCTACACCTTTTGAAATTGCATGCTCCTTATCTAGAAGTGTGTGTGCCTGGTATTCTGTTTTGGGAGAGGGAGGGACAGGATAAGGAAAAGAAAGATGATCATCTTATTTTTGTGTGAAATAAAGCTGACCTATAGAACTGGATTCCCTAGAAAGCAAGACCATGTTTACCTACAGGCAAGCCCACCTTTGTGTTTTCTCAGGATTATATCCAAAAGAATGAAACTCACAGTAAATACAAGGATTTCTTTTCTGGACCAATGTCAGGCGAAAACAACCCATGGGAGGGGCACTTGCCATAGCACTTGTATCTGACTATTGGCTCCTGAATCTCCTCAGAGCATTTCCATTGCTCAGAAAATATCCTAAGTTAAATTCTCTAGAGCCATCGTAATGTAGGAAAAAAACCTCCATGACATGGTGTGGAGATAACAATAGAACAATCTGGAGAGAAAAGGGGCTTGGAACTTGGTGAGTGTCCTGGGGAGAAAATCTCAGATCACGGAACACTCTCTTCACAGAAGCTTTCCCCTAGGCTATAAGACACTGGATCAAAGTTTGGCTCAAGGACAGTGTTCCACAGAGAGGCCATAGGCAATGTGGTGTCAGCATTGACTTTTCCCCTCTTGACATCAATCTGTTTATATTCTACTAGAGCCTCAGCATGGAAAATCGGAAAATCGCCCAGTAGTCCGTCACCCCACAGCGCACGCACCCCACCTGCCCGCCTGCCACTGTTTGCAGCAGCTTTTGAACTCTCTTAAGGGTAGTTGGGAGAGAGTTTCTAATCCCACTCCTATTCCTTCTGCCCCTATCCCGTTTCCTTATGCTGGTCAGGAGAGCCTCTAGCTGCTCCCCCTCTCAAGGGCTAATCAGGGGAAAGAGCCCTTGGCCTTGGCTATAAAAGCACCTGTCTAATCACTGAGCTTATTAGGCCTCACAGAGTCCAGATGCAAAAGTTATTGCAAATAAACATTTTTGGGGTGTGTGTGAAAATTTAGGTCTCTGATATTGAGAGGAAACATCTATTGCTTTAAAATAATGACAATACTTATTTCAAATATTGTAATGAAAGTATTGAGAGAGAAAAAAACCTCACATAAAAAGGCTGCAAAAATGTTATTTTACTTTGAAGAAAGCAATAACTGAAAATAACAGGCTTCTTTCAGACCACATCCCAAAAAGCTGCTTTTTAATGTCTTAACCCTATACAAAGGTCTTAAAAAATCCTGGTCCCTGCCTTCTGAAGATTTTAGGTTAACACGTTTGTCTTAAAAACTGTGAGGTGCCTAATTTTAAAAACAACTGGCCAAACCCCCTTCCTCAACCATATTGTCACATCATCCAAGTTATACTTTATAAAAAGCCTTGATGTGCTACACACATGCAAAAAGTATACAAAGGGGGCAAACTACTTTGCCTTAGAATTATATATTTAATAATCACTTAGTTACATTATTTTATTTTTGTGAAATGATAATTGATCAACCAAACTTTTTAAAAAGACCCACCAGACGATAAATATCACCATATGTTTGATTTACAGTAGATTTGTGCATAAACACTTCAATTACAGCTTTGTGTTTAGTATAAAAAACCTTTTTTTGTATGTGTGTGTTTTCTTGCTCTGAATTACATTTTGAAAACTTGCCTAAAGCACCTTTCCAAGTATGCTTCTGAGAAACAGATGTATTTATGCATACAAAGGTGTGTGCACACCTTTTCACACATAAATGTCTATTTGATGCCTGCCCTGTGGTCCCAGCACATGCACACCGCTTGTGTGCAGCCACACACCTGATCCCGGCATAAACATCTGCCCCTGAACATGCAGGAGCTCCACCAGCCTCCCCAGCAAAGTTAACTGGCGTCCCTACACCAGCTGCAGCTCGAACCTCTCCACTCCCATGAGGTCTGGGGCCTGGGGCCATGTGGCACACACACACCCAAGCAGCTCTGCCTGGGGCTCCGGATAAGGTGGCCAGTGCTGGGAGGCACACACCTGGCCCCCAGCACCACCCTGGCCAGGGCAAGGGGCCACCGGTGGTTTTCAGGCTGGGTGTACCCCCGACCGTAGTGGGGGTTCCCTCTGGGACACTGGGCTGGCCTAGGCGAGGGGCCTCAGGGGGAGAGGGGGTTGGCTGGCTGCCCCATCCTCAATCAGAGTGAAAGAGATTGATCTGGAGGGGGTCTGGGGGAGGGGCTGTGTTTGCTGGCCACAGTGGGTGTCATAGACACTGGTTGTCTAGTCATTAAAGACCTTATGACCACTGGCTTTATATATATATATAGATACCGAGTTCAGAGCTACCTGAGTTTCAGAGTCTTGGTCATGTGGCAGTTCTAGGGTGTGTGTAGTTAAGGAGTACCCTTAGAAAACTGATTTGACTTTGCAATTAAGAGCCATGAATAAATAAGTTCAGGATTAGTCTGGCAATATCATGCAGGGAATGCTTGATTAAAGGAACTTTATAGTTCCCCCAAGACTGTCTCTGGGTGCTAATGGGGTATTGACAGAGAGATAACTGGGTCTCTTTTGTTACTTGACTTTTGAATGCTTCTTTCAGCATCCTGCAGCCCAATGCTATTGGGCATAGGACTGGCATTTTGGAGTGAGAAATTGGCACGTGGATTTTATTATGGAACTTCTTGCAACCAGTAAGTTCTCTGGTCTCTAGATGTCTTTAGATATTGGCAGTACTCCTAAAATAAAAATTTAAAATATGAAAAAATATTTCTATCTGTTGCTCTATCTATCTATCTATCTATCTATCTATCTATTCTCTCTTACATCTCTCCCTCTCCTGCCATCCCTCTCATATATAACATAATGTCTTTTTAAGGACATCATATGGAAGCAATTTAAGAAGTTTTCATAGATACAGATAACCCAGAAAATACTAGCAGAACCTTCCCCCTTTTTGTTTATGTAAGTAAAGAATATTTAATTAAATACTCAAATATTTGGGGTTTTTTTATTTGTCTAAACTAAGAGTAAGAAAAGATTAAGAGGAGAATTTTTGTCTATTCCGAAATTTTTTTTCATTTTTTATTAAGGTTTTATATGGGTACATATCTTACTATTGCCCCCCCACCCCACTCCCATACATGCCCTCAGCCCCCAGAGTTTTGTGTCCATTGGTTATGCTTATATGCATGCACACAAGTCTTTTGGTTGATCTCTTATCTCCCCCCACCTCTCCCTAACCTTCCCACTGTAATTTGACATTCTGTTTGATACTTTACTGTCTCTGTATCTATCTTTTTGTTCAACAGTTTATAATTTTGTTACTAACTTATAATTTTCTTTAATATCATATTTGCTAAATAGTGTCAACAATTAGGAAGACTACATCATTTACTATGCACTAAAATATTTTCCATTTTCTGAGATTATTTTCATGAGAAGGCAGTTATTACAGAAATCATATGATATAAAACAGGATCTCTTCATGCTAAATTTGTATAAATAATTAATTGAAGGGAAAGTATTTCACTATGATAAATGAGACACTGTATGGAAGGAGTGAAGCCATTTTGTGGGAGAAATAATAGAGTAACATGCCATTAAATAGAAGACATCATATTAAATTTTATAGTTAAAGTACAAAGACATCAAGATATATTAAAATTTGAATTGATTAAATTTTCTAAAATTCAGATCCTGGATATATTAAATGGAGTTTTGCCAATATAATTATTCAAATGAAAGAAAAGAGGAAAAATGTTTAGTTGAAATGTAAAAACAGTTTGCTAGAGAAAAAGATGGTTGCCATTAAAGTAAATCAATATGCAATGAGGAAAATAAAGGACGTGCTGTTGGCTTAATGTAATAAAGTTATAATTTTAATCAAAATGAGGTCCATGGTCAGCAAGGACATAGTTCTAATGGCAAGGTAGCTGTGGTGCTACCTAGTGTAAGAGTAATTGCACTAAATTAAAACATGATGGCTAAATTATCAGTAGTTATTAACCTTCAGAACAGAGATGGCTGTGAGAGTATAAAATATTCTCTGAAGAGGTCAGAGAGGGCCCAAATCCATAGATTTACAAATACAGACACTTCGTATGTGTGGTCTTTTACTAAACATGTTTTTAAGAAACATGACAATTTTAAACACTGTTTTTAGAAGTTAAATACTGAGTAGTTGCAAAGAATTCCTATAAAATACATGTACAATATAAAAATTAAAGAGTCATGGTATAATGTACACTCATATATGCAGTTTAAGGAAAATAACACTAATGTTTACTTGTTCACAAAAAGTGTTTTGCTTTCCTCTTCACCCCATTCCATTCCTTCCTTCCTCAGAATGAATCACTATTCTGAACTTTGTAATTATCTTGGTGATTTTTCAATTGTATCTGCATGCCTGAATCATATTAAATTTTATGGTTAAAATTTGTTTTGAACACTGATCTTTTTTTTTTTAAAAAAAGGAACCTTGTAGTCCACAGGCTGATGCTCTATCCACTGAGCCAAACCAGCTAGGGCAAACACTGAACAATTTATAAGATGAATATTTTGCTCGGTTTATGTGTAAATGTGTTGTCCTGAGATTCATCCACTTTGTTAAAATAAGCTGGGATTTATTAATTTTCACTGTTGCATAATATTCAATTTGAACACTATACTTTATTTAAAGCTGATGAACATTTAGCTTATTTTCTATTATAGCACAAAATATCATAAATTATAAATGTATAGCGTCTGTGTCCATGTCTGCTGGTGCACATGTATGCAAGAGGGAGTCAAAGGTTGTATACATGTCCAGCTTTACTAGATATGGCACCAAATGGTTTTGTCAAAGAAGCTGTAACAACTTACATACGGAAATGGAGATCAGCCTTGTATTTGCTCTTCTCCCTGTGTACACCGGTAGACTACATTAGGCAGCCTCCCTACTAGTGGGAGGGGCCCATGTGATTGAGTTATAGAATGAGATTTAAGCAGGAGCGATTATGCCACTCCTGCACATGGCCCATAAAACCCTTACACATATCATCCTATAAGTATTCCCCCTTCTGTCTGGCTGCCAGGAGACCACCCCAAGATGGTCTCACAGGCCACATATTGATGACAGAGGTACAAGATGAATGGAGACTGGGTCCCTGCCACTGAACACTCAGGATATCCATTTTTGTTTTTATGTAAAAAAGAGACACATTTCTATCATTTCTGAACCATTATATCATGGTTCAGTTTTGGGGTTTTGCAGTTAGCCTACTCTAATGGCCATACTCCTCCTGGCAAGGATAGGTACCTATTACTGCAACATTTGAAACTTGTCAAACTTCGTAATTCTTACCAAAGTGGTGAGTATGAAATGTCATGTTACTGAGGACATCCTGGCCAGCCATCATTCAGTAAAAGTAGGGTGCTTGAACACAAGCACTGTGATACCAAAACAGTTGATGTAATGCCAAGAGGGCTACTAAGTGACTAACCAGCAGGACAAAGGGATGAGTCACATTCTAGGCATGATGGAGCTGGATGTCTCGAGATTTCATTGTGCTATTTAAAACAGCAAGTGATTTAAAACTAATGAATTGTTTATTTCTGGAGTTCTCCATTTAATATTTCTGAACTGCCATTCACCATGTGAAGCTGAAACCTCAGACAGGGAAACTGTGGATAAGAGGGATAGTGAACAGCTTGTGTGAGAGGTAGAGGTGATCTCCTCAGGCTACATTTCTCAGAAGGAAGAAACTGGCCTCTTGCCAAACTGACCTCCTGCAAAGGTCCTTGGAGAGGTCCTTGGAAAGCCCTGTGGGCCTCGTGCTTCAGAGAGGACATCCTGCTCAGCCTTATGACTTGCACCCAAGACACCTCACCACTGCTGTGGCACTGTGTTCTATAAGAAGAACTGTCTAGGTCTTTGTCCCAGTTTCTAGCACAGCACTCCTAAACCCTTTCGAATTTGCTAGGGATGAGAGGGATAAGGGTGTCTTTTGTTATGCTAGTGAGGTGGCTTTTCTAGAATTTTCCATTTAATATTTTTAGACTGTTATTGACTTTGGGTAACAGAAACTGCAGGAAATGAAACCTTTGATAAGGGAGGACTAAAGTATTTGTCTTTTTGTGACTGCCTTATTTCACTTAGCATCATGTCCTCAAGGTTCATGCATGTTGTATTAATAATTCTTGTAGTCTTAAATTTTGCACGGGTGCTGCAAGAACTGCATTGGTCATGTTGTACCAACTTGATTTATTTAACAGTGTAAGTTTATCTCTGCTAACAGATTTTATCCTATTTGGATTTTATTGTTAACATTTGTTAATTTTGATGACTTAATGTCTGTTATTTTTCTAACTCACAAATGGTGAATAGCTTGACAATGATTTTTTTAAAAGTAAATGTGATAAAGATTATAATGTTAAGGCTTCAACTCAGTGTAACAGTGATGTAAACAATAGAGAAAATTGAGTAAAACTATTAAATATAAACCTATTTATTTATATGGGATTGATGCAATTTGAGCATTCATCTTACGTATTTCTTATGCTCTATACAAAGGAAGACTCAGACAGATGGACAAAATTTGTTTCATCCCATCAACATTTTGATCCAAGATGATACCATGGTGTCCTTTATAACAGTTTGTCAAAAGGTGGCATAAAAAGTGTTTCAGTTTTAAAAATTAGTTTTAAATCTGAAACTTCTAATAAATAAGAGTTCCTTAATGCTTTATAATTTGATAAATCTTAACATTAAATGTGGACTTAAAACATTGTCCTTGCATACAAGTGCAATTGTCATTCAGGAAGCTTTATGACTCTGTGATGTTTTCCTTGCTCAGCGTTCACTTACTGTGGCAGCTCTCCCTCAGACTTCTGAATGCTATTCTGCATGACTTCCTTTACTGTACCAGCCATGCAGTGCAAGCCTTTTGTTAGTAAACCATATAGCTCTCTGTATCTTCTCTGAAGACATTGTAACCAATGTTTTCAAGCAACATACCGATAAATTACTTGTTTTTTCCCCCCTCGGTTCTTTTCTTTCTGGTTTTGGCACTCATGCCTCATTAGTATTTCTTACAAGACGTAGTCATGAACCAAATCACAAACATTGTCACTTTAAAATTGTATTATTAATCATTTTAAATACTTTAAAAATAGCAAGAGCGTTTTTTAAAAACTTTCTATTCCTAATTTCTCATAAGATGAAATAAAACATTTGGATACAATGCTAATAGCTTGAAGGAATGTTTTAGAACTCCTCTGAATTATTTTATTTTAAATGAGACAAAATATTTGCATTTTTGTAACAGGAAGCCAAAGCTGGAGACACAGTATAGATGTCTCTTACTTCAAAAAATAGTCTGAATTCTATGGTACAAGTACCTAATCAACAGCTTCAAAACTTTATACTTAGGGGAGCTCCTTTCCACTTGCTAGATGGGTGCTATCCAATTCAGGGATCATCCAATAAAGCCAATGATCTGTGAACACATAATAATCTGGCCACTCAGTGTATATCTGGTGTTCCCTGGACCACTGTTATACTAGAAATTTTTACCAATATAGCAGGACCCTGAATCTTCCTGATATTTCTCTCTCACACTCTGGTATGCATGTGTCCTACTAGTAACTCTAGGATACACTGGACAGTCATTAGGAGAAAGCATAAGGGAGAGTACATCACCTCTGAGAAAATGTAAAAAAAATATACATATTTTATATATACACACACTGAGTGGCCACATTATCATGATCTCTGAACGCATAATAATCTGGCCACTCAGTGCATATCCTCTATAATAAAAGGCTAATGTGCAAATTATCCCCTTGACCAGGAGTTTGACCAGTAGGCAGGCAGGCCAACCGTCCATGTCCCCACCCCCTGGCCAGGCTGGCTAGACCACACCCATGCATGAATTCATGCACCTCTGAGATATATATATATATATATATATATATATATATATATATATATATATTTATATTTTCTCAGAGGTGATGTACTCTCCCTTATGCTTTCTCCTAATGACTCGCCAGTGTATCCTAGAATTTCTAGTATGACACATGTATACCAAAGTGTGAGAGAGAAATATCATGAAGATCCAGGGTCCTGCTCTATTGGTAAAATTTCTAGTATACCAGTGGTCCAGGGCACACCAGGCCATTCCTTCTAAGACAAATGATGGCTGGTCACATCTCATACCTCTTACCACTAAAAACAAACATAGAAGGAGGTGGCCCCTGGTTGATTACTACAAGATAATTAAATGGGAATTAAAGATGGCAGTCTTGTCTGAAGAAAGACCAAGGTCTAAGGGTGTAAAACAGCATGTTTGCTGTGGGGAAGCAAAAGCAATTTGATATCATTAGAGCATAAACTTAACAACAAGGAATGTTGGGAGAGGTAATCAGAAAGGTAGAGTTGAAATGATGGGCTTAAGAATGGAAGAGTCTTAATAGGGCAGATGTCTTGGGTTTTCCCTGGAAAGCAAAGCCTGAGGCAATAACAGTTGAGGTAGATGGTATTATTTATACTACTAAAACACCTAAGAAGTATTCTTTTTTTAAAAATATATTTTATTGATTTTTCACAGAGAGGAAGAGAGAGGGATAGGGAGTTAGAAACGTCGATGAGAGAGAATCATCGACTAGCTGCCTCTTGCACACCCCCTACAGAGGATGTGCCCGCAACCAAGGTACATGCCCTTGACCAGAATCGAACCGGGGACCTTTCAGTCCGCAGGCCGATGCTCTATCCACTGAGCCAAACCGGTGCTGGCATAAGAAGTATTCTTAAGGGTTCTTCTGAAGACAAGGTCTTCATTAAAAGTTAGTTTAAAGATCATTAACTGAAAAAAGTAGGGGTTAAATTTGCTCATAATGAAAATGTATGGATTCATCAGAGATAAAGGAAAGGCATTCCTGAAAATGTGCCATGAATAAAATATAAACATCTAAGTCAAGTTACAACAACCAATTAACAAAATATCCCGAGGTCATGATTACATGCTTCTAGCTTCTATTAGTGTAATATTACAGTTTCTCTCAAAACATGTTGTTTTTCGTTCTGTCAAAAATTTTGCTTTCTTCAAGAGCACTTAATTGATGATTTTGAATTGCAATGACCTGTTAAGACAGAAACTTACAGTGGCCCACAGTCATATCCATGATGCCTACGCAGCAGATAGGAGCTATATGGTTTAGCCTGAAATCATAGCTGATACTGAAAATAAGGTAAGCAAGTAAATGATCATTTAAAAAAAAATAATAAGAGATGAAGAGAGAGGGAAAGAGAGGTAGAAATATCAATGATAAGGGAGAATGATTGATTTCCTGCCTTCTGCATGCCCCACACTGGGTCTGAGCCCACAACCCTGGCATGTGCCCCTACTGAGACTTGAACTGCGACCTCCTGGTTCATAGGTCGACACTCAACCACTGAGCCATGCCAGTCAGGCTAAATGATTATTTTATGCTTGCTTACAGATGTTTAAATTCATTACAGAATTTACTGAGCAGCTAAAAACATCTGGTAATGGTCAAAACCATATAAATATTCAGGATTTATACATGTTGCAAAGAGACATTTAAGAATGTCTTATTTCCTGAGGAATCCTCTAATTTCACAAATCACCTGGTAAAAAGAGTTAAAAAAAAAAAAAAAGCCCTAAGTTCAGAAATATGCTAAAACTGAATAGTATAACCATGACTAAGTGCCACACAGTGGAATCCTATTTCTGGAACCTTCTCTCTGCCAGATCTGCGAAGTGTTTTTCCGGCGTATACATGTAAAATTGATGCAAACGTTTCTTTATTTCCGGGTATTTTCCTTTTAATTGCTATATTCCACAGTCCTAGGAATTTGGGAATCAATTTGGGACTAAGAATCATGCCAGGAAGATAAATTACATTCATATGTCAGATATTGCCTCACCATGCTATCTGGCTCAGCAGGCTATAATGAGCCCGCACTCACCAGGCCAAGCTCCAGCCAAAAAAATAAATAAATATATAAATAAAAGAACACCTACTGTTTCTCCATCAAGGGCAACTCTCTCAGAGGGCAAACAAAAGCAACAGAGGGAGGCCAGCTAGATCCATCCAGTTCCACGGGTTGCTATGCAACCCTTCGTGCAACTTGGGCAGCAACAGATGGACATTTTGAATAGAATTAATGCCCCTCTGACCCATGTTTTAAATAGTGCCCAGACCTACTGCCTGATGAATTCTATTAACTATAGGCATACTTACCCATATAAAATATAGCATCATAAGTGACATTGTTATTACCGTCCTTACTAACAAAAAGTCATAAATCTATTGGCAAAATTTGACACCAATAATATTCAATGAGATATTTCTCCTTTTTTTCTTCTTTTCTTGATAAATGAATCACTGATGCCCCATAACCTTGGGCGGCACAATTCCTTATGGTGTTGCTCTGATTACATATGCAAACCTGCAGTGCCTGCTCTGAGTCTCAGCTTCATTTTTACAGAATTCGCTTCTTCCTCAACTGTTGGTACCTGTGGGCTCTGGGCATTGTGTAAGAGACCTCTCTTTATTGTAATTTTAAGAAAGAACACAACATGGGATAAATATTTTATATGCTTTCGTGAGGACAATGTTGTAACCATGTTCCTGATTGAACAATCAATCTGAAGTGTAGGCCCAAAGCTGCAAAAGTTCTTTGTCCACTTGTCTTCTGCCCAGGCCAAGCTTCAGCCACTTTTCAGCACTTGTGGCAAGTAGGTTTCAGGGGAGTGAGGGTTCCCTCAAGCATAATCAGGCTAAGATCCCCTTCTTAGGTCTCTTACATTTTATAAACTACTAGAGATCCGGTGCATGAAAATTCTGGCCTATCCCCTCTCACAGCCTAGGAGCCCTCAGAGGTGGGAGGTGACCCAGCAATCAGGCAAAGGCAATGCCCCCATCACACCTCTTCTGCTGCCACTGCTGGCAGTGTAAGCCTTGGGTGGCCCTGGGAAGCTGGGCAGCTGCCACCCAAGGCTTGCCTGTGCCTCAGACTGGCCCTGGGTGGCTGGGGGGCTGAGTGGACTGGAAGATTCTGGATGCAGGCACATCACAAGGTTGGGCCTGCCCTGCCACCCTGGCAGGTTTGAGGACACTGGGTGCTGCCATCTTTGAGGGCATGACAGTCAATTAACATATTCCCTCCTTATTGGCTGTGGGCGCTGCCATCTTTGAGGGTGGGGCAGTCAATTAGCATATCCCCTCCTTATTGGATGAGGGAACTGCCATCTTTGTGAAGGCGTGAGGTCAATTAGCATACTCCCTCTTTATTAGATAGGATGTGACTTACATTGTAAGAACTGAAAAGGGGCTAAAGTCAGTTCTAAAAAAAACCTAGCAGTACAGTGTATCATATTGACAGTAGGCAGTTTTCAAATTTTAATGAAGCTCATTGATGATCTATCTACATGATAAAAGCCTAAGCAGCTGTTACTGTGAGACGACCAGAACAGCCAATCGCTATGATGCGCACTGACCACCAGGGGGAAGTCCCTCAATGCAAAAGCTGTCCCCTGGTAGTCAGTGCGCTCCTGCAGCAGGAGTGCCACTCAGCTGACTGATGGGTGCCAGACACCAGGCTGACAGCTGCCAAGTGCAGCTGTAGCAGTGAAAGCCTCTCTTGCCTCTGCAGCAGCATGGTACTGAGTGGCAGCTGTGGCAGGTGCAGCAGGGCAGCACCCAGTCTGGGCTTGGGCTCCTCCTCATCTTCTTACTGCTTAGTGCACTGCTACATCCCTAAGGGAATCCTAGGGAAATGTAGTAGTGCACGAAGCAGCAGGAAGATGGGGAGGATGTCGGACTGCCAAATCAGGCTGAAACTGGCAGTCTGACATCCCCTGAGGCATCACAGATTGCAAGAGGGCACAGGCCAGGCTGAGGGACCCTATTGAAGTACAAATCCGTGCGCCTGGCCTCTAGTATCTTAATGAAGTGGTATAGGAAAAGAAGCAATGGGCCAGAGAAAGGTGCCCAGAGAAGGGATTCTGGTCCCAGCTCTCCACCTAAATAATCTTAAGAAAAAAAGGTTCTCTATATTTCTTGATGCCAACTTCCTCATCTGCAAATAAAAGAGGTTTTGGTGAGATTGCTCCTTTAACATTTCCTTTAACATCCCCCTTCTCTGAACAAACAAAGATACAGTTAGAAATGAATAGCAATTACATTCTAGTTGTGCATGGAGATGATAATTTTCAAAGCCCCATTTTCACATGTAATCAATCATACAATTCTTTTAAGGAAGAAATTGAAAAGCCTTAGACTACCACCTAGAATTTCCGGGGGGTTCTTTCTTGGTTCTATGCTTTCATTCCTTGCAGGTGCTCATACCCAAGGGGAAAGAGGTGCTCGCCAATTGATAATGTGGCTTCTGTCAAGGTTTATGTTTCGCACTGTAACCTCTCGCCCGAGCCATCCCTCTGCGGAGGAGCCATAGTGTGTGTGCCTCCAGTTTTGCAAGCGGTGCTGCTTCTTTGTCAGGCCTCCTGCTGCCGCCCAGTGTGTCTTCGTTTTCGAAATATGAGTTTGGTTTCCCACTACTGCATCTCAGGCTTCTTGTCTCCTTGCTGAGAGTCATCACTAATCTATGTGTGTATCCATACATGTTTCCATATGTACCATAGAAAAATATTGCTCCTTCTGCCACCTCCCTGGAAGACCCTGGGGGTGAGAAATGTGGCATCTTAAATTATGTTGTCATCTCATAGAGACTTAGCATTAATGACTATGGGCTCTTACCATTACCACTTGAAGTAATCACTTAGAAGCAATTCAGCTCAGTAACAAACCAGTCCCTATCTTTATAGTTCTACATACTTTCTGATGAAACAAGGGATCTGATTTAGTCCTACATTTATTCTGGTATTTATCATATTACATTTTATTGAAATCTCCAGTTGTATATCTTTAGAAAAACCACAACTCCCTATTTACTGTTTAATTATATAATGTTTTACTTGTAATAGTTTATGTTATAAACTTTTTAATATGTTACCATATTTCAAAATATATTATTATATATATGGATTTCCTAAACATGTGTGTTAGAGCAACTACTATATTGAAAACCAGGAAGGACTATTAGGAACAAATGAATACTAATGGATGAAAAGTATTTGAATGCTGTACTTCATATGTTTTTGTTCAAATTCACAGGAGAAGGGCCCCACATACCAGTCTTGTGCTTTATAAAAGTTGAAATTACAAAAATATTTCCCAGGAGTGGTAAAGAGGAGCAGTTAAAAAAGCAGTTTTATGAACTGTTCATGCAACAATGTTGAGTATATGTTTTTAAAGACAATAGACCTCAAGTTTAGAAATGGCCTACCTTTTCTTAAGTGGGAGTTGCCCCTCGTCTGAATTTTCTTTTAATGAAAAAAAAATTAGTGCTCACTACTTTATAACCTTCTAGATATATAAGGGCCTTTAAGATTCTCTAGGTTAATTGTTTACTTTTTTATCCTCACCTGAGAGAGAAGATTTTTTTTTTCATTGATCCCTAGACAGAGTGGAAGGAAGGGATGAAGGGGAGAGAGAGAGAGAGAGAGAAAGAGAGAGAGGAAGATAGATGTGAAAGAAACACATAAATTGGTGGCTTCCCAAAGGTGTCCCAATAGGGGGCAGTGATCAAATCTGCAACCCAGGTTCATGCCCTTGAGCAGGAATCAAACCTGCAACTCTCCTATGCATAGGCCAATGCTCTAACCACTGAATATACCAGCCAGGGTGCCTTTTTCTTTCTTTTTCTTTTTTTTTTTTTCACATGTGAGAAAACTGAATTTGGATTACATAGAAATTTATTTAGACTGAATTTGTAGTGTGTATTTTGCCCTAGGCTTTTTTTATGACTCAAATATTGTTTTAGAGTCTCCCAAAGGTAGATAATTTTCCTTTTTCATTTTATTCTGGTAAAATATCATTTTGAAACACACATTAAAAAAACTAACTTTGCTCTAGAAATAAGTAATAATTATATTTAAATTTCTGTTATGTTAAATTTCTATAAATTTCCCTTAGCCAGTCTTTCAAAATATATAAATTTGTGGATAAAATACTACTTCAGTAAAATGATTCACGGGTAAAAGCATCAGTGAAGAATTAAATTTCCCTTTGGATTAACTTGTTCCAATCCTAATGAATCTTTAACATTTAAAAACTAGTTTGAATGTTTCTCAAATCCACTATACTACTGAATTTTCACATCTCCTATAATTTGCATATTCATTTGATTTTTAGAGAGTACTACTTACTAGACCCCTGGGTAAACACAGGGAATATTGAGGCTGGTTCTTATATCTAGAGATTTGACATTAGAACACCATAAAAATTACAAATCAACATACCAGTATATATACCCACATAGCTTGTAATGGAACCTTGTCGGTAATTTGGTAGAATCATGACTTGACTGGAGACCAGCCATCTTACTTCTTATGCAAGAATAAAAATATATAAGACCAAATGCTAACAGTGTGGCTCTGTAGACTTCTTCTAGGACTTTTTGTGTTCTCTAGAGCATATCTTAAATACTCATATCCCCCTCAAGACTCATTATACTATTTTTAAAAATATGTTTTTATTGATTTTAGAGGGAGAGGGATAGAGAGATAGAAACATCAATAAGAGAGATACATTGATCAGCTGCCTCCTGAATGCCTCCAACTGGACATTGAGCCCACAACCCAGGCATGTACCCTGACCTGGAATCGAACCTCATGGTTCATGGGCTGATACTCAACCATTGAACCATACCAACTGGGCATGATACCATTTTTTGTCAGCCTAATTATTATGTATTTTGATTTGTTTCTTATTCTGGAGACTTAGGAACATTCTTTATATGTTATCCACCAGAAGTGTATGTACTGTTTGAAAGAGGAGAAAATTCTATGTGATGGAGCTTATTACTGTTCTTTAAACCAACACAGAATAAGGGAACATAGCCTCCAAAAGAACTATTTGCATCAAGAATGTTTATTTAAAATAATTTAAAGTAAATTTAAGTATCAGGACCTTAAAATATTTTAATTTAAAACAATTCTTTTTTCCTAAGGACTTTTAAAACCAGCCATGCATTATAGCAGTTTCTTCTCTGACCTTGTATAGATAAGTAAACTGGATTTAATGGAAATTTTTATTTTTTTCTACAAGCTGTTGGTTTCATCTGGCTTAAACGCAGGCCTGACATTATTGGAGGAAATATGAGCTACTGGAGAGCAGCAGAACCTGCTCCCACCCCATTCATCATCATGCCTGTGTTTCATACCAGTTTATGAGTGTTGTTAACAACCAAACTCTCCATTCAATTCAGATTTGTCCTGCTCTTTAACCATCAGGGAAGTACAATTAAATTTGGAGATGGTCTGAAACTATTGTTAAAAAGAAAGATAAAGCTATAATAGAATAGTAAAGTGTTCCACTTTATATTTAAAAGTTTTCATATGCCCAGGCCTACATTTGATGAAACTAATTTTCCCTAGTTTTATGTACATTATATGTTAGTAATGATCCCATGTGGCATGTGTTATTTTAACACGTTGATTAGCTACAGTTATTAATAGTATTAGTTTTCACCTTCTATTTCAGAAGCACCTTCCTCCCTAGTCTCAAAAAAAAACATTTGCCCTCCTTAAAACCTATGTGTTTCAGAGTGTTTTTCATACAATTCTTGGAGAACACTAGTTCTAGGACATGCTTTTCAGTAAAAGAGGAAATTGCCAGAGTCAGGTAACTTTGGGAAACACTGCATACTATATTCTACCTATTGAAAACTTGTACATTAGTATATTAAAGGCTTTGAGGAAATCTACAGTGACAATATCTGTTCATAACATAATTTTTAAAGATAAAAATAAATACTTTTTTATTCTTATTTTTTAAAGTTGTTTTTCTTTCTTTCTTTATTTTTTCTATCAACGTTTATGTCCCCTATATCCTCTACCATTACCACTTCCACCCCCTTCTTTCTGCATTTACCACACTGTTCTCCATGTCCATGCCGAGTTTTTTTCCTCTTTTTTCTTTCTGTTTTGCTTGTCATTCAGTGTATTCCAGCACCTTGCAAGGTGGCTGGAACACAATAGGTTCTCAAAGTATTGATTGAATGAATGAATTAAATAATAGATGAATGGATGTGAAAAATTAAAATTAGACCAAACTCTATAGTACTCTAAAACTTGGACATTACTTTAGTCCCATTCTTCCTTTCATGGTTTCTTGTCATCTATGGGGGGTGGGGGGAGGACTGCAAAGTGTGGCAATGAAAGCATTACATGACTTGTACCAGTCTGAATTTTCAGTATTGTCTTCTACAACCTCCTTTACATCTTGTGATGTAACATTTGACCCAGGCTATGCTACTCAAGTCTGCTGAACTTGCCATGCTCATTTCTTGCCCTTAATATAAACTTCAGTCACATAGGGAGTGTGTTTCCTTGTCCTTACCTACTATCAGAATTCCTTAACTGGATACACTACTGTCAACAAGGGAGTTATCTGGAACTATTTTTGGTTCTCACAACATGACTATGAGCTCTATTAACATATAATGAGGAGTTCAGATATGCTAAATGTCTTGCAATGCATGGGAGCATCGTGCCTAGTGAAGAATTATATTTGGTATTTTTGCCAAATACCAAATGGTAAAAACCTAAATGCCAATAACAATGACACTGAGATACAATGCCTATCAAACTCAATCAAGTCAGTATTATGTAGTCTTGATTAGCACTAGTGATACACAATTTTTAATTCCAGCTGTGTCACTTACTAGTTATATTCTTTGAGTCATTTAGTCTTTTGGAACTTCAGCTTTCTCATGTGAAAAATGGGTTTAATAATTCCTTTCAGCAATGTGGAGATGAGAAAAACAAAATGCTAGCATACAGGAAATTTTTAATAGGTAGAAGCTATTCTTCATATCACTGGAATCCATCATCCAGTCTAATCCTCCTTGAAGCTCTCTCTGCTACTCTGGCTCAGAGGGTCCTTTCATTTTTCTCAAACACCTTTCAGTAAAGAATATTCAAGTTTTAAGAAAAAGAGACTTGTTCAAGTCAATTTTCCAGGGAAAAAGTTAGCTCAGACAAAATATCAGTTAGGACTCTACAAGTGACAGAAAACCCAAGTAAAACTGACTTAGTAAAAAAAATACATTAATTCACATAGTTTATAGTGTATAATAAACTTTATGTAGACAAGTAAACTCATAAACTCTGTGAGAATAGAGCTTCTCTTTATCTTATTTATTTTTTGGCTTTATTCTTATGCTTCGTATGGCACCCTCAGGCAAATCAAGATTCTCACCCTGTGGTCACAATGGCTGGTGCAGATGCAGATCTCATATCCTTATATCAACTAGTGCTGGAGAAGAGAGTGACCAGTAGGTCCCACTGAAGAAATAACTTCTCTCATAAATTCCTTGTCTCTCACAGGCTTTTGAAAATATTATAGATCCTAAGTCAATCATAGGGGCTATTGTAAGGGTTAGAAGTATTTGGGTAAAAAATTATTTGCTTGAGACAATTTGAACTCAGCCCTGAAATTAAGGTAAATATTTGCTTAAGACAATTTGAACTCAGTCCTGAAATTAAGGTAAATCACCCCTCCAGCTGTCTCCTCCAAAACAAATGAGAATGGGAGGGGGTGATCTGTGTTAGCAAGAGGGAAGAAAGTAAGATAATGTGGTACAAAATATGGCCACTAGAGCCTGTGGCTTAGATTTTCTCCAGATAAGAATAGGTAGGCAGGCACCTGCAAATATTACTTTAATACAGTAATACCTTGATATATGGACTTAGCCCTACTTTCAGCTCTGAATCATAACTAATGTAAAAATTAATAAACAGAAACCTCACTTAAAATGGAGTTAGGAAGCTAAAAGAGAAAACTGTCATACAAGTGTCACTCAATGCATCCTACTGACCCCAACAGGAAAACAGGTACTTTGCAACTCAGACAGAAAGTACTGTACTACTTTGCTACCTCAGCAAAAAGGAGAAAAGATTCCTCCTCACCCAGTCACAGTTCAGCCTTTGAGAAACTGTCATAGCTCAGCCAATGAAAAGCCACCTTACTCCAAACTTTCAGTTCTCTGCAATGAACTCTTTGTTTACAACAAACAGCTCCTCCCAAGTCCAAAAAGATCATTCCTCTCCTATGTTTCTCAAGACTTGCACATAGTTTGTCAATAGGCCCAATGTCCCAAATATCAATTCTTTTTAAAAGAAATATTTTTTTATTGATTTCAGAGAGGAAGGGAGAAGGAGAGAGATAGAAACATCAATGATGAGCATGATTGATTGACTTCTTCCTGCTTGCCCCATACTCGGGATCGAGCCAGCAACAGGGGCCTGTGCCCTGACCTGGAATCAAACCAAGACCTCCTGGATCATAGGTCAACACTCAACCACTGAGCTATGCTGGCTGGGCTGCAATTCTTTATTGTTCCAAAACCCATTGTGCTAGAGAAATATCTGGATGTCTGTTTAAGGTCAACACTTGGAAAACAAGGGCCTCCAAGGGAACTCATCTGCAGATGTGGGAGACAGCAGAACATAAAGACAATACCTAGAGGGCCCCTGAGTGGGAGCAATTTACTTGTTTGTAAGTCTATTAATTTAGAATTTTAAAGATAATACAAACTGCCACTATCAACATGTGTCAATGGTGGGCAGACTTGCTATAGTTTTTCTCCCATATGTAACTTTTTTGCAATTCTAAAAGGCATGCAGTTTTTGGTGTGTGTGTGTGTGTGTGTGTGTGTGTGTGTGTGTGTGTGTGTGTGTTGGAAACACTTTGTTTCAAATTGTGGAAAAAATGCCATGCTAGGAGAAGTACATGGTGCCTTATCAGGGCTGAAAAATAATGGCACTGGAGGGTTGGATAGATGCCAAATATAAATCTTGATACAAGATTCAGAAAACAGAATATGAATAGCCTCCACGGACAGAGTGGCAGATGGAGCGCTGTTCTTAGAGGCTAGCAGTTTTAGGAGAGCAGGGAAGGTGAGCATGCTTGCCATACTTGAAGTCTTATGTTTGTCATTATGTGCAATAACCCCTTCACCACTAAGCCAAACAAGGAAGCTAATATTAAAAATTTAAGAAATTTATGCTTTACCTCTTCAAGTAGGTAATATTATTTTTGTCACATTTTTTTCACCTTGTACACCAAGCTAGAATACTGGTGATACTTAGTATATTTAGTAATCATTAGTCATTGAGTGAAATGAACATAAATAAAAGGATAAAGGTAAATTTTTGTAATAGAAATAATACACTGAGTGGCCAGATTATTATGATCTCTGAATGCATAATAATCTGGCCACATAGCAAGAAATAATTAGATAGCCGAAACTGGTTTGGCTCAATGGATAGAGCATCAGTCTGCAGACTGAAAGGTCCCAGGTTCCATTCTGGTCAAGGGTATGTACATTGGTTGTGGGCACGTCCCTGACAGGGAGTGTGTAGGAGGCAGCTGGTCGATGTTTCTCTCTCATTGATGTTTCTAGCTCTCTATCCCTCTACCTTCCTCGCTTTAAAAACTCAATAAAATACATTAAAAGAGAAATAATCAGATGATAAGAAATAATAATGAAATTCATTTTAAATAAATTGTGCCGATAAACAATGAGATTTTCGCTGCTTTTATTTATTTTTTTTAAAATATATTTTTATTGATTTTTTACAGAGAGGAAGGGAGAGAGATAGAGAGCTAGAAACGTCAATGAGAGAGAAACATCAACCAGCTGCCTCTTGCACACCCCCCACTGGGGATGTGCCCGCAACCAAGGTACATGCCCCTGACCGAAATCGAACCTGGGGCTCTTCAGTCCACAGACCGATGCTCTACCAATGAGCCAAACCAGTTTCAGCGGATTTTTGCTGCTTTTAAAGAATGTATTTATGAAAGCTAAAAAGAGCCATATAATGGTCAGGGATATGAACAAACTTCAATTTTACCACAAAGATCTTGGAAAAGGGCCCATGGAGATAAGCAAAATTCAGACCAGCTTGTCAAAATTTGCCTTACCAAGCAGAAGTATCAGATATATTTTCAGGGCTTCCTAGACAGTAACCCATGGGTGTCTTCATAGAGTCTACAAATACTTTTTTTCTGCCCTAGCAATGGAATCCAAGTTTATATATGTGTGACAAAGCTCATATTTCTGGGAAATGTCAAAAATTTTCCCCACATTTTTAAAGAAATCTGTAACCTAGCAAAAAAATTATTTTAATTTTTTAAATTTATCTTTATTGTTGAAAGTATTTTTCTTGTTGTTTTTTCCCATTGACCCCTTCTCCTCTCATCCATCCCTCCCAAACCTTCACCACATTATTGTCTGTGTCCATGGGCTATGCATATATGCATACAAGTTCCCTGGTTAATTTCTCCCCCTCAACACCCCACGCCACCATCCCTCTGAAATTCATCAGTCTGTTCATGGTTCTATGTCTTTGGATCTATTTTGTTTATCAGTTTATTTTGTTCATTAGATTCACACATGAGTGAGATCATGTGATACTTATTTTTCTCCAACTGGCTTATTTCCCTTAGCACAATACTCTCCAAGTCGATTCATGCTGTTGCAAATGGTAAGAGTTCCTTCTTTTTTTACTGCCGTGTAGTATTTCATTATGTAAATTTATAGAAAACATTTTAGACCTTCTGTTCTATAGTTATTGTGGGGGTGGGTGATGTGAAAAGTTGTGATTATAGCCGAAACCGGTTTGGCTCAATGGATAGAGCGTCGGCTTGGGGACTGAAAGGTCCCGGGTTCGATTCCGGTCAAGGGCATGTACCTTGGTTGCAGGCATATCCCCAGTAGGGGGTGTGCAAGAGGCAGCTGATCGATGACTCTCTCATCAATGTTTCTAACTATCTCTCTCCCTTCCTCTCTGTACAAAATCAATAAAATATATTTTAAAAAAAAGAAAAGTTGTGATTATAGGTATCTTGAAATATTATCTTACCTATTTAATCAATGGCAACTTCACCTTCTTTAAAATATTTTTAAATTACAGTTGACATACATTATTATATTAGTTTCAGGTGTATACCCCAGTGATTAGACATTATATAATTTACTAAGTGGTAATCCTGATAAATCTCACACCCACATGACACCATATATAGTTATTAGACTATTTTTTACTATATTCCTTATGGTGTACTTTGCATACTATTCTGAAACAAACAATTTTTACGTCTTAACCCCCTCACCTTTCACCCATCCCTTCAATGCCCCTCTCATCTAGCAAATGTCAAATGGTTCTCTATATCTATGAGTCTGTTTCTGTTCTGCTTGCTCATTTTTTTTTAGATTCAGTTGTTGACAGATATGTATTTATTGCCACTTTTTATTCATATTTTATATTTTTTCTTCATCATAAAGAAGACCCTTTAATATATCTTAATTATTTTCTTTATTGGTTAAGGTATTACATAGGTATTCTTATTCCCCCTTTACCCCCCCCCCCACACCTTCCCACTCATGACCTCACCCCCTGGTGTCTGTGTCCATTGGTTAGCTTAAATGCATGCATACAAGTCCTTTGGTTGATCTCTTCCCCTTACCCCCACCTTCCCTTACCTTTCCTCTGAGGTTTGATGGTCTGATCAATGCTAATCTGTCTCTTTAATATTTTTCATAATATTTGTTTGGTGTTGATGAACTCTTTTAGATTTTCCTTATCTGGGAAGTTCTTTACTGTCCTTTGATTCTAAATGATAGCTTTGCTGGGTAGAGAAATCTTGGTTGTAGGTCCTTGCATTTCATCACTTGGAATATTTCTTACCACTCCCTTCTGGCATGAAAAGGTTCTGTTAAAAATCAGCTGACAGTCTTATGGGAGCTTCTTTATAGATAACTAATTGTGTTTCTCTTGCTGCTTTTAAGATTCTCTCTTTGTCTTTACTTTTTAGAATTTTAATGATGATGTGCCTTAGTGTGAGCCTCTTTGGATTCATCTTGAGATTCTCTATGCTTCCTGGACTTGTATTATATGTTTCCTTTAACAAGTTAGGGACATATTTTGTCATAATTTTAAAAATATATTTTCAATTTCTTGCTCTCTCTTTCCACCTTTTGGCACCCCCGTGATATAAATGTTGTTAAACATAAAGTTGTCTGAGAGGCTCCTTACACTACCCTCATTTTTTTAAAAAAATTCTGTTCTGATAGAGTGTTTTCCACTCCATTATCTTCTAAGTCTCTGACTTGATCCTCTGCTACAACTTGATCCACTGTTGATTCCCTGTAATGCATTCTTCATTTCAATAAATGTATTCTTTATTTCTAATTGGTTTCTTTTTATCTTTTCTAGCTCCACTTTTATGTTGAAGTCCTCACTATATTTTTGTTGAATTTCTCATTAAGTTTATCTATTCTTCCTTTAAGCTCATAGAACATCCTTATAACCAGTGTTTTAAACTTTGCATCTCATAGATTACTTATCTCAATCTTGTTTAGTTCTTTTTCAGGAGTTTTGTTCTGGTCTTTCATTTGGGACATCTTTCTTTGTCCTTTTATGTTGGCAGCCTCCCTGTGTTTGTTTCTATGTATTAAGCAGAGATGATACATCTTGTGGACTTGATAAGTGGCCCTATATAGTAGGGGTTCTCTAGGGTCCAGTGGCACAGCCTCCTTGATCACCCAAGCTAGCACTTGAGGTGTACCCCTATGTGAGCTGTGCACATCTTTCTTTTGTAGTTGAGGATTAATTGTTATTGGCATGTCAATGGAAGGGATTTACCTCCCAGACCAATCAACTGTAAGGACTGGCTGTGGCCACTGACAACCAACCTCCAACCAATGTGAAGGATCAGCTGTGTAAGGACCCACCCCACAAAGCAGGACCTACTTCAGTGGGGCTCTGGTGCCCCCTAACTCCACTCCTTAAATATATCACTTTTGGAGGTGATTGGGTAGTGGTGCTTAGATGTGGTCTCAAGCTTTCCACTGAGTGTTATAGCTCAGGGACTCCCAGGGAGTTGCAGGCCAAGTACAGACACAACCTGTCTGGGCTACCTGGCATGTGCTACAAAGATGGTTGCTACTTGTTCTGGGCTTATAGGTGTCCAGGTGAAGCCAAGCTATGAAACAAGGTCAGCTGCTGCTAGTGCTGGGCCTGGGGCAAGTCAGCAAGAGGTATGGGGCATGCTGAGGCCAGATGCTGCTTGTTTAAGAGATTTTAGGAAAATCCAAAGCATAAGAGAAGACAGGCCATTTGTATGGAAAAGCAACTAGAAACAGCTTGGGAAGGCCTCAACATTGGGTGGGACAGGACTCCAGGAAATCACCAGGGTGGGGCAAACAGTATGAGCCAGGTTGATGCTGTCTCAAATATGGTGCCTGTCTACTGGCTCTATGAGGAGAGGGCTCATCAAAGGAACAGTGACCTCAAAATAAAAATAATAAAGAAACAATGACCTTTGCCAGCACTTCTTACTGGCAGTAAGTTGCCCCCCAGCTCTCACTCTGATACCAAACTCCTCCATACCATATATCTTTGGTGCCCTTTGAGTTGCTGCCCCAGTGCTGGAATTCAGATGCAATGACTCCAAGTTTGTCCATGTGCCAATGTGTGAGCCCCTTTAAGAGGAATTGCCTGGGTCTCCAACAGCTCTCCATCTACTCGGCCTCAATTCCTTCTGGTTTGTACAGTCAGAAGTTATGGGGACTTCTCTTTCTGACAGTGCAACTCTGAAATGAGGTTCTGGTGTGGGGCTGGGACCCCTATCTCCTCAGGGGGAACTTCTGTAGCCAAGATATCCCTCCTGACTTTTATTCTCCACATATAGCTATGGCATCAGCCTGTTTCACATCTCTGCCCCTCCTATCAGTCTTGATGTAGCTTCTTCTTTCATTTCTTAGTTGTAGGATTACCATCCAATCAGATTTCAAGTGGTTCTGAATGATGGCTACTTTGTAGTTTACTTGTACTTTTGATGTGGTTGTGGTTGAAGGCAAGTACCAGATTTACCTATGCCATAACCTTGACTGGAATCTGGCAATTCCAAATTTCTTGTAAATCACTTTACTCCTGTCTCACAGACTTTGAGCTTGCTATTACTTTCTTTCTTCCTTTCTTCCTTTCTTCCTTCCTTTCTTCCTTCCTTCCTTCCTTCCTTCCTTCCTTCCTTCCTTCCTTCCTTCCTTCCTTCCTTCCTTTCTTCCTTTCTTTCTTTCTTTCTTTCTTTCTTTCTTTCTTTCTTTCTTTCTTTCTTTCTAGAATGTTCTTTGGCCTACTATCTACTCAACTTGTTCTCTCACTTCACACTCCTATTTTAACATTCACTTCTGCTAGGAAGCCTTCTTTGGCCCCTTCACACTATTGAAGATCTCAGCCTCAACTGCCTTAACTGCTTCATTTTTTTTTCTCATCTAAAATATAACATATTTATTTTACTTAGTTTATTGTCTTCCCTACTAGAATATATATATTCTGTATAGGCAAATATTTTTGACCATTTTTATTCAATGCTGTATCCCCAGTGCACCAAATAGTATCTGGTATATAGTAGGCACTCAATAAACATTTGTGGGATATGTGGGAACTGCATAACTGGGTTGCCCTATATTTGTTACCAACCTTTCAAGTACTATAGCTTGCAAAAAAAGAAGGGCATTCTAATTTTTATTAGTTCTAGATCCCCATACATAATGTTTATGTTCCAGATGAAGTAAAATATTTGTATTCTAATTCAGAAAAAGAGAGCATTAAGTAATTTAAAAATATACACAACTTTGGCATCAAACAGATCTATATTTATTCCCCAGCTCTGCTATTTATACATTATAAAATATGGGTGATACCTACTTTGTATAATTCTTGTGAGGCTATAAACAATTGACATATATTAATGTTCAATAAGTGGTCTGTCTTTTTATTGGGGTGATAAAAGACAGAGAAGACTCAAGAGGCAAAAATGAGATTGACAGTTGGGACAACACAATTTTTATGACTAAAAATATCTATGTCATAGAGCCATACAAAGGGCAATACTTCCTATATTTTTGTTTCTAATAGTAAAATCTTGCCATTGTTTAGTGATCTTGATAATTTCATACTACTTTGTCTAACTTAAATAATTTTTTCCTTTTTGCTATACACTAATTTTTTCAAATGATTTAGGGATAGTTTCTATGTCAAACTTTATTTATTATTTTATAATTCAGGCAACAGGACTTTTGACTTCAGCAATTTTGTTTGTGATACCAAATACTGAACTACATAATAAAAATCTATTTTGGCCAATTATTTTATTCTCATTAAATTGTATAAATACATATTTTTCCTGAGAAATATAATCAGGTGTAGTATTCCTATTTGCATATTGGCATCTTTTGCCTGAAAAATATCCTTTGGGAAAATGTAATGACTATTTATTGGAATTATTTTCAGTAGGTGGTAAAAATACCATATTCAGCAAATTTCCTTTCTCTATTTTAGGTTAGCAAAGACAAAGGGCATGCCAATATTTGAGGTTTTAATTATTTTTAATCCATATAAAAAAATGAGATCAGTTTGGATTAAGTAACTTTGTTAGATAAATGTATAAATAATAGGCATCAAACATGTATTAATCTTATTTTTATTTGTGACAGACTCTCAATGACCCAGGGGCAGGGATATTCAATACCACAAAAGCTATGAACTAGACCTACAGTGCTTTGTGCTCCTAATGATGAGATTATCCTCATCGGCTATCACCTAGGGCCAAACATCTGAAAATTAAGTAAGTTACTCATGGCAGGCCCTCATCTCCTCTGTCAAATGTATTTTTCTCTTATTAGTGCACTTTTTTCTTCTCGACATGCCAAGTCCCAAAGCCTCCTTGGTGGAGAATATGGTTCTAACAAAGGAAAAGAGGCATCCAAGTTTTGGAGTTTTCTTATGTTACCGCTCTTAAAGGTGTTTTTGTTTAAAAATAAATCTGTGAGAAAAGATTAATGATCAAATAAAATATTGAACTAGTAAGAGTATAAATGTGCAATGTTAAAGGCCAACTTTGTATCTCAAATCACTTCAAATAGACAAGCACCTTCCTAAAAAGCTAGTTATACGTATTCTGCCAAACTTCTCACTTTGTAGTACATCTGATGGCTTATTTAGGAATGTCTCTTTAATATATTCTTAGGCACATTTTTTTTTATTCATTTGGTCTCTTTGGTATATACATTCCTCATTTCTATGTATCTTTCCAAAGGAGCAACTATATAATTCTGTAAAGAATGGACACATGCTCAATACCTGCTCAATAAATGTATGGAAAATTAAATTGAATAAGCATTGACTGCCCTCAACTGCCCTCCCTCCCCAGGCAGCAGATTTGAACCAATTAGCTACAGTTTTCAATGCACTTGTATAATGGATACAACTAATACTTGAAGTGTTCAGTTGATCACATAGTCATGTATCCATTTATACACCTATCCATTTAATTAATATTTACTGTATTTCTTCTATGTGCAAGGTGCTGGAAATATATGGACAAATTAGATAAAATCCCTCCTCACAAAAAGCATAAAATAGTAGTAACTCCATATAGAATGGTGACTCATAGATTAGGTCAAATGTTAATTTCTAGTCATTAAAGAACAGTTTGATATTTAAATATATAAGAACAATACATTGATCTTCACTTGTGCCAAGGAAATAATGGCATTATGAGTACCAAGTAGGAACTATGAAATGCCCCACACAACTACTTTCTTTCCTGAAATTCAATTAGATGAAGTATTTGATTTCATTCATTCATTCAGTAAGAAAAGCAATTATCAAGCAACATATTATGCTTCAGGCATTATTCTAAGTGTTGGGTATACAATGATAGGAAAAAAAAACCATCAGAAACAAAGAAAAAATGAAAGATGTTTGCAATTATCAAGCTTGGGAAGTATGGACTAATATACATATAATCAAATAACTATAAAATTAATAAAAAAGAGGGTGCTTTTCTTGCCTTTTTGTAAAATGAATAAATATTAAGTAAGATTAAAATTTAGGTGTTTTTTTCCCCCTCATAGATATGTAAGGGCATCCTGTGCTACTTGTGAACACAATATAGGATAATGTAAAAGCTATTTCAGAATATATCTACAGCAGCACCAAGGGTAGAATATAATTCTTACTAAAAATCCAAAGTGTGTATCTATTTGAACAAGTATCTCAACTTTTTTGACTAAATAGAACAGTAGTTTTAGCAAATTCAATGAAAATATTAAATAAGTAATTTGGCTGGATTTATTAGTTTACTTAAGTGATAACTCAGGATAATATTTCCACTGTTTCTATTTATTAATAGAAACTAAAACTACTCAGGTCCTTGCTTAATTTATTGACAGAATTAAATTAAATGTACCATTAGGCCAAAAACATATATATATATATATATATATATATATATATATATATATATATAAAATTAATATTCCTTAAATATTAATTTATTTTTATATTAGCTTTTTCCATACAAGAAGGCTCAGAACTTCTCAGTGTGAAACATCTAATTTTTTACTTTTGGAATTTTGAGGATTATTGTCCTGTTTTATTGACATTTCATTGATATCATAACTATCTTTGCATTATTCAAAATAAAGGGAATGACTTATTTTATTAATATGTCTAACTTATTTTTAAAAATCTGATTTGCATCTTATTTATGTTGTTGCACCATAGTATATAGTATCAAGATTACTTTTTTTTTTTATCATCAGGTTGAACTCTCCTAATTTGTCAAATCTGTTATCTGAACAAGTTGAATTGCCAGCTTTCATCTCAATTTCTTGACTGCTGTTTAAGAGGATTAGAAGCCTCAGTGGCCTTCACCAGGGTGGCTAACAGGAACAGGCGCCATGGCAGCTCAGATCCAAAATCAATGACCTGAGTCTGATTGACTGAGTCTCAATTCCTCTGTGGAAACAGCCTTATGCTGGTCTACTCTAAGTACACAGACCGAGTCAGGCAGAAACAAGCAGCAACCTCTTCCTTTTAACTTCAAGTATTAGGGAGGCAATAAGAAGAGAGCAATAACAACAACAAAAATATCAAAACATAGGAATGTAAAAGGATGTTCTTTGTACCAAAGAACTAAGGTGATTTCATCATTTTGCTAAATATCCAAGTTCTCCAATTAAATAGTCTTTTAATTTTAAAAGTACTCAGAATATCCACTTATCATCATCTCGTTCTTATTTTCTTCTTCTAGTTTTAGTAAAACAAATTTACAAATCCAAACACCAAACCAAGCCTTCCATTAGAAATATTTTCTTTCATTCTAAGGAAGTTACAAAGTTGGAAGTATGGGGGAAAATGATTTGACTTGATTTTGAAGATGTTCCTACAGGAAAGGGACATAAATTTATTTTATTTAAAGGGGATTTTTTTTCCTGTGAAAAAAATGTATTATCTTAAAAATGGTTCTAAGAAATTTAGATCTGACACTAAAATAGTTCTATTAGAAGTTATGCAACTTAAGTTACTGTAATCACTCAAGAAATTGTGGAGCATATTGGCAAACATAATTCCTTGAACTCTCAACAATTGGGCAACATTTTCTGGAAAGAAGAGAGTCCCCAGAGAACAACAGCATTTTATATTATAGAATTAGAGTGCTTTAGAGATTTGCAAACCATCTTTTGCAACACTAATTACAAAGGTCATAAAACAGAAAACCAAAAATGTTAAGGAACTTGTCCCAGGTCACAAACCAATTGAAAGTCTTAAAATTAAAAGTGAAAAGCTTGATTCAGAAGGTTTTAAGAGACTTTGAAAGAGTTGAAAATTTACATTAGAGATATTTTCATCTTATTTGGAATATAATATCATTATGATCATCTTGTCAACAATTCTAACTTAGAGGTTGAAATTCATTTTAATCATGATTTTGTAAAACGTAAGTACATATTTGTGAAACATCCAAGATAGTTTTAAGCTGATGGCAACTGAAGCAGAAAATGGATCTAATAAACAGGACACGATTTCTAGTGAAGGTAGTTTGTTTTATCTTTCTATCTAGAACCTATCTGTTAATAAATAATAGGTTCTTTCCACGCAGTGTGTAAGTCTACTCCCTGAGAGCTGTTCTTTTCACTAAAAAGCAAGACTGACACTGAGCTGTTTTTAAAGGAGATGGTCCTTATGTTAAAACAGTAATAATTCTGAATAACTTTTTATAAAAGTAAAATTTTATAAAACCTTAATTATTTGCCTTTGTCACTATGAAGGCGTTTTGCAGTAGAATAACTTAGTAACAAGAGAAATTTGGAATAAGTCAGCATTCTCATTAACATAAAGTTATCTGGTGTTTCTGAGAACCATAAAACAGCCATTGAAACCTGAAGCTCCAGAGAAGGAAATCTTTATTGTAATAAAGGAATCAGCAACATTGTTTATAAGCACCATTTCCATGGCAAAAGATTAGTTCATTCAATAAGAATCTTGCAACATGGTGCCAGCACGGGTGCAATAAACTTTATGGAATGGCTCATAAGATTAGACTAATTAAAGATAATCTAATTTGGACAATTTTATCTTCTGGGAAAGAAATGTGATGTCATCCTTGGGGAAGAAACAATGCTTGCCCCCCGGGGATGTGGGAAAAAAGAAAAACCACACAAAAATCCTCATAAGATATGTGCAATAATAAGAATTAGGGTTGATCCAAAGACAGTCTTAGATCTACCCATTGCCTCTCAAAAGATCCACCACATAGACGGTTAAGCCCCATAATTATCTCCCCTATTTGTGACAAGCGTGAGCTAATCAGTCTCTGAGGGAGTTTTCCAGCAGATTCTGAGGAGAGTGTGTGCACTTCACATTGCTCATCAAGCTATTTTGTACTCAGAAGCGCAAAGAACTGACCAAAGTTCATTATCCTCATCTAGACCAGAATTAATTCAAATTAAGAAAAATATACATTTTTAAAATGTTGAGTGCTTATGATTTAGAACAAAGAGTCTTCACTATTTTTATAATAGCAGCATAGGTTCTAGCTGCCTATAATCCCATATTAAAAGATTAGAAAAAACATCTGAAGAAATCAGAGAGTGTCTAATTGAGGTTCTTGCCTTTAATCCTGCAAGCCGACTCCCTCTTGGATATCAAGATCTGTCAGTGATGAGCCAGGGGAATTCTGTAAGGAAAAAGCAACTGCGAGGAATATAACATAGTCTTTCCTACTTAAGTAATAAAAAGGGAAAAACACAGTTGGTGATAGCAAAACATAAGCCAGCAAAAAAATTAAGGGAAACACCCCAAATGAATTTGTAAATATAAGCTAATAAAAAGTAAAGAAATAAGCTTGGTATTGCTCTTTTAAAATGTTTAAAACCATTGTGCAATATAGAGTACACAAATCAATAAATAAAAATTCTCATGGAAGAGTAAACATAAAAAGTAACAATAGAAAAATGAATCCACACTCTTAATACATTTTTATTTAATAAACATATTTTACTTGGATATTGATTGTTAAGGTATTCGTTACCTGATTGTCTCTATATAATTCTATTCATTCATCTTGCCAGAGAATTATATGTTAATGAGCACTTTTCTATCAACACTAAGAAATGTCACTGTGAGACAAAGTTTTTCTGCATAGCTGTTATGTAATTTTGCACAACACAGTTTAGAAGCTTCACTTGTTGATAACTAACATTTTATGCTTATTTACTAAAGCACATAAAAATTGGATGACAGTTTATGAGCAGTAAGTTACATTAGCATAAAAATAGTTTATTTTGTTTAGAGAAATACAAAATCTTTTATAACAATAAAAAAGCAGTAATGAAGAAAAAGAGAAAGAAAATAGTGTACTAAAATCAAGATATACTTTTTAAAATATCATTTTTTTAATCATAAAGTGGGATCTGTACTTTCCTCAATATTGGCTTAGAAATTGATAAAAATGTCAATTATGCAAAAATTATATATAGTAGTATATGTATATGTGCATTATAAACATATTTTTCTTCAATCTATTATGCATTCATACTTTAAAAGGCTTAAATTGCTACATATTAGGAAAGCTTTATTTTATTTCCATCATAAATTCATATATAGAAACATCATTTAAAATATTTTAATAATCATTTTAGCATTTTATTAATAATCTTCTTATAAAAGATGACTCCTTTTGTAGTAAACTGGAGGAATGACAAAAGTATTTAGGAATCATTCCATAATACAGAGAAACTTAGAAATGAGCATGAATATGGGAAAATGAAATCTTGATGCATAAGTATAAACTCATTCCCTCCCCCTTCCCCAATAATAATCAATCAGGCATCAATATTCATTTTAAAGCTCTTCAGGAGATTCCACTATGCAGCCAAAGTTGAGCTCCAACCCTCCTCTCTATCTGGCAATTTAGAAATCAGTCTTAAATGGTTCTGAAGAATTGGACATTTCTAACAGGGCAATTCAATGGTTCTTATGCCTTTTACCTTGGGTATTATTTTTCACAATTATGGATTATTGGGGGTCCTGAAGAGTTTTTGTTGATGAGGATTATATCTCTTGATTTTTACTGTATTAGAAATTAAAACTGTGTAATTTAAAATTATTAATTAATTAATTTCAAAATGAACCCAGTGCACATTAATATAATTTTTATAAAATAATCATTGTATTTAATAAAATAAAAACATCAGTGAGAGAAGTACTAATATTCAACATTTTTGCAAATTTCCTAATGGGTGGCTTAATAAAAAAGGCAGCTCAATTTTCCCATCTATTTCTGTATCTAACCTATTGTAATAATATAAGTCTGGAAAAGCTCCCTATGCTCTTATGAGAGAACGAGAATTTTAAAAAGGCAAATACCATCTTAGTATTGTTATTAGGAAGAGGCACTTGAGATCTAATTGTGAACATGGGTTGGACACTGGCTCCAAACAATTTCAGAGAGTTAGCCAATGTTTTATAGACTACAGTAAAGCTTTTGACCGCATGGGTCATGAAAAGCTGTGGGTTGCTCTGAAATAAATGGCATTCTTCAGCACTTGATCATCCTGATATATAACCTATACCATGGACAGAAAGTCATTGTCAGAACAGAATTTGGAGCAGCAGGATGGTTTCCTATAGCCAAAGATGTTAAACAAGGATGCCTTTTATTTCCCTATTTGTCTAATCTGTACTCAGATTATATCATACAAAAAAACTGGGCTAGTCTCAGAGGAAGGAGAAGTGAAAATTGGTGGAAGAAATATCAAAAAACTAAAACATGAAGATGACACCATTTTACCAGCAGAAAGTAGCAATGATTTGAAACAACTGAAAAAAAGTGAAAGAAGAGAGTGCAAGACTGCACTTGAACATTACAAAGACAAAAATCATGACCACAGAAGGAATGCGCAGCTTAATGTACAGTGGAGACACTGACATGTTAATGATTTTTGCTTATCTTGGTTCAGTCGTCAATTCAAATGGAGACTGCAGCCAAAAAATCAAGAGAAGGCTGAGACTCAGAAGGGCAGGAAGTGAAGAATGAGGGAAGATTCCCAAGAGCAAAGATGTGCCATTAGAGACCAAGGCTGAGATCATCCACCCTCTGTATTCCCAATTATTATGTATAGTTATGAAAGCTGGATAGTGAAGAAGACACATCAAGAAAAAAAATTAATTCATTTGAAAATGGTGTTTTAGGATAGTTCTACTAATACTGTGGACCATCAGAGAGATGAACAAGTGGGTCCTCAAGCAAATTGAACCCCAAACATTATTGCAGGCAAAAATGGCGAAATGGAAGCTAACCTTCCTTGGGCACATCTTGAGAAAGCAGGGTTCTTTGGAAAAGACAATAATTATGGGAAGCATTGAAGGCAACAGGAAAAGAGGAAGACCAAATATGAGATGTACTGACTTCATAAAAGAAGTCTAAAGTATTAGTTTACAGGGGCTGACCAGGGCTGTTGAGGACAGGGCATGTCCTCAACATCCCTCATTCACATAGTTACTAGGAGTAGAAGCCGATTTAATAACAACAAATAACACCCATTATTATGAAAATTGTTTTAACTTTATAGCCTCCAGAAAGGGTCTTGAAGAGCCCCAGAAAAATCTTGGACCAAACTTTGAGAACTGCTGGCATAATGAAAGTAATCCCTACGGTATAGATAAACATAAGTATAGCAAGCTTTTACCCTATAGTTCACAAAAGTTTACAACAAAGTAAACACTTGTACAAAAGAAATACTTTTTGTTACCATTTACTTGGTGATTTGTTAGGTATGGCAATCCAGAGGCTATTTGAAAAATAGAAAATTCCTTTTGAGCCAATTAAACCAGAGTATTTCACTATTTCAAAGCAGTAAATATCTAAAAAATATTATTCCTACTTTATATGATAAGACCCAATTGTGCAGTCTAGTTGGTAAGACATACATAGGTGAATGAACTTTGGAAAAGGTTTTGTGAGCTCAAAATTATACATACAATGAGTCACATGAGTAAAAACATATGTACAACTACTTTAAATTTGTTAAAATGCTCTCACTTTGCTATATATTTTTTTACTTTTACCATCTTAGGTAGATATTTTACTTTTTAAGATGATAGGAACCAATGAATTCATATGTGTATATGCATAACCGAAGGACAAAGACAATGGGTGGTGAAGGCTTGGGGGAGGTGAGGGTGGAAAAGGGCAATGGAGGGGGAGGCACATATGTAATACTTTCAACAATAAAGATTTATTTTTTTTAAAAAAAAAGATGATAGGATATGAAGAAAGGGAATCTTTGTGGTAAGTTACTATTTAGCTTATCAATATGGCTACATAAAAATTTTTAATTGATTTTTTTTTAGAGAGAGATTGATCGGTTGCTTTCTGCATATGTTCCAACAGGGATCAAACATGAATATGTGCCCTGACCAGGAATTGAACCCAGCACCTTTTGGGTTCAATTTTGGTGTATGGGAAGATTCTCCAACCAAGTGAGCCACACAAGCCAAGACCAGATTCTTACATAAACATTTATATTTATTCCTAAAATCTGTCAGTTGTTGTTTTTGTGGTGCTATTTTAATTGTTCCTTTACACCCTTCTTTTTTAAAGGGAGATGACCTTCAAATTGAAATGAAATTATATTTGATATATTTCTTTTGACCTTAATAAAGTGTTTTCTTATTAGTTTACATTTCTTTTGTCCTTTGTTGTCTTCTCTGCATATCCCATATTCTACACTACATATGCAACAGAAATGCGTACACATTCAATTTTATTCTTTCCAATTTTGATCAATGTTCACACTTATTATGGTCAGTTTTAATTCAAATTCTATTCTCCAAGATATTGGCTATTTCTTCTACCTAATGTCATCAGCAGACTTAACAAGCATACTTGATATCCCATCATTCCGTTCATTGGAAAAATGTTAAATAGCGCTGAACTGGGAACTGACCTCTACAGAACACTTTTTGTTTTATTTCCCCCTTAACTCATTCCCCAAATGATACTTATAATCTGCATCTTTAGATGTGCTCCAGGTGAGGCTGGCCAGTAGTTCTTTGGTATGTAATATATTTCTAATAATTAAGAAATATTCTAATTGGAAACCTGTATAGATAGCAGTAGAACTCTTAGAGAACTGAATGTGCCTCATAAAAGGAGAGTTATGCATATGCATAAATTGGCTAAAATTGGCCCTTATAAGTGTAATACAAAGTCATGAAGCAAGGAAAAACACATACTGTACTGAAATGTCCATTACTTGCTTCAACCTTGACTAAAACACCCACAGGACCCATGGGAAATTAGAAAGAAAAATATCAATAGCATTTTATAAATCATTAAACTAAAGTTCCATGTAGCTATCCTATTGGTAAATTATGTCTAAATAACTTTCTTTACTTCTGTTTGTAATTGGAACAACATATTTAGAGAAGCCTCATTTTTTTCTCTCCCCTAACCCTACCTCTAACAATAACCCATCCAACTGGACATATTATACACACACACACACACACACACACACACACACACACACCACCTTTTTTTATTAAAGAAGAATAGTAAAGTTTTTTTCTTGTGCTTATATCACCAAAATTTTAAAATATTGTTTTCTTGATTAATCAAACAATGCTAGGATTCCATAATAATCACATATTAATGCTACTTCCTTGGCAGGGGAAGGTAAGAGAACAGTAAGGCAAATAGAAGTTTCATAAAACTTCACTAGGGAATAAAGTTTAAGATAGCTCAAAACTTTTATTGAATAACTCAATGAATAATAACGACTTATTAATATCCTATATGCTCTTAACAGAGAGCTAGATGATCCTAAATATTATAAATTAATCTCACATATCTCTTTCTAGTGCTAATAACTTAATTATGAAGATAAGAAAATAATCAATGTTGCTGACAAAAAAAATAGGCATTTTTACTGCTGAGCAGCACTGTTCAGAATGTATATCACAAGATTTTATGGATTATTAGGAAGTAATGGTTTAATAGTATTGTAAAAACAAGTTTTTAAATGAAAGACAGCACCTAAAGAAATATTTGAAGGATGGGTGACAAGAGGATGGATGGAAAACAAGTGGAGAACATCCCATGTGACAGAAAAAAGAATGCTTGAAAACAGGGAGACAGAACAGAGTCATTCATATAAAACAAAAGACCCCAGCTCATATTCTGTAGATACATCTTTCAAATCTTAGTGAATATGTGTTGTTTTTCCAGAATTCTGAGGGTGGTATATTTTATAGACAAGTGCTTTGAACACAAACCCGAACAAAGAAGTCCTATCAGTCCTCTAAACTGCATAACAAATCACCCCCAAATTTACCAGCTTACAACAGTTATTATATCAGCTTCACTGTTATCCTGCAGCAGTTTAAAGAATGGGTGGTTTGGACTCAGGGTTCCCAGTCTGGGCGATAGCCATTTCAAGGCTTGACTGAAAGAGGCTCTGCTTCCACTGTATTCTATTGGCAAGCCTTAGAAGATCATTTTCTAAACTCAGTTCTGTGGGTCTCTCCTCAGGACTGCCTCCGGAAAGGCAGCTGGCTACCACTAAAGCCAGTGAATCAAGACAGAGTAAGAGCACCCAAGACAGAAACACGTCTTTTTATAACCCAAACTCAGGAGCAAAAACTTGGAGACAGAGATAATTGTAAACCATCTTTTATGCTGTATATCACAGAAGACGCAGTTGATATTAGGGAGGTGAAAGAAGAAATCTGTATTCTCTCTGCCTCAAGCTCTTGGGATATATTGGGTCGGCAGCTAAGTAATTGCGGATTTTTTAAAGAAAATCAAAGACAATTTTTTCATGGAACTAAATAATTTTATTCTGTAATGTATTGCCCATTTTGATCAATGACCTTTTGCCATCTTTCAGGCAGCATCATTATCCCACGTTCAAAAAACTTCTGGTTTTTATTAGCAAAAAACTGAATCAGGTACGATTTGACATCATCATCATTATTGAAATTTTTACCATTCAAGGAGTTTTGTAAAGATCGAAACAAAAAGTAATCAGATGGTGCAAGGTCAGGACTATATGGTGGATGTGGCAAAACATCCCAACCAAGCTCCATTAATTTTTGCCGAGTGACCAAAGATGTGTGTGGCCTTGCATTGTCATGATGGAATACAATACCTTTTTGATTTGTCAATTCGGGCCGCTTTTCTTCAACTGCATTGTTTAATTTCGTTAGTTGTTCAATGTAGACATCAGAATTGATCATTCGGTTGGATGGTAAGAGTTCAAAGTAGACAATTCCTTTGTAATCCCACCAAACTGATAACAAAACCTTCTTTTGATGAATATCAGCTTTTGATGTTGTTTGAGTTGGTTCACCTGGCCTGCTCCACGATCTTTTCCGCTTGATATTGTTGTAAACAACCCATTTTTCATTGCCAGTTATCAGTCGTTTTAAAAATGGATCATTTTCATTACGTTTCTTTAGCAAATCGCAGCTGCTAATGCGTTGCGTTAACTGTGATTCTTTCAGTTCGTGAGGAACCCATGTATCGAGTTTTTGAACATAGCCAAGTTGTTTTAAGTGATTTTCAATGCATGTATGTGATACATGAAGCTTCTCTGCAATCTCACGTGTTGTACTGTGACAGTCCGAATTGATTATTGCTTTGATTAGGGCGTCATCAACTTCAACTGGACGACCAGAGCGTCTTTCATCTTTGAGTGAAAAATCACCAGAACGAAATTTGGCAAACCAATTTTGACACTGCCGTTCTTTTAAGGCTTCGTCACCATAAACAGCACATAACTTTTTATGAGCTTGCGATGCGTTTTTCCTTTTGCGGAAATAAAAAAGCAAAATATGACGAAAATGTTCCTTTTGATTTTCCATATTTCAACGAACGCCAAACAAAAACTACAAAACAGATCAAAAAACTGTTTTTACTGATTAACAGCTGAATAGCCAACTATCAAATACAAAATGTGTTTTACATTTGTACTATGTCTGCAAACCTAAAAATTCAACTGAAGCCATATATGTGTGAAACCCGCAATTACTTAGTTGCCGACCCAATAGTTCTAATTTTACTGTAACATAGAGCACGGTAGAGAAGTTGGGAATTAGGAAATAATAAATTTGAGAATACTATAGCTTAGGAAATGTAGTTTAAACCCTCTTTCCTCATGTTATTTTATTTCTCTTTTCCTATTGGTTAGTCCAAGGATATAAAATAGATGTTGTTTCCTTTATCATTTTTCCTGAGATACTGGCAGGCATTGTTAATCAGTCAATGGCACTCTTTCACTGGGCCCAGATGTGACCTCAGAATCTTTCATGGCACACTGTGCCAGATGTTAATAACCAACTGACCAGAGACGAAATGTAACTTTTATTCAAGTTCCAGCCCTTAGAAGAGAAATTATCAGCCTTCATGAATATGTGAGCACTTAATTTATTTTTTTAAAATGTTTTCTCAACAGAGTGGTGAGGAAAAGTAGCCTTTTAAATAAGTGGTGTTGGGTCAATTAGATATTGATAAAGAAAAAAAGTTAAACTTGGCCTCTTTCTCACAATTCTAGGTAGATGATAGATCTAACTATGAAAGGCAAACCTATAAAGAAAAATATTTATAAGATAACTATTAAATTGACAAACTTTTATTTACCATAGAAAGGTGAGCCACATGGGTTTAAATATATGGCTCACTTGTAAACAATAAAGAGCTTATCACATATATATGATACCTACAGCTCAATAAGAAAAAAAAAAAGAGATAATCCAGTAGAGATAAGGACAAGAAACTTGAACAGGGATCTCACAAAAGATAGTATCTTAGTAACCAGTAAACTCACTAAAGATGACTGTGATGACCAGAAAGGTGAGCTGAGGTGTTTTCCCTAGCCGTGTCTTGTGTCTTGCAATGCCGAAGAATGAGCTACACAGATCAGAAGATTTAAACAAAAGTGAAGATTAAAGAAAATTTATTACAAGCAGATTCAGACTCCCCACAAGGGGAGGGGGACCCAAGATGGGTTGTCCATTGAAGCCTTGTAGTCCAGGGGTGTATTTTTTGCTACAAGCCTGCCCTGTGCCTACCTGTGTTATCACCTGACTGATTCCTTCAATTGTTTTTGCCCAGCAACGGCCTGAACTTTCCCTGTTTCTGTGTGTTCTTCCCCTGTTCCTATGCTGACCTTTCCCTGTTTCTATGTGTTCTGTCTCTGTTCCTATGCTGAACTTTCCCTGTTCCTATGTGTTCCTACACCTTGTTGCTGCAGGCCCTCCCTTGTTTTCCTACACCTTCTGCTTTGAGTCCAGAAACATTTTATTATTTCTGCTTGGTTGGTCTCTGTGATTAGGCTGCTCAAACTGCCATGTCTGCCCCTGCCTGTGTTCCACCTGCCTTTGTTTTCCCCTGGATCCCTGCCCAATCTGCCTCCATTTCAAGCTAACTCCTCTCAGCTGGATAACTACACATTCACTAAAAAAGCTCAAATGAAAAGCACTAACAATTTTAGTGTTGGTAATGATGTGGATGATGTCAATCCTCCATATGATGTGAATGTTGGCTGGCTTATCTAATTAAGTGGCCATATAGTTATGGCCCAGGAATTTCATTCTAACAGACATATAATAGATTAGATATATTGGTGACATGTTTATGAAATACTATATACAACAATGAAAATGGTGGGGTATCTAAAATTACATGTAACAATTTAGATTGATCTAACATAAAGCTGAGCAAAAAAAAAAAAAACACACAAACATGCAAAAGTATACATAGATTGAATGATTCCATTTATATAAGTTAACATATGCAAAAGTGATCTATGGTATTAAAGGTCAGGCAAGTGATTAATGTTGGAGATAAAAAGGGGGAAAGATGTTGGCATAAGAATATGAGGGGCCCAAGCAGGAATTTCAGGGTACTGGTGATCTATTTCTTGACCTGAGTGGTAGTCACTTGAATGTGTTCATTTTGTGATTATTTATTGAGTACTAGAGGCCAGTACGAGACACAGACCCGCCACACCAGCGGGACCCCAGACCTGCCGTGTGCGAGTAGTACACGGACCAGAACAGCTGCACCAAGCAAGCCGTGAGTCCCGTAGTGTAGTGTGAACCACGAGACCTATCCCACTGCTGTGAGTGGCTCCTGGGCCAGGGGGAGGGACCAAGAGATGCTCCATGCATCTCCTGGTGACCGGTTGTTTGGTTGTTTGGGTGTTCTGGCATTACGGCATTATGGCCACTGGCCTTTTATAATATAGATGATTTTTGCACTTCTCTCTATATGTTAAACTCTACTGAAAAAGTTGAAAATGTATACAAAGATATTTTTTTATTTAAATATATGTTTTATTGATTTTTTACAGAGAGGAAGGGAGAGAGATAGAGAGTTAGAAACATCGATGAGAGGGAAACATGGATTAGCTGCCTCCTGCACATTCCCTACTGGTGATGTGGCCGCAACCGGTACATGCCCTCAACTGGAATGGAACCAGGAACCCTTCAGTCCACAGGCTGATGCTCTATCCACTCAGCCAAACCAGTTTTGGCTACAAGGATATTAAAGGAAAGATTCTAAGCTAATTAAGAAAATAACTCTACACTACCATCAACCATGAGGTCAATATGACCGTGGGTTGCTGAGTGACAAGGAACCTAAGAAAATAGAGATTACAGAGTTTAAGGAATAAATATTACTTGAAACAAACACATGACCTGTTGTTCTGAGTTGCAGCCACCTCCTGATAGCTTATTATCTCACCCAAGTGAAGAATATTCTTATAATATGCCCCAGTTGGAATTCTGATAAAACTTGCAAGCTATTAACAGAGGCCAGGCCCGGAGCAGCCAGGCCCGAAACAGCTCGCTCCTCGCCTGTACCTGCCCACGGCTGCCTCTCAGACATGGCTGGAAACTTTTGCGGGAACTTGAGGGTCTGCTGAATCAAGTGATGAAGGCTTAGATCTGGATGTGTTGAGTTAGTATAGCACTGGGGTGTTGATCTGTGAGTGCCTTGGGTGGGGCCTGGATGAGGCTGGTTGACCTATTTGAAAATGTCTTTTGTGTGAAGTGTATCATTGGGCATGTGGACGTATTATTGATATGAGAAAATGCTAAGTAACAGATTTACTATCTGAAAAGGGATTTACTATCGGGGAAAGGGAGGGAGGAAGAGACTGAACATAAACTGTCCACCTATGGATGAGGACAATGGGGGATGGGGAGGGGGCGGAGGGTGGGGTGGGAACCTGGTGGAGGGGGGAAGAAATGAGGAACCTTTGTAATAATATGAACAATAAAGATTGATTAAAAAAAAAACAAAAAAACTTGCAAGCTATTGTAGATTCAAATTACATTATATACATATTCATATTTCTCCTTGACTTTTTGATATGCAAGTCTGGCCACTTCATAAAGTTTGGTCCAGATTTAAGAACAAGGAGGAATGATAATTTAGATGGGAATACAGCACATTTCTTCTTATTTATTATCAAATTAGCAAACAAGCAATGCCAAGGGCATACTCATGATCAAGGATACATGGAGGTGTGCGGGAACTCAGGTCCCCAGGGCGTCTTTGTTGCTTGTGGATGTGGACCCGAAGTTAATGGCCACTGCAGCCACAGAAAAGAGAGAATCACCAGGTCAGAGAATTATGTGCAGGCTCACCACCTTTTAATATCATCTTAAATGGAAAAGGAAAGGAAGAGGGAAATGTCAGCTCTCAGGGATCCACTCTTTTACCATTAAACAAAATATTTTTATTAGATTTTAACTTATATACAACCATGGTTATATAATTTAGTTCCCTGGGGTTGGTGTGGAGGGTTATGCCTGACTGTATTACTGAGCTTTCATTCAGTTATCCTTGTTCTTGAAATGTGTTTGTCTATCCCAGGCAGGTATCATGTCTTGTAATAACCTGGCAATTGAAAGTTGAGTGGAGTTCAGTTTACTCCCTCTAGAAATCTTTAAAGCATTGCCATATTCCAAAATATTTATCAAAATAATTCTAAAATGTAGCTTGAATATTCATCTTTTTTCTAATTTTGCATTTTTCTTAAAATTAACAAGAAAAGTGATCTGGTCCTGGCCAGTTTGGCTCAGTTTGGCCTGTGGATGAAAGAGTCTCAGGTTTGATTCTGGTCATGGGCACATCCCTGGGTTGTGAGCTTGATTCCCCCTGGAGGTCATGCAGGAGGCAACTGATTGATGAGTCTCTCTCATCATTGATGTTTCTATCTCCCTCTCCCTTCCTCTATGAAATCAATAAAAATATTTAAATAAATAAATAAATAAAATAAAGTAACCTGAAAAAAGATAGATCTTCTAAACATGTGAAAATACTCTCAGCAAAGATCTGAAGAATTTTTATAAATGATGTGATTTCTATTGATTAAGTAATTTTCTAAATTCCTTTTTGGTTTTAAAGCTGAGTGCCTCAATAATTTCAACAGTATCTGATATTATAATAATTATCCTCATTTTTCCCTAAAGGACATAATGCATGAAAAATTTCTTAGAAGTACTCTTTCCATCTCAATTAATTCTAAGTCTATGAACAGATTTAATTGTATGCATGAAGAAAGCAGTATTTAAACCCAAAAATTACGAATCTACAAATAGAAAGAATACTAGGAGATAATCTTCCCTTTTGGCCACAGACACATTTGACCCCAAATGGACAGCTGAGCTCAAACAGCAAAGTGACATAGCCTTGATGTTTACTAAAATAGCATGCATCTCTATAAAATCAATTTTAAAATGATCATTTTCACTGTAATTATTAAGATTTTCCTCCTTGAGTTTATTAATTTTTTCATAGATGAATCTTTATTTTTAAATCTCTTAAAGCAAGGACCCTGGGTATCAATTGCAATCAAAGCTAATAATGGACGTGGCATCTCCTTTGTTACTTTATTGGGCAGTGAGTTGGTCTCAGTTTATGAGAATCAAGCTTCTGGATCCTGAGGTCTGCATATAAAAATGGACCTTTTCACCGAAACCGGTTTGGCTCAATGGATAGAGCATTGGCTTGGGGACTGAAAGGTCCCGGGTTCGATTCAGGTCAAGGGCATGTATCTTGGTTGCGGGCATATCCCCAGTAGGGGGTGTGCAAGAGGCAGCTGATCGCTGACTCTCATAGATGTTTCTAACTATCTCTCTCCCTTCCTCTCTGTACAAAATCAATAAAATATATTTTTAAAAATAAATAAATAAATAAATAAATAAATAAATAAATAAAAATGGACCTTTTCTTTCTTTTTTAAAGTATATTTTATTGATTTTTTTACAGAGAGGTGGGGAGAGGGACAGAGCTAGAAACATTGATCAGCTGCCTCCTGCACACCCACCATTGAGTATGCACCTGCAACCAAGATATTAATACATGCCCTTGACCGGAATTGAACCTGGGACCTTCCAGTCCATAGGCTGATGCTCTATCCACTGAGCCAAACCAGTTTCTGCAAAACAGGCCTTTTCTTATCCATTTTGGCATATGGAGAGTTGTGAACTTTACTTAACCAGCAATTTATTGAGTGTTGACTCTGTATCAGGTACTCTGCCAAATGCTGGGAATTAAAAGGAGAATAAGTTTCTAACTTCATAGAGAAGCCAATTAGAAAATTAACAATCAAGGTGAAAATTGATGGAGCCTGAATCAATGCAGAGGGACAAATTCAAGAGGAAATAAAGCCAGGGAGTTTGAGGAGTATATCTTATGTAAAAGTAACAGGATTTGATTAAAGTATTTATTTAAAAATAAAATGAATTAAAGTTAAAACTGCTATTTTAGAAAAATCCAAAATGCCTGTCCCTTCAATAAAGACATTTCTTTAGTTGCTTTCAAATTTACATTTTCTTTGGGAATCTACATTATTTGGCTCAAGAAATATTTTTGTAGTAAGAAGGAAAATATAACATTATTATTATATTATTTAGGAAGTAGTAAAATTGTTTATTATAATTCTTTTAAGGCTAATACAGTTTGTGTGGTAATATTGCAGACACCAGGTGTCTGACCAGTGAGGTCAGACCAAACATGGGTTCAACAACCTGGATACTTGGGTTCTAGCTAGGAAAGGATTAAGAGCAAGCCCCAAACTGTAAGAGAACATTTATTTGGTAAATTACAGAGGTAGAAGAGGTAATTCCTAGAAGAAATAGGATTAGGAAAGAAGTTATGAAGATAAAGGAAGGGCTCTTGAGCTTGGGAGTGAGGAAGCCAATGGTAACTCCAATGGGATGGGAGGGGGAGAGAGAAGGAGAAGGAGAAAGGAAAGGCACACAGAGGGAGAGTACTGGGTCCTCTGTCCTAAGGGTTTTAAGGACTGAGATTTTAGGGGAGGTCCCAGGGGAAGATCTTAATAGAATATTCAGTATCCTTCCAGGTGTGTTCATTCAGGATTGTGATCTCTCCTGATAGGCTGGCACCAGTCCTGGGGGTCATTATTCCATGCATCTTGTCCTGACATCAGCAGTTGATGGTTTTGTTGCTTATCTGGGCCTGAAGCTAAAATACAACTGAGGCCTAGATGCTATCTCTAGGGAGGGAAAAGTCAGGAGGTCCAAACTGCATGGCCAAGGATATGCTTAAGAGGTCCCACCCTACAACGACTGTCTGTTGCTAGGCACTGGGCCTTTCCATCCTGGTGACCTTCTGTACCTGGACCATCACTCTTGCTCTGCTCATGTGTGTCTAACTGCCTATAGTTACAATATAACCACAGACAGGATATTAGAAAACTTAAGTTCCAGCTAAATATTTTAAGCAGGTGGGCTGTGGACTATATTGAGTCAGAGAATATAGCACATTCTAGGTGGCCACCACACCCATAGGATCTAACACTCCACTTATTCATGCAGTTGCCTGACTGGCCACTGAGTAATTTGAATTGCATTCCCCTACACGTGGTTCCAAATTCTACAATCAACTACCTGCATATCCTCAGACAAGTAAGAAGGTACCTTTCAATTTATTTATCTGAAAATAAAGGGATTAGTGATCTTCCTAGAGCCTTCCGTTTCTAGCGTCGGAGTTGATGGTCTATGCATTGCAGCAGCCCATTGCTTCTACACTTCCTGAAAACCAGATTTCAGAATCAGCTTAAGGACATTGCCATACTTTTACTGTTGAAGTCACAAGTTGAAATCTGTCACATGAAGTGCCTTTCAACTGAAAATCTAAAGGCCTAGGCTGTTTTCTCTATACCAACTGTTTAAGTTTGTCACAGTTTGCCATTTAACCATGCCATCACAATGTCTTCACAAAACAGAAGAAAAATCTGTGTCTAACAAAACTTTGAGGAATATTAAGAAATTATACCCACCAAACAGACCTGGACACCAAAGTATGTGTGAATATTCAAGGAGAAACATAACTGAATATGCTTAAAAAGAGCAACTATCTACTCTAAGCAGCAAATGTACTTTACTTTTCTGAATGTACATTATTTTATTAATTGTATTAATGTACAAATGTACATTATTTTTCTGAATGCTCAAGGGGACCATCAGAATTATTTTCCCTGTGTTCTTGTTGTGTCCCTCTTGTTGTGTCCATAGCAATGGAGCCAGTATAATAAAAACATTTGTCACCTATTTTGCCACTCTGGAAAAGTTGCCAACTTGTACTGCAAATCAGGACAGATTATAAGAGGAAGCTCTTCCATTCTCAGGACAAATTTGATAGAGGAATATATTCTTTGGCTTATTTAAATATTACATTTTCATACCTCTTGTATTGATGAAGAGTATTATTTATCCAGGGGGCTAGCATCATTTCACAAAGATGGCAGTGATGAGTCATTTGCCACATTACTATAAAATACCTTAGCAATGCCTGTGTGAATTACTGCTCAGTTAACATTGTTTACCACCTAATTATTGAGAAGCACTTCCATCCATCACTGACAACTGAGTAAATGACTCAAGACACTATTGTATTTGCAACTAGAACAACAAGGTCATCGCAAGTTTAATTAGCTGCTATCCATTACAAAAAGCAAATAGCCTATAGTGACAGGTAAAATCCCAATTTCTGAATATGCATCATGAAATGGTGGAGGAATTGCTCACATATAAGAGATTCTAATGGCAAATATATGTAATATCACTTAAGAAATTTTAAAATTATAAACTGTAATGAGTGCTGAGAAGAATTAAATGCAGATTATTCATAATGGTTCTTAATCTTAAAATAAACAGGCATTTTCCAACATTTAGTACAAATGGAGATATCAGTATGTGACATGTAAAACTGAGTTTGAAAATTCTTCTTGGAACTTGCATTTGGATAAATAAAGCAAACTCTGGGGCTATTCTTTGTTATTGGTGGTTTGACTAAGGCTTGCAAATATTCTGGAAATTATTCCACATTTAAAAAAAAATACGATTTCCCTGTATTGTACATAGGAATCATTCTTGTGTGAACAGACTCTTACACATTTTCTTTCAAGATTGTAGGGTTGTTTCCATCCTATCTGGTATGTCAGGGGTAGAACACTATAAAAATATGGATGAGTAGTGGCTTGCATGAAGGGCAAAGTATAGAACTCTGTCAAGGTCAAGACCCTATAATTAGCTTGAATTGATCACAATCATCATTTTAAGAGGCCACATGTTTAGGACTTTAAATAATACATTTCCAAAGATACGAAAATTAGAAATAATTTCTAATTATTTCTCTTTCTGTTCTTTACTTTGAAATTTTCTTCTAATTCTATAATGTTAGTGGATAAAATTAGTATAAAGCACATTAATATTTAATATTTTCTTTTATTTCAAGTGTTTTTAAATCTCATTACTTGATCATTTCATCATGTAAATATAACCTAGTTATGTATAAGATCTTAAAATTCCAAAACATGAAATTCCAAATTACTCTAAAAATGTGTCACATGTGACATGAAATATAGCAATAATAAATTCCTGAATTAGTGAGAAATATAGTTGCTTTTATTGAATATACAGTTAAATATTCATTTAAAGTAAATGCTAGAACACCCAACATGGGATTGGTTTCTTCATTAAGTCATTTCCAGCATACAAATCCTACTGGGGGGGAAAAATCAGATGCACCTTTTATCTCCTTCTTGGGACTGGGGCAGAAGTCAGAAGACCACACTAGAAGTTTAAAGGGAAATCAGTTAGTTATTCACTATCATCACACACACTCATCCAAATATTACTAAACTATGAATTCCTCTTGTTTGTATAAAGGCACTTGGCCCTTTCTACTAAATTGGCTTTTTAACACTACACAAAGCAAAGTATCAATAGTAAATGATTGCGACAGTGGTCACTCAGCTGGTTATGCTCTTTTGGTGGGAGAGGGACTCTGAGAGGCTGAGTGGATCTTCAGCCATGTTCTTCATTGTTATCCAAGAGAACTCCTACATGTAGCAATATATCTGCATTTTCTGTGTCAGAGAAATGAAAAATTATTAACCATAAATATTATTCTGTTGTGAACATTATTATAGTTCATACATTTAAAAGTGTTTCACAACATAGGTTTATTGATATAATTTGCAATCATTTCCTATCTACAGTTTTAAAATAAACATTGAATATTTAATACATGTCAGGCTAATTATTTGCACAGCTCATGAGTTGTAGCTAAGATGGGGAGATGAGAGCAGGCATAGGATAGGAGAGAGAAGACAAACACTTATTTTGTCTCTAGACACAACCAAATTTCTCTACTGATTCTCAAACACTAGTGTGCATTAAAATCATGCTGGTCATTTGTTGCAATGCAAAGTCCTGGGCTCCCACCTTAGATATCTAATTCCCCACCTTTGGGTTGGGTTCAGAGATAGGCTTTAGAAACAAGTATCTCAGGCCTTCATTAGAGAAACCTGTATCTAAGTGAATCCAAACTATTTAAAGTGTTAACCAGATTCAAAATTCAATTTCTCTGAGAATCCACCTATAAAAATAAAGAATCAGCCGGGACCAGTTTGGCTCAATGGATAGAGCGTCGGCTTGGGGACTGAAGGGTCCTGGGTTCGATTCCGGTCAAGGGCATGTACCTTGGTTGCGGGCATATCCCCAGTAGGGGGTGTGCAAGAGGCAGCTGATCGATGACTCTCATCAATATTTCTAACTCTCTATCTCTCTCCCTTCCTCTCTGTACAAAATCAATAAAATAAAATATATTAAAAAAATAAATTAAAAAAATAAAGCATCAAACTTTGTTTGTAAATTTTTAATAATTTTCAAGATTAAATTATAACGATGCCATTTGTCTTATTTCCCTAACCACTTTGTGTTACAGAAGCTAGAGTTTCCTGACTTAGACATATATCAGAAGACAGCCCCTATTACATATTTTTAAATCTTGACAAATATGGATGATGTGATAAGTCCAAGAGATTTGTAATAAGTTTATGATTTTGGTATAGATATTTGTATCCAATATAATGTTTTTTCCTAATAAAATGGCTCAGTTCTAATAAAAAGCCTGGTGCATCAATGCAATACTGCTTTGTGGCACCAGAATACTTTACAGGTTCCCATTTCTTGCTTTATTTCAGTCCACACACATATGCTATTAAATTTTCCTGGGGTGAAAGGAAAATGGATGTCATATACAGTCTTTTCTCTTTCTTTTTTACTTTACATCAAGAAGAGAAGTAAAGTAGCATTTCAAAGGAGAAAAATATTTTGGTTTGTGTTTCTTTTCCACCAATTAAAATGTCATTATTTTATACATGTACCACTGCAAACTCCTGTCACTATTTTTATCAAATAAGAAAAGTAAATGTCATAATGACTCTAGTAAAAGTCATTATAAGCTCATTTAAATCATTGCCCTTTGATTAGTGTAACAATATACTTAAAATCTTGACCAATTCTATCCTTAGAATAAAACCAGTTTTTCTACACCCAACTGTGCACAAACCTGGGTTGGATCCTCCCCCCCCCCTACATGCCCGATTCAATTAATTAACAATTTCACTAGTAACATATTTTTTCTAGGCTATATTGCTAACACAGTTGTTCCAGTGCCCAATTATCCTTGCTTCCAAATCATTCTCATTCCATTCATTCATTCAATAATCATATACTGGCATTCTATCATGCACCAGGCACTCTTATAGGGTCGAGGCATTGTGTTTCATTTCACATGTCTCTCAAACCCATTTCTCCTTTTATAAATCCACTAGAGGCCTGGTGCACAAAATTTGTCCCTGCACCCTCTCCAATCTGGGACTCCTCGAGGGATGTCTGACTGCCCATTTAGGCCTGATTCTACCAGGATCAGGCCTAAATGGGTAGTCGGACATTCCTCTCAAATCCAGAAGTGCTGGCTCTCAACTGTTCACCTGCCTGCCTTCCTGATTGCCCCTAACGGTTTCTGCCTGCCAGACTGATAACCCCCTAACCACTCCCCTGCCAGCCTGATTAATACCTAACTGCTCCCCTGCCAGGCTGTTTGCCCCTAACTGCTCTCCCCTGCAGACCTGGGTCTCCCAAACTGCCCTTTCCTACAGGCACAGTTGCCCCCAAGTTCCCTCCTCTGCTGGCCCTGTCACCCCTAACTACCCTCCCCTGCAGGCTTGATTGCCCCCAACTGCCCTCTCTTGCAGGCCTGGTCCCTCCCAACTGTCCTTCCCTGATGGCCATTTTGTGGCAGCCATCTTGTGTGTTGGAGTGATGGTCAACTTACATATTACTCTTTTATTAGGTAGAATAGAGGCCAGATGCATGAGTGGGGGCCAGCTGGTTTGTCCTGAAGGGTGTCCCAGATCGGGGTGGGGCTCCCTTGGGAAGTGGGGCAGCCTGGGCAAGGAGCCTGTGGTGGTTTGCAGGTCAGCCACACCCCCCTGAAACTCAAGTGGAGGCCTTGGTATCTGGGATTTATTTATCTTCTATAATTGAAACTTCGCAGCCTTGAGTGAAGGTTGGGGACTGCCAGGGTGTGTGGAAAGCTTGGCTTTCTCCATTGCTGGGGAAACCCAAGCCTCCTGCACACTTTGTGGTCACAGCCATCTTGGTTTGGGTTAATTTGCATACTCATTCCTGATTGACTGATGGGTGTAACAGAGTAATGGTTAATTTGCATATTACTCTTTTATTAGATAGGATTGTCACGGACTTTAGGTCTTTATCTATTACCATTGTCACAATGATTTCCAAAAACCTTCTTGCTTCCTTCTTCCCATCATTATCTTAACTCCCTCTCATCCTTTTAACCCTGCCTGCTCTCAGCTTCCTTCACTGTAGAATAGTGTTTGTGATTATGGGTTTTGGGCTCAGTGCATGGGTTGACTTTCGAGTCTGCTACTAATTCACTGACAATCTTGGGCAAATTAAAATATGCACAAAGTTGTTTGGTATAGCGCCACACACAATTGAGCATTTAATGGATATATATTTAATGAATATACAGTTTATTTTATAGATTTTTTTCTTCATAAGTATTGTACTGTAATGGTATGTACAATTTTTTTTCCTAAGGCCCTAAAGCAGCCCCATTTATTACATAATTTACATAATCAGAAATCTTCAAAAGGCCCCTGGTGCTTACCTAAAAATTTAAGACTCTTTGTATTTGGAATTTCTGTCCCATTTTGATCTCCTAGTTTCTGACTCTGGAAATACTCTCCACTCCACCTATCCCTTAAAACAAATGAAAATGCTTACCCCTTTCTCTATCCATCCCATCTGGAGTGACATCCATCCTCTGACAGCAACAGTACAAGATTATGTGTAATGTTTCCATGACAAATATTTTCTTGAGGAAAAATTATTCTGTGATGGCCTTGAACTATTTTTTAAAGATCTGCTTTGTTCATATTATATTTTGCAGTTCATTTGATTATATCCTGTTTACCCTACTAGCTTGTGAAGCTATTTAGGGTAGGATCTATCTCTAATATTTCTATTCCATATCCATCTACAACAGTACCTTGCTTATATTAGCTGCTCAAGTCATGATTATTAATGCAGTAATCACAAGTGAGATAAACCTGAAATATATATTCATTTATAAATTATACATTTGTACTTCTATGAGCTGATTAATAACTTTCCAATATATGACCATTTCTTAATTGTATTTAGATAAAAATATAAATTTAATACAAGACTTTTTTTTCTTCATATGCCCCAATTGACTACTTTGAGCACTCCTCAGGGGTTTAAGTGTTCTACTGTAAACACCAGTGCCCTGAGGAGTGTTCCAAAGCAGATCCATGAACTGGCTTGAAATGTAACCAACTATAAGGTTGAGCCCGTTATTTAGCTCATAGGATTTTTTCTGGATGAATGAAGCAGCCTGTTGATTTACCTAGGAAGCTTCTTACCTCTTATAGACTGGCTAATTGGAGTACTACTTACATAGCACATCGGTTTGATTCAATATTCATTAACACTTAATTTTGTGCGAGGCAATGTATTGGGCACTATTAGCATTCCTTCAAAAATCAGAAACAGATTTACTGGTACATTTACAATCCAATAGGTTAGCATGTGAATCAGTAACATTCTTTCTACAACAGTGTCCTTAAATAAAAAGTGTGTGGATGCACATCTATCCTTATAAATATATTTAGGAGCATAATACTCTGTTTTGTGTTTGCTATGCTAAATGTTTAACAATAAATAATCCCCCCCCAAAAGCTGAAATTCCTTTTATTCTTATCTATGAAACAGTTACTGATTTTGAGAAAAATATTTTAAAATTTCCCCCTCTGTTTCTTTTATTTCCCAGTTAACTCCCATTTACCAGTCTTTCTGAGTGTTCCTTGACTGTCTCTATTTGGAATGTACACTTTGTTTCTCTACCATAAATATTATTGTTCAACAGGTTCACTTCTTGGCCCACTGCTTTTATCACTCTACTGTCCTCTTGGGCCTCCTCTTAGGGAATTTCCCACCATTGTATGTCTCCTGGATGTGTAGCTCTTCTTCTCACCTCCCTCATAAGCTCCAGACTAGTTAAATAGGAAGTGCTTCGGTTATATGTTCATGCTAACTTCAAACTCACATTTTTTTGTTTTTACTTCCCGTTCTCATGAACTTTTACCCACAAACTGCTTCTCCTTCATATTCTATTTCTCACTTAGTATATGTGAAATGTCAGACAGAGAAAGAAAAATGCTATATGTTATCACTTATATGTGAAATCCAAAAAAAAAAAAAAGAAAAAGAAAAAATGTCAAACTCAGAAAATGAGAATAGAATGGTAGTTGCCACATCTAGGAATTGGGGGAAATGGGAAGATTTTGGTCAAAGGTTACAATGATGAATAAGTTTTTAGAATATAATGTATAGCACGGTTTGATTATAGTTAGTAATACTGTATTGTATACTTGAAATTTGCTATGAGAATAGGTTTTTAGTGTTCTCACCTTAAAAAAAAAAGTGATGGATATGTTAATGAACATTTGATACTATATACATATATAAAATCATCCCATTGCACATTTTTAATATATATAATTTTATTTGTCAATTAAACCTCATTAAAGCTGGGGTAAAAAATAATATCACTTATTTCCTAAGATATAACAGAAACATGACATCATCCTATTCTCTCTCCTCTCCCTACTTTCCCTATAGCCAATCATAAATTACTATCAATTTGACTTATAAATACTTCTTAAATCAGTCCCACTTTTCTTTTGCTTTTCTCACTTTTTTGAGTCTCTCATCAATTAGATCTATTTCAGTTACTTTCTGTGTTTTTTTCTACTTCCAGTTCTTACCTTCTGCCTCTTTAACTTAAATCCATTGTAGAAAATGTAGATTGCAACATGTTTACTTCCCTGTTGAAGACTTTCCATTTCTCCCCATAAAATGCAGGGTAAGTTATATGTGTCTTAGAAAGATATACAAGATCCTCCATGACCCAGCTTCTATCTTTCTTTCCATCCTTATATTACACCTCTCCCCATCTCATAGCAGACATTTTAATAACAATAATAATAATTTCAGTAATTATTGTTATCAAAATATGAAGGAGAAGGAAAAGGAGAGGGAGGCAGAAGAGGAAGAGGAAGAAGAGGAAAAAAAAGAAGAAAAACTATGAACATAATATATACTTGATGCTCATCACTGTTCTATGTTTTACATTTATTATTAGTTCATTCTCATAATCTTTGAAGTAGATACCCTCCCCAATTATAGATGTAGGTACTGAAGATTGAAGAGGAAAACTCTTTGACTGTGTTCCCATAGCCAGTAATGACCAAGTTGGAATTCAAAGATAGGTTTCTCTCTACCAAAATTTATGTTATTGTATAAAATCGCAATACTGTCTGAAGACTTATTATTTTCTTTCTTTGCTTTTTTTTTTCTTTTTATGTTGTTGGTACTATGTGCTCTTCCTGTCATCTCCAACTATAGAATCAGCTTAGATCATTAAAAGAACCTAAAGGTCTTCCTCAAAACACTTGTTGTATAATAAAACAGATAAGCTTAGAATGTATATTGTTTTGAAGTAATCCCTTTCTATACATTTCTTCCATTAGGTTATACTCCCTTACATTTTGGAGCCATATTACTTATTATGCTGGTGCCTGGTTCTTGAACAAGGCAAGTAAGAAATCAAAAACGTTTGTAAAGCAACTTTTAGGCAGATTGGGAAAATATAGTTGTCAAAGTGAAGTACTCATGGTAAAGAATTTGTATGGAGACATGAACATAAAATGTTTCTCATAAAATGAGATGATTGTTTTTTTAGCTAGAATCCAGAGCTTCCACAGTTTAGTACAGAGAGGAAGTGGTATATGAGGGGGTCAGGATGCTCACCTAATAAGGTCCACTTGGGGTTTACATTCTTTTACTGTCTCATGCTTCAATCACCATCTCACACATATCCCTAGGTCATCACAATATCGCTTTTATCACATTTTGGATCAATATTCAGAAAATAAGAAATCTAGAATATAAACATCTTAAAATTAAACTTTCTTTTCCACTAGTCTCTCCCTGTGCTTATGATGGTGCATACACAAGTTCTTCATAAACATTTGTGGAATGAATGTTGAATTAAATCCTTTCCTTGTTTCCCTTCCCCACAGACAAATTAAGGTGGCATTTATAAAAGATTTTATTATTTCTTAAAGAACAAGAAGAGAGAGAGAGAGAGAGAGAGAGAGAGAGAGAGAGAGAGAGAGAGAGAGAAAGAGAGAGAGAGAGAGAGAGAGAGAGAGAGAGAGAGGGGGGGGGGGGGGCGGTTTATAACAGACTATATTACTGCTTTAATTCCCTTCAAAGTATTCCTCCACCCAAAGCCAGCTTGAACACTGGGCTCCTTTTATTACCTGTCTTATTATAGGCAACAGGACTGTCTGCACCATTCCTAGCTTCACATCTGAGTTCATGTGGAAGGCATCCTCTCTCACACAATCACCTGGCAATGTCTTCTTAGACTTCTGGTCATCTCTATGGGCAACACCAAAAGCAGCATATTCCCCATTGTAACTTGAATCAACATTTTCTTATCAGTTCTGATTTCCAGATAAGGAAATCCAGTTTCCTCTCTCATGACTGACACCAAGAATATCGTCACACTTACGGTGAATAAAGGCATAAAAACCCAGACAGAAGCACAAAATATCTATTTGAAAATTCTGAAACTAAATACTAGCAGGTGGCTTAGAGAAGAATAGCAGAACTAAACTACCACTGAGCCAGTATAGATTTACCATTAAGAAATGAACTTACCAACAAGAATATTATCCAGTGTTTCTCTCTCCGTGTGGACGTGGGCACTGTTGTGCAGCTAGGGCAGCACCAGGAGAAGCCCACAGTTCAGGAAAGGAAACTCACGACACACTGAAAGAATGGGGGCATCTTCCATTTATTTCCCTCTTTCTTTTCTCCATTTTCCCGTACCCCAGCCCCAAGCAATCCTGTGGTTGGAGTGGCAGTGATTGGTAACAGGAGGCAAAAATCTGAGATAGGGAAATTTTCTCTACATGTTCAGTGGTCCTGTGGGGATAAGAGGAATGAGCCAACTTTCTCTTTTTTTCTTTTTATTCCTGTCATTATCATTAAACACAGACATAGTTGCAGCCATGCACAGGAGAGCAGGTTGAGTAAAGCCTCACTCTTCTAGCCAGAAGACCAAAATGATGAGTCCCAGATACTGGAAGTATCAAAAGGTCATTGAGAGAGAAAGATATGGGGAAGTGATTCCTCAAAGTAACTTATGGATGGATGAAATTGATTCTATGGATGAAATTGATTCTATTTGTCTGTGGGGAAGGGAAGATTTTGAGAACTAAACTTACAAATAGACCAACCTCCAGATGTGGACTGTGGTGGCACATATACAGGTCAGATCAAATCAGCACTATTAAAGGCCATGAACACTGAACAAGCAGTCTACAGAAGGTAGGTTGGAACTAACCAGATCAACTGTCTTCTCAAACAAAACCATAAACATTACATATAGTATTAAACAGAGCTTAGTATCTCATCAAATAATATTCAAATCATCCCATGCATAATCCAAAATTATGCAACACTGGAAGAACCAAAATATCTCAGATCCCAGTAAAAGACAATCAACAGCCAACTATGCTGACATGACACAGACATTAAAATGATCTGACAAGGACTTTAAAGCAGCTATTATAAACATATTGCTTCAAGCTATCATGAACATTCTTGAAACCAGTGGAAAAATAAAATTTAGCAAAGAAATGGAATATGTCAAGAAGAATCAAATGTGAATTTAGAACAAAAAATACAGTAATAAAAACTAAGCAATTCCATACACAATATACAAGTTTGTCCTAACAAGCCCACATTTTTAACTATATCTTAAGACAGTGCTATAATCATTACACATGTATACACACACACACACACACACACACACACACACACACAATACATATAGGTGAGCACATTTTTAGTGCATATAATTATAAATAAAGAAATCTATGTATTGAAGTTGTTCCTATGATTCATATCTAGTAATCTAGTTACCTTGCATTTTACTTTTAAAATAGTAGGACAAAACCTGAACATTTTATAGTTTGTGGAAATTGAATGTTTTGCATTTACAAAGATAGAAGCCCATTGTAAAAAAGTACCATATGTACATAAGCACCAATTCTATTTACAAAGAACTGCCCTAATGTGTCTATTTGCATATCATTTGCATTTTTGTCACCATACCTGTCAATCAGCTCCAGCAATGAGCAAATCAGGTAGCCCACATGGGAACCTGGGCCAAAGGAAACAAAAATGCAAGGTGATTTAAGATGGATAAACCCCTCATGTATTTATTTTTAAGGCAATATTTTTCAAAAGTATATTGTGTTTTCTGAATACGGGCAAGTTAGCTGTTTAAACAAATACAACTTCTCATCTTTTAATAAATTTTTTTTTTCATACATTCTGAGAACTTTTGTTTAATATTGGGATTTGTGTGTGTGTGTGTTTTCTTCAAATTATCAGGCTAAGCTAAAGTACTTCCAATTATTAAATACTCTGTAGTTAAATTGATTTTTAACAATTCTTAGTACATTTCTGGAAATATATATATATATATATATATATATATATATATATATATATATGAAAGCCATAATGTTAAAGATATTTAGAAAGATTCTAAAATTCAGGATTGATAAAAGATGCTTAGAAATACAAAGGTTATGGTTATGAATACTAACAACACCCATAGATTTGGTCACAATAAAAGGAAACTGGTATTTCTAGAAACTGGTGAATCTCCAGGATGTTGATTCCTTTTAGATAGGATTTCTGTAGTTTTAGGTAGGATTTCTGTTCCTTTTAGGTAGGATTTCTGTAGTTTTTTCCTACTACATATATTTCTGCTTGGAAAATAAACCCTCTGTGAATGATGACACAAGGAAAATCCTGCTTGCTTAATAATGAAGCTTCCAGAACTGATGTTTCTTTGGGGGGTAATATCCAGTTATTGTCTCTGCAAAATCCCAGGATAGAAAAGATGCTTAGTAATCTTAGTTATCATGATGATCGCTGGGTATGGCTGCTGAGAGAGAGGGGCCTGTATCAGGCCTCCTAGACAGCATAGCAGTAATGGCTGGCATAAAGATTTTCCAATGGGTAACATATTTCATTTAGCTTTCCACGTGGCAGCATGAAGCTAGCTTTTGCACATGGGAAGACTGAAAAATTAATATTTTGACCCTAATCATAAAAAAAAATAGAAAGCTGGCACCAAATCTACTTTGTAAGTTAATTGTGAAGTTGGGATCTTGGGGTCCTCCTTGGGAACCTGGTCCCTGCCAGACACTTTCTGGTGCATTAAACCTGGGACTATACTAATGTTCATTAAAGGCGAGGGAAGTAACCCAATCAACAAGTTTACTTAAACAGACGACCTTTCTTTGTTAAAACTTGTGCACAAAAGAGATGTTGTATGGAAGTAAAGACTAAGCAAGAAAACATTGTAGCAATTTGCTGAACATGGAGACTTATTGAGGATGCAGTCCTGAATAATACACACTGGCTTTGCTCTTCCTCTTTAGTCTGTGTAGAGAAGCCATGAATCATTCATGGTCTCCCAGCTGAGAAGGGCTTCAAAGGGGATGGTTCTGATTGGATGTCCTGTGTGAATTGCCATGCTGCAGAATCCGCTACACCCCTAGCACTGGAGGGTGGAGGAAGCACTTTCATCTGGGCCTCCAAAGTGTTTAGGGTCACAGTTCACCAGGAGATAACGATGTAGATGTACATTCAGAATTAGCTGCAGAGATACCTGTGTAGTGCGGTGTGGAAAAGTGAGCCAGTTAGATCCCCAGTGGATGCTGTGAATCAATTACTGTATTCTGAATACAAGGTTGGCTGCAGGGGATAAACAGATGTCAGAGAATTTTTCCCTAATAAGACCCTGGTAATAGAAGAGCACTGTCAGCTTCATTTTGCATTAAAAATCTCATTTCCTCTTTATATGACCAGTTTTATTAGGCCCCTAAACAAAGATATTTTGTGTAACTGTTAATAGCATAATGTGAGTGGTGGAACTAAATTTCACATTTTCAGGTTTTTGTCACAAAAATCGAGAGGCAAAATAAGAGCCTAAGTCTCAATTTGATCTAATCAGAAAGGCTTTCTGTGAATCTGTTAACACACTGGTCGGTAATGGCAAATTTTCATTTTCAACCAGAAACATCAATATTCTTAAAGAATATAACCCTAAGAGTGCAAATTAAAGCTAAATGTTACATTTTCTCTGTGCTCTTGTTTCCACTTTCCAATCATAGGTGACACTAGCATAAAATTGCCCTAACTAGAGCTAGGGCACATGGAACTTTCCTGGGTGATTTTGTTTTTTTTAAAGTCATATACATTGGGAGATAGTTCTGACATTTTATCACCCAACACCAATCTCTCACTAAAAAGAAAGAAATTGACACTCAGATCCTTCCCTCTGTCCCCTTTGGAGGCCCAATTGAAGTAGAAACATCTTTTTGAGGTGTCTGCTAATATCCAATTAACCTCTCCTTTAATCTGCAGCTCTTCAGAAAGGGAGTTAATCTCCTTCAGGCTGCCAGGCAGTGTCCTTTCTACATTCAGCTCCGAGTGGAAAAACCAGAAGCCAAGGAGCTGCTGTGAGTTCATTTTACAGTTCTTCTATTGATTTGCTGAGAAAATATCATTTGAAGATTCACTGGACTCCTATCCTCCAAATGTGAAAACCTTCATTCCCAACATCTGAAAATGAAGACAGCTCAAGGAAGAGCTGCTTCTTCGTGATGGGAAGAAGACAAACTAAAATCACTCGGTCAACTTATTCAAACGACATAGAGTTGGGAATGAAGGACGGCAAAGCTAGACCTCCAGGAAGGAAAAAGCATCCAACAAAATATACATTGTCTAGTGTTATTGTATTTAAAGCTGAATTAATCTGTTGACTGATAGGATATTATTAATTTGATATTGCCTATTTGTGACTGTTACGCATTTTTCTGGAGTTATATTCATCAGCTGATAGAACTAAAATAGAAAGGAAACATACTTTTCCAATGCACAATCTGCCAGCAGATAGAAATCTCACTCAGTATAGAAAGGACTTTGATGAAGCTGCAGCAGATGGCGCTCTTCCCCTGACATGGCCGCCAACTGGGCCAATTCCCTGGGCATGTGCTTGTTTCCCTGTTGGATATGCCAGGTTGGAGTAAAATGTTCAAACACACAGATTTTAGTTGTTAAGGATACTTGGACGTGTTTGGAAAGAGCACTAGTGTCTTAGGAATATCCTAGTTTGGATCATTGGATCCTTCCTTCCATTCCTTTTCAATTTCGTTTTAATTTGGCAATCTTCATTTATTGGTCTAAATGTTGGGTAACAAGTTGCTGGTTCTCTTGAATATCTCCTATATTTCTATTTGGAAATGGATAAACCTCTATCATTACTTCAATTATTTTTGCACAAAAACCGTTCTATAGGATTTCTTTAAAACAAAATGAATGGCACTATTTATTAACAATAGGGCCAGATTAATTAATAATTGATAAATTAAGAAAGGTGAAAGACAAAACTGCAAAAGTATTAACAGACTGAGTATTGAGTAAAGTCCTCATGGAAAGTGAAGACTGAAGTGGCATTAGTCCACAGATAATAATGAAAAGCTTTACAGGGCTTTTGAGCTTATTTTTTGTTTATTTATTCATCACAACAATAAAAAGAAAACTATTGATAGCTACTTCTAAAGGAGTGAAACCCAAAATTAAATCCATGTTTTCTTACTATAAATCCCATTATTTTGTTACTACAACACACGCAATTTATTGTTAGTAGATGAATACAAGTATTTTTTATGCCTAAAACATTTTATGGATAATTAATATAGTAGCTACATAATAAAGTCAGTCATAAAGATTTTAATAAACTAATTGGCTATTTTGATTCTCTTTGAAGTTGCCTTATCTATTTTTTGTCAAAAGTGTAGGTTGCCTTTGCCATTTCAAAGAACATGTGAGAAATATGTTTTGTTCAGTTCTCAATGCAGAGAAACTAGGAAAAACAGACACTGAGGGAATAGACTGAACATCAACCCAAATGCTGGAGTACAAGTCTACCAGGGCCTAGCAGCTAAGTGTGCAGTGCTGAGACTGTCTCTGGAAGGGTGTTTCCCCATAATCATGGCTATGATTTTATCCTGTTTGCTTCTCCAAAGTCTGAAAAAATGATTCTAATATAAGCAGAATTTCTTGATAGGCCATGAATGCCATTAACACTGTTTTGTTTAATGCTATTTATGAGCCGCTGAAACCTCAGGTACACATTTATTTAAGGCAAGTTGTAATTTTAGTCATTTGCCTTAGGTAAGGACCTCTTAATTTTCCTTATAATTTCTTCCCAAAAAAAGCATCTATTTTTTTGTGATAACATTTTATGAGTAGGAAATTTAAATGTATTTGCATGGTAGTTAAATACAAGATATCAAAAGTGTGGTATGTGCTCAGAGGAGGTTTATACAATCTAACCAAAGTTTTAAAAAGTCTTTCCAATCATTTATCTGGATCTGTTCACTGGATGGATGGATCATAGTTTGTATATTATGGAGAAAGTTCCTTTCAGTTTACTCTAAATGCCTCTTGAATTCAGTGTTTAGCAATACACAATAGGTGCTTAGTCAATATATTTTGGATAAATTAATAAGTGAATAAGAAGAGAATTGAGCCAAAACCAATTATATAAGGAACAGATTTGCTTTTTCATTTTTAATTAGATAGTATCATATAATAAGCAGAGGGCTAGTTTTCTGGGAAATGTTTCAAAACTCATTTACGAACACCCTCATCAGTAAACATGTTTTGAAATATGCGTACTGGTAAGCAAGGTAAAAGACAGTAGGTTTTTAAAAATTCAAAGATGAATGAGTGTAAGAAGAAAGATAATTAAACAAACAATTAAATATAGTGTGGTAAGTGCAATGAGAAGAGAAAACTCAGGGTATTTAGAGAGACTTAATCTGGTCCTTAAGTTCAGGATGACTTTCAGGAGTGATGATACCTAACTTGAGCCTAAATCAGAGAAACATGTGGAAATCAAAGGACAAGAGGAGGATACATGCTGCCGGACAGTGAGAGAGGATCTAGAGTCTAGAGCACTTAACTAGTGCTCTAAGACAGATGTTATATACAGAGCACTAAATTAGGTATGCAATTTTACCTATATGTACTCAAAAATTCTAGTTTAGCACTTCTTAGTTGGGATTCAGGAATCTGTGTTTTAACAACTCCACCAGGTGATTCTCATCATGAGAGAAGTTTGGGAAACACTGATCTAGACTGAAGGAAGAGTAAATACAATGGAGTATGCAGTTCAATGACCTGAAGGCTATTAATAAGGTCACTGTACAAAATAAAATATCATGTAAAATTTGACATCAACCTGAAGATGATTATGAAGTCACTGATAGGAATAAAATGTGCTCATAGATTAAAGCCATAATTGGATAAATTGAAATAATTTAGAACAGTCCTTGATTTTACTGAAATTTAGTTTTATATCTATTTTGAGTTGCCCAGACATGATAGCTAAAAAAAATTTACCTCAGTCAAAATTTGGTATTTAAAAGGACACAACACATAATAATATTATAGTATGAAAAAATTAACGAACAACAAACAATCTTCTTTTAGAATGTAGAAGATAAAGTGGAATTATTAAAACATTAAAATTAAGATAAAATCATAGGCTTATAATATAATTGTAATATCCAGTTTTCTTTCTTTCTTTCTTTCTTTCTTTCTTTCTTTCTTTCTTTCTTTCTTTCTTTCTTTCTTTCTGTCATGAATATCCAGGGAAACTGAGGGCATTCATTATGAAATGAGAGGGAAAACCTCTTTTGCTCCTCTGGTTTTCTTGTATTCCTGGAAATAGATGCCAAACCCATGTAATATGTATAATTATTCTTCTATCTAGACTATAAATTTGGTGATAGAAAATAATCATAGAGATAATACATACATTTTAGGGTCATATGACTAAAATTAGGTTTCTGTCAATCCCTAGGAGGGCTCTGGGACAGTAACACATCTGTCATCCCAAAATTGCCCTTCAGGTGCCTGCTGACATTGGCTTTAGCCACTCTTCATTGAACTGCTGTGACAAGAAAGCCACAACTGATATGTTTCAAATAAGTTGCCTACAGAAAGAACTCAGTAAACTCCTTAGAACAGCATAACAGGTTTATGTCAGTTAATTGCATTCTATTTTACTTCTGATTTTAGAGAAAAAGATGACTGTTTTGTGACTGGATCAGCTATAATTTTTGGAGGCCAATGCAAAATGCAAATGCAGGGCCCATTACTCTAACGCTACCAATAATTAAAACTAACAGCAGAGCATTAAACCAAGCGTAAGGTGCTGTGCAAATTCATAGGTCTCACATTTGTGAAGGCAGCCCTGGCTCCTGTATGATTATGATACAGGAGTCTTAGGCCACACTTTATTAATGATAACATGATGTTGACTTCAATATGGACTCTGGGTAGGGAGACCATGAGAATTCTACCCTTGAAAGAACAGTGTACTGCTGTTGAAACTTTCCCACCGACAAAGATATAATTAGTTTCTCTATTCCAATAAGCATGGAGAAGGAGAAAAGATGAGTAAAGAATAAAATGAGAAAGCAGGCCCTGACTGAGCAATCCAGTTGGTTGAAGCATCATCCTCATACACCAAGAATACAGGTTCAATCTCTGGTCAGGGCACATATAAGAAGCAATCAATGAAGGCATAAATAAAACAAATTCCTCTCTCTCTCAGAAATTAATAAAGAATGTTTTAAAAAAATGAGATATAAGAACTGAGTTTGAGTCTCTATTCTGTCACTTTGTTAGAATAAACTTAGACAAGTCTCACACCTCTTTTAAGTGTGATTTTCTAACCTATGAGATGAAACGTAATAATTCTTGCACTGTCTATTGTGAAATAGATAAAATATTGTAAAAAACATAAGGTATAGTTATTGTGGAGTAATAATTATGGCACTTATAACAATAAGAAAAACAGCATTAGCATAGTCAAGCACAATGTTCCTTTGTAAAAACTGTTCTAAATTTATGACATCCTTCCTGAATGAGCCCCACAGTTTTATACAGAACATACATTTTCCCACTCAGGTGACAGAAGTTTAGGTATTCTGAATTTTATGGTTAAAAGTAAAGTTCATTTATAAATAAATTCATGTTTTAAACACAATTTAATTATTTTAATCTAAAATTTCTACATCAATAAAAATATGGCATTTTCCTGACTGGTTTGCTCAGTGATTAGAGTGTTGGCCTTAAGACCAAAGCTTTGAGTCCTAATCAAGGGCATGTACTTCAGCTGCAGGTTCAATCCCTGGCCCTGGTCAAAGTCAGTGCTGAAGACAGCCAATAGATGTGTTTCTTTCACCCCATGTTTCTCTCTCTCATTGCCCCTTCTCCCCCTCTTCCACTCTGTCTGAAAATCAATGAAAAAAATATCCTCAGATAAGAATTTTTAAAAAAATATGGCATCAATAACCAATTTCAGTAAATATTTGTTGGAGAAAGGAATTCTTAGACCTCTTCATTAAAATTGCTATGGACAATAGCATTTTTAAATAGCATTTGTTTCTTTACATTAAAATGTAACTAGTATCCCATATAAATACAAGGCAAAGAAAAATTTTACCTTCAATAAAATATACTGATTTAAAATGAGTGCAAATATGAGTACAAATATACATACATTTGTTTTCAAAACTTTTATATGCACACGATGTCATATGTTAGAAAGAAAATTATCAGCCATGAACACAATATCTATATATCTATCTATAGATATCTATATATCTATATATCTATCACAATATCTATATATCTATCTACAGTACATAGATAGATATATATGGCAATTTCCATTTGTCTGACTGCAAGTAAAGATTTATTTGAAAAGAATTATCCCTCCACATTTATAAGCAATTTGGTTTCTATATGTGTTTATTGGGGGGTGCCATTTTCACAATTCAGCACTAATTATTAATTTGTATCTTCTGGTAGTAATGTATATAATTCTCATTCCCAAGGGATTTTTATAAACAACTCCTTAGAGCAGAGGCTGAAAATGTGTTTAGCTCTCACTTCTGGTTGCATATTACCTCACATGATCACCCAGATGTCATAAGTGTAAGGTACCCACATTTCAGTGAGGAGAAAGGAGTCTTCTGTTAGTCTTCTGTACAAAATGATAAAGCTGGCACAGGATACATTCATTTTAGTGGTATGCCGTTAGCATCTTGACTATTTCAATGTGAGCACAAGAAAGTTCATAGGGGATAAAATAACAACAATAAACTCAGATTTATATAGAATCTTATTCTAAAAACTCTTAAACTGCTTCTAAAGCAGGATCAAATTACTTTTCTGAGCTTCTTTTTACTTTCTCTTTTTGTAAAAAGAGAAATACAAAACACTAGTCATTTACAGATATATTGTGTGTGTGTGTTTTTCCAATGGGAGGATTCATTTGTCATTTAAATGTAATTATTTTTCTAAAGGAGATGATTTTTCTTTTTTGGAGCAGCTGAAGGATTTCTATGAATATTGTCTTGATCTGTAGTGATCCTATTATTCTGGAAATAAAATAATTTTTCAAGTATGAGAACAAAGAATTCCCTCATAATTCACAAGTTTAATTATCTATAAAAGTATTCTCCCTATATCACCGAAAGACTTAATTGTTAGAGAAAACTTTTTCCAGGACTCCAACATTCTTTAGTGCAGCTGAATTGTGTGAGCTACTTGATTACAAATTTCAAGTCTGAATCTCTGCTTCTGACCTGTTTTATTTTCTTCTTCAAATCTTGTTCCTTGAGGCTGGTCCCACCCTCTGTGGTTTTATATCCTGTTTGTTTGGTTACCCAGACTGAGGCTTCAGACCAAGGAATGGAAGTTGCTGCCTCTTGACAGCCTGCGCTTTATTCTTCCCTCATAAAAAGGATCCTAAGTAAAGAACACCAGCAGTGACTTGAGTAGCTTCTGGGCATTTTTTTATTCTTGTGATCTAAAGTCCACTTATTGTGTTTTCTGTTATTTGAGGTCATCAAACTTTGATCACTAGGGGAGAGAGTGGGGTTTTGCCTTGATCTTGGAGCTCACACTACAGGCTGATTTTTAAAAACACATATGAAAGCTTTATTTTAAAATTTAAAAAGTCACACTTCATTTGTATCAGTGGAAAATGGTGAAATCCAAAACAGCACTAATTAGAATTCATTAATGAATGGACATAGGAACATGCCAGTAATACCCAAATTCCTCAAATGCCTTTAAGTATTTTGTGAAATATAATATTGGTCTATTTTTCTGCATCTATTTGACCAGATGTGCACATACTTACCTCTGGGTTACCAGGTGTAAATGTTAGGTGGAAGATGTAGAAAGGGTGGTTTGCCATAGCATCTGCCCACTATAACTACTTTAATCAGACTGAAAATATTAATTTTTCTTTTCAATCTTATTGATAGTATAATACTTTTAATGTGTAAATGAGCATACCCTTTAATAAATAGAAGCAACAATTGCTTTTATTCATAAAATCACAGAATTTTTAACACCAGAAAAAAATGCTAGAAATCATAAAGGAACCAGGGCCTCAATGGCCTTCATGCTTGTCTGAGGTCACTAAGCTAAATAGCAAGAAAGAGATGTTTCCATACAAAATTCATCTCCTGGCATTAATTCAATGTTTCTTCTAACATCAACCTGTATTATTATTTATTTTTAGAAATTAATTTTCCAAGTAATCTTTTAGCAGAGAGAAATTTTGTTCTATTATTTCAAATTAGAGGCCTGGTGCACGAAATTCATGCATGGAAGGGGTGGTCCCTCAGCCCAGCCTGTACCCTCTCCAATCTGGGACCCCTTGGGGGATGTTCAACTGCTGGTTTAGGCCCAAACCCAGTCAGGCCTAAACCAGCAGTCAGACATCCCTCTCGCAATCCAGGACCAATGGCTCCTAACCATTCACCAGCCCGCCTGCCTCATCGCCCCTAACTGCCTCTGCCTCCCTACTGGCCTTATTGCCCCTAACTGCCCCCACACCCCCAGCTGGCCTGATTGTCCCTACCTTGCCCCCCTATTGATCTGATTGACCCTATGTTGCCCGTCTGCCAGTCTGATCACACCTAACCACCTCTGCCTTGGCCCCCAGCCTAAACTACCGTCTGGCCTCCCTCTGCCAGAAGTGACCTGGCCGATCAGGGGAAGGTGCCACCCCCATCACCCTGCTGCTGCCACTGGTGGCCACCATGGCTGCCTGAGCTTGGGCTGGCCCTGAGCGGTGTCAGCAGGCATTTGCTGCCATCTGCAGCTTGCCTGAGCTTCAAGCAGCCACTGCGGCTTTGTCTGGAAGGACCTCTGAATGGTCATCCAGAAGACATTTTTCCTAATTAGCATATTACCCTTTAATTGGTATAGATGCTCCTTTGATTACATATAGAATTTACAAATGCTTCCCAAATCCATCTCAATTCCACTGTATGGATATATTTCATACATTGGGGAACCAAGTAACAGGATAAAGATAAATTAAAATCACTTGAAACAAAGCGTGAATTAAATTATATGTGAAAGAATAATTTTTTGCCTTTCTTTAATGTTGAAATTTGTGGTTTTAAACGTATTTCTTTTCTTATTCTATGTTTTTATTCTCTAACAAATAGGAAACAATCTAATCAAAATAATGAAAAATACTCAGATGCCTTCTGAGTAGAAAGTAAATCTAAGTAGTTCAAACTACGAACATGTCTGGGATTCACAGTTGCCTGTCATCTCCAGAGAATGCCTATACTTCTTCCTAGTTGTGAGAAGTATCCATAGTACTCAAATATTTATCTAATCATTCAAAACAAATGAAATAATGGCTATCTTCACAAAATGTTGCATCAGATTCAGTTAGATCTCCAAAGAGAATATAAGGGATATGATCCTTGGCCTCAAAGAATTAATCATCTTATTAGAAAAATACAAATGCACAGTCAAATTAAAAATAATCATAAAATATAACTAAAATTAAATATGTCATAAACTAGCAGGGGTCTTCAAACTACGGCCCGAGGGCCACATGCGGCCCGCAGAGGAGTCTGATCCGGCCCGCCAGGTTTTTTGGGCAGTGAGCACAGCCGAGGTGTTACAGTAGGAATTAGTAGTTCATATAGTCTGGCCCTCCAGCTCTCTGAGGGACCGTGATCTGGCCCCCACTTTAAAAAGTTTGAGGACCCCTGAACTAGAGGCTCATTGCACAATATTCGTGCAAGAATAGGCCTTCCTTCCCCTGGCTTCACTCCCAGCTGCTCAGAAGCCGGCAAGTCCTTGCTTCTGTCCAGAGCACTGCTCCTGTAGCTCCCTCCACCACCACCCTTTTCTCATAGCAGGCATCCTGCCCCACCTGCTGTCCCAAGCCTGCATATGCAAATTAACCTTCCATCTTTGTTGGGTTAATTTGCATACTCACTCTGATTCACTGTGGGCATAGCAGAGGTATGGTAAATTTACATGTTTCTTTATTATTAGGTAAGATACCATTATCACTAGAGGAAGTCAGACAGTGCACAGGTCTTGAAAGATGATAACAATTTGGTAAGTAGATAAAAGAAAGCCTTAGGCTAGGGATAAACATCTATAAAGACTTTGAGTTGTAATACATGATCTGGATTTGAGGAACCATGGGTTGGACAATCTACTGGATTCAGTGGATAATCCATAAGGATGTTGCTGAAGTTAGTTTTGTAGCAAAAGTAACAGATATGGATTCCCAACAAAAAACTATGGATTTGATTTCCACAAATCAGCATTTCTCAAAATGCTTCTCTGGACACCAATCCTTATTAGAGATAAAGATCTTTGGTTAAATAATTGGGAAAACCTGCCAACCCTAGCCTCTTTCTGGGGATGTATGTGCACATCAGCATGTTAAGAACTCTGAAAAGATCTGCTATTAAAAATCCCACCAAGTCTTACTTAATTTACCCTTTGTCACTATTTTTAATCTCAGTACTTTTAGTTTTTCTAAATATTCTTGGCATCATCTGTTCCAATGTGGAGTATTTCTCAGAATAAAATTTGGCTATTTTTGCAGAAGATAGCAATAAAGTCTTATAAATAGGAAAGTGGTGCAATGAAATTTCTCTTAAAGAGGTAGACATGAAAGTTGTATAAATTCAAATAACCTCTGTTCACTTAGGATTTGGGATATACAGTCTGTCCAATTTGTGTTTAATCGGTTATTCTCCACAGTGTTCACCATTTTAACAATTGAATTACTAGATTTTATTGTTTTTAGGCACTATCAAATATGATAAGTCATTGTAATGTTCAACAAATTTGACAAGATTCTCCCACCAGAATTTGCAAAATGATGAGTCACTTCAAATGTTAATACACTTAATAAATATTGAATGACCTCCTATAGCAAAAACAAAACTTTTTTAGAAAGCAAAGGGAAATAAGCAAAACAGAAGTGTAATAATCATAATTTCTGATGGATGAAAGTGGCAGTGAAGCAAATAAGACTCTTTGAACTCTATTCCATGATGACTTAAAATATGCTAAATTATTTTTGGTATGCATGTGATTGTGTTGTTTTGAATAAGATGCTTACTCATGTTTGGTAATTATATCTTAGTTGAATTTTAAAAGAGAATCTGCAAATTCTATGGGAGAAAGGATTTTTTACTAGAAAAGGGATTTTCTGAGCCTGGCTCCCCTTGTTACTTAGGTCCCCTTGGGGGTTTGCCTGAGAAACATTAATAATTCCTCTCCTGAAAGTTTCTAAAAACACAGACATCATTTTAAAAACTCATTTAGCAATTTCAACATAATAATTTCAACATAATAATGTTAGGGTAATAACTCTGCCATAAAATGGCTAGTTCTCTGAAATCTACTGAAGAAATAGCAAACTGAAGTAGATATTAAAAATAAAAGTTCCTTCAAGGGGCTGTAAGAATTAAGAGAATATAAGCATGACAGGAGCTTACCTCTCAACTATGGTGCCTTCTGAAAATACTTAGGTTTCTTAATTATTTAGTAAAAGGTTTTGCAGATACAAGCGATCAAAATTATCATTGTTCTATTCCATTAAGCAAGGAGTGTATGTTTACATGTTAGAACACACAGAGCAGCAAAGAGCTTTTGAAATATCCCGCACCCCTGATATATATACAAACTAAATAATGACTATATTAATAAGCATGCTCCTGCTATTTCACTTCCATTACTTTGTATGAAACTTGAATATTACTGATAAATAGGTTGAAGCCCAGTGAGTTCTAATGATTTGCCCAAGGTCACCTGTCAAAAAATTTGAGCTTGGAGGTAAGCTGGTTCACAGGTAGAGCTTCAGGATAGTTTTCATTATACCTTTCAGTCAAATCTCAAAGAGGGGTGTGAAAGAAAGTTTATATTAGCAGTTTTTCTGACAATGGGTAATTGCTTACCAGATTCTCAACATCCAAACAGCCCTACACTAAAGGACTGACCTAGCCTTAATCATTACTTAAAATGGGATGTAGGCTGGTTCTCCATTAAATATTTTGCTATTTAGTTTTCTATTTTTAAAATAGGGAACTTATGAGTTTTTTTCTAATTTTGCAAAATGTAACAAAAATGTTCTATTTTAAGCATTCTGTTGACTTTATAATTGCCTTTATAGTTAGACTTATAATCCTCCTATCTCTAATATAATTTATTTGTGTGGTTTTATGTAATTTTGTTGAAAAGTGTTATTAATGTAAAAATAATACTTTTATATATGTAGACAAATGTTTCCATCAGTGGACTTAGAAAAAATGTCTGTATACAATAGGTAGATTCTTCCTGTAATCTTTCTCCCATATCCATTTACTAATAAATACTTATGGTATAAAGTTAAAATTTTCTTCTTTTTAATTACAAAGCTGTCAATATTAAAGAGAAGTATTGTAATTGCCAAAAAAAGAGATCAGATTCATTGTGTTTTTGTGATGATCACAAGGGGGTTTATTTACTTATTTATTTATTAAATGTATCTTTATTGTTGAAGGTATTGTAAGAGGTTTTACATCTTTCTCAATTACCCCCTTCACCCCTGTCTTTTGTTCAAAGTAATGTGTTCTTCGTAGTAGCCTTTTCAGTCTCCTCCAGTGCAAGCACAGCAAAAATTACAAGATGAAGTACAATGGGTTTATGTTGTTGATGTCTGTCCACCAGGGAGTTTACCAGCTGAAATTGTCAAGTTGGACTTAAACCAATGGCTTAAAGCTAAAAGGTAAGTGAAATTTCAGCTGTGCTGCAGAACGCTTGCAAGTGTGTCTTCATTAAATCAATGATGTTCTCCAAAAAAGAGTTACTTCTAGTCAAAAATACAATTTGGCTCCACTATCAGATGGTGTGGGGGAAAAATTCAACAAAAAAAGTCTCAGCCAGATGCCATGAGGCAGATTGTACCTTGGCACCTCTCCCACTTAGAGGTGATCTTCATAAGAAGTGGCACATCATGTGACGTCATGTCAGTCTTCTCTTTCAGTCTGGGTATTCCCTAAATAGTAATTAGTTAGATGGAAGCCTCAGAAGTACAGCATCTAATGGGTTACTGGCCCTCCTTTTATTCTCAAGAGCGCTTTTGATTTCTTTGGACCTAGAAAGGAACTACTTCTTACTTTGCTATATCTAGTGTTTGATGTACTACAAAGATATATGAGGAAAGAATAACTGTACAGTTTCTAATCACTGCTCAGATGTTATTTTGTGGGAAAAATCATATAATTTGTTCACATTATTTCTAAAATCTTTTAGTTGTCCTTTATTCTCAACTGTAAGAAATACATTTTATTTGCCTTAACATTTTTATGACAATCATTGTGAATATTTTCATATGGAGATAATGGCTTTCCAAAACTGATGCACAGCTGTTGTTCTGGAATTTTATTTTTCACATCTACTGAGGTAGTCCCATTATTTATAAAATCTTGTTATTAGTCTTCATATATATATTTCTATGTGTACCTCTCAACTGAATATTTCAGAAAGGATAATTGGAAGATTAATATCTTGATTCTATATATTCTTAAAAATACTTTACTTGTCCTTCAACTAACCAACACTTGTTATTACTTTATGATTATAGTAAATGACCTAACTGGCTTTAAAAAAAAAACCTCAAAGTTTATTTATCTTAACAGTTCTGTAGATCAGACGTCCAATACGGACCTCATTTGGCACAAGGACCGCATTCCTTTCTTGAGGATCTGGGGAGATTCTGTTTTCTTCTCATTCAGGTTGTTGGCAGAATTCAGTTCCTTGAGCTTACAAGGCTGAGGTACCCATTAAAATTAAAAAAAAAATCAAAAAACTATTTTATACTGATTTTTAGAAAGAGATGAAGGGAAAAGGAGAGAGGGAAACATCAATGTAAGAATGAAACATTGACAGGCTGCTTCTTGCACAAGGCCACAACCCAGGCATGTGGACAGACTGGGAAATGGACCAGTAACTTTCTGGTGAATGGAATGACACAAACCAGCTGAGCCACCCAGGGCAGGTGACCAATATTTTTGCTGGGTGTAAACTAAGGACTGTTTCAGGAGTCCAGAGACCACTGCATTCTTTGGCTTTTTGCCCCCTGCTTCCATCTAAAAAGCCAGCAACGGTGGACCAAAAGCTCACGTTTTATTTCTCTGACTCTTTTATTGTCACATGTCCCTCTGACCCAGCCAGAAAAGGCTCTAAAAAGGTGATGACAAGTATGGATATTCCAAGATAATCTCCCCATCTCAGGTTCCATAAACTTGATCACATCAGCACAGTAACTTCTGTTATCTGATATTGTAACATATTCACAGGTTTCGGGAATCAGGCTGTGAGCCTCCTTAGGAGCCATTATTCTGCCTGGGTTCAAAAACATTTTCCCTCAAAAATTTAGAGGCACTGCTCTTTTCTACTTCCACCATCAAACATTATGTTTATGTGAATAATTTTAAGTCAGCTTTATTTTTATTCCTCCATTGGTAACTACTTATCTCCCTGGAAAATTTAGGAGGTTATCTTCATCTTTGAAATTCTAACATCCCATGTGTTTAGTTGTGGTCTTTTTTCAATTTTTCCTGTTTGGCAGTCAGAAGGTTCTAGTAATGTGATTTCTCAGGTCTTTCTTTAGGTCAGGAAAATGTTCTTGTAGAAATTTTTTTGAATCAGTGATCTTCATTCTACTTTTTATATCCATCATTGGGTCTATGCACTTAGTAAATATTTATGTGAGTGAGAGATGTTTACACTGGGTATATATAGAGTTGGCTGTCAAGAGCATAAAGAAACTGAGAATGTGTATTTATGAATAAGTAAAAGGGAGAAACCAAGAAGAATACTTCCATTTAAGGTTAAAAAGGAAAAAAAAAGGGGGGGGGGCAATTATCTTACCAAAATTTCTTTAACTTTATTGAGGAACTAGTGGCCCACTGCATGAAATTCATGCACAGGGGGGTGTCCCTCAGCCCAGTCTGCACCCTCTCCACTCTGGGACTCCTGAAGAATGTCCTACTGACGGTTTACAGGGAACAGGTCTGATCTGGCAGTTGGACATCTGTCTCACAATCCAGGACTGCTGGCTCCTAACTGCTCCCCTGCTTGCCTGCCTGATTGCCTCTAACCACTCTGCCTGCTGGCCTGCTCACCTCCAAATGCTCCCCCCTGCCAGCCTGATCATCCTCAACTACTCCCCGTGCCAGTGTGCTTGCCCCAACTGTCCCCACCTTGCTTTCCCTCCCCTCTGGTCTGCTCACTCCAAACTGCCCCCCCCTGCTGTCCTGATCACCCCCAACTGACTCCCACTGATGGCCTACTCACCCCCAACTGGCCCCCCTGCTGGTCTTCTCACCCCCAACTGCCCCCTCCCCCACTGGCCTGATCACCCCCAATTTCTGTCCCATTCTGACCTGATCACCCACAACTGCCCTCCTCTAACTGCCTGTACCTTGGCCCCACCACCATGGCTTTGTCCAGAAGGACATCTGGAAAGTCTCCTGGAAGGTATCCCAGTCTAATTAGCATATTACCCTTTTATTAGTATAGATAGAGGCCTTGTGACAAGTGGGGGCTGGTGGGTTTGCCCTGAAGGGTGTCCTGGATTAGGTTGGGGATTCCCTTGGGGCGTGTGGTGGCCTGGGCAAGGGGCCTGTGGTGGTTTGCAGGCTGGCCACACCCCCATGGGGTGAGGCTCCCCACTGGGGGGATGTGGCCTTCCTGGATGAGGGGCTGAGGGCTGTTTTCAAGCTGGCCACACCCCCTTCAGGGTGAGGGTCCCTGCTGGGGTGCCTGACCAACCTGGATAAGGGGCTAAGGGCTGTTTTCAGGCTAGCCATGCTCCCTGGCAACCCAGGCTCTCAACCCTCCTTTTATTTTTTTTCCTTCAGCCCCTCCATGAGTGGTGGCCAGGCAGGTGGGAAGCTTGGCTTCCTCCATTGCCAGAGGCACCCCAAGCCTCCTGCTCACTCCAGCTCCTTGGCTGTTACCATCTTTGTGGGTTAATTTGCATACTGGTTCCTGATTGGCTGGTGAGTATAGCAGAGGGATGGACAATTTGCATGTTTCTCTTTTATTAGTGTAGGTAATTGACAAATATAGAGTGTGCCCAAAAATGTATACACACTTTAACAACTGATAACTCACTTAATTTTTCCTTGTTTTCAGGCTTAACTGACTTGAAATAATGGGTGAAACAAGACTAAGCTTTGAACAAAGAAAATTCTTCCTAAAATGCCACTGGACTTTTTCTAATAGAGATACATAAAAGATAAACTTTACTGTACAAAACTGGCAAGAGTTGAGGAATTGAGAATGACAAATACCTAACAAAATGATTCTTGATGTTTGCAATTCCATTGCTTCATGAATATCAACAGTACCTGGACCAGAACGGTCATCAATTTGAAAACAGGCATTGACAAAAAAATTATTCATTTCTGTAGATTCTTTTAAATTTTGAAATTGCACTGTATTTTAATTAGCACTGACTTTATAATCACTCAAACTATGTACACATTTTGGGGAGACATCCTGTATAATATATATACTTTATATATACTTAAAGTGTACAGTGTGATAATTTGATCTACATATAGATTGTGGAATTATTACCATAATCAAGATCAAGATAACACAACCACTGGCTCAAATAGTTAACTTTTCATGGATGTGTAATAAAAATGCTTACGATCTTAAGATCTACTTTCAGCAACTCTGAAGTATACAATATCATATTAATAACTGTAGCCACCATGCTATACATTATAAGAGATTCAAATTAAGCCTCATTTGTTCCAGGTCTTTTTTCTCTCTACTTTCTCCGATATTAGTATTTCTTTAGAATATATCTTAAGTATTTACATGTATGCTACCATAAGATTTACATTGAGGTCACCCAAAAGGGAAATTTGAAACTCAGATTCCAGCTCCAAAAGACAGAAAAATATTTATGATAATTGCTGCCTAATTGAAAACATTGAAGAAGAAAAGATTATAATTTAAAATATCCTTTTTAAAAATATTCCATCTGAGCATAGATAAATAATAGATAATATATGGCTGAGACATGAGTTTTTCAGTCCTCCCTGTAGGATAGTAGTAGACAATTCCTACCATTTCAATATATGAATATTTTTGCAACTGGCCCCAAATAAAAATTTTTATCCAGAGTCAGTTTTCTTGTCCTGGTGATTACAATAGCAAGGTAGAGACAATAAACAGGGTCTGCTGTACAGACTAACATTGTAATGAAGATCTAAATTTGCTCGTTATCCCTTGAAACAGCAGTCAGAAGGTACAGAGGGGATGGGATGTTGTTGTTCTTTTGTGTACTTTGCAAGGAGAAGGAAGCAATTTAAATAAAATATCTGAAAATGAACTGTCGGGAATTTGTCAGAAATGTGTTCCTGGTCTCTGCAGGAAGTCTGTGAGGAGAGTTGAAGGGCTGTAATGATGAGGAAGTTTTTGCCCCATCTATGATACATGGAATGCATGTGGGGATCTCTTCTACAACTATGTCTGTATCTGTGTACCCCCTGTGGTGGCCCTTCCATGTCCTCCCCAAGCTAGTCAGCAGGCTCCAAAACAAACTATTTATATAAAGGGGTTATTTAAGACTAGAGGCCTGGTGCATGAAATTCATGCATGCGAAGGAAGGGGTCCTACAGCCCGGCCTGCACGCTCTCCAATCTGGGACCCCTTGGGAGATGTCTGACTGCCGGTTTATGCCCGCACTTTTAACAGGTAAGAGTTCCATTGTTGTTTCTTTCTTTTCATGCTTAAACCCATTGAAATTAGTAGGTATTCAAAGTGTGTATCCATTTTGGAGGGACACCTTGTATATCTCTAGTCAGCGGCAAAATGAACCATGGCAGGTTTGGAACACCCAGACAAGGAACCTCGCTCACTCCCTGCATGTCTCCACACTCTGCTTTCCACCTTCATGGGCAGCAGGAGAATCAATGTTTTCTCTCATTAACTCAGAAAAGCACATCCTGTCACCTGCTGCCCAGTAGGAGTGCGCTAGGCCCCAAGTAAGCAAGGCAGGGCAGCACTGGGGGACATTCACATGTGAGGGGGAGAGGGGTGAGAATGCATGCATTGGAGGTCTGCACCTGTGCAGATCCACAAACCTGTGTGGCGTGGCCAGGAGGGTGTCAATCTGGCCTGTCACGGTGGCTATCCCTGCAATCACGCACCTTTTGGGCTAGGAGGTTGCACAAGGATCAGCCAAAAGCGAGGATGAGCGTGAGAGTGAGGGCGGCCAGCTGAGAGGCCTCCACAGATGGCCAGCACACCATCAGTTGCAGGGGCTGCTGCCACCTCAGCTGTCTTGTTGCTGAGTCCTGTGCTACTTCTGTTGCTGGGGTGCTCCCAGCCCTTGGTGCACAGGGAACCGGGCTGCCTGCTGCAATGCCTGTAGTGCTGCCCTCCTCCTCAGGAGCCAGGCAAGTTTCCAGGGCAGGATCTTCTCACAGAAGCAGCTCAGGGAGGGCGCCTCAGGGCTGATGGGACTGATGGAAGTGGAGGTGTGGTATGGATGTGGTGCCTGCGCTTCTGTTAACTTACATAATGTGTTTTATACCACAGCATGTGGCAGCGGCTGTGAGTGGTGCCAAGGGGAGCCTGTGGGCTCAATTGAAGAAGCGCCTGCAGGTCATCAGGAGCTCTCACAGCCACCACTGCCACCACATGGGGAATATATTTGAAAACAGGCATTGGGCCACTTCCACTGCCCCCGTCCCCATTGCCACAAGTCCCCAATCACCTAAGCCTGCTACTCATGCAGCCTGCTGTTCGGTTGTCTGTCTGGGTCATGATGGGCCCTGGCTTTTTATATATTAGTTTGTGGTGATTTTCCTACATGGTTCACATTTATTTCACACCAAGATTTGGTGAGTTGTACAACCTATTTTTTATTAGATTATTCCCTAATATTTATTTTAAAATATATTTATGGTCTCCAGTCACCATAAAGAATTGAAATAAGAGGCATCTTTTTAAAAGGTGCCTTTGAATAGAACCATAAAAATGGCTTCCTATTTTCAAAGTTACATTTTAAATAAGATACACTGATTCACTCTTCCGCTCTCATTGCCATCTTTGGAGCAATTCCCTTTTTTCAGATCTGTCTGGGAGAATCCACTACCATCCTCCACGATGGTGAACTTCAGAGCAGATCAGATCTGGACCATCATGGACAAGAAGGCCAGTATAAAGAACATGTCTGTGATCACCCACATGGACCAGGGCAAGTCCTGGGAAGCAGGCCTACACTGCAGTCTAGCCTCCCTCTGCAGGAGGTAACAAGTGGGCAGATCAAGAGATGGTGCTAGTCAGTGAGCAGCTGACAACACCCCTCATTGCCCCACTGCCACCAGTCACCACTGCCCCCTGATCGCCATTCCCTCTCTCTGTCCACTGGCATCCACCTTGGCTGGCCTGGCCCTGCCTGCTCACTGGCCCACCCCTCACCAACCTAAAGTTCTGCCATTCAGTCAATTTGCATATTAGGCTTTTATTATATAGGATGGCCTTATATTGGCTTTCTGACAATAGTCACCAAGAAGATCACTGAGCCATAATAATTTCATGTCTTGCACCAACAAAGTTAATGCCTTTTCCATCTTCACTAAGCAATTACCACACACCTGGCCACCACTTTTGCAATTTGAGGTGCAACAGCAAAGCTAGCATGAATTTATTTTCCCTTCTTCACAATTTCAAGGGTGGAATATTCATTCTTACCATAGATACTAGCAACCTCAGCATACAATTTTTTCTTTCCTCATTAAGTGGAAACTTTTACCTTTTGACTTAACAGAAATACTTTATGGCTTCTGTTTGGCTTAACTGAATTGCCAGCATCGCTTCTCTTGTGCTTTGGAGCCATTATTCAGTAAAGCAAGGGTTACTTGAATATAAGTGTTGTGATGCCTGAACAGTCCATCTGATATCTGAGATGGCTACTACTTGATTAAAAGGTAGAGCACCTACAGAGATTACAGCATGGTGATGCTGGATAAAATATATTATTATAAAACACAATGTCATTCCAGCTCAGTGGTTGAACATTGACCTATGAACCAGGGGGTCACAATTTGATTCCAAGTCAAGATACATGCCCAGGTTGCAGGCTCAATCCCCAGTAGGGGGCAAGCAGGAGGCAGTGATCAATGATTCTCATCATTGATGTTTCTGTCTCTCTCTTTCTCCTTTTCTCTCTGAAAGCATTAAAAACATACTAAACACAAAACACAATGTCACAGTGGGGGTGAGGTGGGTAGGTGCAAGTCTTGGGACTGACCAGGTTGTTCTCTGTTAAGTATTGGGCCCACATGGCTCCCCATAGACATATGCCAGAGGTTAGCTTTGCAAGAGGCTAGTTTCTTTTTCTTTATTTATTGCTGTAATTTTTCATTTAATAATTTTGAACCTCATTGAATTACCTGTAGTCAATTACCTGTAGCTCAGAAAGTGAAAGTGTGGATATGGAGGGTTATGAGCAGCTAGTGTGAGAGGAAAGATAAACTTCTCTAAGCATGATCTTCTCAGCCAGTATTTCCACAGATGCTAACTGAATCCCTGATTGATCCACAGTTGAATTCCCCTTGATTCAGATTTGATGATGCATATTGCAGTCATAAAGGTACCAATTTATCCCTATATTTAATAAAGAGGAACAGAGAATATTTTCATGTGTTTTTTGAATATTTTAATGATATTGGGGGTCAGGGGCAGATGTCATTAACAATGTATTTCAAATTCAAAATAACCTGGGTGCAGTTTTTTTTTTCTCACATTTTCACAGTTTTGTGTGTGTGTGTGTGTGTGTGTGTTTTTTCTTTTCTTTCTTTTTTTCTGAAGAGTTTCTTTTCTTTTCTTTTCTTTTTATTTTATTGATTTTTCACAAAGAGGAAGGGAGAGGGATAGAAAGCTAGAAACATCGATGAGAGAGAAACATCGACCAGCTGCCTCCTGCACATCCCCTACCGAGGATCTGCCGGCAACCAATGTACATGCCCTTGACTGGAATTGAACTGGGACCTTTCAGTCCACAGACCGACACTCTATCCACTGAGCCAAACCGGTTTCGGCTCTGAAGAGTTTCTTATTCATTACTATGATACCCTGTTTCCCCGAAAATAAGACAGTGTCTTATATTAATTTTTTCTCCCAAAGTTGCACTAGGTCTTATTTTCAGGGGGTGTCTTATCTTTCCATGCGCTAGGTCTCATTTTCGGAGGATGTTTTATTTTCAGGGAAACACAGTAGTACCATCATTCATTAGAGTTTAGAGGGGTCAAGTTGAACCTACCCCATATTCTATCTTTATATTGTTATTGGTATAGTGTCATCAGTGTCCCCACTGGTTGCCAGTGGAAGTGGGCTTCCTACTTGGGGTGCTGCTAGAATAATAATTTTCAGAGGCCCCCACAGGAGGATGGGGTATGATGAAAAAGTTTCATTTCTGTGGAATCAAACCTCTGAGTTTCCAAGTTGCCTTCTCCTTCCATCCCATTTCATCTTCAGCAGTTCTAGGGTTCAAGCCACTGCCTAGAGCCTCCATTTCACATTGAGGCACAGTATACCCCTGCTAGTTTAGCTTGGGATCCCAGCTGCAGTCCATCGTGTGTAGGGTCCATATGGCCATGGCCCATACAGCTTCTGGGGCCACATGGCCATGTGGGGGGCACACAGCTGAGTAAAGGAAACAGGAGCAAAGCAAGAGGAACAAGAGAAAGAGAATTCCCTTGTCTGTAGATTTTAAACTTCTAAGATTTTGTGCACAGGCAGTGGCTCTTCCCCCTCTAGCCAATTATCTTTTTCTCAGGTTAGACTGATAGGCAAGTACCTTCCCTTTGTCACCCAGCTTTATTGTGCATGTGCCCATCTTCCCCTTTGCTGGACCTCTCCCCCCTGTAATCCCCCCCCCAGGAATGGACGCTGATTCCCTGGGGAGTGTAAAGTTGCAGCTTCCTGGTGAAGCCACCCAGATGACTATGCTTATAATGTCTGGCCTTCTTTTTGCTCCTTTCCTATTATTAATATTAATAACTAGCTAATTATTGTTACAACAGTAACAATGTCCCCAGGTGATTTACAGAGTCCCTTGTTTTCACAGCTGACTAGGGTCATCATTTCTACCCTACAACCTCTAGGACTAGCAAATTACCACATGCTGATAGCTATCTATGGGAGTTCTGCAGCAAATCACACAAAGGAAGTTTTTCTTTTTTTTATCCCCACCAAAGAATATAAATTGTAACACAAATATCATATCTAAACAACACCAAATGCAGCAACACAAAATGTATAGAATGCAAAGCATTTGGATTTAAATATGCCACCTCTTTTGACTAGACCTAGCTCTACTTTCTTTATTTAAAAATCAAATCTTAGAGTTTAAGTACCCTGCTGTTGTTAAGAGCCCAGAAAATCCAACCCACTTGTCCTACCCCTCTCTTAGTCTACAACTAGAATATAGTCTACAAGCAGCTCAGGAAGTGGGCATCCTGTCTATTCATATAATCTAGACAATTGATCTCATTTCACAGTGAAACCTAAACAAACCAATTCACACCAGAGGAACTGCCATTCAGCTGCCTGCAGAGGTGTGAAAAGCTGCAAAATGCTTTACTGTGTTGGTATGCTGAATCTAACTAGAAGGTACTGTGCTGAATATAAAATGTACTTTTACATATACTTATGTAAATACACATGCACAGGAGCATACATAGACTTTGGAATAAAATAACAAATCATTTTGTCTTATCTTCTTGCTGCTCTAATTATGAAATAATCTCCTTAAGCCTAATTTTTTAAATGTTCATTTGAAGCCTATTCCTGGGGCCCCCTGCTAATGAGCCCATGTCAGCTGCATGAAGGAGCTGCCCATTGCCCTGCCCATGATGCTTTGGGGCAGCACAGAGCAAATCCCTTTCTCTTCGATGGTCGGAGGACTTGGATGCCACTGTGACACATATGTTCTCAATTAATCTCCTGGTAGGCTATCTGATTGAATTACACAATAACTGAAATGTTTTAAAGGCTTAACTAATTTGAAGCCTAGCCATGGGTTAAACACCGTTGAACCATCAAACACAAAATATATGTTTAACATAAACAAATCATTTCACAGATACAAACATGGCAAATGGGGGGGTATAATAAAGGGATGTGAATGCCTTTGTCTTATTTTGCCCTTAAACCCAAAACATTATAGTGCTTATTTGTTATTACTAAAAATAAGGTACAAGGAGAATTTTTCCATTTATTACAGTATAGACAAACAATCTGAATAATTCAGGCTATGTTTACAGAGCACAAAGTGAAGTTCAGATTTCATAAATATTCATGGTTAGTGCGGGTAAGCAGTTCAGGTAATTCAGAAACCATCCTATCCCTGAACAGTTCAATTTGCTGGTGCAGGTTACCAGATAATTAGAATATATCCACTTTACCATGAAATAAGGAACCAAAAGAGGAGAAAATACCTCCTTATTATTTTTTTAACTTTAATTCAGTTTTTTGCTTCAATTTGATTGTATGGGAGTTGTGTGGATTTGGTTACAGAAGGAGATTATTCACAAAATTTGTGGCCTAAATTTAAACATGGTGTTTCTCTTTCACCCCATTTATTATTCTCACTTTCTCACTTGTATGGAGAGTGTTTGAGAAGGACTGACAAGTAGGTCTTTGCTCCCTGGGATTTCACCCAGTTAGATTATCTGGCACCTGGTGAAATGATTACTCAGAAGCCAATGACACCCTGTACTTTGGGAAATGAGTGGTTCCCCTTTCAAGGACAAACCAGAAAAACAGGTAATCTTGCAATTACAAGCACAGGTGGGAAGGGACCAAGAGAATGACACCTAAGATTTAGGCAAAAAAAAAATTGTAAAACCCCTATGCTTCTGATCTCTACTACTTCTTTTAATCAATGTCTATCACAGCTAGGAAACAGCTAGATAAGACAAGTGACCAATGAGAAAGTGAGTAAGGAGTACAGGGTAGGGAGGCAATGGAAAGAGCAAGAAGGAGTAAGGTGAAGGCAACTGGAAAAATAACTTAAGAGCAGCATATCCTAGCACCCAGAATACTTGGGCAAATGTTTGTGTATATGTCTGTTTCTCTCTACCAGTGGCAAGCCCCTTGAGGTGAGAAACTATTTCTTATTATATTACAACCATTGCATCTCATACAGAGAAGTGAAATACTCTCACTCCTCTGCCCACCTTTCCTCTCACTACCTTTCTTTCTCCTCCCTCATGGCTGAGATATTGCCCATGCCTTTAGTCTGTGCTTACAGCATTGCCTGGGCTATACTGATCAGCAGATGTGATCTCTGATCATACTCATTTGTAGGAGAGGAAGCTAAATGAACCAAAAACAATGAGCTCTAATAGAAAGGCTAGAAGGGACCAGCAGTCAATGGCTTGCAGCCTGGTAGGTAACTGTTTCAAATGAGATCAAGCAGCAAGTCTTCAATGACTTGATATGGAACTCTAGCCAAGTCCATGGAATCGCTGACTAAATTATCTTCAGACTATCTGGATTCTCTATTATAATATTGAGAATACACTTAGAAAATAATTTTTAGTTCTTGGATTTGTTGCTACTATACGTATAAATGTCAGAAACAAATGTTTTATTAATGTTTTAATTCATTAAAATGCTTAACAAAAGCCCATTTCACCCATTTGTAGTATTACTCCCTTATCTGTGCTATGCAGAATTGAATGTTTTCCACACTATGTAATATTCTGTAGATACATCAAGCTAGACTCTGTATGCAACCTGTGGCATCACACAATGCCTCACACTCAAAAGCAATCTACACTTGCTTTAATGCTTTGAAAATTTATATATATATATATATATATATATATATATATATATATATATATATATATAAAATTTGTATTGCTTTTAGAGAGGAAAAGAGAGGGAAAGAGAGATAGAAACATCAATGCATCAATGATGAGAGAGAATCATCAAAAGACTGCCTCCTACATGCCCAAACTGGGGATGGAGCCCACCACTGGGTATATGCCCTGACTGGGAATCGAAACTCCTAATTCATAGGTTGATGCTCAACCACTGAACCACACTGACTGGGGAAATTCCTTATTAATTACTTAATAAGGATTCTAATATTTTTATTTTTGACCCTACAAATTATGTAGCTAGTCCTGCTCTGAGTCAAGATGAAGAGATTCAAATAATATTGTCTGAAGGTCAATAAACAACAGTTCAAACATTTTTTAAAAAGCCAATGAATGATAAGGATATGGATTTCTTGAATATCAGTATTCATGAGTTAGTATATATTGGGATTTAGACAGGGATCAGGTAAGCAGCCTATGAAGTGTGAGAACTGAGAAGTCATCAAAAAAGAGACTGATCTGAGGAAAGTCCAGGTTCTCAAATACGTGATCTTGGAGTCTTTAAAAATTAACATGAAAAATAATATGGAGCCATAGCAAGAAGGTATGGTCTCTGAAACAGTTGCCTGTCTTCACTTTTAACTATTATATAACATTTAAAAGATCATAAATATATCAAAATTTAGTATAAGGAATTTTTCTATACCTATTACCCAGTTTCAGTCATTATAGATATTTTGTCAGTCCCATTTCATTCATCCCTCCATTTTTTGGTGAAGTATTTAATCCAAATCCCTATTATTTTACCCATATATATTTTGATACTGAAGTCTAAAAGATAAAGCCTCTTTAATTAATATAACTTTAATACCTTTGTTGCATTTAACAAAATCAACAATATTTTTAAAATTATCTAATCCCAGCTCATGTTTAAGTTTCTCAAATATGCTATTTCCCCCCAGTTCCTTTGTTCAAGTTAGGATTCATACAAGTTTTGCATTTAAGTCTCTTTTATTCTATCACATGTCCTCTCACTCCATTTCTTCACTCTATTGACTTGATAATTTTTGACCACAGCAAATGGGATTACAGTAGAAGCTCAGATTCTTGATGTAAGAGTTAATAACTAAGTAAGTATTTACTTGTGGAATAATTTTTGGTTATTATCTATATTATTATTATTATTATTATTCACACTCATCTTTGTGGCTGGAGAAAGTACTTATAATTAAGCAGCTTTAGAACTGTCTCTTGGAGATCCCATGACCATAGCAAATCAAAGTACATGGCAAACACACTGGTAGCTGTTCATTCACAGCCAGTTGAAGTGCTCACATGTTGCTCTATTCTCTTCTCTAACCCACTAGAAAACTTGCTCTGTGTAGGACACTCAGGGACAATAGGAAAAGTCCTGTCAACAGAAAGAAAGAGCCAGACTCCTTTCCTTTCCCAGTCCCTATTTCTAAGTACAGGATGAAAGTGTGTGTGTGTGTGTGTGTGTGTGTGTGTGTGTGCGCGCGCGCGCGCTAGGTAACAAACTGATACATATTGGCTGCAAACTTCCCTTCTGTCCTACAATGATACAAGGGTGAGATATTTGACTGACCCATTTACCCACGAAATTTGATTATTCTTCTTTCTTAATTCTTCTTCATTAGTATATGGATATCTCTTTATAACTTTATATCAATCATATATTTGATTTCATTATATAATACTTTAAATTTTGTTTTTCTTTGTTGCATTTTAAGTTTCCAGTCTTGTCCAACAAAATAACTTTAAGAATTTTATTCATTTTAAGAACAATTCTGTAGGGCTACATTATCACATTTAAGTAAATGAGATTTACAGTTTTACAATCTTTCAAAGAAAAAGAAGAAAAATGTTAAATTATTAAATCTTTTGTCAAAATGCTTTAATATCTTCTGCTTTTATTTATCATATATTTTAATTGAAGTTGTTTCTTAGAAAATGAATTCCTTGTGAAGAAAACTTTGAATTCTCCTTTTATCTGTACATTAAACAGCTTATGCATTTTTTATTCCTTTAATTTTAGATGCCAATATTTTTACCTCTTGGGTACTTTCTAGGTAGAAGATTCACTACAAGAACAATGCTTATTCTGCAATTCTTTATATACAGGTGAGTAACTATTTTAAAATGATTACAAGCTGATCAAAGTCTAATACAAGCTGTTGTACTACAAAGTGGGAAATGACACATTTTTCGAAGTCTCTTTGCAATCTAAATGATATGATAAGAACACAGAAGTGCATGATTGTGGCATAGCAAGAACTGGCATGTATTTTAAAAAGTAGAACTTTAAAAGCTTGTGTTCCAGCTTATTGGAGAGAACTCAGCTCTTGGATCTACAAAATTGACTAACTTCTGAGAGAACCAGGAAATGTGTCTTCTCATTGAGTTCTGACCATCTCTCAAAGAGTTCTTATATTGCTGATTTGGTAGGGGAAAAAATTGAAAGCACATTTTGTCAGTGTGAAATATTAATTTCACCAATCTTTGAACTACACCTGAATTTATCATGTAGCCTAACATATATAAAATAAAGTGCTATTGCAAACAACATTAAACAATTCCTTTGTCTTCAAAGATGTCAGGATATGAGACAAAATTCCCATCATCTCCTTTGGGATGTAGAAAATGTGTGAATTGGCTTTCCTTATGACAGTTAGGATACCACTCCTTTTGACAGTTTTTTTTATTAATGCCATCTTAAAGTCTACTTCATATTTATTGGCAGTTATTAATTTCAAATCTCTTTTTGCAGTTGAGGGTATGATTTTGCATATTGAATTGCCTTATCTTTCCTTAAATCACCTGCATCCCTCTCCCAAAAGACAGACAGAGCCGAAACCGGTTTGGTTCAGTGGTAGAGCGTCAGTCTGCGGACTGAAAGGTCCCAGATTCGATTCTGGTCAAGGGCATGTACATTGGTTGTGGGCACATCCCCAGTAGGGGGTGTGCAAGAGGCAGCTGGTCGATGTTTCTCTCTCATCTACGTTTCTAGCTCTCTATCTCTCTCCCTATCTTCTAATTTCTAGATATCAGGAATATCTTCCATTGGATGTGAATACCAAGTACTTATGAACCGTAGATGTTTATATGAACACCTATCTTAATTAAGCAGTGGTTTATAAGAAGAAAGAATGAAGCAACATTGGTGTGTGCTTATTATGAACCAATTATTAATCTAATATATTTATGTAAATAATCTACATTTTAATCCACAAAATACCCTTCAAAGTAGATATTACAATACTGAATCTATAGTTCAGTAAACTGGGTCTTAAATAAACATAACATTAACTAACACTTATTAAGCACTTACTATGAGAAGATTACAGGGCTAAGTGCTTTACATTTATATTTACATTGCTAAGGGCTAATTGAATCCTTACAACAACTCTAGGAAAGAGGTGTCATTATTATACTCATTTTAAAGATGAGAAGACAGTGGCTTAAATAAGATAAGTAACTTTCCCAAGTTAAGAGGTGGTGTGTGCAAGGTATTGCTGCAATAGCTTCCTTTTAGAGTCAGTTTTCCAAGAGGCCCAGAGTCTTCAGAGCAGTGTGTAATTTGGAGGGGGGAAATATTTTCTATTAAAAGTTTTAATTATGAAAATGTAACAACATTACGGGGCAGTCAGAGTCTTTTCCTGCTGCCATTGGGGAGATGAGAGGAGCTAATGTGTAGAAAAGCCTTTCTCACCAGGTACTAAGATCAGGGTTTTGTGTTACTTCATGCACTCTTCTCTATATGAGACAGAGAGCATAACCCCAGTTTACAAGGAAGGAAGCTTAGCATCAGAGAGGGTAAGTGACCCAAGATTTTACAGTTGCCAAGTGGTAGCCTTGGAGTCAGAGGCAGAGCCCATCTGTGGCTGTAGCAGGATGCTATGACTCGAGAGAACACACATTATGAGGGGGTGGAGGGACTGCACAACTTTGAGGCCTCCTGAATCTCATGCACTACTAGGCCCTTCCATACTGTCTGACTTCTTTAAGCAGCCACACATCTCTGCCTTTAAACCTCTTTCTGGAAACCATTTACATGGGCAGTCCTGCTATTAACAAAGTCCTACATCTACTCAAACAAACCAGCATGGTACATGGGGCCCAGGCCTGCTCTCTTCTCTCAGAATCACTGAGTCAGATGCTTATTCACCTCACACTTCACCTTAGAAACTTCCCAGTTTCAAAACAGGTTCCCTGGAAATGCAACTGTGTCTTGGATCATATCCTAGCTGATACTCCTGACCTGATGGACAAGGATGTTACACTCTTATCCAGCCTCTTTTGACCCTGACAAAGCCCACACACAGATGCACAATCTCTCTAAGTCTTCCTTTTCTGCTGAGAGGTCAAAATTATAGTACTTACATCCTTCTGTGGAGATGAATTCTATAACTATGTCAAAGCACTTTGAAAAATGTTCAAGTGCCAAACACACCTTACTTATTATCATTGATATCCCAGAGCACTGGGCGATGTTGCTAGAAACAAGAGTAGAAGCAGGCATGGGATGTCCCAGTAGGTGTCGGGGAAAGGGAACTAATGTTTTCTGAGTGGCTACTATCCCTGTGGCTTTCCATTTGCTAGGGGTATAGAGAGAGTCCCAACCTTCAATAAGGAGCAAGTTAATAAATAATTACAACACATAAAATAAGCTCTAACAGATACAAACAAACAATGGGACCAGCATTAATTGAGTTATGTCCTCCCTCCACTCCTATCATCCACATGCACCATGCCATAACTTCAAGGTGCTATATTTATGCAATGTAGGTACCCTCTTCCCCCAGGTTAGTTGGTTCAAAGGTAGAGCTCATATTCACAGCACCTACTGGCTTGCCGCTCCACAGAACCTGAATATCTTCTCTCAGTCTTCTCCACTGCTTGTGGTAGGCTTCGAGGAAGGCTTACTTATGCTCGGGTGTGCTTTTGTAGTCATGCACAGGCCTTCTTGTTGAAATTTCTATCTGGAGGCCACTGCTCTCTTTGCCTCTGGATATGCTACTGCCACTTTCAGGGTCCAGTGCCCTCTGGTCCCCAAGGCTTTATATCCTCACACTGCAAAACGTAACTCATATCCTTGAGGCCTCAGTGAATGAGAGTAATTCTGAGTTCTACATAGGTAGGAGAAATACCTCTTTTCCATAAAGGCTGGGTAAAATTATTAGATGTGCATAGTTGTTTTACGTACCAATCCATGTGTAAGAAACCACCCACAAACTTAGTCTTAAAATAATATCTATTTATCATTTCTTAAGATTCTGTGAGTCAGAAATTAAGGCAGGACCGAATTGCCGTAATGGGCAATTCTTTTGCTCCGTATGATATTGGTTGGGATCATTTATGTGAATTCATACAGCTGGGTGCTTAGCTAGAACTAGAACATAAAAAATGGTTTCTAATTCTCTAGGACCTCTTTCTATATGGCCTTTACTTATTGTACTAGACTGGGATTCACCATTACATGATATCTGTCTTCCATACCAGAGTTTTCCAAAAAGGAGAACACATAAGCTGACATACCCCTTAAGGACTGAGTTCAAAAGTCCAAGAATATTACTTTTATCATATTCTATTAGTCAGAGAAGGTCACAAGGCCAGCTCAGTTTCAAAGAGACTCCATCTCTTAATGTGAGGAACGTCATGTGTATCCAGGAGAGAAAGAATGGCTGGTGGCTGTATTTGAAGGCTAGCACTGTAATAAACCAATACCATTCTGACTTCTCTACCACCTTATCCCTCTTCTCACATCCTATGGGGGCACTAAGCAAACTTTTCTTTTCCCCCATGCATGTCAATACATACAAGAGGTATTGGTGCATGTGTGTTTGATGTAGACATTATCAATGTAGAGGTGTTACAAACACCCATATTAAGCACGCACAGCTAAAACTTCTGAGTTTTATCTCAGCAGATACTTGAGATACTCCAGACTAAGTAGTTTACATTTATCATTTCATTTAACTTTCTTAAAACCAATGAGGGACATATTATTCTTTCCCTTTTATACATAAGAACACATTCAATAGGACAATCTAGTAAATGAGTGAGTTGCAACCTCATTCTTTGTCCATCTAAACCAAAGCTCATGTTCTTGACATTGCATCTCACTGCCTGTTTTTATTATTCTAAGAATAATTAAGAAAGTAGTTCTTACTTCATTCATTAAATATTTGTTGATTTTTTTAATATAAAATAATTTTCTTTTAATGTATTTTAGGGTAGCTCTTTTTTAATAAGTTTAAAGCACTGTGAATTAATCTATTGCTTTAACTCTACAAATAGAAAACATTATTGAGTAATAATTAAAAGGTTTTATTTTAATCAAATTTATCTCCTATTAGTCATTTTCATAACATTCTAAAATATTGGGATACTCATTTTTAAACAAGTCACTGTATAGGCAGACTTTAGCTAATCAGTGTAAACAAAATCCATGGTTTAGCATCAAGACTTATTTATTGAGGTCCCAAAATGTCCTTAGGATGCTTGTAGGTGCTGGGGGAATATGTAACACATGGTTTTTTTTTTTCCCTTTAGGAGTTTATAACCTAATTTAAGAAGACAAATATACCCACGAAACAGTTAAGCAACAAGTGATGGTAATGTAAAATTAAGAGAGTTAGAGATGAAAAAGACACCCTGGTTTACCCTCATTGCTGGATGGAGTGATGAAAACATAAGAGGAATTGTTAGCTGGGACTTTTAGAGTAGAAAGAACTTAGATGTGCCAAAGAGATGGGAAAGAAAAGATAAAATCCAAAACATAGCCGGTAGCTCACAGAAGGAGTTTAAATCAACACTTTTATTGAAGAAAAAAAAAAGTAACAAAGCAGGGGCAAGGAGAAGTTTCCTGAAATCAGCCAGTATGGTTGGATAGTTCTCTGAACTTCAGGGTCTACTCTTAATACAGCAGAGTCAGCAGGTGAAACCAGGTGTTAAAAATTGTCCCCATTCTCTTTCATTGACTGGCTTATTTTCCTCAGCATGATGTAACACCACATGACCTCACTCATTTATGGATAATAAAGAACATTATAAACTGATGAACCAAAAGATAGATATAGAGACAGTAAAGCAACAAGCAGACTGTCAAATTACAGCGGGGAGAGTAGGGAGATAATAGATCAACCGAAGGACTTGTATACATGCATATAAGTACAACCAATGGACACAAAACACTGGGGAGGGAGGGTATATTTGGGAGGGGGAGCAATGTTAAAATATGTACACAGATAATATTTAATAAAAAATGTGAAAAAAAATTGTCCCCATTCAAATGCCAAAAATTATGTATTTTAGATTTTTTTTTTTTGCAGCTCCAAATGATGACAAAGAGCTTATCATTAGCTCTTTCTCTAGCATAAAGAGTGGCAAGCACATTTGTACAATTCAAGAGGCAGCATAGGGATGGGGCACCCCAACTTTACACTACTGTCACTCCTCACCACTATCACTCCTCACCTTAATCCATTTCTGACTCTCAGAAGTACGGCCTGGCAAAGTACTTGGCACCACCTGGAGTAGTTTATAGGTGGAGCTTTTAGAATCTAAATTTCTGAATTGGGTGGTAGTGGTGATAATACAAATTTAGTAATACATAATTTTAATGTCACTTTGGTAAATAATATGATACTATTTTTTCAAGCAATGGCATGAAGGTAATGTTGAATTTAATAGGAACTCGGAAGAAATCAAAATCATAAACATTAGTTTCCTCATCTGTAAAATGAAGGGGTTGGGGAAGGTGATTGTCAAGGTCCCTTATGGCTTTATTAAGATGCTCTGATTCTGAGATTCTATTCTGTATATAAACAAGATCATTAATTTGAACTCATAGTATTTATTTTAAAACATATATTTTAACACATGCATATTTAAGATTTCTTTTCAGGTTTCTGCAGGTTGTATTATGCTTTTTCACTCTGTAAAACAGCAATTATTGTTATGGCTGAACACTGAATCATTTTAGTTTGCCAAATTTCTCTCATGATTAAATAAGATACATACACATAAAATAGATTATTACTAGCTGTGATTACTTTGAATGAATGAACAACTCAGCATACATATTCTTAATCAGAATACAGACTTCACTAAATGGCGTTGACATCTTATTTCACCCTAACACTGCACACATTCTGAATTAATAAGTGCAATAAACATGGTCAACTTATTATTTGGGTCAGTTACAAATGTAATGAATATATTTTAAAGCACATTTTAATGTTAAGATTTCAGTTCTCATCTGATTGGTATTCTCTTTCTCCCTTTTTCTGAAGTGAAAGAGATTTTAAATCTACTACCTATTACAAACTATAATCAGAAAATCAGAATTTAAATGTGTTGTCCAGCATTTGCCATAGTAATTTCATTTCTTTTATTCCATTTTCCGTAACAATAAAACATATTCAGAAACTAATAAATATGATAAAATATCAATTTTGATAACTTAATAGAAGAATACAAAAAAAATGTTGACAAGAGAATAAATGCCTTCCACAATTTACCTCCAAGCTGTGTTTTGAGCTTCATTTCATACCACTTCTCCATATTTCTCACTGTTTTAACTACAATAGATGCTCCTTGTGTACATTTTAAAATTTCACATCTCCATGATGTTCCACATCTCTTCCTCCCTGAATTAATTCTTTCATTTCATTGCCATTGTACTTATATTTCTATGATTGCACTTACTACTGTCCAAAACATTTGAGTTCACTGTATAATCTGTGTTTGATCCAGCCATAGGAACAGTCATAATCAGTATTTCTCAGACTTTGTCCCAGATAACTAGTATGACAACTCTATCATCCCTCAAAACTTCCAATTATTTTGGGGAGTTCCTAAGGGATGTTTTACATGTTATTATGGGCACCATCCTTTTCATCTTTGCATAACTAGATGCACTATCTTTTTCTAAATTATCACCTGAGAATATGCTTATTGATTTTTAGAGAGAGAAGGAAGGACCAAGAAAGAGAAAGAAACATCAATTTGAGAGAGAATATCAATGAATTTCCTTCCATACATACCCCAATAAGCGTACTGAACCAGCAACCTCGGTATGTGCCCTGACAAGGCATGAAACCCGCAACCTTTCTATTCGTGGGAGGATACTCTAACCAACTGAAGCACCCTGGCGAGGGCTAGATGCACTACTATTTCATTTGTTACTCTGAATGACATCCTACCATTTGCTGTCAAAGTGATTTTATCCAGAATGAAAAAAATAAAAATAAAATTTACTGACTTCCAAGGTTCAAATTCAAACTTGAATACCCATACGGGACAGCCACATTTCATGACTTGGCCTCTATCTGATTTTCTAGTGTTATCTCTGACCTTTTCCTACCTTGAAATTTATACTCTATAAATAAGCACCTGCTATTATTTTCTCCCACATAGCAGATGCTTCCATCCGTTAGGTCATTATTTATATTATTTCCAGTGCCTGAAATGTCCTCCCTACCCTTCATCAACTGGTTCGTTTTTTACCCACTCTTAAAAATTTAGCAAAAAGATAACCTCCTCCAGGAAATCTTACCTAAAAACCTCATATATGAGTTCAAGCACTCTCCTATATGCTAAACATTTTAAAATAAAATAATAATACCAGGTAGCTTATTAAACACTTAGTTTTAGGCATTGCTCTAAATGTTATATCATCTAATTCTGTCAATAGCCCTCTTAGATAGACACTGGTATCATTCCTATTTTACTGATGAGAAAATAGAGCTCATGTATATTTTCTAAGTCACATAGCTAATAAAGTGAAAGAATCATAACAACTTATTTTACCCTTTGAAAATGAGATGAGAAATGGCCCTAATCACATTTTAATAAAATGATCAATTTATGTGTCTGTTCTCTATAACACATTCTTCTTTTTCAACTTAATGGTACACTGGTTAGAAATATAATACTGGAATTTAGGAAAAAGCTTTAGGCAGAAACATAAGCTTAAGGATTGTGTATTCTAGTTGGTTATTAAAGCTAAGGATTTGTTGAGATCACCTGTGTAGAGCTTTTAGAGTGAAAGGTAAGAGAATTGAGGATGGCATGTTGGAGGTTTAAGAGGTGGTCAGAGAAACAGAAAAAGGCATAGACATAGTTAGGAGTGAGGAGAAATATCACAAATTCCAGAGAGGACAATTACTCTAAAAAAATCTGTACTTTGCTGGGTCTCTGTAAAACAAAAACAATCAGCAAAATAAAACGCTCAGAAATGTCAATAATATGAGAACTAAAAGAAATGATTGAGTGGAAGAAAGAGACTAAATGACTTATAGATAAATGGGATCAAAAAGTGAAAGTAGCCTGTGAAAAGTGAAAGAAGCCCAGCAGCTTCTCCAGGTTCGTGAATTGGATTATGGAAGTAACTAAGACAGAAGAATTAAGGTTGAAGGGAGGTGTATTTAGTAATGATTCTCAGTGGACAGGGAAGAGAAAGTGAAGAAAAAACTGGAAATGTAATAGAGAGGAAATATTGACTGTCCAAAGTTTCAAGAAGAGCACAATTGAAGAACCATCTCCTTTGACAAAAAGGATTGGAGAAATTGTGAGTTCATTCATTTAATTTAACAAATCGCCTGGCACTGTTCTAGGCACTGGAGATACAGCAGTGATCAAATGAAACGAAAACCCCATCTTCATAAATATTACAATCCAGTCTTGATTCTCGTGGGAGGAAAACACACACACACACACACACACACACACAACAAAACAATAACAAAAACCACAAAGTAAAATCATATAATCAATGATTATTTCTCATGCTATGGAGAAAAGTAAAACAATCAAAGGAAAAAAGAAAAATGAGGATAAGGAGCATAATTTTTAAAAAGTTGGTTAGGAGAGCCTGAATAGGGTAACATTTGAGGAAAGTTTTGAACGAGAAATGGAGCTAGCTATATGCCCCCCTATAGCAAGAGCACCCCAGATGGTCCAAAGAACAATTGCAAAGGATCTGTGGTCAAAGGGTCAATTAGGGACTCTCCTGCGTCTTTCTGGATCATGTGCACCTCAGCAGCCTTTTCTAAGCCTCTTTGCAATACCAGGGTGTCAGCTGACCTGAGGGGAGCCCCATTGCATGCAAAAGTCTCTCAAACTTTCAAAGGCTATACTTCGCTGGGTCTCTGGGGAGCCCAACCTCTATCCCAAGAAAGGCAGGATCCTAGCAAGCCTGAAACCCTCCTCAGTGCAAGGCAGGGCCTTGTCAGAGCAGCGTGTGCTGCACAGAGGCAGGAGCCAAAGAGAAATGAGCAGTGGTTGACATATTTTCTGAGGTCCAGCAGTCCAATGAGAGAAGAACCTACCCTTGGTCTTGACTCTTAGCTCATCCAAAGCCTAAAGGACACAAAAATCGAAGAAATTGTGATGAGTATGTTGGGTAGGATATGAGGTTTGGCGATGTTTCCTAAAAGGGACAGAGAACACTGCTTCTTTCCTAATTGTGTGATGATTGTGCAGAAGGCTAAAAAGCATTTTAACATAAGCATCTAAGGACATCCTATAATTTTAAGATGGCTATAGTGGCTTGTAACTGATTCATTGCTGTGGTTGGGATTCTTCTGTATCTTCCTCACTGTCAAGTTTACTTTAGGAAATCTCAAGGACAATAACACATTATTGATAACTTGACGATTTCATCTTGAATACTTTCTTCAATGTCTTAGCATTTCCACTTGTATCAGAAAGTTCATATATTTGTTTACTGAACAAATGCTTTGAATCAATAATCCATATTTTAATTTAAAATAAAATCTTAAATTATTATTTTTTTTTCTAAAAAAAGCATGAAGTCAGCCTATGATGAAGCAAAGGCTGCACAAATGCGGTGGAAGTGGTAGAAGCGTCCCAGCACCATCCCTGCTCCATGTGTGGGATCTTCAGTGTGAGACGATGTTGGGTGGAGAACCAAGTGAGTTTACTGTAGTCCACGCTGTTGCTGTATTCTGAAACCGCATGGAAGAAAAGGGACCATAATTTGTCCGAATAAAGGCAAATCCAAAATTGGTCCTTCCTTGGAGGACTGAGCCTTTTTCAAGAAGTGGTACCCTTTCTCTTCAGAGAGCTATTCTGGGTCGGGCTCTGGGAGCAGCATCCTGAAACTGGACCAGAATACCGGCTGCATATGAACATGTTACTTTCTCTTACAACTTTATGCCTTTGAGGAAATCTGCTCTTGGGCAACCAGGACATGGGGGGGAAAAGGGTCAGAAGAGGATTTTGTTATGTAAAATAAGGATTTCCCCACATTGGCACCTGAGTATGTATTCAGTATCCTTTATGTAGCTAAATTTTTAATCTTGGGACAAAACATGCCATAAGAATTTTAAAACATCTGAAAATGAAGCTTACATTTATATTACTTCTTTTTTCTACAGTTCTTAAAATATATAAGTTTATATCTTAATGCTGTTACCTAAGCTGTTCTGGAAAATATGTGCATTGCCTTTCTGTCATATTCAATTTAATTCATTATGAAATTTGCTAAATGTCTCATGTCTACAATATTTCTTTAAATAATAAATTATAGCATTTTTAAAAATTCAATTTAAAAAACAAATTGACAGGCAATATTTCATACTTTCTTAATTATCAGGTAGCTGACTCATGAATTACAGATATGTCCTTTTACTTATTTAAAAAATCAAAGTGGAAGGCACAGGGGATCTAAAAGAATGGGCATTTGACACATTTATGGTTTTAAGTGGTTTACTATAATATTATCCTTCCATTGTTAGAAGAGCTTGTGGGGCATTTTTATCTAGAAGCATATTACAATCACAACTGGCTGTCTTAAGATCCAAATTAAGGTGGCCTCATGCTTTCAATAACTCACATTGCCTTTTTTTTTTTTACTGGGTATCTGTGAATTTTTCAATGTTTTTAAAGCATAAAATAACTTTTAAAAGATATATTTGTATTGATTTCAGAGGGGAAAGAGATAGAAATATCAACTATGAGAGAGAATCATTGATTGACTGCCTGCATATCCCTCCCCCATCTCCTCACCCAGGGGATTATGGGGATCAAGCCTGAAACCGCAGCATGTACCCTGACCTGGAATCAAACCATGACCTCTTGGTTCCTAGGTCAATGCTCAACCACTAAGCCATGCCATCTGGGCAAGCCCTATGTTTAAAGTTTAGTGCTCCAAAGACAATTTCGGCCTGCCTGATACCTGCCATTTTAAATTTAAAAATAGAGCTCTCCTATGACACAAGTAGTGTGAAATTTTTGTTAAAAACCTCAATACATGTGTATCTCTGTATTTCTAGGAAATTCCTGGCCATTATTGATTTGAATATTTTCCTTTCCATTTTTTTTTCAATTGTGTTCTCTAGAATTCTAAGCTTTGGGCCTTTTAACTATCTCTTACATGTATCTTAATTTGTCTTTCATGTCTCACCCATTATTACTTATTACTTTGTGATTTCATTTTACATTACTGAATTTTAATCTTATAGTCAAATATTTTCAAGTCTGTTTATATAATTATCTCAACAATTATATACATTATATATAAGTAAATATATATATATGTCTACTTTTTCATTGTTTAGCATTCTTGTTTTATGGAAATAACTTACTTCTTTATCTCTCTGACTATATGAAACATTTTTCTTTAAAATTTCTTTTAATTGTTCTATTAATAGCATGGCATGTAGTTCTGTCATTGGTTGGAATTTTTATCTCTTTATAGTGTTGTTCTTCCTGAAATGTTAACTGACTTCTCATTTCACAGTGTCCTTCGGCCTGTGAGGAAGACCTTTGTCTATGGTTGCAACCTTAGCTTATTGCTAGATCTTCATATGTGCTTCATTCTTTTAGGAATGTAGTAATCTTCATTTCTCAAGCAAGAATTTTCCTTATTAAAAAAAGAGTTTTCCTTATTGTTTTCAGATATAGTTGTATACTTATTAATTCAATTTGAAACTTTATGACTCACTGGGGAATAAATTGAATTTACTATATTCTCAACATGCTATGTAAAATCAGAAATTGCAACAAGTGTCAAATTCTGGTAGCCAATGACTTTTCAATAAGAATAGTAGAATTTCATTTTCAGGAGTCTCAGATCCAA